>NC_058086.1:48589852-49265479 GCF_014858855.1 Bufo gargarizans
CTTCTCTTCTGCCGCTTCTCTTTTTCTGAACTAATAAAACTTTTAATGACATTTTCCTGGCCGCCTCTCCACAAGCCGCAGCAGCGCGGGCAGAGTGAAGCCGCACCGTCGCCCTCTGGATCTCTTCCCAGCTCAGCCTCACAGTAGAAATGTTTAGTTCTTCATGTTTTTCCTTAAGAAGAAAATTCTAACTAATCCATGGAGCGTAATAAGAGGTCAAGTGCTCTGCAAATTATTGATTCCTGATCCCTCCTTACTGCTGACAGGCAATAGCGCCATGTGAATGACCCTTTACAGCATCGTACTGCAGTCCAATGCATCGCGATCCTTAAAGGGGCAGTCTAGAAATAAAAAGGATACATTGTATAATGCAGGTGTGGAGAGGGCAGTGCACCAAATATGACAGTCACTTGCCACCAGTTTTACCTGAACTGTTCCTTTATAGTGAATCTCCACCCTTCATTATAGCGACTAGAGCTCTCTTGTATTGATACAGAGGTACAAATTCTCAAATGATGTCTGTGTGAAGCCACCATTAGGGGGAACATAGGAGCCTGGAGAAAATTAAATCATTGTTATACTCATATGCCAGAACCTGCTCAGCCCCCCCTAGTGGTTGCTGTATATATCTGTATGCAGTAATCTCCTGAGCTCCCCTAGTGGTGGCTGTATATATCTGTATCTAGTAATCTCCTGAGCTCCCTCTAGTGGTGGCTGTATATATCTGTATGCAGTAATCTCCTGAGCTCCCTCTAGTGGTGGCTGTATATATCTGTATGTAGTAATCTCCTGAGCTCCCTCTAGTGATGGATGTATATATCTGTATGTAGTAAGCTCCTGAGCTCCCCCTAGTGGTGGCTGTATATATCTGTATGTAGTAATCTCCTGAGCTCCCTCTAGTGATGGCTGTATATCTCTGTATGTAGTATTCTCCTGAGATCCCTCTAGTGGTGGCTGTATATATCTGTATGTAGTAATCTCCTGAGCTCCCTCTAGTGGTGGCTGTATATATCTGTATGTAGTAATCTCCTGAGCTCGCTCTAGTGTTGGCTGTATATATCTGTATGTAGTAATCTCCTGAGCTCCCTCTAGTGGTGGCTGTATATATCTGTATGTAGTAATCTCCTGAGCTCCCTCTAGTGATGGCTGTATATATCTGTATGAGGTAATCCCCTGAGCTCCCTCTAGTGGTGGCTGTATATATCTGTATGTAGCAAGCTCCTGAGCACCCTCTAGAAGTGGATGTATATATCTGTATGTAGTAATCCCCTGAGCTCTCTCTAGTGGTGGCTGTATATATCTGTATATAGTAACCTCCTGAGCACCCTCTAGTGGTGGCTGTATATATCTGTATGTAGTAATCTACTTAGCTCCCCGTAGTGGTAGCTGTATATATCTGTATGTAGTAATCTCCTGAGCTCCCTCTAGTGGTGGCTGTATATATCTGTATGTAGTAATCTCCTGAGCTCCCTCTAGTGGTGGCTGTATATATCTGTATGCAGTAATCTCCTGAGCTCCCTCTAGTGGTGGCTGTATATATCTGTATGCAGTAATCTCCTGAGCTCCCTCTAGTGGTGGCTGTATATATATGTATATAGTAATCTCTTGAGCTCCCTCTAGTGGTGGCTGTATATATCTGTATGCAGTAATCTCCTGAGCTCCCTCTAGTGGTGGCTGTATATATCTGTATATAGTAATCTCTTGAGCTCCCTCTAGTGGTGGCTGTATATATCTGTATGCAGTAATCTCCTGAGCTCCCTCTAGTGGTGGCTGTATATATCTGTATGTAGTAATCTCCTGAGCTCCCTCTAGTGGTGGCTGTATATATCTGTATGTAGTAATCTCCCGAGCTCCCTCTAGTGGTGGCTGTATATATCTGTATGCAGTAATCTCCTGAGCTCCCTCTAGTGGTGGCTGTATATATCTGTATGCAGTAATCTCCTGAGCTCCCTCTAGTGGTGGCTGTATATATATGTATATAGTAATCTCTTGAGCTCCCTCTAGGGGTGGCTGTATATATCTGTATGCAGTAATCTCCTGAGCTCCCTCTAGTGGTGGCTGTATATATATGTATATAGTAATCTCTTGAGCTCCCTCTAGTGGTGGCTGTATATATCTGTATATAGTAATCTCTTGAGCTCCCTCTAGTGGTGGCTGTATATATCTGTATGCAGTAATCTCCTGAGCTCCCTCTAGTGGTGGCTGTATATATCTGTATGCAGTAATCTCCTGAGCTCCCTCTAGTGGTGGCTGTATATATATGTATATAGTAATCTCTTGAGCTCCCTCTAGGGGTGGCTGTATATATCTGTATGCAGTAATCTCCTGAACTCCCTCTAGTGGTGGCTGTATATATCTGTATGTAGTATTCTCCTGAGCACCCTCTAGTGGTGGCTGTATATATCTGTATATAGTAATCTCTTGAGCTCCCTCTAGTGGTGGCTGTATATATCTGTATGCAGTAATCTCCTGAGCTCCCTCTAGTGGTGGCTGTATATATATGTATATAGTAATCTCTTGAGCTCCCTCTAGTGGTGGCTGTATATATCTGTATGCAGTAATCTCCTGAGCTCCCTCTAGTGGTGGCTGTATATATCTGTATGCAGTAATCTCCTGAGCTCCCTCTAGTGATGGATGTATATATCTGTATGTAGTAATCTCCTGAGCTCCCTCTAGTGGTGGCTGTATATATCTGTATGCAGTAATCTCCTGAACTCCCTCTAGTGGTGGCTGTATATATCTGCATTTAGTGATCTCCTGAGCACGCTCTAGTGGTGGCTGTATATATCTGTATATAGTAATCTCTTGAGCTCCCTCTAGTGGTGGCTGTATATATCTGTATGCAGTAATCTCCTGAGCTCCCGCTAGTGGTGGCTGTATATATCTGTATATAGTAATCTTCTGAGCTCCAACTAGTGGTGGCTGTATATATCTGTATATATTAATCTCCTGAGCTCCCTCCTTCTCATTAATAAAAGTTACCATACCAAAAATACCAAAAATAAAAATAAGATACCAAAAAGTAATTTATTGAGCAAATTCCATAAAAGTCATAGGGTGAGGCGAATTTATATTTTCCATTTTGAGTAATTTTTCTGATGTAATTCATCCAAAATTGATGGAAAATTGCATAGGAAAATGTACATTAGATTTTGTGAAATTGCAGTTTTTTTCATGGTTTTATATAAACTTGTGTGAGCTAGAATTCAAGTGAATGGGAAGAGTGGCAGCCCCATGTGTAGATGAGCGCTGTGCCTGTTTAAACAACGTGGACCCTATATTTTCGTGATCACCGCGGGATTGGGAGAGGGGTTTAAAAGTATGGATCCTCAGCCATAAAGCTCTCCCCTTTAAGGACGTTTATTAGATTTTATTTTGGTTTGGGTTGTGTTAATTCAATTTAATATAATATAAATAATAATTCATATAAAAAATATACTACATGGGAAAAAAAATACATTTTGCACAAATTTTTTAAATCCTTGGTGTAAATCTGTATAAAATTGTTTAATCGCTTTTCCTCTCCAGATTGCTGTTAAAGAAAAATTCCAGTCAAAGACCTCGCACCTCCATTATAGTTACAGTCTGGTTTCCACATTGTTACATGTAACTGATTTTTTTTCTCCAAAATATTAATAATCAGCCCCTTTCCTTTTACAGAAGTGAGATGGGCAGGTCCACACAGTCATGTGACAATTAAGCTCCGCCCATGCTTAAGAAAAATTTAAGTGCAATGGCAGATAGAAATGCATCATGGGAGATAAAAATTATGGATTTATAAATTATTGTGAAGCTATGAAGCCCAGCATGGTCTGAGAGCGGGTGCGGGGTCATTCACATTAAACAATGCGATGACTGGAGTTTTCCTTTAAGTCCTGATCTATATACTGTATACTAATTGCTGATCATGTGATAAATGGACAGACATGATGCTGTGTTGGGCCCATAAGAAATCAGTAATGTTTTCTTTCTCTTACCCCTTTTTGTTTCCTCTTAGGCTGTGACACAATTAGCACTTTTTGGAGATATGTCTACTCCGCCCGATGTTACGTCTCCTTCTGTAAGTATGGCTTGAGATTTTTATTTCCTCAGGGATCTAATCCCAGTTTTTCATAAAAGATAAGGAAATGCACGTAAAATAACCACAGTGAAACAATGTAACCATGTAATAATAATAATAATGTAATACTGTGCATTCCACCCTCTAGAAAATGGGGAAAAAAACTAAAAACATCCCAACGGTGTGTCAGAGGTAGTATCATATTATGGGGAGGTTTACCCTCAGCAGGGACTGGACATCTTTTAAAAATTTAAAGGGGTTGTCTAGGATTTTTTTTTTTTTTTTTATTCTCCCACCTGGCAGGACCTGTGAAGAAATCTATACCTACCTGCTCCTGCCACTCTGTTCTGACTCTGTGGCTCTTGGTATGTCCTCACTGGACGGGTCACATGTGCCGCTGCAGCCAATGACTGGCCTCAGCTGTGACACATGATCCAGCAGTAATATTCTGCTTGGGCTGTAGAGCGTTTGTCATCACTTACATCCACGCTGCCCCCATTAGGGTTCACAATGTATAGTTTGAATTAACCTATCTGAGTCTTTTTGAGACTGTGATAATCTTAAAGGGAAAGTGTCATTAGAAAATGACCTATTAGTTTTTACACTAAACATATTTTTACAGAATTTTTCATGATGTTAAATTTAATTTTCCATGTCAATATCTATAAAAAAAAAATACTGGCATTTTCGCACTGGCTACTAAGCCTAAAAAAAGGCACCACTTCTCAGTCGGTTCAGATCACTTTTCAGCAGTCATCTCATAATCATTACTGTCAGGATTACAATGAAAGATATCACTACTCAATAGATAACACAGCTTATCTGCTCCATCCTGGCCTCTGCAGAGGTCACAGAGCATGCCTGGAATTCTCTCCTATAGAAGTCAATGGGGTCCCGATCCTGTCCATTGTGTCTATGCTCCATGGGGCTGTAAAGCATATTTCTAAACGCTGTTAAGAACAGCTCAGGCAAGATGGCCGCCCCCATGATAATATTCAGGGAATAGAATTAAATAAATTTAGAAAATAAAAACTGATTAAGGGCTCATTCACATAAACCTATTTTTCTTCCGCTTCCGTTCCGTTTTTTTACAGGTCCGTATGTGGAACCATTAATTTCAATGGGGCTTTAAAAAAAATAGAAATGACTCTATGTGCATTCCGTTTCCGTATGTCCGCATGTCTGTTCCACAAAAAAGATAGAGCATATCCTCTTCTTGTCCGTTTTGTGTACAAGGACAGGCATTGTTACAATGGATCCACCAAAAAAAAAGATGCAACGCAGATGTCACAAAGATGTCATCCGTTGTTGTTTTTTGCGGATTTGTGTTTTGCAGACCACAAAATACATACGGTCGTAAGGGCTCATGCACACAACCGTATTTAATTTACAGTCTGTAAAAAACACTGATCCGCAAAATATGCGAAAAATGTCTGTGTGCATTCCGTATTTTGCAGAATGTAACAGCTGGCCCCTAATAGAACAGTCCTTGTCCCTAATGCGGACAATAGGACAATAATAGGACATGTTCTATTTTTTTGCAGAGTGGACATAGGGAAGCGGAATGCAAACGGAGTAACTTCTGTCTTTTTTGGGGACCCATTAAAATGAATGGTTCCACATGTGGTCCACAAAACAATTAAAAGGACGGAAAGTAAATACGTTCGTGTGAATGAGCCCTAAAAGGATGCAGTATTTGTTACTATCTGCTTTTAACTGGCAGAAAAAAAATCTGTACCACATTCCCCTTTAAGGGCTTAATTACTTTTCAGTTTTTAATTAAACTTTTTTTTTAATTGACTTCAAGGACATTCTGCCGAAAAAATAATAAAGCCTGGAACAAACTGTTGTTTCTACTGTCTATGAAACAAATAACATGGAACTAGCCCAGTCCCCTAGATCCCCGAACCAGTACAATCCGTACAACTCTATCAGTAAATGGTGTTGGGCGCGAATATTTGAATCGCAAATTTGTATCGTTAATATCGCCACTTCGAGAATTCGAGAATATTTAGAATATAGTGCTCTATATTCGTATTTGCGAATAGTGTTGATAGCGAATATTCTAATCGCGAATCTATCGCGAATATCGGCACTTAGCAACATCCTTGGCAACCAATAGGAAAGTTGCCTACCCCATAGTGTTGATAGCGAACATTCTAATTGTGAATTTTTATCGCGAATATATTACATTGCCGATTTTCGCAATCAAGTAAATAATGACTGGAGATCACAAATTCTCGAATTTACGGCGAATATTCGGCCAAAAATTCACAAAATATCGCGAATTCAAATGCTGCTCATCACTATAATTAAAATGCAGAAGTTCTTGGATTTCTGAATTTGATTTCTGGGCGGAGTTTAGATGGATGGGGGCGGGGTTTAAGATATAGAAAACTATTATTTTTGTATTTACAAAAAAAAAATGTGAGACCATTTTAACCCTTTCTATGTGCAGCGATGTAACATATTGTAGGACACTGACTTATATGACGGTAGAGATATTGAAAATGATGGCACTTAAAGGGCTTGTCCACTCCTTTACTACTGATGCATTCCGTTCTCATACCGGAGAGCAGCATGCTGCGGTTTGCTTTCCGTCCTGGGATGCGGAGCAAGACGGATCCGTTTTCTCGGAGGCAATCTGACACAATAGAAAACGGATCCGCCCCCCACTGACTTTCAATGGAGTTCATGCGGATCCGTCTTGGCTATGTTAAAGATAATACAACCGGATCCGTTCGCAAGGCCTCTTTCACACAGGCATATGCGCCCCATGATCGTGCACGAGCACAGTCCGCGGGGCAGCCGCAGCGGATCGCAGACCCAGTCACTTGAATGGGTCCGCGATCCAGCCGTTCTTTTTGCAGAACGTAAGTACGGGACGAAACCCCACGGAAGCACTCTGTAGTGCTTCCGTAGGTGTCCGTGGTTCAGTTCCGCACCATTCCGCATCTCCGGATTTGCAGACCCATTGAAGTGAATGGGTCCACATCTGTGATGCGGAATGCCCATGAACGGCGCCCGTGTATTGCGGATCCGCAAATGCGGTCCGCAATACGGCAACGGGCAGCACACGCCCGTGTGAAAGAGGCCTAACAGATGCAGACGGTTGTCTTATCAGTAACGGAAGCTAGTGTGAAATTAGCCTAAAAGTGTGATTAGGTCATGGACATGGATTTTCAGCCACTGGATGTTTCTATTCATTGACAACAAGCAAAGATCTTGAAAATGTTGAGAAACGACAGGAGTCCCTTAAAGTAATCATTCATCATTCAGCTGTAATGTGTAGAAGAAGCCAGCAGAAAGTGTTGAGTCTTCCCGCAGCACCCCCAAAGGAGACATTCTGTATTACACAGTTTAGAATCTACCCCTCAGATGCCGCATTCATCACTGATCGCGGCATCTAATCTGACGTCATATGTCACCACGCACAGGATTTCTCGTGGGTTCTTCAATCAAGATGGTGGCAGGAGGCTCTTGCGATCAAATGGATAAGGTAAGTATGATTTTTTTTTGTTTGTTTTTTTACCACGAAGCTCAAGGAAATTCAACTTTGTGGCAAACTGAATTTTCCCTTTAATTCCTATCGAAGTCCACTTCAGCACTGCTGCCAACACATGGCCTGTGTTTCCCGGGCCGAGCGCGGTCGTGTGAATGATCCCTTACTTAACTGGAATCCCATGTTTGGGTTTCTAAACCAGACAGCTCCTTTAAGGCCCCTTCCACACGAGCGAGTATTCCGCGCGGGTGCAATGCATGATGCGAACGCATAGCGCCCGCACGGAATCCGGACCCATTCATTTCAATGGGGCTGTGTACATGTGCGTTGGTTTTCACGCATCACTCTTGCGTTGCGTGAAAATCGCAGCATGTTCTATATTCTGCGATTTTCACGCAACGCTGTCCCCATAGAAGTGAATGGAGCTGTGTAAAAAGCAAGAGTTTTTTTCACGCCTGGTTGCTAAGAGATGATGTTTGTATACATTCCGTTTCTTATCACGCGTGTACAAAACGCGCGATAAAAACCGAACGCAATCGCAAACAAAACTGAATGGACTTGCTTGTGAAATCGCACAGTTTTCACTGAACGCATCCGCAACACACTGGGACCCAATCCGGACACGCTCGTCTGCAAGGGGCCTAAAGGGTTTTCCAGCTTTATATAAAAAACTTCATTATTTCGTTAAGGTTGTACCTTAGAACTTTTAGTTACAATTGATAACCATTTTACAAGCTCTGCTTGCTGTCAGTGAATGAGAACATTCTTATTTGCATTCATAAGCAGTAAGGCTAGGGCTACACGACGACACGTATCTCGCAACATTTTGTCGCACCAGTGTTGCACGACAATTTTTATAATGATAGTCTATGGTGTTGCACTGCGACATGCTGCGACTGCGACACGAAAGTAGCAAAAAATCCATCCATGATGGATTTTTCTGCGACTGTCGCAGTCGCAGCATGTCGCAGTGCGACGCCATAGACTATCATTATATAAATTGTCGCACGACATTGGTGCGACATCAGTGTCGCGCGACACATGTCGTCGTGTTAGTCCTAGCCAAAGTCTGTATATATTCAGTCCTGCTCACAGCTGGATACAGTCCAGACCGGGGATCAGCAACCTCCACCTGTTCTGAAACTACAACTTCCAGAATCATTCTTTTACTTTTAAGAACAGCCAAGTTGGGAGTTGTAGTTCTGCAGCAGCTGGAGTGCCAAAGGTTGCTGATCGCTGGTCTAGGCAATGCTCTGTCAGCTACACAGCCTGATACATTGTAGCAAACCAGGAGAAGATGTTGTGCAGCTTCTGCTGTTGACTGATGAAATGCAAATTATAGTGGAAAGATGTAGAAAGGTTTGTGGCAATATTTAGGCTGGTTTCACATGGGCATTGCGGAAAAAGATGCGGGTGCGTTGCGGGAACATGCACTATTTTTCTGCGCGAGTGCAGAACATTGTAATGCGTTTTGCACGCGCGTGAGAAAAATCGGCATTTGGGTTGGGTTCGGGTTTGGGTTCGGTGTTCTGTAGATTGTATTATTTTCCCTTATAACATGGTTATATGAGAAAATAATAGCATTCTGAATACAGAATGCATAGTACAATAGCGCTGGAGGGGTTAAAATTAAAAATAATTTAACTCACCTTAATCCACTTGCTCGCGCAGCCGGCATCTCCTTCTGTCTTCTTCTTTGAGGAATAGAACCTTTGATGATGTCACTGCGCTCATCACATGGTCCATCACATGATATTTTACCATGGTGATGGATCATGTGACAGACCATGTGATGAGCGCAGTGACGTCACCACAGGTCCTTTTCCTGTGCACAGCAAAGAAGAAGACAAAAGAGATGCCGGCTACGCGAACAAGTGAATTACGGTGAGTTAAATTATATATATGTTATTTTTTAACCCCTTCAGCCCTATTGTACTATGCATTCTGTATTAAGAATGTATTAATAATGATCGGGTCTCCATCCCAATCGTCTCCTAGCAACCGTGCGTGAAAATTGCACCGCATCTGCATTTGCTTGTGATTTTGACGCAGCCCCATTCACTTCTATGGGGCCTGCGTTGCGTGGAAAATGCACAATATAGAGCATGCTGCGATTTTCCCGCAACGCATAAGTGATGCGTGAAAATCACCGCTCATGTGCACAGTCCCATTGAAGTGAATGGGTCCGGATTCAGTGCGGGTGCAATGCATACACCTCACACACTGCACTCGCGCGAAATACTCGCCCATGTGAAAGAGGCCTTAGGGCTCATGCACACAAACTTATTTTTTTTCCCCTGTCCATTTAGGTTTTTATGCGGTCTGTATGCGGAACCATTCACTTCAATGGGTCTGCAAAAAAAATAAATAACAGGAATAACCTTGTGTGCATTCCGTGTCCATGTGTCCGCCTGGTAATTCAGCAAAAAAAACAGAACATGTCCTATTATTGTCTGTATTGCGGAAAAGGGTAGGACTGTTCTATTAGGGGCCGGCTGTTCCGTGCCGCAAAATGGGTGTTTTGCAGATCCGCAATTTGCTGACCGTAAAACAGCCAACGGTCGTGTGCATTAGCCTTTATCCAAAGGATAAGGGATAAGTGTCTGATTCGTGGGGGTTAAAATTTTGCCCCCCCCCTCCCCCAATCATAACATTTGGTACAGCCTTCATTACCCCCTATTCATACAGCGGACCCCATTTTCATAATCAGTCATGGCCCTAGGGGTCAAACACTTTTTGCCTATCCTGTAAAGTAAAATCTTGGATAACCCCTTTCAGCATCATTATCCTTAGGCTTCGTGCAAAAAAACAAACAAATGCCATCCGTTTTTTTTTTGCGGATCCATTGTAGCAATGCCTAAAACGGACAAGAATAGGACATGTTCTATTTTTTGGGCGGGGCTACAAAACGGACATACGGACAGCACACGGTGTGCTTTTTGCATTTTTTGCGGACCTATCGAAATGAATAGGTCCGCATCCTATCCGCAAAAAAAATGGAACAGACATGGAAATAAAATACGTTCATGTGCATGAGGCCTTATATTGTAACGCCCCTTTAAG
The DNA here is from genome assembly GCF_014858855.1 of Bufo gargarizans. Lineage (NCBI taxonomy): Eukaryota > Metazoa > Chordata > Amphibia > Anura > Bufonidae > Bufo > Bufo gargarizans. Next base: position 48,600,478 of record NC_058086.1, read on the forward strand.
GTCTCATGCACACGACCGTAGTTCTGGTCCGCATCCGAGCCGCCGTTTTTGCGGCTCGGGTGCGGACCCATTCACTTCAATGGGGCCGCAAAAGATGCGGACAGCACTCCGTTCTGAGGCCCCACAAAAAAAATATAGCATGTCCTATTAGGGCATGTCTACTATGGGCCGCCCGTTTCGTTCCGCAAATTGCGGAAGGCACACGGACGGCTTCTGTTTTTTGCGGACCGCAAAAAACGGCACAATCGTGTGCATGAGGCCTAAAGAGATTGAATTATTCAGACAGCTTATCCCCTATCCGCCAGATGTCTGATTGGCGGGGTCTCACTATGGGTCACAGCTCCCCCGGTGGTCATGTGTGCGTACTGTCACCTCATCCAGCTCTCTGGGGATGACAGACATAGGGGAGCAGTTGTACTCAGTCCCCTAGAGCTGAATGGAGCAGTAGACATACATGTGTGTGCCGCTCCATTCAAACCCCACCCCCAGCGGTCAGTCCTCGCCAATCAGGTACTTATCCTCTATCCCAGGGGTAGGCAACCACCGGCACTCCTGCCATTGCAAAACTACAATTCCCAGCATGCACATTTACTGTGCTCTTCTCCAAACTTCTATCAGCATAAATGAAGCATGCTGGGAATTGTAGTTTCACAGCAGCTGGAGTGCCGAAGGTTGCGAAGCCCTTCTCTATCCTGTGGATTATATATGCAGTACCAGTCCTGACCACATGGTGCGCTGCACTTTCATTCAGACACATGTGGTACATTACTCTAAAGTTCCACCTAGTGGTAGAAATATTTATTGCAGTGATTCCCATTTTCTGCTGCTGCTTCTGCCAGTTTGATGTTCACATTTTGAGTTGTTTAGCTGTTTTATAGTCATAGTGCTACTAATATCATATAATATAATACTAATACTATATAATAATAATAATACATCTGTTCATGGAAAACGAAGCCATGCAGGGTGCCCATAAAAATCAGCCAGAATCCCCTGTAAACTGCTGTTTATAGATCTGATGATGACGCCCTCGGTAAAGGCGGATTTAACCCTTATAACCTCATCACAGGCAAAGGTTATTGCAGACAGATTCGCTATTCCTTAGGAGAAAAGCACAAGGCCATCAGCACCCCTCCCCCGCCTCCTCCAGGCTCACGGGGTAACTTTTCGACTCGGGTTGACATTTGTGCACTGAAAATTGCTTAATGTTATTGCTCTTTTCTTGCCATAATAAAACATTTTGGCATATGTGAGCCTTGGGGATAAATTAGGGCCGCGGGCATCTGTCTGATTAACTGCAGTTGTTTAGTGAGGGTGGAAATGGATAATTAAATGAAATCACTGGGAAAGCAATGGCCGGGACCGTGCACCAGGCGCCACAAGCGCTTCAAGGCGTCCCCAGCCATATATATAGATCTATGTATGGTATATAGCATCCGGGATATCTGTATCCAGTAAGAACAGTGACAGAAGAGAGTCTCCATAAGGGTTAAAGGAGAACTCCGCGCTGCGTTACATGATTGGCGTCACTGGGCATTGTGTGACATTCATGGTTTTCACCTCTCCTCCTCCTCCACAGCAGTCGGGGGAACAAATCTCTCTTGGCCTATTCTAGAAATGTAAACGGAGTGCTGTCCGCATCTTTTGTAGCCTCATTGAAGTGAATGTGTCCTCCTCCGACCGGCAAAAAATGCCAATCGGAGGCGGACAAAAAATACATTTGTGTGCATGAGCCCTAAGGGCTTATTTACATGAACGTAAGGGCTCCATGCTGCATACGGCGGTTATGCAATACACGGGTCACTAGCCATGTGCATTCTTCACTTGAATGGGTCCGCAAATCCGGAGATGCGGTGTGGAACGAAACGGAAGCACGGAACGGAACCCCACAGAGTGCTTCTGTGGTGTTCCGTTCCGTGTTACCATTCCGCAAAAAGATAGAACTTGTTCTATCTTTTTGCGGAACGGACGAAATCGCGGACCCCATTCAAGTGAATGGGTCTGCGATCCGCATGCAGCTGCCCCACAGTCAGTGCCCGGGCACAGCGGACCGCAACTTGCGGTCCACAGCATGGGCACGGAGCCCTTACGTTCGTGTGAACGAGCCCTAACTCTGACTTACGTTTGGGTGGTTATATAGGGAAGCCAGTCATCCATGACTGCAGGATCAGACTACACAGGGATTGTTCGTTGTCTGTTACCATGGAGACATATAGGTCTGCACAGGAGCTGTCTGCTCAAAATGTTAGATTTTTTTAACACATTTTGATTGTACAGGTTGATATACAGCAGCATAGATGTGCGCAAAAATGTTAGTGTTTGCATCTTCACATTTTTTATGGGCTACTACTGAAGTTTATCTAAATTCCTTAGATGTGTGCTTTGGGTTCTTTTGGGTTGGGTTTACCATATAAACACATATGGGGCCTTTATCATTTGAGATTGTTTTGTGTCAGTTTTAAGTCAGTCTTTGCTTTGTTCCTGCACCGACTTTCTGAACTGGTCTTTTGCACTTCACGCCTCTGTATAATGGGGCACGTTTATTAAGCTCGCTGTTTATTTTAAGAGTAAAAAAATGACTGATGTATTTGAAACACTTGTCTCAAATTTATGATCCCTTAACAAATCAGTTTAATTGTATTTGGTTGAAGTCTGACCTCTAGTGGTGGTTCCCTTACGTCCTACCAGCAGCACAGATGGGGTTAACTGCCCCCCGTGGACTGGTAGGACCGGCGGAATGTTTAATGAGCCCAAAGAATAAACCAATAAAAGAACTCCAGCTCCCTTAAAGGGAGGGGTTCATCCCCCAGCCCACCGTGTTTTTTTCTGTCCTTTGGACAGGTGGACTGGCGAGTTTTACTCTCTCCTTGTTGAGAATTGGGGACGTTTTTTGACTCTTTGAGCCATGACTGTTCCCCTTTTTTTCCAGTTGTTAGTGCGCTTATATTTGCGCCTCATTTTCTGCAAGTGGATTAGTTCTACTTGCCTCGGTCTCCCCCTGTGAGTCGGCAGCGCTCCGCTGCATGAGGCTGGTATGGGCGCCGCCATGACCGGAAGTGACGCGGGCCTTGCCGCGGCGTCACTTCCGGTCCCTCGGCCGGCCGTTCGGTCCTGACTGCAAGGAAATTCAGGATAAAGATTACCGGCCGGTTTTTTTTCTTCTCCAGGGGAGATGGAGGTGTGGTGGTGATCACCACTTATGCATTAACCTTCTCTTTTAGGGAAGGCTACAGCTGATGAATGGCAGTATCGTTAGGGGGAGGATTATTTTAACAAAGACCACTCCCCTGGGCGGAGCTACTCTATTTAAGCTCCCTGCTTTCATTCAGTCGGTCTCTGGCTGCGCTGCTCTTACAAGCAAGCTCCAGAGTCTCCTGCATTTCTGTGATATTTCTCTATCCAGACGGGATTTTTTGCCTTTCAGAGCTTATTACTGACTCCTCTGGTTCGTGCTCCTAAAATCATGGAGGGTTTTTTCCCTTATTTCTTTTAGGATGTTTTAATTGTTTTCCCTTTCTATTTTCAGCTATGGCCTCTCCCCAAGAGCCCAATCAGCTACGGAAAACAGCCACCAAGAGGAAACACCTGGCTTGCTATGATTGCAATACGCCTCTTGATGAGAGCTGCCCTTTCTCCAGGTGTGACAGTTGTCGTTCCACCACTGCTACTGAGCCTTCGATGCAGGACATGTACCAGTGGGCCAAAACTTATGTTGACGATTCCATTCAAGGGGTCGTACGTCTCCTTAATGAGAGGCTACCTGTTCCCTCCCAAGCTCCTATGGAGGTGAGCGGGGGCCCCGATAGGCCTTTACCCCTTTCTGTGGGGTCATCTTCTTCTGAGGAAGAAGAATCGACTTCTGGCTTTTTTCCACCGGAAAAGACTCAGAAGCTTCTGAGGTCCATCAGGTCGGGGGACCATGATGTTGACGTAGGGGAGTCTTCCGATCCCGCCTACCGGACCCAGCGGGTCTTTAGGGCAGATGAGACCCTTCTCTCTGTGATGCGCACAGAGTGGAAAAAGCCGGAAAAAGGCCCAGTCCTTACCAGGAAATTCAAACAAATGTTCCCAATGGCTAAACCCTTAGTGGAATCGTGGGGTTCCATTCCTAAGGTGGACATGGCAATTGCCAAGTTGTCCAGGCGCACTCTGGTTCCTGCGGACGATGGGTCTAGCCTGCAGGACCCTCTAGATAGAAGGACAGAGTGCACCCTTAGACGAGGTTACTCGGCTGCCGCCGCTTCCGCCTCGACTTCCATTGCTGCCACAGAGGTCTCGTCCTTCCTCAGAGCCAGGTTGAATCAGATCCAGACGGATGTCGACCAGAGTGTCTCTCGCGATGATATCCTCGCTGCCTTCAAGTCCGTCAATTTGGCCATGGACTTCCTATGTGACACAGCCCAACTTCAGTTAAAGTTGGCAGCCAAAACAATGGCTTTAGTATCTGCCGCTAGGAGACCTCTGTGGCTGAAACCTTGGAACGCAGATAATGCGTCCAAGTATAACCTCTGTGGGCTCCCCTTTGAACCTGGCCGTCTATTCGGATCTGAATTAGACACCATTATGGAGGGTCTTTCAGATAAAAAGGGGAAGAGTCTCCCCCAACAATCCTTTCGAGGCAGGGGTAGACAAGCCCGCGGGGGCCGGCCAGGACAGCAGGTTGGACGCAGAGATTGGGGGGGGCCGCCTAGAAAATTTTCTAGGCGCTCCCGTAAACCCACCAGGGAGGCAAAACAAACCTCCTGACTATGGGCCTCTCTGAGGCTCTTGGATAAGCCCTGCTATCCCTGTCGTTACACTTCTGGTTTTTCCCGTACCCCTTCTCCACCTCCCTCTAAGGGGGCGTCTTTTACCCAGACTCTTATGGGCCCAAGAAATCCCGCATCCTTGGGTCCAAAATATCGTTGCCATAGGCAATCTAATAGACCTTGTTTTTCTCCCCCCAGGAAGACTCATTGCTACTCGCAGTTTTTTGCCGGCCAGGCAAAGAATCTTGGAGGTCTATGTTCAAGACTACCTTTCCAAGGGAACCCTGGAGGAGGTACCGGCAGGGGAGAAGGGTCTAGGGATTTATTCTCCAGTATACCTGGTTCCCAAGAAGACGGGAGATCTTCGGACGATCAGAGATTGAATACTTCTCAATCCCTTTTTAAGGAGGACCAGATTCCACACGGAAACTATAAGGTCGGTCAGCCACCTCCTCAGCTCTGGGAAGGTGATGGCCATTCTGGACCTCAAGGCTGTGAAATTTTTCACGATCACGGTCCAGATACTAGGAGTAGGCAGACATCTCCAGTTTGCCGCCCCTCCCTTCGGAATCTCGTCTGCCCCCCTGACCTTCACCAAGGTCATAGTATCGGTAGTGGCAGCATTGAGACTCCAAGATCTGACCATTGTCCCTTACTTGGACATCTGGCCTCTACTTTCCCATCTTCTTCATGTCGCATTTTTTCTTCTGCTCCACCTAGGTTGGATTGTCAACTGGCTGAAGTCGAACGTGAGCCCTTCGACTTCTATCCGTCATCTAGGATTCTTAGTCGACTCTCTGGAGATGTCCCTCCAGTTGACACCAGAAAGAAGAATGCGGATACAGGACCTAGTAAGGGTCCCTTATGTACCACAATGAGTCTCCATATGGACCCTCATGAAGATGGTGGGGCTCGTGTCAGCGACTGTGGATGCAGTCCCTTGAGCTTTATAGCACCTCCGGCCCCTTTAGTCGGAGGTCTTAAACAAACGGAACGGCAGCCCCCTGGGGCTAGATTCCCTGTGCCCCCTATTCAACCAGTCCCAACTTTCCCCCACAGGGTGGTTTTATCTACCACAGGGGAAGTCTATGACCCAACCAGCTTGGCTCATATTGACCATGGACGCGTCCCTAGTAGGCCGGGACGCTCATATAGACGGGTCCCCAGTTCGGGGATCCTGGTCTCCTCAGGAGTGGCATCTTTTTTCAAATCTCCACGAGATGTGTGCTATCCGGCTAGCCCTCCTTCACTTCGCCCCTCAGATTCGGGGCAAAGCAGTGAAAGTCCCGTTAGACAACAGGACTGTCGTGCTTTATATAGACAAGCAGGGAGGCACAAGATTCTTACCCCTTCCGTCTGTGATCGGGGTAATTCTGCGGTGGCCAGAGCTGAACTTATCCCATCTATCCGCCACTCACATCTGAGGCTCCTTCAACGTCATCACGCACCGCCTAAATTGCGGCCTATCGACCATGGAATGGTCACTACATCCGGAGATCATCAAATAGTTAGTCCTCAGATGGGGGATGCCATAGGAGTATCTTATGGCAACCGAGTTCAACGCCAAGGTACAGAGGTTTTGTTCCCTAGACAGGGAGGTCAACCCCCTGGCGATAGGCGCTCTGACAACACCGTGGAGGTTCAGGCTGGCGTACATCTTCCCTCCTCTTTCCATGATTCCGAGGGTATTGATGAAAATCCGTCAGGATCAGGCCTCGGTAATAGCCATCATACCATTTTGGCCCAAGAGATCCTGGTTTTCCCAGCTCATTCAGATGAGTCGGGGACAATATTGGAGACTCCCCCCGGAGCAGACCCTGGTGTCATGGGACACGCATCTCTGCCCAGATCTGCACAGACTCAACCTGACAGCCTGGAGGTTGATCAGTCCCTTCCCAGAGTGGATGGGCTCTCTGAGTCGGTCCTGAGAACTTTATCGCATTCCAGAGCAGAGTCTACTAAAAAGGCCTACTCTCGGATCATGAGGATCTTCACCTCTTGGTGTACCTCCAACCAGGTGGCGTTTGCAGATCCGCCCCTCGCAGCGATCTTACAGTTCCTTCAGGATGGGATGGACAGAGGTCTCGCCCCATCTACCCTAAAGGTCCAAGTGTTTGCCATCTCGGCCTGTCTTAACAGACCATATTCTCGGGACCCTCTCATCAAGCGCTTCCTTAAAGGAGCGGAAAGATTGAAGCCTACAATACTGAAACCCGTCCCTCAATGGGATTTGTCAGTTGTTCTCAGGGGGCTAGCATCCCCCCCCTTTGAACCCTTGGAGGAGGCAAGTTTTAAATTTTTAACACTTAAGATGGTCTTTCTTCTGGCCATAACTTCGGCCAAAAGAATTTCGGAGCTACAAGCTTTCTCCGCGTTATACCCATATACCATGTTTCTACAGGATAGGGTCCTTTTAAAATTTCTACCTTACTTTAGACCTAAGGTTTCAACCTTTCAGAATATTAATCAGGTAGTCTCTCTACCTGTATTACTCTCTGCCTCCTCCTCTGATGTCCCAGTGCGACATCCACTGGATATATCTAGATGCCTTCAGATCTATGTGGATAGATCCAAAGAATTCAGGTTGGATGAAAATCTCTTTATCCTGTTTGCCGGTAAGTCTAAAGGCCGTAAGGCGTCTAAAACGACTATTAGTCGCTGGGTCAAGGAAGCTATCAGGGAAGCTTTCACCTCTCAATCCTTAGATCCTCCGGAGTTTGTGAGGGCCCATTCTACAAGGGCCGTAGCTACCTCTGTTGCGGAGAGAAGTCTTCTCCCCCTAGAGTTGATCTGTAAGGCAGCTTCCTGGAGCTCTGAATCAACCTTCATCTCCCATTATAGGATTGATGCTAGGGTATCAGAGTTTTCGGCCTTTGGGCAGACAGTTCTTGCTTCTGCCGAGCATGAGGACCCTCCCTAGGGGATTCTTCTTGCTATCTCCCCATCTGTGCTGCTGGTAGGACGTAAGGGAATCGTTAATTTCTAACGATAATTTGTTTTCCCTTAGTCCTAACAGCAGCACACAAATTTCCCGCCCTAAAGCATTTTTTTCTTGTGATATACACGGTGGGCTGGGGGATGAACCCCTCCCTTTAAGGGAGCTGGAGTTCTTTTATTGGTTTATTCTTTGGGCTCATTAAACATTCCGCCGGTCCTACCAGTCCACGGGGGGCAGTTAACCCCATCTGTGCTGCTGTTAGGACTAAGGGAAAACAAATTATCGTTAGAAATTAACGATTCTCTTGTAAGACAGGTTCATATTCACTAAGACTTGTCTCATTGGTTTGCGTATAAAAAATAATGCAAATGACTGGAAAAAAAAGTCACAACTGCATCTCTTTCAATATAAAAAAAAATTGTGCAAGTTCCCCACAAAACAGATGGGAAAAATAAGCCTGGTTAGGAGCGGAGTAAAAATAAGACTATGGGGGTCATTTATTAAGATGCTGGTCTTAGGCTACTTTCACACTAGGCACAAAATCAGTTGGTAAATAAGACAGAAAGAGCTTTTTATGAAATGTGTGAAAGTGCACCAGGGGGTTACCTGGCATGGGTTGCAACTTTTTGCAATTTTTGCAAAAATGACACAAAGTAAATGAGCCATAATCCAGGTCTAATCTGACTTTCAGCTCTTAAAATATCACAAAAATTGAAAAAATGTCGCAGAAAACAGTGCAGTTGACATAACTTGCAACTTTTTTAGGACACAAAACTGACATACTTGATTTGATAAATGTCCTCCATAGTTACCAACAGTCCAGGGGCAGACTTAAAGTACCCCTGGAAAAAATACTTAAAGTGGCCCCGTTTTATGCAAATTGATGAAGGCAGGGCCAGTAATACCATATTGTGGCACATTATTCCGCCCCAACAGAGCCAAATACCACAGTCTATCACAAAATACTGCCCCAAAAACTTCCACTGGTCGGCCGAGAAATTTCCCTGTAAGGTCTATGGCCGATCCGCTCCTGCAACAGTCCCAGGAAGCAGGCTGGAAGGAGGCAGGACGACTGCAAAGAAGATGGGAAGAGTTTGTGCACATTTGCCCCAAAGTGGGCAGCTTGTGGACATGTCCTTGGTGGTTCGGGGGGGTCTGACTTGGAATCAACACCCTCTAATTGGTGCATAGCTGCGTACATCTGGGGCCATACATTGGGTTATAGCACGAGAGTTTTCCTGAGGTATATGGGGAACCTATGCTACAGACATGGTGTGAATAAAGCCTTATTACAGGTCTGGTTAGTGGTGTGTGGTGTTGAGCAAACCTGTTTTTAAAGTTCTGCGTCCAAAGTTCGGGTTTGGTTTATCGAAGAATCCCGTTATGGATTCCAAATTCCGTAATGGTCCGTGGTAGCGGAATCCATAACGGGATTCTTTGATAACCCGAACTTTGGATGTAGAACTTAAAAAACAAGTTTACTCAACACTAGTGGTGTGTATTAATACAGGGTTGATCTGCGCTGGTGGCGGATTTTATTCGGCGGTCTTTCTTTTGCCGAGTATTTATTAAAAGTCGCACAGCAGTTGATGAATTAGACTCGGCGTATTGTTATTAGTCTGACCTCTGGTTTTCAGTTGGACGGGTTCATATTCACTTGGACTGATCTCATCTATTTGCGCTTGAAAAAAGTTTTGTTTGTAAGGCCCCTTTCACACGGGTGCGATGCGTGAGGTGAACGCATTGCACCCGCACTGAATCCGGACCCATTCATTTCAATGGAGCTGTGCACATGAGCGGTGATTTTCACGCATCACTTGTGCGTTGCGTGAAAATCGCAGCATGCTCTATTTTGTGCGTTTTTCACGCAACGTAGACCCCATAGCCGAAGAAATGAATGGGGCTGAGTGAAAATTGCTAAGGAGACAAGGGATGAGCAACCCGGGACCCCATTTACTTTATTATTTTCCATTATAACATGGTTATAATGGAAAATTATAGCATTCTTTAATACAAAATGCAAAGTCAAATGTCAGTTAAGGGTTAAAAAAATTACTCACCTCATCCACTTGATCACACAGCCGGGATTGTCTTCTTTGTTATTCTTGAAGGACCTGCAAAAGGACCTTCGCTGACATCATCGCGCTCACCACGTGGTGACATCAGCGCAGGTCCTGCTGAATGATGATGACATCAGCGCAGGTCCTTTTACATGTCCTGCAAGAAGAAGAAAGAAGACGATAACGGCTGCGCGATCAAGTGGATGAGTCATTTTTTTATTATTTTTTAACCCTTAATGGACATTCCACTTTGCATTCTGTATTAAAGAATGCTATTATTTTCCTTTAAATTCGTGTTATAATGGAAAATAATAAAATCTACAGAACACCGAACCCAAACCCGAACTTCAGTGAAAAAATCCGGGTTCGGGTCTGGGTACCACATTCAGTTTTTTCTCACGCGCATGCAAAACGCATTGCACTAGCGCGGAAAAAACTGAACAACGGAACACGATCGCAGTCAAAACTGACTGAAATTGCGTGCCTACTCGCACGAATTTCCCTGAACGTATCCGCATCGCATCCGGCCCACACCTGCGACGCCCCTGTGTGAAAGAGGCCTAAGGAGAAAAGTCTCATGTCTCCAGGAAAGTGCGACTTTTAATGCAAAAAAAGTTGCATTTCACCGCTCCAAACAGACGAGGAAAGGTCCACCAGCCCAGGGGGGAGGGGAAATTAGACAGTTTTTGTGACAAACCTACATAAATAGTTCAAAAACTTCTGAAATAGTCAAACAAGGTGCAAAAGCCTCCAAAACAGGCGCAATTTCAATAGTAAATACAACAAAAAATAAGACTGTGTAAAACAGTATCTGTTTTGCGGTCTGCAAATTACGGATCTGCAACACCCAGGTACCGGCCATGTACATACCGCATTTTGTGGAACGGAACACCAGCCCTATAGTTGCCTACGAAACGGATAAGAATAGGACATGTTCTATCCTTTTTACAGAGCCACGGAGCGGACGTACGGATGCAGACAGCGGGCAGTGTGCTATCCACATCTTTTGCGGCCCCATTAAAATTATTGGGTCCGCACCCGTTCCGCAAATGTATACAGTAATGTGAATGGGCCCTCTATGTGCCCCCCTTTCTTCCTGTATTGTCTGTATAGAAGGTGCAGCAGGGTCTGTGCTTTATGGCGGCTGCAATTAATAAGAATTAAAGGGGCTACTCTGCGGGTTCCTGAATGTGTGTATAACAATGATACATGTACAGTAAAAGTCCCTTAATCCGGCCTCTCCCTAACCTAACATGATCACACTTTCCAGATTATTGGATGAAGTTGTCCAGGATTAGACTAAAATGCCTGCTTTCTTCTAAAAACAGCGCCACCTCTGTCCACAGGCTGTGTGTGGTATTGCAGCCCAGAACCATTAACTGGAGTGGAGCCGAGCTGCAATACCAGACACAACCTGCAGACAGACGTGGCGCTGTTTCTGGAAGGAGGCAGCCGTATTTTTCTAATCCAGTGCAGTCGGATCAAAAGGAAGGATTTCTCCGGATTATCGGCGTACCTGGTAAATGACAGACTATTGATGCGCCAAGGTGTCGGATTATAGGACGTTTGCTGTCGATGCATACTCTTCTTGTATCGATGCTTTATCTTTGTAACCAGATCTTCTTCCTGTCGATTTGTCTTTCAGACCCCGGCGACTCCAGGTGATGCCTTTATGACATATCCCACCCAGCTCCACCCAGCCATTGCTCCCATGTTCGGACCCCTTTCTTACAATCCCGTTGCGCTGCCATCAGGTGAAAACAGGCCTTTGTCTATTTTGGAAACACACAGTGATAGAGAATAGTGGGGGGCGTGAGTCTGACTGCAGCTACGTGGACCTCGTGGACCCCGGTGGGGAAGGTCCCTGCAGAAGACATTGGGTCAATAGAGTTTTATCACTATAGTCATGTATCATCACAGCTGTCACGTTTTGCCGGCAGGTGCTGCTCCTTCCTGCGTGTAGTTGTCAGGTCTGTGCATCATACAGGGGAGTCACGTACATGTCATCCGTGCATGAAGCATGACACGCGTCCGGATACTCAGGGCTGGAGACCACAATGGAGGGTTTTACTGCCGATAAAGAAAACCTGCCAGCTCTCCTGATAAGGGCTGTCCGCAAATTGTGAATCGGCCCGTGTGCCTTCCGCAATTTGCGTAACGGCCGGGCCTTTATAGAAATGCCTATTCTTGTCCGCAAAACGGACAAGAATAGGACATGATCTATTATTTTTGTGGGGCCACGGAACGGAGCAACGGATGCGGACAGCACACGGAGTGCTGTCCGCCTCTTTTGCGGCCCCATTGAAGTGAATGGGTCCGCACCCAAGCCGCAAAAATGCGGACCCAAACCACGGTCGTGTGAATGAACCCTAACTCTGTTTTAGTAACTAATTGCGTTCCTCATCTTTTCCGTGCTGATCCTCTGATATTCCTCTTAGAAATGTGTGAATACGAGATTTCCGCGCGGTGAGGTGAACGCATTGCACCTGCACTGAATCTGGACCCATTCATTTCTATGGGGCTGTGCACATGAGCGGTGATTTTTACGCATCACATCACTTGTGCGTTGCGTGAAAATCGCAGCATGTTCTATATTGTGCGTTTTTCACGCAACGCAGGCCCCATAGAAGTGAATTGGGGTGCGTGAAAATCGGTGCGGATGCGGTGCGATTTTCACGCACGGTTGCTAGGAGATGATCGGGATGGGGAGCCGATCATTATTATTTTCCCTTATAACATGGTTATAAGGGGAAATAATAGCATTCTGAATACAGAATGCATAGTACAATAGCGCTGGAGGGGTTAAAAAATAAATAAATTATTTAACTCCCCTTAATCCACTTGATCTCGCAGCCGGCTTCTCTTCTGTCTTCTTCTTTGCTGTGTGCAGGAGGAAAAGGACCTGTGGTGACGTCACTGTGCTCATCACATGGTCCATCACCATGGTGATGGCTCGTGTGATGGACCATGTGATGAGCTCAGTGATGTCATCAAAGGTCCTTTACCCAGATCCTGAAGACAGAAGAGATGCCGGCTGCGCAAACAAGTGGATTAAGGTGAGTTAAATTATTTATTTTTTAACCCCTCCAGCTCTAATGTACTATGCATTCTGTATTCAGAATGTATTATTTTCCCTTATAATCTACACAACACCGAACCCAAACCTGAACTTCTGTGAAGAAGTTCGGGCTTGGTTACCAAACATGCCTATTTTTCGCTATCGCATGCAAAACGCATTAAAATGTTTTGCACTCGCGCTGAGAAATCACGCATTTTCCCGCGACGCACCCGCATCTTATCCGGCCCAAATCCATGACACCCGTGTGAAAGAGGCCTAAGAAAATAAAAATCCGAATTGCTATTGCATAAGAAATACTATAATTTACCAAACATGTCAGGAAAGGCGAGACGCAATGCTGGGACCAGTGGACGCAAATGAAGATGTGAAACCACTGACGGTTGTCGCCCAGATGTTGTCTCCTGATAGCGAGTCCTTGAAGCATTAAAGGGATTTACAGATTTTAGTTATTATATGATTGAGGTACGGTAAAAGAGGGTCCAAAAGCTTGTACATAACCGACATAAGGGGAGCGGGTGTGTGCAATGAGCCCATGACCCGTCCCAGCTTCGGTAACCCTTCTGTAGCAGAGTCACAACCCTGAGGTCCCCCAGCTATCTGAAGGAAGTACAACCCCATGGAACTCGGATCCATCCTACAGAAGGGGAAGAGGATTAAACCCAGCAAGGAAAATCTCACCTAAAATTCTTCCTGCTTCTTTAAATAGAAATGGCGGCATCCATTGACGCGCAACTGCATGATTCCGCCCATGATGTTTGATGTTTTGTTTGCAGTCGTGGCGCCCCAACATCTGAATGTAAGACCCTGGCCTAAAGTTGTTGATTATGAGATCTATTTTAAAAACTCCTCTCCCCCCTTCAAATATTTAAAGGGAAAGACAAAGCAAAGCACTGTGTAAAGAGGGAGGAAGGGTTAGGGTATGCAGGGGTGCAGGGAATTCCAGAGGAGCTCCGAACTTTGGGTGCACATGGAGGTGTGAAATAATCATTTAAAGGTCGAGTCCCCTTTAAGCCGAGGACCTTGTGTTACTGTTTGCTTTCTTGTTACATTGTAGCCCTTGATGTTATCACTTGCAGTCGGCAGTAATAATTAGAGCTGACTTGCAGCAAGTCAAGGAGACCTGACATATAGGACACATGAGTAAATCATCCCTGGGGGAGCCCGCAGCGCCGACAAATTACCAGGGAGCGAGGAAAATCTATGAATCTCCTTTCGGTAGGCGCTTTAGTATCGATCCTCCACCTGTGGCCAATGAAAACAATGAAATAATCGGATTTGTATAAACCGATTGGATAACGTTATAATGTGAACCTTAACAGAATTCTGGCTGAGCGCAGCGTCCTAGTCATTGAGGATCGCGTTGTATCGACGTGGGGGGGATGGGGTGCCGCAAGGATCGTGGTGGCTAAAGCATAATGTGGATAGGGCTCCACACAGCTGTAGGGAGAATCCTTAGATCTGAATGTGCACAGATATGCATAGGCGTATAGACCGACACCTGCAGACAGCCATATACATACTGAGACACGCACATAGGCATCTAACAACACAGACATATGCGTCTATTTATACTGCCATGAAAAAGTATTCATACTTCTTGAACTTTCCACATTTTTGTCACGTTACACCCATAAACGTAAAAGTATTTTATTGGAATTTTATGTGATAGACCAGGAGTCAGCAACCTCCGGCCCTGCAACTCTTGCGAAAATACAACACCCAGCATGCATCTTGGCTGCTTCTCTAATTCGTGCTCTCCTTGCCTGGGCTGTAAGTTTAGGTGGACGGCCATGTCTTGGTAGGTTTGTAGTTGTGACATACTCCTTCCATTTTCAGATGACGGATTGAACAGAAACCAGTGAGATATTCAGAGCTTGGGATATTTTTTTATAACCTAACCCTGCATTACACTTTTCCACAACTTTATCCCTGACCTGTCTGGTGTGTTCCTTAGTTTTCATGATGCTGTTTGATCACTAATGTTCTGTAACAAACCTCTGAGGCCTTCACAGAACAGCTGGAGTTATACTGAGAAGAAATTACACACAGATGGACGCTATCTACTAATGAGGTGACTTCTGAAGGCCATTGGTCACAATGGATTTTATTTAGGGGTATCAGAGTACAGGGGGCTGAATACAAATGCACACCACACTTTTCAGATTTTTATTTATTAAACATTTTGAAAACCAGGTATCATTTTCTTTTCCTTTCACACATACTTCCTACTTTGTGTTGTCCTATCACATAAAATCCCAATAAAATACATTTACGTTTGTGGGTGTAATGTGAAAAAATGTAGAAAATGTAAAGGGGTAACAATACTTTTTCAAGGCACTATATATATATACAGGGAGTGCAGAATTATTAGACAAGTTGTATTTTTGAGGATTAATTTTATTATTGAACAACAACCATGTTCTCAATGAACCCAAAAAACTCAATATCAAAGCTGAATATTTTTGGAAGTAGTTTTTAGTTTGTTTTTAGTTTTAGCTATTTTAGGGGGATATCTGTGTGTGCAGGTGACTATTACTGTGCATAATTATTAGGCAACTTAACAAAAAACAAATATATACCCATTTCAATGATTTATTTTTACCAGTGAAACCAATATAACATCTCAACATTCACAAATATACATTTCTGACATTCAAAAACAAAACAAAAACAAATCAGTGACCAATATAGTCACCTTTCTTTGCAAGGACACTCAAAAGCCTGCCATCCATGGATTCTGTCAGTGTTTTGATCTGTTCACCATCAACATTGCGTGCAGCAGCAACCACAGCCTCCCAGACACTGTTCAGAGAGGTGGACTGTTTTCCCTCCTTGTAAATCTCACATTTGATGATGGACCACAGGTTCTCAATGGGGTTCAGATCAGGTGAACAAGGAGGCCATGTCATTAGATTTTCTTCTTTTATACCCTTTCTTGCCAGCCACGCTGTGGAGTACTTGGACGCGTGTGATGGAGCATTGTCCTGCATGAAAATCATGTTTTTCTTGAAGGATGCAGACTTCTTCCTGTACCACTGCTTGAAGAAGGTGTCTTCCAGAAACTGGCAGTAGGACTGGGAGTTGAGCTTGACTCCATCCTCAACCCGAAAAGGCCCCACAAGCTCATCTTTGATGATACCAGCCCAAATCCAGTACTCCACCTCCACCTTGCTGGCGTCTGAGTCGGACTGGAGCTCTCTGCCCTTTACCAATCCAGCCATCTGGCCCATCAAGACTCACTCTCATTTCATCAGTCCATAAAACTTTAGAAAAATCAGTCTTGAGATATTTCTTGGCCCAGTCTTGACGTTTCAGCTTGTGTGTCTTGTTCAGTGGTGGTCGTCTTTCAGCCTTTCTTACCTTGGCCATGTCTCTGAGTATTGCACACCTTGTGCTTTTGGGCACTCCAGTGATGTTGCAGCTCTGAAATATGGCCAAACTGGTGGCAAGTGGCATCTTGGCAGCTGCACGCTTGACTTTTCTCAGTTCATGGGCAGTTATTTTGCGCCTTGGTTTTCCACACGCTTCTTGCGACCCTGTTGACTATTTTGAATGAAACGCTTGATTGTTCGATGATCACGCTTCAGAAGCTTTGCAATTTTAAGAGTGCTGCATCCCTCTGCAAGATATCTCACTATTTTTGACTTTTCTGAGCCTGTCAAGTCCTTCTTTTGACCCATTTTGCCAAAGGAAAGGAAGTTGCCTAATAATTATGCACACCTGATATAGGGTGTTGATGTCATTAGACCACACCCCTTCTCATTACAGAGATGCACATCACCTAATATGCTTAATTGGTAGTAGGCTTTCGAGCCTATACAGCTTGGAGTAAGACAACATGCATAAAGAGGATGATGTGGTCAAAATACTCATTTGCCTAATAATTCTGCACTCCCTGTATATATATATATATATATATATATATATATATACACACACACACACAGAAAGAGATCTGCACACAGCCATATACATACACACAGACACAAGTATGTACCGACACGTGCACACAGCCATACTTACACATGCACATAGCCAGATGCATACGGACATACACACTTGACCTTACTAGAGTCTAGCAACCAGGCAGGCAAACTAGGCAGCTGCAGTGGAGCCCATGAGATGGGGGTACAGCTCTAGTTGATCCCCCCCCCCCCTCCTTTGCAGAGACCTACCTGACCTTCTTCTCGCACAGCTGCTGTGTTTCTTGCAATGTATCAGTGTAGGTAAGTATTGGCATAATATGAAGCTTCTGGATCCCAGCTGCAAAATGTGAACCAACCCCAAAGCTATCCCAGCAGTTAAGTAACATTAAGACAATGGCAGAAGGGGCTCTTGTCCCCCACTGGCACCTGTGTCCTGGTGCAACCCCTCCTTTAGGTGCACCCTTGTAGGCAGCAGAGGTGTAGCTCGGCTTTCCTGCACCCGGGGCAAGGATTCAGATTTGCGCCCCCCCCCACCCCACCCACATGCATGACTCCAATTTACATAAAGAGGGGGCATTTAAGCAGCGCAGCAATTTTTTTTTACACTAAGCCTCTAACTTCGCCCAATGCATAACTACACTCACCCAGTCCCACCTAATGAACTCTATCATAGGGTACACGGCGGTACCAATACTCATCCAGGGTGTCGCTGGCGGCGGCGTGATGTTTGCTGGATCCGGAAAAAGGTCGCTGTGGTCATAGAGAAAAAAATAATAATCACATAATTCAACCCCTATAATGCCCCCCACAATGCCTGGGCACCTCATACAGGTTATGCTTACCCAGCTGTCCAGCACCCGCGTCGCTCTTGATGCCCACACGGCCGCCGCTGCACCTTAACTTTAACATGCAGATAATACGGCGCAGGTGAAATATTGTGACATCTGATGCCTGCCTGTAAATATACCCTGGACGGACAGACCTCGTGGCACCAGCTGCACATGAATCCACTGAGCAATCGCTACCGGAGCCCCTGAAATTCTCCACGTCCAAGCAGCACACAAAACAATTAGACGCGGTCACTCAGTATAAAGCATGGCGGCGTTTACTTAATTCTAAGCAATGCAGCAGGTCGACCATAAGTTTATTCATAATTGAAGACTATCTGCTCATCTGCCTGCAGCCTAGAAAAGAGACTGTGGGGTTCTCATGAGGCAGTACAGCACCGCAGCGCCACCTAGTGGCCATTATTATACTGCATAAGTATCCAGCCCCTCTGTGCTGCGTCTGACCAGCAGGACGGACACTTTGCAGACCAGACCAGCAGGACGGACACTTTGCAGACCAGACCAGCAGGACGGACACTCTGCAGACCAGACCAGCAGGACGGACACTCTGCAGACCAGACCAGCAGGACGGACACTCTGCAGACCAGACCAGCAGGACGGACACTCTGCAGACCAGACCAGCAGGACGGACACTCTGCAGACCAGACCAGCAGGACGGACACTCTGCAGACCAGACCAGCAGGACGGACACTCTGCAGACCAGACCAGCAGGACGGACACTCTGCAGACCAGACCAGCAGGACGGACACTCTGCAGACCAGACCAGCAGGACGGACACTCTGCAGACCAGACAAGCAGGGTTTTCTGCTGCAGAGTCTCTCTTTCATGATTGCAAAATATGGAATTTGCGATTCGTTCAGACGTCAAATAGAATTCTCTCCCAAAAGAGTTATGAGAAATCTCAGAAAATATGATTGTTACTTTGTATCATGTGAAGCCATGAACCAAGCATTGTGAATGGGACATTCTGACTACGTCTCTGATGACAAAGGGGCGCAGCACTCGGAGGAGCATCACGGCCCCCTTGTTCTAGTGATCGGCGAGAGTCTAAGAACATGGACCCTTACCAATCATGTCTTCTGACACATCTCAGTTCTCTAGATGTGAACCTTCCCTGATGCTGACATATACAGCATATCAGCCTCTCCCAAACATATATGGAGGCGACTAATAAAACATTGCCTTCATCCCTTTTTATGTAAATGGAGGGAAATGTAAAACAAATAATATTGCCATACAGTGATGTACTCAATAATGCCACCACACTGTATATAGACAGTAGTGCCATATAGTGCCCAAATAATACCTCCATAGTATGTAAATGCAGTTGCCAAATAATGCTGCCATAGAATGAGGCGCACATACAGTGCCCAAGTAATACTGCCATAGGGTGATATACTCACTAAGTCTTAATACTGCCATACTGTGACATACTCCATAATTTCTTCATGCTGTGCACAAATAATACTGCCGTATAGTGATGTAATACATAATACCATAATATTGTGCATATACCAGTACCCAAACAATGCTCTTGTAGAATATTATACTGTACAATAGTACCATATTGTGCACAAATGATGCCATATTGTGGCCATATAGTGATCTAATCTATGCCACCACGATGTGCAAAACACAGAGTGATGTACTCCACAAAACCTCCGTACTGTGCAAATGAGGTGACCAAATAATACAGCCATACAGTGATGTACGCTATAATAGCATCACTCTGTGCAAAAAACAGTACCCACCTAATACGGCCATATAGTGATGTACTCCATAATACCACCATACTGTGCAATACAGTGCCTAAATAATACTGCTACCACACCCCTGAATCCAGACGCTCACCCACCAAATTCTGCTTAGTTGCCGACCCCGTTATTACTCTCCTTATAAGCCTTCTGCAGTATAATAAATACAAGTGGACTACAAGTCCCAGCATTGCCTACCCAGCTGGTGCCATCCATCGTCCACCACCATCTGGCATCTGACACGTCTATTTTTATTCACCTCAATTGAAACATCAATTTATTTAACGACTCGTTAGGTTTACGAGAAGATTCTCCCAATCCCGGAATTACGGTTTCCATCTGATAACAGGAGAAGAAAAATGCCCCCTTTACTGACAGCTCCTGATTACTAGAGACCCCCCCTCCCCCGATCGGCAGGGCTATTATATATGCATAGCTTCCATGACGAGCGCATTAAAACAAGATGGATGATATCACCGAGGTGTCAGCTTTAAATTAACCCTTAGCACTCTGCAAAGACTCCCTACAAATTAGTCCCTTAACCTCTTTAGCGGCGCGGAGCTCGGCCTCCTGGGAAGGTTTAATGTCGAGATTTACAAGACATGATTAATTCACACCTCTCTGATAAAGACAAGGACGGCGTTAATTTAAGGGAGGGGTGCAGTGGGGTGACCCTGAAAATCAGTCTTTGGAAAATTGAAATTTGACGGCTTTTATGTTCGTTCCCTATGAGTCCAGAACATGTAAATGATTTTTCATATATGTAACCGACCCCCGGCCCCCCCATTGGTGGTACGTATCCCCCCTGCACTAAAACTAATGGGCGTCTATAATGCGGACACATTAGTCCCTCCAGACTTCTGAGCCGCTCTTTGTAGTAACCTTCCTGATTTAACAAGCCAATCATGCATTAATTAACAAAAGGTAATGAAATAAATGAAAAACATCTCTGCTACCTGTGCTTAAATATAATACATGTGCAGTTCCCAATATATGTTCATCAACCAATCAGAACCCACAACAGAAGAGCCTTGGTGAATAACACTTGCCATTGCCTTCCCTGTATCCAATTTCAACGGGTATGAAGACTTTTGCAACAGTCTATAGCAAACACCCTCTTGGCCTACTATAGTTTGGTCAATTAGAGTTTCTCACAGGGAGGGAAAAGTTCACTTGTCATTTTCTCTCCTGGATTAACAAAATAGTTGCTTTAAAGGGCCTGGGTTCAGCAAATCTTTATTATGACCCTACAGACTGCAAAGTATTAAGAGCATTCCATATATATTTATTGATATCCTATACACAGGTGACAGGTTGTCATACTCTGTTTGCCCTGCGGGAGTGCTGTACATAAAGTGCACTCTTCTCCTTTTATACTATAGACAGGCTGTGATACTCTGTTTGCCCTGCGGGAGTGCTGTACATAAAGTGAACCGTTCTCCTTTTATACTATAGACAGGCTGTGATACTCTGTTTGGTCTGCAGGAGTGCTGTACATAAAGTGCACTGTTCTCCTTTTATACTATAGACAGGCTGTGATACTCTGTTTGGCCTATGGGAGTGCTGTACATAAAGTGTAACTTTCTCCTTTTATATTATAGACAGGCTGTGATACTCTGTTTGGCCTGTGGGAGTGCTGTACATAAAGTGCTCCGTTCTTTTATACTATAGACAGGCTGTGATACTCTGTTTGCCCTGCGGGAGTGCTGTAAATAAAGTGCACCGTTCTCCTTTTATACTATAGACAGGATGTGATACTCTGTTTGCCCTGCGGGAGTGCTGTAAATAAAGTGCACTATTCTCCTTTTATACTATAGACAGGCTGTGATACTCTGTTTGGCCTATGGGAGTGCTGTACATAAAGTGTAACGTTCTTCTTTTATACTATAGACAGGCTGTGATACTCTGTTTGGCCTGTGGGAGTGCTGTACACAAAGTGTAACGTTCTCCTTTTATACTATAGACAGGCTGCGATACTCTGTTTGGCCTATGGGAGTGCTGAACATAAAGTGCACCGTTCTCCTATCATACTATAGACAGGCTGTGATACTCTGTTTGGCCTATGGGAGTGCTGTACATAAAGTGTAACATTCTCCTTTTATACTATAGACAGGCTGTGATACTCTGTTTTGCCTGTGGGAGTGCTGTACATAAAGTGTAACGTTCTCCTTTTATACTATAGACAAGCTGTGATACTCTGTTTGGCCTGCGGGAGTGCTGTGTATAAAGTCCATGGTTCTCCTGACAGTGATGTATTTATAATGAAGTCACATTTCATCTTCTGTTAGATTTCAATGTCTCATTGTGTTTTCTTATGATTTTCTTAAGGCTACGTTGCGATGGGAGCTGTCCAGCCTTCATTCTGGGGACAACAACCATTGATACAACCACAAATGGTCCTTGGTGGTCAGTCTCCAGTTGCTCAGGTCATGCAGGGAAGCCAAACAATAGCATGGGCTCAACCGGGCCTTTACCCTCCTACTCAGCAACAGCCATGGCCAACCCTTCCGGGCCAGTTTCCACCTACTGCCTTCATGCCAACACAAACTGTATTGCCTTTCCAAGCAGCCATGTTCCAAGGTACTACTGCCCCAGTAGCCGCCGTTCCACCAACCACTGACTCATTGCGATCAAGTCCTCTACAACTCGGCCAGAAAGTAACGAAAGAGATGTTTAAGGATTTTCAGATGGTGAACCCCCCTCCGGTGCCATCCCGGCAGCCAGATCAACAGTCCCTCTCTTGTACCTCAGAGGCCTTCTCAAGCTACTTCGACAAAGTTGGGTTGGCTCAGGATACAGACGACTGTGACGACTTTGATATCTCACAATTAAACTTGACGCCTATGACTTCCACTTCACCGTCAACTAACTCACGTAAGTAGCAGAGTCAGCACGCTGAGCTGTCATGGTGCTTCTGTAGCCCCTACGGACCCTAAAGTCTCGTCTTTCCAAACAAAGGGATATTTCGGTGTCACCAAATTAAGATGACTGTTCAATGGACACTGCTGATACAATTTTACAATATACTTTTTGTATCTATTCCTCATAGTTTTCTGATGCTTCATTCAATAGGAACTTTCATTATTTCCTTCTAGTGGCTACCAATCTGTCCTGGTCCTGAGGTGGACACACAGGTCCTATAACTGTACTGTTACTGTAACGTGCACCTATGTGTTCTCAACATGGTGCCATTCAATAGAAGGAAAGTTCCTACAGTTACTGAATGCAGTAAGCAGAGATCTTGAAAACCGTGAAGAATGGATACACAAAGTATTTTTGAAAATGTATCACTTTCCATTGTACAATGTATTATCTGATTGCAGTGGATACAAATTAGTCCTGGTCATGTGACGGCACACAGGCACTCGTTACAGCAACAGTTCTGCACCTGAGATGGGGTGTTCCCTAAGCTTAAGACACCCCCACACACACACACTTGATTGAAAGCAGCTTTATCTAGTTTATCTAGTCAAATATTGGTGGCAGAGAAGACTTCTAGGCACAGAGGTCGTCCCGCCAGCATCCTCTTTCCTCAGGGGTCTGCCTGCTCGAAGTCACTGCATGGACCCCTATAATCAGTCATCCTGAGTGTCTTGCTGCTGCCTGCTGCTGAGTGAGCTGTACATTGGGCCCTAGGCACCCCATTGCTAAGAAATATGAGTGACAACCATTGTGGAAATTGTATTAGTGGTCATATTGGTTGTCACCCAACTTTTACAGATACAGATAAGGAACAAAAATGGCGAACTAGAAATTTTAGCTACTTGGCATCAGAAGACATCTGGAGGGCTCGCATTGCACAGACTTCTTTTTTATTGGTGCAAACACTGTTATAAAATGCTTAAAGGAATTTTTCATTTTAAGAAAGTGAAATCCTGAAACATTTTACAATTCCGTGCATCAATTTCTTGCCATCCTGGTGACCTCTGATGGCTGACAGTGAATAGAGCTATACAAATATCTTGTTAAAACCCAAACTGAATATGTTCAAGGCGCAAAAGGCACAAGGCTCGTTACAATGTTACAATCAGCGCTTTCTCCACACCGGTGTCAGCTGGACTTCATGGGGTCGGGTATTCGAAGTAAGAATGCATATGTTCACTACAAACAGAGATCTTAAAAATGGGGAGGAAATGAAACAAAAAGTTACAGAACTTTTCATGAAAAAAATGAATATGAATTAGTACAGGATCCCAGGAAGGAGTGACAACCACGCAGGGTGCTTTATTTAATTTTTATTTTACTGTCACCCTTATAGTATACTTCTAAAAAAAATGCCAAATTTTTGTAAATAAATCCTGCAGAGGCAATTTTTTAGCAAAACTTTTTGTGCTACTTTGTTACAAGTAATGTTGCAGCAATATATTTTTTTACCATCAGCATTTTACTCCAGCTTGAACGGATTGTCAGTAAATGACAAATCTCTTCATTTACCGTCTCAGGAATCCATCCGCGGCGCTCCGTTTCTTTCCGCGCCCGTGGCTCGACTTGAAGTGTCCTTTTTCATTAGACAGAGCATTAATGACAGCGGTATTTGCCTTGATAGGAAAAAAAAATCATCACTGACGCCCCAGATAGGATCCCGCCACACTTGCATATGTAGACGGCGCCAAATAAAAGACTTTGTTCCGGGCGCCTTCTCCAAATACGGCCGCCTGATGGATGCATTTGTTTCTGTATGAAAAATGCATCTCAACAGGTTTAGACAGCAAACAGGCTGCAGAGGAAAATTATTAGTTTCGAACCACTGACTCCAAAAGGAATTTGATGGAGTCTGTTTAACGTCTGGCAGGCAAATCTGTAATATAAAATGAAATATGGCTTTCATAACAGACCGTGTTCTTTATCTATCCTCTAACAAATGATGCTTTGCTCTCCACCTAAGCATGTCCTCCAGAGCTGCGCTCTTTCTCAATGTCATTTTAATACTCTTCGTACATTTTTTTGGTGGGGGGGGGGGGGGAATTTTAAAATCTTGATGTATACATGAGAGTTTTGCATGTGTTCTTATTGTTTCCAATGTCTTCTCCAGCCCCTACTCCAGCCCCAAGGCAGAGCTCCCCATCAAAGTCCTCGGCGTCTCACACAAGTGATCCCAACGCTGATGACATCTTTGAAGAAGGCTTTGAAAGTCCCAGTAAAACTGTAGAAGATGCTGTAAGTTGTTCTTACATATTCCATTTTCAATCCTTCGCCCCCCAGACAATAGAAAACTGCAGACAAAATTTATTTCCTTGGTAGATGAAGGGACAGGGTCCGTTTTATAAGATTTCTTTTTTGATGCCCCAAAAATGCGTTAGTCATTGGTTTGATCACGTGTTCTGGAAGGACCAGTCTGAATAAGATTAAAGATGTTTTATGAGACAAGGTCTCCTGATGTCACCGGAGATAAGGAGCATTTTCATAATCTTTTGTGGGTAAGAGGTATCAAATAAAAATGTGATCGTAAGGTTAAAATTCCAAAAGCTGCTGTAAGCTCTGGAGGTGATGGACCATCATTGTAATGTCATGGGTAACTTACAAAAAGTAAGAATGTTTACACTCAGGCTACTCTACATGACCACATCTGATGTCCACCGTGATGTAGTGGCGACCCATCGCCACATTCTTTTCCAGTGATTGTTTTGTGCCGCTGTTCAGGCAGCCTTAATTATTGCCATTATGATCCCATTCCTCCCGACCCCCTATACACATGCACACTTATTTTCAGCAGGGAGACTATAAACTGCTGCCAGACTCTGGTATAGATTATCTCCCCTGAAAACAAAAGGATTGGACATGTTGACATACAGCTGCTTGATCCTTATCCCGACATCTGCTCTCGTTGAACGATCCATAGTGAAGGCCTCAGAGTCAAAATGTTCAAGCAGTTAAACAAAGTTTCAGACTAAAGCTGGCCATGCTCATGAGATACCTGTCAAAAGCTTGCCTGGCCAAAGCTATCTTTCTCAACTCCATACACGTGCATGCTTGGCTCAGCTGAGCCGGCCTATGGTCTGAATGAGGAGAGAGGAGAAAGCTGTCCCCTTAAGTGTCCTCTGGTGAAGAAAAGGATTGGACATGTTGAATTCCTACTGACCTATCCATATCTCCCATAACCTCTGAGAGCCTGGACACCCCATACATTTTAGATGGTCAACCAACCCTGTCAAATTGTTTGGCTCGCCCTAGACTAGTTCTACATGGAGATGGTGGTCACAGTTTACTAGGTCTTATCTAGGTGGAGGTACTTGATGTCCAAAGATGGCTCCTGCATGTGGTTCAAGTCATATGACTTCTCCCCCCTTCTCTTTTTTTTCTGACCTTGTGTTTTTAAGAAAGGACACGTGCTATCAACCACATGTGACCACTAATGCTGTCTATTGTGGCGGCTCCTGGGCCGGCACATGCTGGGTGTTATCATTTAACGATGACTGGAGAACCGTAGGTTGGAGACCTCTGTTCTGTTGAGAGCTCCTGATCAGGCACAGTGGGCATTAACCCCAAGGGATATGACATCTGCAATAAGGGTGGTGGAAACCACATAACATCCACTCCCATTGACGCTCCTAACGCTTTATCTTCTTTCTGTACTAAACTGAACTTTGCCTCCTTTTGTCCTTCTCTTCTTGCATTGTAGCCTGATGCTCCTCAGGCGTCATCCTCTGCTGATGTAGGTGAGCCCAGTGGTGACTCTATAAGCCCACAGGTCGGTAGCTAGAGAGCACAGACTGGGGTAGGTACCTGTCCTTCCTCCTATTATTGTTGTGTTTTGCTACTTTGTATCCATCTCACCATTTCATTGCTTTGTGTCTGTTTCGTACTTGTTCATGACATCACCGGAAACTGATTTTCATGAGTTTTTATAGTGTATAATGTAATGTGGGAGGGGGGCACAAATGGAACCAAACAATATTAATTCAGCACCTGACAACCACCGCAAAAATTTTGTTATCATTAATGTCTTCTTGTATCTATTAAATGTCAGAATTACATTGATGGAGTCTGGTATGTTTAGTGATAATACCGTTTCAGCTGCTTAGTGGACAAATTACAGCATCGCTGGTGGTAAGTCAGTTAATAAATAAGATCCATGCCATCTAGTTGGTGTCATGATTTATCAGCTTATGTGGGATCCTGCTATAGTTTCTGAACACATCAGATCTGCACTTTTTGTGGACCGGATGCAGACACATTCATTTCAATCGGGCCACAAAAGATGTGGACAGCTGGACGTTCTGTGACCCCGCAAAAAAATAGAACATGTCCTATTTATGTCTGTTTTGCAGACGGAGAGGACATTTAAAAACTAAATGGTGGCATGCACTCAGCCGGGATCCTTGTATTACGGATCCGCGATTTGCAGACCACAAGATGGAGGGGATCGTGTGCATGAACCCTTATTCTAATTGCACATCCCTGGTGTCCAGGAGGTTAATAATGGCATCAGCAGGGTCTATTGAGTTAAGAGTCTAGTGAGGTTGTAATTGTAATATTTAGGAGAACTAGTTGGTTTAATTATAGTAATCCCAGTATCTATTCCATATGATAATAATAAGAATTATTATTATATTATTATTATTATTTATTAACCAAATAGAGGATAAAAGATAAACCATTGTATAAAATGTGTTTATCTCACTGGAAAACCCTTTAATGGCAATATCTCTGCGGTCTAGTAGATTATTAAGAATATCCTCATGATCTAGTGCAGGGATTGCCAACCTACGGCTCTCCAGCTGTTGTAGAACTACAATTCCCACCATGTCCTCCTATAGGCTGATAGCTGTAGGCAGTCTTGGCATGCTGGGAGTTGTAGTATTGCAACAGCTGGAGAGCCGAAGGGTGTCCATCCCAGATCTAGAGTATTAAAACATGCAACCTTGGTGTCTAGTATGTCATTATATCTCTCTGGTATCTAGTAGGTTCATAATTATAACTTTGGTGTCTAGTATTTTATGATATTTCCCTGGTATCTGAAGGGGTGATAATTGTAACCCTGGAGTCTAATATGTAATCCTATATCCCTGATACCTAGTGGGTTAATAATTATAATCCTGGTGTCTAGTGTGTAATCATATCTCCCTGGTATCTAATGGGTTAATACATTTAAAGTTTAACTGTCATATTTTTTATTTATTTGCTAGTTATTAGAGCTCGGCATGTATACCTGAGTTAATCTGTCAATGATTGTCAAAAGATCTGTAATTACCTTATAATAACAGCTTTCATTACTGTCCCCTGTCTCTTTCCACTGCTCCCTTTAAAGACCGTTACTAGGACTTGTCTGTCTTCCTTTTAGTATAAACAGAAGACGGAGGGGCGGTCCTTCACACTGCATGCCTGCATTAGGCTTCAGAGTGAGGAGGCGTGTCTCTCAGTAATCCAATCTGATTGGCTGGCAGGGAGCTGCTGTCTACAGCAAGTGTGTATAGGAAGTGAGGGAAAGCAGTTTTGGCCTCAGAGAACTGGCAGAGGAGCCATCTTGGGAAGGTCCTCATATTGTAAATGTTTAAACAGCCGTAACTAAGGGAAAAACTCAAGGAAAACAGTGGTATGTGAAGAAACTAAAGATTGCTCTATGCATAATGCTGCTGCAGCAAAAACATTTGATAAAATAGATTTTTTTATAAAAAAAATGACAGTTACCCTTTAAGCGTGGTGTCTAGTATGTTATTATATGACCCTGGCATCTAGTGGGTTAATATTTAGAAACCTGGTGTCTAGAGTGTAATTATATCTCCCTGATATCTAGATGGTTATTGATTATTTCCTTGCTGGTCCAGATGCAGGTAACATTTGTACATACAGGTGATGTTAGAAGTCAAGCTAATATTTTTTTCCCCACCCGCAGGTCAGATCAGAAGAACCTGTCTATGCTCAGATCAGAAGACCTAATAAATAGAGTTAACAAGCTCACAATGCTCCAAGACTTGACTGAACATAGGGCTGGCTATGGCACGTTGATGGCAGCAATTGACCATAACAATGGGTTTAACCGGCCTCCTGAAAGAAGAAAAACCCTGGTGAACGGAGCACAAGGGTGAACCGCAAAACCACACATAGGCTCTAACATCATTAACTTGAAAGCTTCTGCAAGGAACGTTGATTCTAGACTTGATCATGAAGCTATTTTTTTTTTTTCCTGAAGGACGACGTGTTTAGTATTTTACTAATGTTTCCACAAGTTTTTTGTTCTTTGTTTCTTTTTTTTTATAAACAAACAAACATAATGTAGCAAAAAGTTCCGGCTGATGAGACTGAAGTTTACACTGGGTTTTCTTTATTAATGTTTTATTAGAAATGTTTTGAAAATCTCAACGATGGAAGGCAGATTTCTTTATTTCACAAGAAGTTGCTAGACAAGACACTTTTTTCATTTTTCTTTTTTTTTGGAGGGGTGAAGGGTTGGGTGGGGTCACACTTTTCAAACACTGGGTACTATAAGAAAATGAATATTGTTTTTATAATATGGTCTCTAAGACTGATGGGAGGACATTCGAGACCTGCACCATTTTAGACCAGATTCTAAACACTGTATGGAAGAAGGGACGTTATAATGACCAGATTGGTATTATGGACAAAGGAACTTTCTAATTAAGGAGTTGGGAGGTATTTTTCCTCCGCACTTAACCTTGCTGCTGTTCGGCTATGCAGACAAGATTCTTCTACTCGTGCCATTTTTGAAAAAGAAAAAAGAAAACTATTAATTTGCCCAACAACTCTGGAATAATTCCAAATCTGGATTTGGATATAATCAGACTTTCTTCTGGAACTTTCGAGGCATGAATTTTGTTATATAAAAAAAAAAAAAGAAAGAAAGAAAAAAATTATGTGATTAAACAACTCATCTCTGTCTCTTTTGTACATTAGGAAAAAAATAATAATTTTTATTTTATAATCGTGACATGAAATTCTTGAAAATGGGGAAAGGCTTTAAATAATTCACATAAAAAGGGCAGGTTTTGTAAATATAAGCTATTTTGTTTGTTTTTATTTTTTTTTATTTACTGCTACATTGTAGCAGAAAAAAATATAAAGTGTCATAAACAGGGTCATACCACAATTTCTTTTTCCAAGTGCTGAGTAATTATCCTGTCAAAATCTAATAAACTGAATGGGGATTCTTGTATGACCATTTCTGTTTTATTAGGAGAAAACGAATTACTTGTGAGACTCGAGAAAGTGTTCTCCGAAGCCCTGGAAGACTAAAATAATTCTGGCCTTGATAGAAAAAAAATCCTACTATCCTTCATTATTGAACTAAGGTTCTGTCTGGTTTGCACACTGGAGAGCTAAAAATGAAAAATTGTTGGAACACTAGAGAATCTACTTAAAGGCTGTGTACACCTTCGGGGGAAATTATTTTTTATGATTGCATTTTACTCATTTTAAGCTAAAAATATTTTTTCAATTGGTGTTTATTATAAAATATTGAGCCATTCTGTTACAACTGGTTTACTGTTTAGCTGTGTGAATCATACTTTTTACGTTCACTTTGAGCGGGTCATCTAATAAACCTTATGTCTAAATTACTAAAGTTAATAGACACTTATTTAAGCCACATTCTTATCAGTAAGATAAGAACTGATGTACTGTATAATGAGTGTTCATAAGGAGCCCATCAGCTAAGCTGCCTGACAGGACAGAGAGAAACTTCAGATTCCCGGTTACAAGAAAAACTCAACCCTGTACAGAGAAAAGGGCTCCAAATTTTTAAGAAAGACCAATTGAAAAAAATATTGTTAGCTCAAAATGAGTACAATGCAATAATAATAAAAATGGTCACAAAGGTGTACAAAGCCTTTAAGACACAGAGACTTAGGTTTTAGACAATTGTTTTCTCAAATCTATATTTTAGCATATTTCTATTTCCATTTTTAAATAATTAGCAATACCATTGTGGGATATTTCTATATATATATATATATATATATATATTTCTATCTCATAAATGGTCTGAAATTTAAATTAGCGCTTATCAAAAAGACTGGAGGGGCTGAAACAAGAAAAAGAAAAAATGGGCAAAAATATTGGAGCAAAAAGGAAAATTAAGCTTTTGCAATTTTTTATTATGACTATCAATTTTCCTTTGCCCTAAACCCACCAGCCAGATCGATAAATTTTCTTATCTCCACTGACAACCTTTACTTATCGAGGTGTCAGGTGGTAGGTCCACACAGTCATGTGACACTAAGCTCCACCCTTGGTTAGATTGAAATATATTTGGAAACGTTACATTTGCGGACCTCTGTAAAAATAAAATATAGGGTTTTGATGTCTCAGAGCTTTAGTTTGAAGCCAATTATCACTGGTATCCAAAAGGGGATATCACTGTAAAATGTTTGATGACTGGAATTTCCTTTACCTCTGTCACCATAATTCTGCCCAACTAACAACCCTTTAAAGGGGTTTTCCAAGATATTTTTATCTGAGTGGGGAGAGGGTCTGACACCAAGGATCCCCACAGATCAGCTGTTCGAGAAGGCATCGGCGCTCGCAGTAGCACCGCACCTTTCTGCAGCTTTCCCTAGGCCATGTGACACATTCATCGGTCACAATGGCCTAGGCGCAGTTCATGCCCATAGAAGTAAATGGGGCTGAGCGTGATACCAAGCACAGCCGCTATACAATGTACGGCACTGTGCTTGGTAAGCTGTGAGAAGCCCGTGGTGGTATGGCGGGTTCTTGTGCCTTCTCAAACTGCTGATCTGTGAAGGTACCAAGTGTCAGGCCCCCACTGATCAGATACTGATGATAGGTCATCAGTAAAAATATCTTGTAACACCTTTGAGATTGATATCAAGAAATGCAAGGTAATGAGCACATGTGGTGCTTCTTCCATTCTTTTAGAATAGTTTATAATTCAGTGAACAGCACCAAGATGATGTGTGAGAGTAACCACTACTTAAACTACCCTAACCCTAACTTCAAAGAAGAAGATTTCCAAGGTAGAGACTTGATGTATGAGTCATCTAGCAGCTTTTTATGGTAACCATCTAGGAGGAGAACTCTAGGTTCAGTCCAATAGGTTGACCCAAAAGTCACCTTGAAAAGCTTTATAATACATCAATATTCTGATCAAATATTGTATCTTATGTCTAGAATTAAAGAACCTCAAGGACCAAGGGTGGAAGGGGTGGGCGCTTTCTAAATCCACTACTTTGGGCACTTAGGGAGTTTTGACCAATTTTCTCAATTTCCCATGGATCATACCACAATGTTAGGCAATGTAGTGCAGAGGTGATGGGCTTAATCCTAGAGCCGCAGCGCTTCTAAAGAAGAGAAGTAGCGGAGGTAAGGTACATCAGTGCCGGAGTCCACGTGGGACGCCACGCCGAGGCACAATTCTCCGCTCCTCACATTGAAACTTCAGAATTGTAAGTAACAGCCTGTAATTATCCATCGATGATGAAATGATGATATTGCCATAACAAAAGAGCTGTATTTTATGTGATGTAAATATCCAGCTATATACCTAAGCGGATCATGCATGCATTCTTTCCTTTATAACCATATTTCATCTGAACGCGAACATTGTTTCAAGTCCAATGTTCCAATACTTACCTATGTATTGAGGTACCTCGTTGGAGAGACTGTACAACTATTGGGATTGCCTATTACAAAAGGGAACCTTACCGTATATTCCAGTGGATTTGCTACACACCTCGATTGATTTTGAGAGGAACAGCAATGCGAACATTTGTGAACATTTCCTTATATAGTGACAAGTTTGATCATGATTTTATTATAGGTGGACCATCTAATTTGCTTATATTCATAGATTTACTTATAGAGAAGTACTCCCTTAAATTTATGTCACTGTATTTTATTCGTTTTTATTCTTACAGTTTGTATTTTATTTTAGGAATGCATTTTTGTATCCACATTAATCCGAGTGAGTGCCTGTCAAAATGTAATTGTATTCCAAAATTTTCAGACTGGGTGTGTCTATTTGTACAGTGCACCGTATGCCTTACGATTCTGCCTTCTATACTATATTTTCCAATCGTTGTAATCACCGACCTGTAGAATGAAAGTAAAAGGTCAGTTTTAACACATAGGAAACGCTGTAAAAACAAAACCCATAAAATTATGGCGGGATTGTGTTTCTTTTCATAATTCCACCCCGTCTAGAATTGAAGCTCCAGGCTCCCCAACAGCAGGGGCTCATGTACATGAACGTATTCGGACGTCCGTCTCTGATCAGCATTTTGTGCAGGTCCATTAGTTTCAATGGTGCCCCAAAAGATGCGCACAGCACACCCAAGGCTAATGTATGCAATCAACAATAACATTGATTGCACACATTTAACCCCCCGGATCCCGTAGGTCAAATGTGACCATGGCATCTGGGCGGTCACAAAACGGACAAGGATGGGACTGTTCTATTAGAGGCTGGACATTTCATTCCGGCGGGTATCAATGTTTTGCAGACCGTAATAACGGCTATGGCCACGTGCAAGAGCCCTTAAAGGCATAGCTATAAAAGGTGCAGACAAAGCTGTCAGACCCTGGCCACTGGTGCCTGAGGGCCCTCAAGGGGCCATTTCATACAAGTGAAAACACCAGTATAATGAATGGTACATGGGAAGAAAGGGGCACAGGAGCTTTCAGTCATATCTCTGTCAACAGATAAAGGGGAGAGCTGCTTACTGGGTTCACAATCTAGTTATAAATGGAAACAAAATCCCAGCAAGCACCAACTGCTAGCCACAGTGGCCCTCCTGCCCGCAGGGCTCCTCTTCAAATTCTGGGTCTGGCTGCCTACGTAATCAATGCACCTTCCCCGGTCTCTATTTTTGTAAGAGGAGAGAATCAGAAGTGTAAAACAAGATGATGATTCTCCATGAGACAGAAAAACTTTAGCACCTTCTCGTAACCTTTTCTCAGTCAAGATAGCGATCGATCAAAGAGAGATTGCATTTTACTGACTCAATAAAAGTAGCATCATGTCAGCAATGGAAAAGCCAAATTCCAACCAAGTTTTATACCACCGTAAAAACGTCTCCTGTGTTACTTATAAGGTTTGATATATAAAATTATGGATTTGATTGTGTCACCTATAATACTGCTCCTATGGACAATGGACAAGAATATAACTACTATAATACTGCCTCCTATTGAGTAGAATATAACTACTATAATACTGCTCCTATGTATAAGAATATAACTACTATAATACTGCTCCTCTGTACAAGAATATAACTACTATAATACTGCTCCTATGTACAAGAATATAACTACTATAATACTGCTCCTATGTACAAGAATATAACTACTATAATACTGCCTCCTATGTACAAGAATATAACTACTATAATACTGCCTCCTATGTACAAGAATATAACTACTATAATACTGCCTCCTATGTACAAGAATATAACTACTATAATACTGCTCCTATGTACAAGAATATAACTACTATAATACTGCTCCTATGTACAAGAATATAACTACTATAATACTGCTCCTATGTACAAGAATATAACTACTATAATACTGCTCCTATGTACAAGAATATAACTACTATAATACTGCTCCTATGTACAAGAATATAACTACTATAATACTGCTCCTATGTACAAGAATATAACTACTATAATACTGCCTCCTATGTACAAGAATATAACTACTATAATACTTGCCCTATGTACAAGAATATAACTGCTATAATACTGTTCCTATGTACAAGATAATTACTATAATACTGCCTCCTATGTATAAGAATATAACTGCATCCCATACAAACCATTATTCATTGAAAACTGCCCCAACTTTGCATTCTCCACAATGAGAAGCCTATCTCCTGCATACACATCTCAAACAGTTTCTGTTTTTTGCTTCCCCCCCAAGCCTTTGTTGCAAGGGTCAGACATTGTTAGGGCAGCCATCCAGTCCGTGGCCCTAAAGAGCTTTTGTTCTTAAAGATAAAAGTTTATTTGCAGACAGTTAAGTCTTCATTGTTGTCACTTGTATTTGGCTTCCCTTTCTTTCTTTCTATGTAAATTTTAACAAAAAACATGGAACAAATTCCCCTAAAAGTTGTCAATTATTAACAATGATCTCACAGGTCAGTGTCACATTGTGCAAGTGAAGAGTGACTTGAAATGTGCGCTCTTCTGCAGCAGAATACCAACTATGGTGACGCTGCTGAGATATATCTGTTGCATAGTAAGTACTAAGGACAGACAGAAAATCTCTCTCTATTCTATATTGTGTAAATGTAGTCAAAGCTTTGCTGGAAAACATATTGCAGCTTAGACACCCCGATGCTGCTAGCGATTATCAGGAGGGAAGCGTTCCCCCCGGCAATCGGCAGATAGCTAGCAGAGGAGACCGCTGCTATTACATGGACAGCACGGTGGCTCAGCGGTTAGCGGTAGCTCAGCGGTTAGCAGTGGCTCAGTGGTTAGCGATGGCTCAGTGGTTAGCGATGGCTCAGTGGTTAGCGGTGTCTCAGCAGTTAGCGGTGGTTCAGTGGTTAGCGGTGGCTCAGCGGTTAGCGGTAGCTCAGCGGTTAGCGGTGGCTCAGTGGTTAGCAGTAGCTCAGCGGTTAGCGGTGGCTCAGTGGTTAGCGGTAGCTCATCGGTTAGCGGTGGCTCAGTGGTTAGCGATGGCTCAGTGGTTAGCGATGGCTCAGTGGTTAGCGGTGTCTCAGCAGTTAGCGGTGGTTCAGTGGTTAGCGGTGGCTCAGCGGTTAGCGGTAGCTCATCGGTTAGCGGTGGCTCAGTGGTTAGCGGTGGCTCAGTGGTTAGCGGTAGCTCATCGGTTAGCGGTGGCTCAGTGGTTAGCAATGGCTCAGTGGTTAGCGATGGCTCAGTGGTTAGCGGTGTCTAAGCAGTTAGCGGTGGTTCAGTGGTTAGCGGTGGCTCAGCGGTTAGCGGTAGCTCAGCGGTTAGCGGTAGCTCAGCGGTTAGCGGTGGCTCAGTGGTTAGCAGTAGCTCAGCGGTTAGCGGTGGCTCAGTGGTTAGCGGTAGCTCATCGGTTAGCAGTGGCTCAGTGGTTAGCGATGGCTCAGTGGTTAGCGGTGGCTCAGCGGTTAGCGGTAGCTCAGCGGTTAGCGGTGGCTCAGTGGTTAGCGGTAGCTCAGCGGTTAGCGGTGGCTCAGTGGTGGTTCAGTGGTTAGCACTGGTGCCTTCCAGCGCTGGGGTCCTGGATTTGAATCTGACCAAGGGCACCATCTGCATGGAGTTTGTATGTTCACCCCGTGTTTGCGTGGGTTTCCTCCCACACTCCAAAGACAGACTTATAAGGGAACCCTAAATTTTGAGCTCCACTGGGCCTCAGCAGGTGATGATAATGTCTGTACAGCGCTGTTAGTGCATAAAATAAATACAAAATTATTACATGCAGCAATGTCCTCCGCTATGCCATCGCTCATGGGGTGTCGGATAAGAAGACACCAGTATTATAGAAAGTGCATGCTGGTCAAGTTACACCTCTGGCTGGAGGGAAAGGGGTTAGGTCAAGAATTTGGCATGGGGGGACAGTTTCAATATTTTCCTACCCCTGGCCACAAAGCACTGATGGAAGGGGGGGCCCCCAAGCCGAACTCTTGCACCAGGACCCATGAGCCTTTTGCTATGCCTCTGCTGGATGGCCTGTGGGTTTATGACAGATTAATGTTTGTTCCTTATGTACACGATAGTGTCCAGAAAATGTACCTGGAATTTGGAGTAATCGAGAGTGAGCCTGATGGTCGGGGGAAACTTGTTGAAGTTTTCATGAAATGTCAGTAGTTCCTCTTCCGATCGAGACCAGATCAGCAGGAGGTCATCGATATACCTATCGTACACCAGAGGTTTGGTGGCGCAAGTCAATAGAAAATCCTCCTCCAGTTTGGCCATAAACAGGTTGGCATATTGTGGTGACATTCTACTGCCCATGGCGCTAGCCATATGCTGAAGGTATAAGTCTTCCCCAAAAGAAAAGTAATTGTGGAAAAGTACAAACCTGATCTTAGGGCAGCATAGTAAAAATACATCAGAGTCAAAGGCGACAACTATCATCTGAGTCATTCTGTTTTTTTTTCCAGTAATCGGTGGGATCTCAGACTCTCAAAACTATCTATAAAATCTTCTGACATATCAGCCACATCTGTCCGGTGGTTTTAAAAAAACAATACATTTCACAGAATTAACACTAGAGGGCAATGTTGTTCAAAGACATTTCTTATTGCTGGGTCTAATTTTCGTAATTTCTTTCTGCTGCAGTTTGAGTTGTAAAATCATTTGCTGTATTTTAGTGCTTTGTACATATAAAGCTTATAATTGCTGGATATGTTCAAATAGTATTATCGTAATATTGTTTTTGAAAAGAAAGTAAAATAGATATAAATATTCTCCACATACAAAATATTGTAACTATATACGACGTTGCATATCAGTAATGGCCACAAGGTGGCGCACTTTGGTTTGCAAATTTTTTTTTCGCTTTTTTTTCTTTTCCATAGTCTTTAGGCTGTTACTTGTGTAATACTTCCTAATGCAAACTGGTCAGTGTAGAGGAATCATTTGCAAGAGAGAGAAGGAATCCTACAAATGCATGATGTTATTACATGTCATACTGTTCAGCCTAGGCCTGTATCATGCCAGGTAAGCACCTCAATGTGTATAACTGGGCATTGTGTAGTGTCTACTCAATATAAACTATGGGAAAAATGGACATAGCTGGGGATAAAGTGAGGTCCCCAGACCATATACATTTGGGCTTCTAAGAATTTGGGAATGTATACTACTGTAATACTGCTCCTATGTATAAGAATATAACTACTATAATGCTGCTCCTATGTACAAGAATATAACTACTGTAATACTGCTCCTATGTAAAAGAATATAACTACTATAATACTGCTCCTATGTACAAGAATATAACTACTATAATACTGCCTCCTATGTACAAGAATATAACTACTATAATACTGCTCCAATGTACAGGAATATAACTATTATAATACTGCTCCTGTGTATAAGAATATAACTACTATAATGCTGCTCCTATGTACAAGAATATAACTACTATAATACTGCTCCTATGTACAAGAATATAACTACTATAATACTGCTCCTATGTACAAGAATATAACTACTATAATACTGCTCCTATGTGCAAGAATATAACTACTATAATACTGCTCCTATGTACAAGAATATAACTACTATAATACTGCTCCTATGTACATGAATATAACTACAATAATACTGCTCCTATGTAAAAGAATATAACTACTATAATACTGCTCCTATGTATAAGAATATAACTACTATAATACTGCCTCCTATGTACAAGAATATAACTACTATAATACTGCTCCTATGTAAAAGAATATAACTATTATAATACTGCTCCTTTGTATAAGAATATAACTACTATAATGCTGCTCCTATGGACAATAATATAACTACTATAATACTGCTCCTATGTACAAGAATATAACTACTATAATACTGCTCCTATGTAAAAGAATATAACTACTATAATACTGCTCCTATGTACAGGGATATAACTACTATAATACTGCTCCTATGTGCAAGAATATAACTACTATAATACTGCTCCTATGTGCAAGAATATAACTACTATAATACTGCTCCTATGTGCAAGAATATAACTACTATAATACTGCTCCTATGTAAAATAATATAACTACTATAATACTGCTCCTATGTACAAGAATATAACTACTATAATACTGCTCCTATGTAAAAGAATATAACTACTATAATACTGCTCCTATGTACAATAATATAACTATTATAATACTGCTCATTTGTACAAGAATATAATTACTATAATACTGCTCCTATGTACAAGAATATAACTACTATAATACTGCCTCCTATATACAAGAATATAACTACTATAATACTGCTCCTATGTACAAGAATATAACTACTATAATACTGCTCCTATGTACAGGAATATAACTACTATAATACTGCCTCCTATGTACAAGAATACAACTACTATAATACTGCTCCTATGTACAAGAATATAACTACTATAATACTGCTCCTATGTACAAGAATATAGCTACTATAATACTGCTCCTGTGTACAAGAGTTGACATAGGTAGGGATAAAGTGAGGTCCCCAGACCATATACATTTGGGCTATAACTAGTATCAGCCTTTGAATACCATTTGTGCTTACATCAGATTTAGAAGCTATTATGCTGATTACTGAATCCACCACTAGAGGGAGGAACAGTTTACGATAATCTGCATTCTGGAGGTGATTTTGAGCTCCGATCGTTTTACAGATGTCTTAATAAATTAAGCGCAGCAGAATACTGGACCTTGAAACGACAAGATGATAAAATATGGAGAGTCACTTTAAAGCTAGATGATTTCTGCTCCTTGTCCCTTGAAGCTTCCATTGACAGCTCATTCATAATGACAATTAGGCGGTAATGATCTGTGAGATAATGAGCCACTTGTTTTAATTAGAAATTGAACTGTATTTTTTCGACGTGACAGTAATTATTAAATAATACAATTTTATTGCGATAATCCTATTTTGATATAAAACTTTTCACCCATTTGCAGTTGTCAATCACATAAAAATGCAGCCACTTGGAGTCCTCCAAAGCGAAGAGTGGCGAGATCTGTGGAGAATGGTCCAGAGCCGGTCGATTGCGTGCTTTCCGGCTGGTCTTCCTGGAGCCCATGTAACCCGTGTGAAAAAAAGCGAGTAAGTCCAATAAATTTTTTAAAAACTATCGGTTGTAATGGAGCCATGTGCTGTATACCCGATTCTCCTCCCTTTTGGCACTGAGTAGTAAATGAGAGGTTTGTCTTCCTATTAAGGAGAGAAAACATCTCAGGTTTCCTGAGTGCAGCAAAGGATTTTAGGGAAGGTCTGAGCTCCAGATCAATAGTTTTGTATGATTTGTTTTAGTAGTTTGATATAAAAAAGCTGATCAGAGATCAAAGAGAACTAAAAAGTGCTAAGACTCCTTTACCTAGGTCTTCAGAGAGGCCTCAACTCATGGACTTCACCGCTGCAACCTTTTAAGATGTCAAAGTGAATTGACAATCAATGTAACATTGACAATCAATGTAACATTGGTCCACAGCTTTTAGTATAACCCCGCCCCTGAGGAATCTGTAATATGTTGATTCTATTGTGTTCCTCTTCACACAGTACCGATATTCACAGCTGACCCAAGTCCCTCAGTTCCAAGGTGACCCTTGTTATCTAGTGGACCGACAGGAGGAGAGCTGCAGTACCAGAACCATTTGTAGGAACACAAAGCGGTGTGAAGGTTTCCAATGTGCAGAGTCCGGTAAGTATCCACTGTGACGTGTTGAATTCTTTCAGAAAAAAATTCAAGGTTAGAGGTTTGGGGTCTTCAGCCTACAGGTCATCTGATACATAGCTCGATACAATGTATCCCTGGATATTTGTATGTGCATTGAATTCAATCACACAAGGTCATCTGCCATTCAATGATGCTGAAGGTAGTGGGAAGGGCCTTGAAAACTTCACAATTGTTTGTAGTTGTCTCCAGTAATACAAAAACTGGTGGACATGATGGATCCTAAGATTAAGATGTAGGATTTTGTGTTAAGGACTCTGGTCTTTTAGTTTGTGATGGGTGAAGTCTCTGAACGCTGAGATCAGTTACTTTAAGTATCTCTACTGTTGTCAGGAAAATGCATCAGCCGTCGGCTACTGTGTAATGGAGATGATGACTGTGGCGACCTGTCAGATGAGAAGAACTGTAAGGTGGTCCGGAGTACATGTACTGATGAGATGGAACAATACTGGGCAATTGAAAACCTGGCAGCAGGGTAAGTACCTTCCATGAGACTAAAGCTGCCCATAGAAATAAAGACCTCACATTAAACCTGAGTAACCACAGCTTAAAGTAAGTGTCTACTCAGCACTAATAAGTCCAATGGTCATTACATTTATATCATTTAGAGCTCCAGTTTTCTGATACACATTCTCTGCATAGACATAAATAATCCATGCTGCCTGCAGCCACCACCAGGGGGAGCTCTATCATACAGTGTTGACATTGGAGGTTATTACTGAAACAGTAGGCAGTAAGCTCCCCCTAGTGGTGGCTGTAGATGGACTGAGAGCACTTTTATACCACGTGTGATAAATCTGCAGCATAACCCATGTATATACAATGCCGAGATGCCATAATGCACTTTGTTATGCATCCTGCGAGATGTGGTTTTATTTCTGTTGCACAATATCTGTGCTGCATCTCCCAGAATGCACGGCGGCAGGGTATTCTCTGAGCTGGAGTCTGGTGGTAGAGGAAAAACTGAAGGCTAATATTTCCTCTTAGATTGAATTTATTTACCAATAACCGGGAAGGCTTGGTATTAGATCACCGTTACTACGCCGGAGCCTGCTCGCCTCACTACATCCTGGGGACGAGATTTAGAAAGCCATACAACGTGGAAAGCTTCCTACCTGAGGTAAGTCAGACTATAAGTCAGTATATAAAGTGTAAACTAAATGAAATGCTGTATACCGCTGTATGTCAGGATAAGTCAGCCATTGTGGAGGCCACAGAGAGCAGTCTGGTCACCTAGTCACTAACCAGAAGACATTCAGGGCTCCCAACCTCCTTCCCAAGTACTGGTGCTTTATGTCTCCTCTCCATATCTGCTCTCTGCCATATCCTCTCTTCATGGCTGCTGTCTTCTCTCTCCCATGTCTTCTCTCTATGTCTGCTTCTTCAATATCACTTCTCCATGTCTGCTCTCTATAATGTCTTCTCTGCTCTCTGTGTCTGTTCAATATCATTTTCCATGTCTGTTCTCTTATATGATATTTCTCATGTTCTGCTGTCGTGACCCTCATTCCATGTCTGCTCTTTCTGTCTGCTTTCTCCTTTCTTCAATATCATTTCTCCATGTCTGCTCTCTTCTCTCTTCAGTGTCCTCTATGTTTGTTCTCCTCTCTCTGTCTGCTCTCTATGTCTGTTCTCTCTCTGTCTGCTCTCTATGTCTGTTCTCTCTCTCTGCCTGTTCTCTCTCTGTCTGCTCTCTATGTTTGTTCTCCTCTCTCTGTCTGCTCTCTATGTCTGTTCTCTCTCTGTCTGTTCTCTATGTCTGTTCTCTCTCTCTGCCTGTTCTCTCTCTGTCTGCTCTCTATGTTTGTTCTCCTCTCTCTGTCTGCTCTCTATGTCTGTCCTCTCTCTGTCAGTTCTCTCTCTGTCTGCTCTCTATGTTTCTTCTCCTCTCTCTGTCTGCTCTCTCTGTCTGTTCTCTCTCTGTCTGCTCTCTATGTCTGTTCTCTCTCTGTCTGCTCTCTATGTCTGTTCTCTCTCTGTCTGCTCTCTATGTTTCTTATCCTCTCTCTGTCTGCTCTCTATGTCTGTTCTCTCTCTGTCTGCTCTCTATGTCTGTTCTCTGTCTGCTCTCTATGTCTGTTCTCTCTCTGTCTGTTCTCTCTCTGGCTGCTCTCTATGTCTGTTCTCTCTATGTCTGTTCTCTCTTTGTCTGTTCTCTCTCTATGTCTGCTCTCTATGTCTGTTCTCTCTCTGTCTGTTCTCTTTGTTTGTTCTCCTCTCTCTGACTGCTCTCTATGTTTCTTCTCTTTTTGTCTGCTCTCTATGTCAGTTCTCTTCCCTCTTCAATATCATCTGTCTGTTTTCTCTCTGTCTGCTCTCTATGTCTGTTCTCTCTCTGTCTGTTCTCTCTCTGTCTGCTCTCTATGTTTGTTCTCCTCTCTCTGTCTGCTCTCTTTGTCTGTTCTCCTCTCTGACTGCTCTCTATGTCTGTTCTCTCTATGTCTGTTCTCTCTTTGTCTGTTCTCTCTCTGTTCTCTCTCTCTGTCTGCTCTCTATGTCTGTTCTCTCTCTGTCTGTTCTCTCTCTGTATGCTCTATATGTTTGTTCTCCTCTCTCTGTCTGCTCTCTATGTCTGTCCTCTCTCTGTCAGTTCTCTCTCTGTCTGCTCTCTATGTTTATTCTCCTCTCTCTGTCTGCTCTCTCTGTCTGTTCTCTCTCTGTCTGCTCTCTATGTCAGTTCTCTCTCTGTCTGCTCTCTATGTTTCTTCTCCTCTCTCTGTCTGCTCTCTCTGTCTGTTCTCTCTCTGTCTGCTCTCTATGTCTGTTCTCTCTCTGTCTGCTCTCTATGTTTCTTCTCCTCTCTCTGTCTGCTCTCTCTGTCTGTTCTCTCTCTGTCTGCTCTCTATGTCTGTTCTCTCTCTGTCTGCTCTCTATGTTTCTTCTCCTCTCTCTGTCTGCTCTCTCTGTCTGTTCTCTCTCTGTCTGCTCTCTATGTCTGTTCTCTCTCTGTCTGCTCTCTATGTTTCTTCTCCTCTCTCTGTCTGCTCTCTCTGTCTGTTCTCTCTCTGTCTGCTCTCTATGTCTGTTCTCTCTCTGTCTGCTCTCTATGTCTGTTCTCTCTCTGTCTGTTCTCTCTCTGTCTGCTCTCTATGTCTGTTCTCTCTGTGTCTGTTCTCTCTCTGTCTGTTCTCTATGTTTGTTCTCCTCTCTCTGTCTGCTCTCTTTGTCTGTTCTCTCTATGTCTGTTCTCTCTTTGTCTGTTCTCTCTCTATGTCTGTTCTCTCTCTCTGTCTGCTCTCTATGTCTGTTCTCTCTCTGTCTGCTCTCTTTGTCTGTTCTCCTCTCTCTGACTGCTCTCTATGTTTCTTCTCTTTTTGTCTGCTCTCTATGTCAGTTCTCTTCCCTCTTCAATATCATTTCCATGTCTGCTGTATTTCTCTTCCATGTCTTTACTCTGTTTGCTCTTTTCTGTTTCTTTTCTCCGTGTCTCATTTCTGCTCTCTTTTCCCTTACTGTACACCTGCTCTCTTCCATGTCTGCTCGCTGGCACTATGTTCACATCATTCTACTTCAGTGCACCTTCTATGCATGCTTGGATCTCTCCACTGAGGTAGAAATACTAAAACGGCCTTCGTGCATCCTGGGGACGAGTGGAACCCCCTCCTTCTGGTGTCTCCATTCATTTCAATGGAAGAAGCAGTCATTTAAAAAACGGATTAAAAATGTAGAGGTTTTAATATTGCACCCTGAGGCATAGAGCAACATGAACTGCCGAGCTTCTGCTGTTGGAGAGTACGCAGGTGTGCAGAGCGAGGGATGTCCTCTGCTCTAGCAGGGAGGGAGAGGGGTTATTGGGATAAGGGTGCAGAGTTGCAGGTACCTGATACAGGTTTGCATCCAAAGGATCTTTATAATTTTTCAACTGAAGGAATGTGTTTGGTGAAATTTTGGCTTATGAAAGTTTGTGATGAGTAACTTGAGCTGTGCCTATATGATATATGTTCTCCCCTCTAGGGTAAAGGCAAATACGAGTTTTCCCTTTCCGAATATGAGTCGTACTCAGATTTTTCGAGAAATTTTTCCTCAGCTCATGCAAAACAGAGCAGCTTCAGCATCGGCTTCAAGATACCGTCTGTCTTTGAATTTGGCTTCAGCTACAGCGATATGAAATTCAAAACCTATAGAGAAAGGACAACGAGATATTCCCACA
Source organism: Bufo gargarizans (assembly GCF_014858855.1). Classification (NCBI taxonomy): domain Eukaryota; kingdom Metazoa; phylum Chordata; class Amphibia; order Anura; family Bufonidae; genus Bufo; species Bufo gargarizans. The sequence goes on from NC_058086.1 coordinate 48,644,282, forward strand.
CGGTGAGTATGCAAGAGTGTAAGTCGTGGGACATCTCAGAAAATGGACGTGTTGGATATGTGAGGGACACTCAAGTACCAGTGATCATAACACATGCAATGGCCAAAATGCAGAGGTCTCTAGACAAATCAGGTTCTAGAGCCCCCATATGATTGCCCTTACATAATTCTACATATAGGCGGTGTTGGGACTGTCTCCCACATCTTCAGTGTGTGCACCATAGAGGCATTCTCTTATGGGGTAGATGAAGAGTAAGTCCCAAGTTCTGAGTAGATTCACCAACTTTCTCCATGGACCATTGGGTCTTAGGGTAATGTGGGTCTTGCCATCCATATGGAGAACTCTATTGTTAGGGTATTCACCTGACATTCTCCATTATTTACTCCCCTGATTAAAATGCAGCAGTTTGGTCAGTGACCACATGTGAGCATCTTCTAGTTGAAACCAAGTCGAGAAGCTTTAGGACTCTTGGCTGTAGATCAGCTCAAGAGAGGATAGTCATATATAATGACATGTGCTTCTCCAAAGATGGGTTAGATCCACCTCTAGTTCATTCTCCTATCTCAATTTTGCCAATAATCTTTTGTTCTGGATATTTCAGAAAAGTTTATTTATCCATGCACGATCTGATCTAGAAGTGGCGAGATACAAACTCAAAGCCCGGAACCTGATGCTTCATTCAGAGTTTTTCCAGAGAGTAAAGCAATTACCGATGGAATATGTGTACGGTGAATACAGAGACCTTTACCGGGATTATGGGACACATTTCATTACGGAAGCCACTCTGGGTGGAGTCTATGAATATACGCTGATTCTGAAGGAGGAAGCTGTAAAAAATGAAGGTAACGTATGTATTATCAGGGTCTGGTTAATAGTCAACTTTGAACATATGCAGGGGTGTGCATAGAGACTGAGACGTCCCATCAGAAGTATCAAAAGAGCCCTGCCCCTGCAGACCTAGACCTCCAAGCCTTACCTTCAGTACCTGCAAGAAGAGAAGGACAGTGTGGCCCTTGGATTAGTTTCATCTCACTTACTTGCAAAGGAAATGTGTGGAGAAAGGGAGCCCTGGGCTGAATTAATTTTAGATCTCATGTGGAGACATTTTTAAATAGGTCATCTTGGTCCACAGGTCTCTTTATAGCCATAAGATATACCAAAGTCTGTGCCAAATAATTGTAAACACGTGCATTGTAACCAAGAGCTGCTTAAGGAACTGGGGACAAGAATTACATCTTGACATTTCAATTGTGGAAGAATTTACAGGCTCCTGGATCCTGAACCTTCTATGAGTATGGAGCCCTAGGAGCTATGGGGTTCCATAGCAAGGAACTGCAGTCAAAATAGGTCCAAAAGTCATGTTCCTCTTCACTTCTATCATGCATGAAGAGGGTGAGGCTGTCACACAAGAAAATATGATCCAGCAGGGGGTTGATTTATTTTTCTAAAGCCCTCGTGGTATTATAGGGGCACAGAAAGACTTGACTATTCTGTAAACGATTGGCCATGTGGAGAAGAAAAAACTTAGATTCATATGAGATGAGTTGGGGAGGAGATCTTTGAATGGACAGAGGTTTCTGATCCACTAGAGAAAGTTCTGAGAGGGATACTCTAGAAAAGCTGATATACTATGTTATGATAAGTACAGGGTCTGAAGGGGTGGAGAATTGCATAAGAAATGTTTCCTTGGCAGTTTTTGAATACCCGGCATGCCCTGCAGGGTGGACGAGCTCCTAAGGTTCTAAATATTCATCAATGAACATTCATGGGTTTCAATAGGAATCTTGCAATACTCTGTACCGGTTTATTGCAAACAGTTTATTGAAATCGCTTTAAATTGACTTTTCCAAATAGGTTATTCGTTAAGTGATGTAAAGTCTTGTGTGAATGCCGGCTTTTCACTTGGAGGGAATATCTGCGGAGTCTGGGTAGGGGTCGGCATGACTGATTCCGAGTGCAACAAAATCCTCAAGGAAATCGGAGGTAAAGAGCTGCAATCATGATATAATTAGCTAATAAATAATTGAACAATTGACTTATTTGCAAAGCCCCTAGTAGGGGTCTAATACTGTTATGTTATAAGGCAGTGGTCTCCAAGCTCTGGCTCTCCAGCTGTTGTGAAACTACAACTCCCAACATGCCTCACAGGTGCAAGCCAGAGAACCATAGTTTGGAGATGACAGATACGAGGTAGGATGTATGATCTGATGTCCGTCATCTGATGTTACAGATAACAGATCAACTCGCAAAATAGTGGAAGACTTTGTCGCTCTCGTAAGGGGAGGGGCTAGTGAGCATGTGACCGCCCTTGCATACAAAAACCTCCCGACACCAGAGCTAATGCAAGAATGGGGGGACGCCGTGCAATACAACCCAGAGATCATAAAGATAAAGGTATAATCAGTGAAATGAAACGTAATTTTATAATTGACACATGAAATTACAATGTTTATATTCATTGTTAATATATTTTTGTATTTCCTTCTCATTTTCAAGATTGCTGCTTGCTGTGAGTAAAACTTTACATAGCATTGTATAGCAGATTGCTTTGTTACAATGTATCAGATGAGGTCTATCCAGGCTGATGGCTCTGATACATTGTAACAAGACATTCAGCCTTTGATTGTAAATAAGAGTTTGTCTGGTTACCAACTGCAAATCTAAACAGAAAATGTTGAAAAAGATAAAAGTGAATATTAATTAAACACTTGAATTATTATAAATTAATGTGAAATACTTGAATACATTTGACAGACCCTTTGATAGTGATGTAGCTAGTTAAAAGCTTCGTGGGCTCTGAGATCTCTCCCATGTCTTTCCTTGAATCTTGTAGGTCAGCCCTTTGTATGAGCTTGTGACAGCAACAGATTTCATTGGTGCAACCACCTTACAAGAGAACATGAAGCGCGCCTTGGAAGAATACCAGAGGGAGACCAGTTCCTGCCGCTGCACCCCCTGTCAAAACAATGGCGTTGCTGTGTTCACCGGTAAGAATACAGGACAATAATCTTTTATTGGAAAATTATATTTAATGCAAAAGTTAATTAGAATGAATACTGATGTCCTATTAGAGAATATGAATGTCATAGAGAGGGGGTTCCCTTTCTCTGTACCCCACCCCCTCTATGAACGAGAACAGAATGCTTCTCTATAAGAAATGTTCCTGTTCTGAAGGATAGTCATCAGTAGGGAAAATTACATTTCGGGTCGGTTGTAGCCAAAAGCTGACTACAATTTAAAGGATTGTAGAATGGTGAAAATGGAGTAAAGTACCCCCAACCTCCAGTTTGCTAGTTCAATGTGTTCTGAACTTTGATAAATATCCTGTCATTGGGAGTGTGCACATTTGTTATGGAATAATATATGTTTACATGTATAAATAAGCATAAAGGGGGTCATTTACAATCAGAAATACGCCTATATTAGGCATATTTCTGGCGCAGATTGCAACGCAAAGGTTATTTGGGCCGCAATCTGCGACTTTTGCCCACTCGCACCAGGTCTAAAATTGTGTCCTTGGCCGGTTTTAGGCATAGAAAATGGTTTACATGTAAGCCAGCAAGGAAGCTGGCGTAGATTTAGACCGGCGGTCGATACGCCAAAGTCATGTAGAGGCCGGTGCCTCTACATAACTTCAGCGGATCCACCACCACCGCAAGGGTGTCTAAATCACCGGTCTTAATAAATGATCCCCAGTTTTCTCTGACATATCTGCTTGTGTGAATCAGAGCTCAGTGGGTATTCCCTATGGAACTGCAAGTTCAGAGCTCAGAGAGTGTAGAATTACTGGTTCAGTGCTCAGTGGGTGTTCTTTCTGGAGCTGCAAAATTTAAATTCAGAGGGTGTTTCCTGTAAAGCTGCAGGTTCAGAGCTTGGTGGGTGTTTCCTGTGAAGTTGCAAGATGTGAAGATCAGTGGATGTTCCTGTAGAGCTGTAGAGTTTAGTGAGTGTTCTTTGTGGAGCTGCAGGTTCAGACCTCAGTAGGTGTTTTCTGTGGAGCTGTAGGTTCAGAGTTCAGTGGGTGTTACCTTTAAAGCTGAAGGTTCAGAGTTTAGAGGATGTTTCCTGTGGAGCTACAGGTTCAGATTTCAATGGATGTTTTCTGTGGAGCTGCAGGTTCAGAGTTCAGTCAGTGTTTCCTGTGGAGTTGCAGGATGGAAATCAGTGGGTGTTTCTGTGGAACTGTAGAATTTAGTGAGTGTTCTCTGTGGTGCTAAAGGTTTGGAATGCAGTAGGTGTTATCTGTTGAGATGCAGGTTCAGAGTTCAGAGGGGGGTTTCCTGTGGAGCTGCAGGTTCAGAGATTTTTGGGTGTTTCCTGTGGAGCTGCAGGTTCAGAGCTCACTGGTTGTTTTCTATGGAGCTGCAGGTTTAGAGCTCAGTGGGTGTTTTCTGTGGAGCAGCAGGTTCAGAGCTCAGTGGGTGTTTCCTGGGGAGCTGCAGGTTCAGAGCTCACTGGTTGTTTTCTGTGGAGCTGCAGATTTAGAGCACAGTGGGTGTTTTCTGTGGAGCAGCAGGTTCAGAGCTTAGTGGGTGTTTCCTGGGGAGCTGCAGGTTCAGACCTCAGTGGTTGTTTTCTGTGGAGCAGCAGGTTCAGAGCTCAGTGGGTGTTCCCTGTAGAGCTGCAGGTTCAGAGCTCAGTGTGTGTTTCCTGTGGATCTGCAGGTTCAGAGCTCAGTGGGTGTTCCCTGTGGAGCTGCAGGCTCAGAGCTCAGTGTGTATACCCTGTGGATCTGCAGATTCAGAGTTCAGTGGGTGTTTCCTGTGGAGGCTACAGGTTGAGAGCTCACTGGTTGTTTCCTGTGGAGCTGCAGGTTCAGAGCTCAGTGGGTGTTTCCTGTGGAGCTGCAGGTTGAGAGCTCACTGGTTGTTTCCTGTGGAGCTGCAGGTTCAGAGCTCAGTGAGCATACCCTGTGGAGCTGCAGATTCAGAGCTCAGTGGGTGTTTCCTATGGAGGCTGCATGTTCAGAGCTCAGTGTTTTTTTCCTGTGGAGCTGCAGGTTCAGAGCTTAGTGGGTGTTTCCTGTGGAGCTGCAGGTTTAGAGCTCAGTGGTGGTTTTCTGTGTAGCTGCAGGTTCAGAGCTCAGTGGGTGTTTCCTGTGGAGCTGCAGGTTGAGTGAGCATACCCTGTGGAGCTGCAGATTCAGAGTTTAGTGGGTGTTTTCTGTGGAGTCTGCAGGTTGAGAACTCAGTGGTTGTTTTCTGTGGAGCTGCAAGTTTAGAGCTCACTGGTTGTTTCCCGTAGAGCTGCAGGTTGATAGCTCAATAGGTGTTTCCTGTGGAGCTGCAGGTTCAGAGCTCAGTCAGTGTTTCCTGTGGAGCTGCAAGATGGGGGTCAGTGGGTGTTTCTGTGGAGCTGTAGAGTTTTGTGAGTGTTTTCAGTGGAGCTATAGGTTTGGAATGGAGTGGGTGTTATCTGAGGAGCTGCAGGTTCAGAGTTCAATGGATGCTCCTGTGAAGCTGCTGTCTCTTTATCCCACAATGCTCTACCCTGTTTGCCTTTGCATTCTCCCCTATTTCTCTCTCAAACTTATCATTGTGAAAACAGTGACTTCTGCTAGAAAATTCTCAAGGATATTCAGCCTGTGCCCAAGTTGGTGTTTAGGAGGAGCAGAGTAGTAACCTGTGACTGCAGTACAGGGTTTGCTTGCCGTCAGGAAGCAACATCAACTTGCTACATAAAGGTCTCCTCAGTTGCTGTACACAGAAAACTGTAATAGATATATTTAATATAAGGGGGTTCTCCAGGGCTGTAATATCCAGTAAATTAAATAAGAGCAGCGCTACAGTACCAGTCACCACCGAGCGTACAGAGCTGTGCTGTGCCTGTTCCAAAGTGCAGCTGCTCGTCCAGTGACCAGTGTTGCTCGCCAGAGGTGGCAGGGGTTGTACCACCTCCACACCACCAATCTTTTAGTTATGTTCATGACCTATCCTGAGGATAGATCATAGATATTACGGTCCTCTGGAACATCCCTTTAAGTTGCATTGAAAGTAGCCCTTTAACTTTCATTTAAATGTTCTAACAAAAACAAAAAAGCAAAAGAATAAAGACATAAAGCAGGGTTGGATCTTTCTTTCTGTGGATGATTATTTGTCTTTTCCTCTTGGTCTTTACAGAAAATCGCTGTGAATGTGTTTGTCCATTGGGGTTCAAAGGCTCCGCTTGTGAAATCACCAAGAGGCCGGGTAAATAACAGGATTAGTCCATTCTGTGCTCTCTGTTTGGCTTTTATTTTCATTGCTAACGGGAAAGGTCACAGAGTTACATTCAGTACTCAAATCCATGACTCGAGAGCGCCCCCTGTCACCTCATATTCACATGCAGTAGATTTGTTGCAGAAATTTGAACATTTAGGGACACATTTATTAAGACCAGTGTTTTAGATCCTGCTTTTAATAAAGCCCTAAGCTGGCGGTGGATCCAGCGGAGTTATTTTCTATGCTTAAAACAGGTGTAGAAAATGGTGACTGAGACGGGTCTGACGGCCCCTCACCTTCCCCGCCACCAGTTAGAACTGGTGTGAGCACGGCAAAGTAGCAGATAACGGCGCAACTAACCGCTGCGCTGCCATCTGCGCCTGAAATACGCCTAATTTAGGCATATTTCAGATTAGTATATGACCCCCTTAGTTTCATACATCAGACTGGGGCTGCTTTGTTGATTTCTGCAAGCTCCAAATTTCTGCAACAAATCTGCCGTGTCTGAGCATTCGTTTAGCCCTCACTATTAACCAACCATTAATGACTATTTCTATGATCAGAGACCTTATGTCATCTCCCATTCCTGGAGCACAGCTATAGGATTCATAGGCACCAATGTCTTCTGGTCTCCAAGACGCTACCTTAGAAGACACCAGTATTATGAATGGCCCATGGCAGATCTGGGGACCTGTATCAGCTTGCGCTTCTGACTCCTCACATCCCAGCTCCGTGCATTGTTACAGCCTTACCTCCCCCCATTGATTAAACTCAGACCCCCCATAGTCAAACAATCGGATTGACTAAACACCAAACATAGAGGATCTAATCCCCCCTCCCAAATAGGCCACCCAAGGACATCTGGCTTCCACTGTAATCCTTCCGTACACATTACATGAGGGTCCCATACATGTTACCCCCACTATCCCGTGCATGATGGGAAATCTTTATGGGATGCACATTATCCCTTCATTCTCTGCTCCGATGCACTATGATCCTTCTGTTTGATTTGCGTTGTTTTATTTTTCAGCTCCAAAAATAGATGGAAGCTGGAGTTGTTGGTCAAGCTGGACATCGTGCTCGGGGAGGGTCCAGACGAGGCAGCGTCAGTGTAATAATCCCTCGCCACAAAACGGAGGACAGTCATGTGAAGGAGCCGCCACTGACACACGCAGCTGTTAACCCGCTTCAGTTTATGAAACTGTGTGGCATCTTCCTCACCTTGCAGCAGCCTGTATCCCACGTTCTCTGCCTGCACAAAAAAAATCAATCAGTCTATAGTAATAAAGTTAAAAGAAGACAGGGAGGAGGGATAGGAGGGGGATGCAGCTGCAGTTTCCCCATGCGAGGCTGCATGCTGTGAGAGGGGGGGAGGAGCTGCAAAGAGGAAACATCTGATTGGCTCAGAGCAAACAGCTCAGCTCTGACATCACAGCAGAAAGATCCCAGCCATTGGATTTTTTTGGTACCATTATAATTAACCGTTACACTGTATGGTGTCCATCAACCTAGATCTCATTTTGTTACATCTTGAATTTTGTGGTTTATTTAGTTTTTTTGCAAAAGTGAAATAAAAAATTACAGTGTGAATGTGAGGGATGTGTTATTATTTCACTCTCTGGTGGTATTTTGTCTCCATGCAGTGTTGTCGGATTTCAAGGATCCCTGAATTCCATTATAGTGAATCTCCCCGGTACATGTTCTGTCGTATACATTAAAGGCATCGGACACTTTGCAATACTTTTAGTTTACTCTCAGTATTTCGCTCCCGCACCTTCATTTAACTTTCATCCATATTCTTTATCTTCTGCTGGTTTCTGATCTAGCTGCTGGAAATACAGCGAGCCCAGCCAGGAGAGGTGAGAAGATAGGAGTGATAATAGTGATGATGGTGGTAGTAGTTACTCACTGTGATGCCCTCCTGGACCGTGCAGTGATGAGAAGGTAGCACCTTTTTTTCCTTCGAGGCACTTCCTGGCCTTCAGAAGTCTTCTGTCTGATGGTGATAGGGGTGCCCTTGGTGGTGGTAGGTTTTTAAGGCAAAAATCCCAGGGAAAGTTTGCTACAACACGTTCACTCTACTTTACTGAACAGGCACTGTACAGATTAAATGCAGTCCTTACAGGCAATTCCCATGGCTGTTTATGGCAGATAGGGGGATGAGTCTTTCTCTGATAGTCTGCACAATCTTCTCAACGCTCCCTATATAGGTGTCTTCCTCAATATAGCACAGTCCCTGGTAATCAGGCTGTTCTTTTATATGATGGGAAAACTGGAGCTTCTTTCTCCCACCAGTATGCAGAGAAGTCTGTAGCCTCAATGTTAGTGCATTGCTTTTCTCTGACAAATGCTCTGCAAACCTCCCTGTACGACTGCTTAACTTTCTGCTCCTTTCAGTGACCAACACCTTCTAATGGACCCAGATAGAAGTCTACTGTATGTTTAACATAATAAAATACCTATAATGCAGATCCCATAGTGCATGGTGCCTATATACCAGTAACAACTGCAATACACATACAAAACTACCAGCTGTGGAACATATATAATATTACCAGCTGTGGTGTGTATATACTAGTACTAGCTGTAATGCACATATAATAGCACCAACCATAGTGTATATCCTGTATACCAGTACCAGCTCTAATACATATTGTATTAATGGTGGAGCATGTATAATAATTCCAGCCGAGACCTGCAGTGTATATATTAGTACCAGCTGTAGGACATACATAATAGTACTAACTGAGGAGTACAAATAATAGTAACAGCTACAGTGTATATACTATATACCTGTACCAGCTGAAATCCACATACTGTATATTAGTACAAGCTATAATACATATATAATGTTACCAGTTGCAGTGTATATACTGCAGACTAATACCAGTTGTAGGGCATACAGTTGTATTCAAAATAATAGCAGTCAGACATCACTAAACTGATCAATCACTGTTTTTGGTAGAAATTATATTTCTTCATGGCAAATAATTTACTAGCAGGTGTAGTATAGTAATAGAAACCCAACAGTCATGCCGCTGATTCTGTGTAATTCTATCACTTATTAGTAGGGGCATGCTCAAAATAATAGCAGAGTGGAGTTCAATGAGTGAGGTCATTCATTCTTTGAAAAACAGGTGGCAATTATTGCCCTTATTTAAGGAAGGAAGGCAGCAAATGTTGTCCATGCTGGTCACAGTGCATTTCTCTCTGAAATTCTGGGGAAAATGGGTCGTTCCAGACATTGTTCAGAAGAACAGCGTACCTTAATTAAAAAGTTGATTGGAGAGAGGAAAACATATAAAGAAGTGCAGAAAATGATAGGCTGCTCAACTAAAATGATCGTAAATGCTTTAAAATGGCAACCAAAACCTGAAAGACGTGGAAGAAAGCGAAAAACTACCATTCGAATGGATAGAAGAATAGCCAAAATGTCAATGACTCCGCCAACAATCAGCTCCAGGAAGATGAAAGAAGGTGTAAAGTTCCCTGTGAGTCCTGTTACAATCAGAAGACTCCTATGTGAAGCCGAGCGATCTGCACGAAGCCCCCGCAAAGTCCCACTGCTGAAAACAAGACAGTGTGCTGAAGAGGTTACAATCTGCCAAAGAGCACATTGACCGGCCTAAAGAGACATTCTGTGGACTGATGGAAGTAAGATGGTTCTTTTTGGGTCTAGTGGCCGGAGACAGTTTGTCAGACGACCCCCAAACACTGAATTCAGCCCCAGTACACTGTGAAGACAGTGAAGCATGGTGGACAAGCATCATGATATGGGGAAGTGTCTCAGACTACGGTGTTGGCCTATTTATCGCAGACCAGGGATCATGAATCAGTCTGAATCCATCAGAATACTGGAAGAGGTCATGCTGCCTTATGATGAAGAGGAAAGGCCCTTGAAATGGGTGTTCCAACAAGACAACGACCCCAAACACACCAGTAAACGGGCAACATCTCGGTTACAGACCAACAAGATTGACGTTATGGAGCGGCCGGCCCGATCCCCGGATCTTAATCCAATAGAAAACTTGTGGGTGACATCAAAAATGCTGTTTCTGAGGCAAAACCAAGAAATAGAGAAGAACTGTGGAATGTGGTCCGATCATCCTGGGCTGGAGAACCTGGTCACAGGGGCAGAAGGTGGTGACTCCGAGCAGCACAGACGTCCAGCAGGTCTCAGAGACAGCGGTTATACAACTAAATATTAGTGACGGGATTCAGAGGAAAGAAAATCTTCAGACATTTCTCAGTTTATAAAGAAGAATACAAACACTGCTATTTTTTTTGAACAGTTGAATATTCCCTTTTCTTCAATTTTTTAGAGGAACACAAACGTGATATTTTTTTCTTCATCTTTTGATTTGGAATAGAATGTGTCGTGTTCCCAATGAATTTGTTTGGATGGAAATAGCAGCTATTAGAAGGATTTTGAGCTTTATTCACATTTTAAACACACTGCTATTATTTTGAACACAACTGTATATACTACTGTTAGCCATAGGGCATATATTACAGTAACACGTGAGGGGATATAGACTTGTACGCCCTGCTGTGTATATAGCGTAGAGCCGCCATCGTTTACATAGACTTATCTCTTTATAAATACATTAAACACAGACAAGATTAACATACAAAGTAAAAGACTTTAATTTTGTGCAAATGTTAAATAAGCAATAAGGTCACACATTGACTCAGGCCGTCAGTGAATGATTGACAGAAACACAGCAAAAGTGTAAAATATAAGACCCCTGGTTCTTAACAGGACTCAGTCTGGACGCTTTTCCCCAGGCATCGACTGCCACCATTTTTAGGAGGTGGATTGTTGCAAGACCTTGTCCTTTGACGCTTTCCAGATTGACAGGTGGACCATGAGGACCAGCAGCTCCAGCCTCCTTTTGCTTTTATATCTGTAATACAGATCCCAAAATTGGATTGGATATATGTACATTACAACCGAAGCACAGCATTGACTGATGGCAACAATTATAATACAACTACTACTACGCAGGTGCAATACTGGCAGCTGTATGTAAGGCATTGTGAATTACATCCCATATTATACTCCAGAGCTGCACTCACTATTCTGCTGGTGCAGCACTCACTATTCTGCTGGTGCAGTCACTGTGTACATACATTACTTATCCTGTACTGATCCTGAGTTACATCCTGTATTATACTCCAGAGCTGCACTCACTATTCTGCTGGTGCAGTCACTGTGCACATACATTACTTATCCTGTACTGATCCTGAGTTACATCCTGTATCATACTCCAGAGCTGCACTCACTATTCTGCTGGTGCAGTCACTGTGTACATACATTACTTATCCTGTACTGATCCTGAGGCCTCTTGCACACGAGGCCCCGTGCACGAACACTGACCGCGAAGCAGCCACAGTGGATCGCGCACCCATTCACTTTAATGTCGTAGGGTTCCGTTCTGTGCTTCCGTTCCGCATCTCCGGATTTGTGGACCCATTCAAGTGAATAGGTCTACATCCGTGATGTGGAATGCCCTCGGAACGGCGCCTGTGTATTGCGGATCCGCACATGTGGTCCACAATAAGGCCATGGAGTGCACACGTTCATGTAAAAGATGTCCAAGTTACATCCTGTATTATACTTCAGAGCTGCACTCAGTATTCTGCTGGTGCAGTCACTGTGTACATACATTACTTATCCTGTACTGATCCTGAGTTACATCCTGTATTATACTCCAGAGCTGCACTCACTATTCTGCTGGTGCAGTCACTGTGCACATACATTACTTATCCTGTACTGATCCTGAGTTACATCCTGTATCATACTCCAGAGCTGCACTCACTATTCTGCTGGTGCAGTCACTGTGTACATACATTACTTATCCTGTACTGATCCTGAGTTACATCCTGCATTATACTCCAGAGCTGCACTCACTATTCTGCTGGTGCAGTCACTGTGTACATACATTACTTATCCTGTACTGATCCTGAGTTACATCCTGTATTATACTCCAGAGCTGCACTCACTATTCTGCTGGTGCAGTCACTGTGTACATACATTACTTATCCTGTACTGATCCTGAGTTACATCCTGTATTATACTCCAGAGCTGCACTCACTATTCTGCTGGTGCAGTCACTGTATACATACATTACATTACTTATCCTGCACTGATCCTGAGTTACATCCTGTATTATACTCCAGAGCTGCACTCACTATTCTGCTGGTGCAGTCACTGTGTACATACATTACTTATCCTGCACTAATCCTGAGTTACATCCTGTATTATACTCCAGAGCTGCACTCACTATTCTGCTGGTGGAGTCACTGTGTACATACATTACTTATCTTGTACTGAGCCTGAGTTACATCCTGCATTATACTCCAGAGCTGCACTCACTATTCTGCTGGTGCAGTCACTGTGTACATACATTACTTATCCTGTACTGATCCTGAGTTACATCCTGTATTATACTCCAGAGCTGCACTCACTATTCTGCTGGTGGAGTCACTGTGTACATACATTACTTATCCTGCACTGATCCTGAGTTACATCCTGTATTATACTCCAGAGCTGCACTCACTATTCTGCTGGTGGAGTCCCTTTTCGGTTATTATAAGAAGTAAGCTTGTGGACAGACACTAGCAGAGCTCCTATAATGCACTTTCTGTAGCTCTTCTGATTTCGGATGATTGTTCAGTGTCTGCTCTTCACAGAATGTAAATCTTGAGAACACGCTGCAGACACTGAACAAGCAGTGAATGTTGGGCGATTCAGCTCTGAAGCTTGAAGACGTGCGACTACAATTGTTCACATTCTATGTTTCGTGAGTCGTGCTGGGGATTATAGTCTGCAGAAGCTGAGGGCCGCAGTGAGGGCCACGGACATCTATATAGAGACAGAGCGGCTGGTTCCTACCTGGTCGTGATGTCTGCTCACATGATGGGCCCTCGTACCCCGCGGGACACAGGCAGCTGCACACATTATTGTCTAATATGGGCTCTCCGTTATTGTGACAGGGGCCACAGCGGCACGAGTTGAACTCGATCAGGAAGTCATCGTAGGCTCTTTTCAGGTTCTGCCTCCTCATCTCAATCCCAGACAGACCTGTTAACTGCAGACCTTCGTGTATCGGCTGGAGCTAAAATGACAGATGTGATACATGTGAAATATACAAGTCATCCAAAAATGGGACAGAGCAGCTGGAAATGTCCACCAGCAAAATGCATCAGGTGACGCAAGATGGACGGAAAAAGCGCCCCCCTTTAACCCTTTGTGACTTGTGAGCGGGGCAGTTCAGAGTCAAAGGAACATTCCTGTAAATCGCCAAATAACTAACCATCATTATCAAGACTGGTTCAAGGGTTTACGGTAAAATCCCTGTGATCTAGGGCAAAGAACTAGTTGAGGTCTATATAACTGGTTGTCTAAGGCACAAATGGTTTACAGCCAGTATCCCTAGTGGTCTAGGACATTGAAGGGGTTAATGTCCATTCCCTTGGTGGTCTTTGCAGTAACAGTCTTATTGCTAAAATTCCTGATGGTCTAGAACATATACAGGGGTTAAAGGGTTTGTCTGGAAGTTAAAAAAAAAATGTGTCTAACAGCAGGAAACATAATACATAAAAAAATTATAATAATAATGACTGACCTGCAGACCCCTGCTGCTCCAGAGGGGACCCTAGTGCTCCCTGCCAGTCTCTGTCTACCTGTCCTGCAGTAATAACTCTGCTGGTGCAGTCACTGTGTACATACATTACATTACTTATCCTGAACTGATCCTGAGTTACATCCTGTATTATACTCCAGAGCTGCACTCACTATTCTGCTGGTGCAGTCACTGTGTACATACATTACTTATCCTGTACTGATCCTGAGTTACATCTTGTATTATACTCCAGAGCTGCACTCACTATTCTGCTGGTGCAGTCACTGTGTACATACATTACTTATCCTGTACTGATCCTGAGTTACATCCTGTATTATACTCCAGAGCTGCGCTCACTATTCTGCTGGTGCAGTCACTGTGTACATACATTACTTATCCTGTACTGATCCTGAGCTACATCCTGTATTATACTCCAGAGCTGCACTCACTATTCTGCTGGTGCAGTCACTGTGTACATACATTACTTATCCCGAGTTACATCCTGCATTATACTCCAGAGCTGCATTCACTATTCTGCTGGTGCAGTCACTGTGTACATACATTGCATTACTTATCCTGTACTGATCCTGAGTTACATCTTGTATTATACTCCAGAGCTGCACTCACTATTCTGCTGGTGCAGTCACTGTGTACATACATTACTTATCCTGTACTGATCCTGAGTTACATCCTGCATTATACTCCAGAGCTGCACTCACTGTTCTGCTGGTAGAGTCACTGTGTACATACATTACTTATCCTGTATTGATCCTGAGTTACATCCTGTATTATACTCCAGAGCTGCACTCACTATTCTGCATCTGTTACACTTGTAATTACCATTTCCCTTAATTTTACCTCAAAATTAATCACAGCTGGATTATATTTCAGGGATCTTCCCCAATAGCGATAGGTGTCGCCCCTGATTACATTAAGCAGCCCCCCGGCTGATCCTGTGTCTCCTCCTTTTATATGAGTGATGATATCCTTTATTACACTCTCGCTTCCATGACGTTCTGTTTTTTTTAAAAAAGGATGAAAGACAAATTTACTACAGAATAACACACATGAAGCTTACAGGATACTTTGGGGTCATGTATCAATAGTCATAATCGAGATGAGCGAAGTTTTAAAAAATTCAATTTGGCAAATTCACCGTTAGCCAAGAAATTTGATTTGTTCCGAATTAATTTGTCATGAATCGCTATAAATCAGGATACCCAGGCCACTCTGCGGTAGGGTACGGCTACACAGAGCGGCAATGCTGCAGTGAAGAACCGTGTGGCCAATTAATATTGAAGACGACACTGTTCTTCATTGTTAACGGCCGCGCTGCACGGTTAATGCACCTTTATACAGGGGCTGTTGCTGGTACAGGGTTTGACTGGTTAGGTGGGGGCGCAATATGCAGATTATTGCTGTTCTTGCCTGCAATCTCCTGCAGGTTATTTGTCAGTAAACACAGAATATTAATCAGCTCTGGCATACCCACTTCTCCAACCCTAGCGCCCTCCTTACAGGTGTGAGCCCTTCTTCTGCCATCTGCTTTTCCTCCTTTTCCACATCATCTAATATTAATGAGAATGTGTCATTAGGAACATCCAGCTCCTCCTCTCTCTGCATCTTGCTGACTTTTCTATGGCATGGTGACCAAGGAGGACGATTTGGAAGAAGTAAAGCCAGAAAAAGATGGGGATGGTCATCATTAAAACCTGCCCCCCCTAAGGGGTGCAGACTAGATGGTACTGATTGACATGCTCGCACCTGAATAATAAATCTTATTGTCATTGAATTACATATTTTAGTTTATAGCTGATGTAGGAATAAGTGAATAAAACTGACACAGAATAAGTCTCCCTATGATCTCCCTACACTCTCCCTGCACTCTCCCTACACTCTCCCTACACTCTCCCTACACTCTCCCTACACTCTCCCTACTCTCTCCCTACTCTCTCCCTACTCTCTCCATACTCTCTCCCTACTCTCTCCATACTCTCTCCATACTCTCTCCCTACTCTCTCCATACTCTCTCCATACTCTCTCCATACTCTCTCCATACTCTCTCCATACTCTCTCCATACTCTCTCCATACACTCGCCCTACACTCGCCCTACACAATCATTTTCAACAACACTGTCCCTAGCACATGGGCGCTTGCCAAGTCTCTCCCTATGTTCAGCTCACGGGACAATGGCGGAGACTACGTGGGATGAGGGTTTTATAGGGCTATGACATGGGATGGCTATCTGCGGATTGGCTGGCTGCACTGCATTATGGGTCTTATCGCATTCCCGGGCTCCTTACTTTCACTTTGTAACACATGCAGCCGCCATTTAAAAAAAAACTAAACTATTACCACGAAGAGCAAGAAAATTCAGATACATTGGGAATTGAAGTTTTTCTAAACTTTGGACCGAATTCCGCTTAGAATGCTTCGCTCAGCACTAGTGATAAACATGGCGGGCATGTTGCTGGCGCCATTTAAATAACCTCTCAATGTTGCTCCACTCTCTTTCCCTCTGGGCCTGGGGTTCACAGATGTGGTGGGACTGGTTGTCACATACGCCACCTCTTTTTAAAGATTTGCACCACTTCAATATCACACATTGATAAATGGCCCCCACTGACCGCAGAGATGGAAATGTCACATTTTTTAATACATCAAATATCGGTTTTACCAGTAAATTTGCTTTCAAGTCTTTCACAGTTTTTCTTTTGTATCTTAAATGATCCCTCGACTTGTCCATCATCAGATACACCGGTTCCACTGATATAGCCGCCAAAACAGTCATACAACATGGAATACGTAACATCTGGAAAAGAAGCAGAGATGACCCTGTGCAGATAAGCCGATGTCCTACCAGCGCTCCACGTCTAACATGTCAAAAAGGAGTTTCCAGATGGTGGTTTTACCTTGTTTTTTCATGACTTCTTTATCCAATACAAGGACGTTGTCCATGATGCCACCCATGGTGCCAGAGGTGACAAAGTGAGTGCCATAGTCAGTAATGAACTTGGCATAGAGGCCGTAGCTGTAAGTATCAGGAAGCTCCATCAGTGACATTAACAGGTCCTCGTCTAACACCAGAGAATTCCTTCTTATCCGGAAACGAGCCGTCTGAACTTCAGTGAGAAATCGAACAAACTGCAGGTTCTTCAAGAAAACAAAATATAAGCAAAGATTAAAGATAGATAGAGATGGATGGATGGATAGATAGATAGATATGAGATAGATATGAGATAGATAGATATGAGATAGATATATATGAGATAGATAGATAGATGGATAGATAGATAGATAGATATGCGATAGATAGATAGATAGATGGATAGTTTACCTTTTGAGTATATGAAGATATATTTTTCAGGAAATCGCTTTTACTCTCGGAGTTGATTCCGAACTCTACTCCCACCGGACTCTCTGCGGCTTTTATATTGAAGCTGAACCCTGAGGCAGAGGAACTTTCTTTCCTTATAGCATTGAGCAGATCCTTCGAGTCGTCGTACACCTCATAAGACATCCCAGTGTCTGCCCGGGCCTGGAGAACACAGGTGTAGACAACAAAAAAAAAGAATAACCATCAGAACTGGACCCACCATCTGACCAAACAACAAATGTTTCCATTTACTGACCGCAAGCAGAGATTTTGAAAAGCACCTGCATCACAGTCTATAGTTACAGAACTTCTCACTATACACCATTTATTTAGGACCGCTTTGTATCAGGGGGTGATAGGCTGATTCAAGATTCCAGATCCCATTTCCGTTATTTTCACTCGCAGCAGACGCACCTGCCTCCTAGACCATGTCCGCTGCCTCTCCTGTACTTTGCTCCACCCACTTTCTCCAAGATATTTAAGCCACACCCAGTTCCATCATGGAGCACCACCAAAATTACTGGTAATGCCCCTTTTAAGACCAGTTAGTGGTCCATTTCAAAGAATAGTCCCGTGCAACTAGGACTAATGTTACGTATGTGAAGGCCCGTCCGCCATGCTGTAACTCAAGGGACCGTAGATGCTGCACCGGGGTCCAAACACTTACAAGGAACTGATAGACATGGAAGTTGTAGGGTTTTCTGAAGTACTTCTCATCGGCGGCGTAATACATCTGCTCACAGGTCGGGTCGTATCTCAGTTCCCTCCATTCACCGTTATAGATGTATTCACATTGACCTCCGAAGTATCTGTGATCCAGGACATTCTGCGCTTCTTCCTGCGTCAGGATGTTAAACCTGTAGAAAAGGGGAGCGGGAAAATGATCAGCGATTGGGGTGATGCACAAAAATTGGGGTGTTCTAAATGTCTCCAAAACTCTGATGTTTTGCAGAAAATAAATCCTTGTATTGAGTTCTGCAGCTCCTTCCCCCCTCTCACAGCATGCCATTCCAGACACAGAGATACTGCAGCTGCATCCCCCTCCTCTCCCTACTTTCTTACTAGGATTTACTGTGTTACACCAGATGGATTTCTTTGGTGGCTGAGGCGGCTTCTGGGCAGAGATCCTGCAGTCAGAGAAAAGCTGAGTGCCGACTGCCGGACGGTGAGGAAGATGCAAATTACTTCTAATGAGTTATTAATATGTACAGGTTTATGCAAATAGATAAAAGCCCCTCACCCTCTGACAGCTCTCTCTGCTCCGGGTATTGGAAACAGCTGCCTGCAGAACCTCTCATCTTCCTGGGGCTCGCAGTCCCTCTCGTCAGACTCATCCCTGCAGTCTGTCTCTCCATTGCAAACCAGCTGTCTCTTTATACAGCGACCTATGAACACAGTAGATTTCCTATAGACACATCGCTGCGGGTAATACTCCCATCATCACACTGGTCTCACCCCAGTCTCTTACCAGTTTCTTCACACTGAAAATCGCTTCCGCACTTATTGTCTGGGACACATTTCTCGGAGGATTTGCAGATCATTGACTCCCACAGATTCCCAATGCAGATCCTTCCGTCGTATTTGGCCGGCTGTGCCAGGGCCCGGTACCTGTGCTGTGTGACAGAGGGGGCATTCATCAGAGGCGTCCGTACAGCCCCGGACCGGCTATAGACTCTGACATCAGACAGAGGGTCGGCCCGTGCAGAGTAGCAAACATTACGGCGGTTGTCCCACGAAAAATATTCTACTTTTCAAACCAGCACCAGGATCTGAATACTTTTGCAATTGCATGTGATTAAAAATTAAGTACAACCACTGAGTTATTAAATGAAATCTATCTGTATAGCGCCACCTGCTGTTTGCTGTTCTTCTAATTTCTCTGTCCGGCTCACTGAGGTGGTCGCACGCGCTCAGTTTCATCCTTCAACTACCAGCAGCCGCAGTAGAGAAAGACACGACCCTGAAAAAAGGACGCGTCCCCTAAACTGACAGCTTAAAATATAATAAAGCAGAGCAATGAACGGGAAGATCTTTGGATCCATGTGAGGTCCTAGCTTTGTTAGAAACCCCTTTAACCCACTGTTTCCCACCACTCCTGGCACCAACCAAACAGTGGGTAGGGGCATCATGTTGGTAAGTTTTAAAGGAGATGTCTACCTAGAACCAGGGGTGCACTGCCAATGAGGTGAGGCAACTGCGGCGCCAGGTTGGGGCACATGGGGGGGGCAGTGGAAGAGCCATGAGCTCTTCCATTGTGGGAACACTCAGGACAGCGATACAGTGAAATGCTGCTGCCGGGCACCGGAGCGATGCCTCCCTGCACCACCATTCCTTCTAGTCGGCTTTACTAGAGGCCGGTGTCATCATTATGGCACTGCCTGGGCCGGGCTGCATGCAGCTCAGTGCACAGACTGGAAAAGGTCTGCGTCTTTGAGCATGGTGTTGGGCCGCAATGGAGGAAGCACTATGGGGACATTGAGGGCTCTAAAAAGGAGCATTTTTGTATTGGCACACATTATAAGGGGCCACTATGGAGACATTCATTCTACTGGGGGCACTAAAAGGGGGTCATTTTCTGTACTGACACACGTTATAAGGGAGCATTTTTTTCTACTGGCAAATAAGGGGGCATTTTTGTTCTGACGCACATTATAAGGGAGCATTTTCGTACTGGCACAGATTATAAGGAGGTATTTTTTGTACTGATGCAGATTATAAGGAGGTATTTTTTGTACTGATGCAGATTATAAGGAGGTATTTTTTGCACTAGCACACATTCTAAGGGGGCCACTATGGGGATATTTTTTCTACTGGGGGCACTAAAAGGGGGTATACATTTTTTTGTATTGGAACACATAAGGGGTATTTTTGTACTGGCACACATTGTAAAGGGGAATTATTTTACTGGCACACATTATAATAGGATATTTTTTGTACGGGCACATATTATAAGAGGAATTATTACTATTGAAGGCATTATGGTCGGCTGTATTACTACTGGAGGACTACAATGATTACTAGAATGGACACTATGGGGGCATTATTACTTCTGGGGACAAAATGAGGAACATTATTACTATTCGGTGTACTGTGCACTCTGGAAGAGAACTATTACTATTGGTAGGACTTTTGGGAGTACTGTCACATTGGGGGGCACCCTGGCACGGTATCAGCATAGCACAGGTATTTTTGGAGAACACTATATTTATGACAATAAGTGTCAGGGACACCATCGCCTGGGCAAAGTAATGTTTTAGGGCACTGTGTGCCAATAATTATTGAAGAGGGCACTATCTGTGTGGTACCAGTATTTTTAAGTGGACTCCAGGTATTTCTGCAGTATAGTATTGTGGGGGGCAGGATGGGGTGTTCAGAAGGTGGGAGGATGATGGAAAAGTAGGAAACTAAGATGTCTGTTTGTCAATCTCTACAGAGAGAAGAGATGGGTGAAAGGAGTCATCATGGCGGTCTGGTCGGAAGAAAGAGAACGTCTACATCAGAGGTCACTGGATGGAAGAGGTATGTGGCGGTGTGGCGCTATGTTTCTAACAGTAGGGCTGGAGGGAAGGGTTTAGGTTGAGAATTTGGCATTGGAGGGGGCTCCGCAATTTGAGGACAGTAAAAACAGCTATGACCGTGAGCATGAGCCCTTAGATGGTCGCTCCCCATACATTTTATGGCAGCTGGGTCAGGAAGGGTAAGAATAATTCTGCAGTTCTACTGGGACGTTTGGCAGAACCAGGAAGGAGAAGAAGTGAATTCTGTTCTTGCAGATTTGATGTGATTTTTTTTTTTTTTCACGCTCGTTCTGCCGCAGAATTCTCCGGATATAAATCAGCGAGATCGTGCAGTCATTTTTTTTCTTCTTCAATCTCAATTATTTCCATCTGACATTAATTGGATCTGTAACCGGTTCTAAAAACCGTGATAATTACAATAACAGATGCACGAGATTCGCTGTTTGCAGCAATCCGTTCGCAGCGACTTAATCACCTGCCGCAATTCTTGCCTTCTTTTTATTTTAGAAAATGAATCTGTTTACCTAAATCAAGAGCGAGAAGAAGAAGATGATAATTAAAAATGTCAGGCAAGAAAAACGGAGACGGCGTTACTTAAAGGGACCCTGTCACCCGGACAAAATCCCCTCAGTGTGTGGATGTCATAGCAAAGCTGGAACAGTCTCCAGTGTCCCGGAGCTCCGCCCTCCGGACTCTTTAGGATCAGACGCAAGAGTCAGGGCTGCATGGAAGTGTCACGTGACCATTTAATCTCTGCTGAACGGTCAAGCGCGATCGTTGGGAGGAGGGGGATTATGTAATCTGCATCTTGCCCCACACCAGCCATTCTCCCGAGCTATAAGGAGCTGCTTGATGAGGTCCTCACAGCAGTACAGTGCAGGACGTAGGTGTCTTACCAACCGCCATATAAGTTCTCACTAAGAGAGTCCTTCCCCTTCCTATAGGGTCGTCCTGGATTGTTTCATATTAAACATATAAGACATTAGAAACAAAGGATGATGGGAAATGTGGTGACATAAGGTGACGCCATTGCGGTAGGAAGTAGCTAACTTCTCCTCCTACCTGAGAAATCAATCAATCTGCTCGTCTGGGACCAACTTACATGGGGAGAAAGCATAGAGATCAGAATGATGGCTAATGGAGGATGCTCTTACTTTGCTACCTTGGCATGGAAAACATGGAGACCATTGAGACCACTGGCCGAGCTGACAGTCCACAGGGGCCGGAGCGGAGCCTGAACTCCGGGCAAACCTGGAAAAATAAATTTAAAAAATTTAAAATCACATTCAGGCAGTGATTGGCTGAGCCGACATTTCCAGGCCTTTTCTGTGTGTCGATCTGAGATGAGGAAGTAAAGAGCAACGCAGCCGGGGATTGGCGAGCACGGCTTAGGATTGGCGAATAAGGCTTATTTTATTTTTATTTTTTTCAAACAGTCTACCACTAATTATTGACCCCCCCCCCCCCGGACAAACCCTTTAAATGGGTTTAGAATGAACAATCAGATGATGCGCCAGTTTTATCACCGTGGCCGATGCTGGATGATACATTTAGACACTTTTAGTAACTGATTGGTTACTTTGTAGAAAACTTTTGATGCAGGTTGGTGCATGTTAGGCGACGCCCATTTCCCCGATATGTCACACCCCCTTGCTGAGCCAGGTGCAAAAAGTGTTTAAAACACATAATAAACGTGGTGCAAAACAAGTATGCAAATGTTTGACACAAAATTCGGACACATTCGGCTTTGTAAATCTCCCACAATTTCCTGCAATGCACAACATGAGAGCATGAAGCACCAGGTGGCAGCACAGAGACTTAGGGACCGCCACATGCCAACATAATACCTGCAATAATGTGCGTTTTTCCATATGGCATATACAGTAATTACATAGAAAAAATTGGGCTGGGCATAACATTTTCAATGGATGGTTCCGCAAAAACGGAACCGATACGGAAGACATACGAAGTACATATGTGTTCCATTTCTTTTGCAGACCCATTGATTTGAATGGAGCCACGGAATGTGATTTGCGGGCAATAATAGGACATGTTCTATCTTTCAACGGAACGGAAAAATGGAAATGGAATGCATACGGAGTACATTCCGTATTTTTTGTGGAGCCATTGAAATACGGACCGTATACGGAACGCAAAAAACGGCCCGCAAACGGAAAAAAAAAAAGTTTGTGTGAAAGAGGCCTCAGGCTGTATCTCTCTGCATGTGGTGCATTGTAGCTGATGCAGTGTGTCAGTCTAGCACTGCCACTGACTCTAGTATTGTATTCTATTCCCCCAGCCTCCATCACATCCAGTATTTCAGCCTCCAGAGCAGCGAGCACTGACAGCCATTGATTCTGACCATGACTGAGTGAGAACTTGTGACTGTACATCACATAGACTGTCATTTTTAGAAACCCGCTAAATCTTAAAAGAAGCCATAACGTGGACCGCGAAAGATACTCCAAGACAAATCGCTTCTTTCTGGCGCCATTTATTCAGTAGGAAGCCATTCTGAAGACGTATGACACGCCAAGCATCTGTGCTGAGATTTCCTTTACAGTACTCTCAACCTCTGCGAACCCCTGGCATTACTTACCTTATACTGATCCTGCAAGGCATCATACCTTATACTCCAATCACATCCAAAGCTGCATAAAATATTCTGCATTCCTGCTCCCTGAAGGTCTGCACAGAACGTGCTCTGCTCTGGTATCATGTGGGAGATGTAGCATTATACATTATCTACTTCCGCAATGCAATCTCATTGTTAGCACTGTGCAGCTCATGGAAAGTCTGAATGCAGCTCCGGATGTGACTGGAGTAGAAGCAAAATAAAGGTGTTCCACTCACATGCAGAGAGTTCTGTATTCCTATTGGACTTCCTTACATGGGGCCTGGCTCTAGGCCTGAAAGACTGAGGGCTCATGTACACAACCGTATGTATCTTGCGGTCCCAAAAAAACACAGATGCCGTCCATGTGACATCCGTTTTTTTTATATTGCGAATCCATGCCCGCAAAACAGACAAGAATAGGACATGTTCCATCTTTTTTGTGGAACGGCCATGCGCACATACGGAAATGGAATGCACACAGAGTCATTTCCGTTTAGTTTTTTTGCGGATCATTGAAGTGAACGGTTCCGCATACAGGTAGAAAAAATAATAATCGGTTCGTGTACATGAGCCCGGAGGCAGATCCAAACCCTTCAGGGGCTGCACAGGCAGCAACGATGACAAACAAAAGAATTTTGCCCGGTTTTGTCGCAATTATCAGCCATTTTTTGTTTTACTATCCCCATTGACTAAGTCTTAAAACCGTAAAACATCTCAATGCCGGAGGTAATGCTGAAAGCTGGTAATTAAAGTGACGGGTCCCCCCCAATATGGCAACCTACCTGCCGGCTGATCCGACGCTTTGCACCGTCACCGCGACACATAATGAGATTAAGCACAGGAGTTCGGAGCAGAGATCGCGTCTCATCGTCCTCACTGGGAAGAGCCGGAGCAAAAACTGGAGCTTTTCCGGCATCGTCCGCGGCGGTGAATCATTGACAACTTTCTAAACATTCCTGATAATCCCAAAGCAACAAAGTTACCAAATGTCAAATAAAGCCGGAGTTTGGAAATCCCAGAGTAGACGGGGGAGGGGGGAGATTAGCTCAGGGCCCCCCACCCACCGACCCTGGAACAATAGCTTCATCAGCACAATGAGAAGATACACGGGGGAGGGGGGAGATTAGCTCAGGGCCCCCCCGCTGACCCTGGAACAATAGCTTCATGAGCACAATGAGAAGATACACGGAGGAGGGGGGAGATTAGCTCAGGGCCCCCCCGCTGACCCTGGAACAATAGCTTCATGAGCACAATGAGAAGATACACTGGGGAGGGGGCGATACTTCTATATCCACTGGGGGTCATACTGTGCCGCCACATACCTCAGGTCTATATACGTATCAGGCATGTCTCCATACAGTCTCATTCACACGTCAGTGTTCGGTCAGTGATTTCCATCAGTGATTGTGACGTAGTGTTGATCGCTAATATTCTAATCGCAAATTTTTATCGCGAATATTGGCACTTCAAGAATTAGCGAATATCTAGAATTAAGTTCTCTATCTTCGTAATCTAGAATATTGTAGATTTTTTCTCATCAGTACCCATGATACCTCACTGCTTCTTGCTTGTGGGCCAATGAGAAGGCTCCAATGTCTTTGACTTTAGGAGTAGTGTTGATAGCAAATTTTCGTATAGTGAATTTTTCTCATAAAATTGACGATTTTCGCAATCAAGAAAATAATGACTGGAGATCATGAATTCTTGAATTTGCTAATATATGACAAATATTTGCCCAAATATTCGCGAAGTATTGCGAATTCGAAACAGACATCAGGTAAGGCTACTTTCACACTAGCGTTCGGGTTTCCGTTCGTGAGCTCCGTTTGAAGGAGCTCACGAGCGGACCCGAACGCAGCCGTCCAGCCCTGATGCAGTCTGAATGGAGGCGGATCCGCTCAGACTGCATCAGTCTGGCGGCGTTCAGCCTCCGCTCCGCTCGCCTCCGCACGGACAGGCGGACAGCTGAACGCTGCTTGCAGCGTTCGGGTGTCCGCCTGGCCGTTCGGAGGCGTGCGGATCCGTGCGGATCCGTCCAGACTTTCAATGTAAGTCAATGGGGACGGATCCGTTTGAAGATGCCACAATGTGGCTCAATCTTCAAGCGGATCCGTCCCCCATTGACTTTACATTGAAAGTCTGGACGGATCCGTACGAGGCTATTTTCACACTTAGCTTTTTTTTTGCTAATATAATGCAGACGGATCCGTTCTGAACGGAGCCTCCGTCTGCATTATTATGAGCGGATCCGTTCAGAACGGATCCGCCCGAACGCTAGTGTGAAAGTAGCCTTAAAGGGAGAGATCGGCTCCTGTTCTGTGTTTAGAGCCGCACCTGGTTTTGGCTCAAAATCACTGATGGAAATCACTGACCAAACACTGACTGTGTGAACGAGGCATAATACAGTGCTGTATAGCACCATATGGCGGCACATGAAGTATAGTCATAAGGACCCTGTCTCCATATAGCACCATATGGCGGCACATGGGGTAAGAACCATAGGGACCCTGTGTGACTCCATATAGCACCACATGGCAGCACATGGAGTATACAGCCATAGGGACCCTGTGTGACTCCATATAGCATATAGCACCATATAGCAGCACATGGAGTATACAGCCATAGGGACCCTGTGTGACTCCATATAGCACCATATGGCAGCACATGGAGTATACAGCCATAGGGACCCTGTGTGACTCCATATAGCATATAGCACCATATAGCAGCACATGGAGTATACAGCCATAGGGACCCTGTGTGACTCCATATAGCGCCATATGGCAGCACATGGAGTATACAGCCATAGGGACCCTGTGTGACTCCATATAGCGCCATATGGCAGCACATGGAGTATACAGCCATAGGGACCCTGTGTGACTCCATATAGCACCATATGGCAGCACATGGAGTATACAGCCATAGGGACCCTGTGTGACTCCATATAGAACCATATGGCAGCACATGGAGTATACAGCCATAGGGACCCTGTGTGACTCCATATAGCACCATATGGCAGCACATGGAGTATACAGCCATAGGGACCCTGTGTGACTCCATATAGCGCCATATGGCAGCACATGGAGTATACAGCCATAGGGACCCTGTGTGACTCCATATAGCACCATATGGCAGCACATGGAGTATACAGCCATAGGGACCCTGTGTGACTCCATATAGCACCATATGGCAGCACATGGAGTGTACAGCCATAGGGACCCTGTGTGACTCCATATAGCACCATATGGCAGCACATGGAGTATACAGCCATAGGGACCCTGTGTGACTCCATATAGCACCATATGGCAGCACATGGAGTATACAGCCATAGGGACCCTGTGTGACTCCATATAGCACCATATGGCAGCACATGAAGTATACAGCCATAGGGACCCTGTGTGACTCCATATAGCACCATATGGCAGCACATGGAGTGTACAGCCATAGGGACCCTGTGTGACTCCATATAGCACCATATGGCAGCACATGGAGTATACAGCCATAGGGTCATCTGTGCACAGGGTTTTGGGCTGGAGCTTCTGATGTGATTTTACACAAAATATTAAAAACTCATTGCATTATTACTGAAAATCTGGAGAATTTCCTTTGATAAATC
Source organism: Bufo gargarizans (assembly GCF_014858855.1). Lineage (NCBI taxonomy): Eukaryota > Metazoa > Chordata > Amphibia > Anura > Bufonidae > Bufo > Bufo gargarizans. Next base: position 48,671,235 of record NC_058086.1, read on the forward strand.
TGCCCCAATGTGCAGAAAATGCCTATAAGATGATCTCATCCCCGCACATTCAGCTCTGCTGCATCTGTAGAGAGTCAGCTGACAGGGATATCTTTCAAATGTTCATATTTCCAAAATTCACTTAATTCCAAACCATGAATCTTTGTGGCAGGATCTAAGGGGAGGAGGTTCAACCCCTACAAGCTAGGGGCTCATTCACTCGTCCGTGATGTAATCCGTTTTTTGCTCTCCATGTGTTATCCATGTGCCTCTCAAAAAAATGTCATTGCATCTCCTCCTAATGGTCTGTGAAACACAGATGGCATCCGTGTTGCGTCCGTGTATTTCCCGGATCATAGACTATAATGGGCGTGATGGATCTGTGAACACGGACAAAACAGAGCATGCATCTGTGCCAATACCACCGACCCACAGACCGCGCTAAAACACGGACGTGTGAATACAGTAATTAGGATTTATGGGTCCGTGTGTTGTCCACGGAGAACACGTACAGCACACGTGTAAAAATCACTGACGTATGAGGCTTAAATTGTAACTTTGCTGCAGAGATTGTTACATTGTTTCTTCTGAGTGAGAAGTTAAATCCTGTTCAGACAGCGACATCTACTGGTCAGTTGAAGGTAAGAGCACAAACAGGACTTCATTCCAATGTGCTTCTGATTGTGTGATTTAGGACGAGCTTTCTATCTCAAAGTAAAAACTACACACCAAAAGTCACATTGTATGCAAGAAAGTATCTGCATAAAACATGTAAATGGCCGTCTGTGAGTGTGAAGGGCGTCCGGCCTCGGTCAGCAGCGGGGCCAGAACCTGGAAGAGGTGAAAATCTTTCCATTATACTTTTTCTCTATGCAGGCTTCGCTTCTGGTTTTGGCGCACAAATACTGACACAAAGGGGTCATTTATAAGTGTTTTTCCAGCTTTTGACGCAAAGATAGTCGCAGGATCCTGTTTTGAACATCCATGAGACAATATTTTGTTGCACAGGCGTTTTTGTGCCATCCTTGCGAGGGTTTGGCGGGGGCCGGGTCAGGCTGGGACTTTGGCCTGGCACATTTACTAATCTTTTACGCTATTTTTGCAGCCGTAAAAGAGGAGTAAAAACTACTGTAGTCAGGGGCCTGAGCTTCGTCATAAAGGAGAAACAAAGACCAACATAAAATGACCCCCAAAATACTGACAGTGTGAAAGTGGCCCCATGCAGATCCTCCTGCCCCCTCCTCACTGATGCTCAGGGCTTCATTCACATTGGAGTATTGCACCCATGGAGCTGATAACCTGTGCCTCTGATTGGCTGCAGCAGTCACGGGACCAAGCCCCTTCCTGGTCCTGGTTATGTAAAGGGGCGCAGGTTATGACCCCAAGGGTTGGCAGCTCTGAGTCCAGACACTGCTGCCATTAACAATAAGCAGTGGATGACAGCTATATGGCGGCACAGTTTTCTCCACGGCCAGATGTAACAGTTGGACCCCCCACAGTTCTTCGGAACCTGCGACTCCATAGATCCCTTTTGCACTCTATGTGCTTTTTAGAGGCACATTCACCCTCCGGGGCGGATTTGCCATAAACCTCCTGGTGGGCCGATGCCCATGGGGACGCCTGAGCCCTCTTTTTGGCCAACCTAGTGTCGGTCTTTCAGGATGTATGTTTGCTGCTGGGGCAGTATATTGAGATGCACTGTGGTACGGGGATCAGCGGGGGCGGTATAATGTGCTGCAATATGGTTGCTGGCCCTGCCTACTGTCAATTTGGATCTGACTACAAAATGGGGCCACTTTATGATCCCAGTCGGCCCCTGCTCAACCCCTTTCTGAGGCACCGCTGTCTATATGTGTGAATGTTCCCTTAAAAATGCTCATGAGAACCCAGCAGCCCCCTGCCCCTAATAACAGGTGCCGGTCCTCGCCTTTCTCCACCTGTGGGAGGGTCAGGATCTGCAAGATCACCGAGTGTGAGCATAGCCCGGGGAGATGCCGCATATTTACACACAAGGAAGTAAAGAAAAATGAGAATCCTGACGAGCGACAATAAAGAGTCAGAGCGACTGTGAGGGCAGCCGGAGATCAGCGGCCATGGATGCGGTGAGCAGCGGCACCGAGGTGCTGGGGGACAAGGGTGCGGGCCGTGGACTGATCCTTTATCCCAGGAGGTTCTGCAGCTTCCAGCAGATTGGATCTGTTCCAGCCACGGAAGGGATTCTGCAGATCTGTAACATTGTGCATTCTAGAGTTTGGCCCTCAAAGGCTGCTCTCAGGGGCCACAGCTTCTGGCAGACAGTGAGGGTCATTTACTAACCTTATTATGCTAGTTTGTAACATAAAAAAGTTGCAAGACCCGTTTTTGTGATTTTAAAACCTCCTTGCAATGATATTTTGCAGGATGGGAGTTTTGACACCGTCCTTGCCACTTGGGAGTGACGGACATGACTACTCGACCCAAAAACGTACTAACACTAACATGGCAAAAAAACTTCCCCAGTCATGGAGTTGAGTAATTTTTCACGATGGGTGCAGAAAATGCACCTATTATAATAATTCATAAATGATGCGTATCTTCTGGCAGCGCAGGGGGCATGAAAGACTTTGTGAATGACCCCCAGTGTGTGTGGCTACATAGTGCGCATTTTGCTGTTTAGAACTACATACCTTCTTTGCTGGCGGTTGTGGCCCCTGGGGGCTAAATGTTATCACCTCCTGAAGGTGAAGCTCGTTCAGTACTTAGAAACCACAGAAACCCTTTATTGCCTGGACTGGAGTTTTAGGATTTTCATGCAACGCACAAGTGATGCGTGAAAATCACCGCTCATGTACACAGAGCCATAGAAATGAATGGGTCCGGATTCTGTGCGGGTGCTATGCGTTCACGTCACCCATTGCACCCGCACAGAAAACTCGCACGTGTGAAAGGGACCTTAGGGTTCGACTTTACGTGGTCGTGCGGCATAGAAATGATTGGGGTCCCAACGCGGCTCACACATTTGCCATAGCCCCAAAATGAGGAAACAAATCCAACCCTGCTGGATTCTGGGGTCACGGTTGTGGCAAACGTGTGAGTTGTGGTGTGACCCCCGTTCTCCTGATGAGGGGGGTCCCAGTGGTAGGATCCCCACCGATCTAATAGTTATCCTCTAGTATGTGGATAGTGGATAACAATATCACCGGAATACCCCCTTTAAGGTTATTTTTTTGCCACGTTTTCTGTGTGCCGCCATATGGTGCCTCTGAGTCTTCAGCCATATGCAGGTGCCCTTATGCTTTTCACGTTGCACATGAACTTGCTGTACACATGGCTGCATATGTTATAGGGGCTCTGTGGACGCTCATCTCATGGTAGCAAAGTGCCTGGAAATGTTATGGGGGTACTATGATGGGAGCCATAACTGGCTGACAGTGATGTGGGGGCACCCAGGGGTGGATGTCTGCAAATGCTATGGGGGTGCTGCCGCTGGTTACATTCATGCAGGAAGCACCCTATAGAGGATACTGTGGGGCACTACTCTACTTTAGGGTGACTGGTACTCAGATATTGCAAGGTAAGTGCAGTAGAGATGGCCTTGCGGTTCGCCCGGCGGTCACTTCACGGCGAACTTTGCCTGTTTGCGATTCGCCGAAATATGCGAACATATGGAGAAATAGTATAGGTGTGATACACAGAGGGGTGTGATATACTTATAATATACTTTTATAATGAGTCAAAAACACCTAGATGTATATAGTGATCACCTGGAAGTCAGGGGTCTAGGGGCTAGGGGCTTACTAGGGCCATTTTTATATAGGGTAAGGTTCCGGACGGAGTCGCTCTTATCAGGGCTGCAGTTCTGTGGTTAGGCTATCGGGGCCAGAATAGCCCCCCCTGTAGAGCAATATCAGGGACAGTTCTTTGCCCACCCGTTCCTTCAATACCACATCATCATCATCTAGCCCAGGGATGGATGGTTTTTGCTTTCCCTCCGGGATTCATGGATGTGCACTGGAGCCCCCCGGATTGTGGTAGGACATATGGTTTCTGATTTGGTGCCGCCGAGCTCTTGTTATTGCCGACCACATCTATGCTTTTTTGCTTAACTTTAATAATTTAATTTATTTTCATTTTGAAGGATATCTTTGACATTTACACGTCCGCTAAATGGGTCCGCATCCGTTCTGCAATTTTGCGGAACGGGTGCAGACCCATTAATTTTCAATGGGGCCGGAATGTGCTGTCCGCATCCACATTTCGGATCCACATCCGCATTTGCGGATCCGCACTTCCGCATCTGTGCTTCCGTTCCGCAAAAAAATAGAACATGTCCTATTCTTGTCCGCAATTGTAGAGTAGACAAGATTAGGCATTTTCTATTATAGTGCCGGCGATGTGCGGTCCACAAATTGCTGAATGCACATTGCCGGTGTCCGTGTTTTGCGGATCCGCAAAACACTTACGGACGTGTGTATGGACCCTCATAGTAACCTTATTAAAGGTTGCGTTTTATCTTTATGTATACTCTAATGGATTGCCTTCCATGTTATAATATACTTTCTATGTTAGACAGTATATTATAGTGCATTTGTATTGTGCGGCAGTTGTGTGCGGTTCTGCTGCGATACCGCAGGTATATAGAGGGACAAGCGTTATTGGAACAAATAATTTCTACTGGTGTGATTTATCAGTCGCCCCCCAAAAAAACAGATTAAAGCGGGGTGTTATATACCAATATACTTTCTTTATAGTGCATTTGGGTACTGTATAGTGCATTTGCGCGTACACAAAAATTATATTGCCGCTATCTTGCATTAAAATTTTTGTTTTATGGAGATTGCAAATTCAAATAATACATCTGGTATGTCACTGTCCATGTTGTGGGACTATTTGTGCAATTCTAGTAATTATTTCTTGGCTGCAAATATGAGCTGAAGGTTTTTCAGGTTCGCCTGCCATTAAAATGAATGGAACCCGCAGCAAAATTGCGGTTCGCGAACATTTGTTCGCGAACCATCCCGGCAGATGTTCGTCCATCACTAATGTGCAGGGGGGATGGAACAAAAAGTCCCAGACAGGGCCGTCTTTACCAAGGGGCAAAAGGGGCAGCTGCCCCGGGCCCAGTTGCTCCTGGGGGGCCCAAGGCAGCTGCCTCTTGAGCCCTGCTAGCCACTGCCCCGGGTGTCAGGCTGTCAGCTACACAGGGGGTGCTGCCATGCCATGCCTGCCGGCACTGAGTCCAGGCATCGTACTGTGTTAGAGCTGTGCTCTAGGACCTTAGATGACATCATCACCATGTGACCAGTAACCTAGCAATATTACTGGTCACATGGCTATGAAGTCATCACAGGTCCTACCAGGAGTGTTGCTGCAGGAGAAGTTTTAACTGTGGAGCTTTTTTTGTGAAGATTACATCAGAAAAAAGTGGCAGGGGCTGTTATGCTAATATACTGTAAATTACTGTATAGTGGGGTGCTGTATACTGTGTGGGGGGCTGTATACTGGGGGGCCTGTATAGTGTATACTGTGGGTGCTGTATAGTGTGGGGTGCTGTATACGGTGAGGTGCTATACTGCTCTACTGTATACTGTGAGGTGTTGTATTCTGTGGGGTGCTGTATACTGTGGGCTGCTATACTGTATAGTGTGGGGTGCTATACTGCATACTGTGTGGTGCTGTATACTAGAGTATAGGGTGCTATACTGCATACTGTGGGTTGCTGTATACTACAGTATAGGGTGCTATACTATATACTGTGGGGTGCTGTATAGTGTGGGGTGCTGTATACTATAAGGTGCTATACTGCATACTGTGTGGTGCTGTATACTATAGGGTGCTATACTGCATACTGTGGGGTGCTGGGGTGCACTGTAACACTAGGGTGAGCCGAGCCCTGGTCTCCGTCCTGCAGGGCGGTGCCCACTTCCAGCCTGAGCCCAGCTGCCCAGAGCACTGATCCTGAGCCGCTGGAGTCTTCAGAACTGGAAGTATTTACAGCCATTCACTGGACTCTACCAGGTGTGTGGAGTTTTTGTGTGTGTGTTGTGGTGGAGGGCGTGATTGCCTGCTAAGGTGTGGGAAGGCGGGATCCAGGGGGCCCAAGTACATTTTTGCCCAGGGTCCAATCAATATTAAAGACGGCCCTGGTCCCAGAGTGTAGTCAGGTGGAGTGTGATTGGGTGCAGCACGCTCCATCAGCTCTGGCTTCAGACATGGGCCCCGTGTTTACTCTTTGCCGTGCAAAGCAGGAATGTAACCAGGAATTTACAAACCTGAAAACTACAACCTAAAAATACACCAAGTGCTCCCGGAAGATGCAAAATGTCATGCATCATAAACCAAGCTGTAAACATAAGCTGGGTTACAGGTTTCGGAAAGCAACCTGCAGTGTAAAGAATGAGGGGTTTCAACCCAGTTAACATCCCGGTGGCTGCACTTTTATGACATCTGCTGCATTAGGCGCTCATAATATAAAATTGAGATTGCAACCATCAGATGAAAGATCCACCGTGGAGGTCAACAGATGGAATGTGACCAAGGAATCTCTGACGAGGGATTGTCAGTGCTGCAGTGATGATGATCTTGGGTCTATACAGAACCGGGTCGTGCAAATCTGTGCCATATTGGTTACAGTTTCGCTGCCAGTCAAGGTAAAGATCACCGCGGCCGCATTGTCATCAGATTTTTTTGCCCTGATGACAAGGCAACTTTGTTTCCATAGAGAAACTTCACAGTTGTGGTCGTGGCTATCCTGAGAGCGGAGGACAGTGTGGAGGCTAGCGGAGGACAGTGTGGAGGCTAGCGGAGGACAGTGTGGAGGCTAGCGGAGGACAGTGTGGAGGCTAGCGGAGGACAGTGTGGAGGCTAGCGGAGGACAGTGTGGAGGCTAGCGGAGGACAGTGTGGAGGCTAGCGGAGGACAGTGTGGAGGCTAGCGGAGGACAGTGTGGAGGCTAGCGGAGGACAGTGTGGAGGCTAGCGGAGGACAGTGTGGAGGCTAGCGGAGGACAGTGTGGAGGCTAGCGGAGGACAGTGTGGAGGCTAGCGGAGGACAGTGTGGAGGCTAGCGGAGGACAGTGGGGATGTAGTGAGGAGGACACTGGGGATGTAGTGAGGAGGACACTGTGGAGGACACTGGGGCTGGAGTGAGGAGGACTCTGGGGATGGAGTGAGGAGGACACTGTAGAGGAGAGCAGAGGACACTGGGGCAGGAGCAAGGTGCAGACATGAAGAGGACACTGGGGAGGCCCCACCACAATCGGAGGCTGCAGCACCCCAGGGAGTACCACGGCCTCCTCACAGCGCCTTACATTGTATTGTTGTTGTACTTGGTATTGCAGCTCAGCCTCCTTCACTTCAATGGGACTCCTCTGCACCTAGGTCATGTGACCGATGAATGTGACGTCACTCACCGGCAGCCATTCATATTCTACTCCCGGAAAACCCTTACCATTTTTTATGGTGTTAGTAAATCTTGTCAGGCTGCATAGTCCCTGCCCCTGCTGACCATGCCCCGCCCACGCTTAAAGAACTCAGCCACGCTCGCTAACATTTACTATTGAGGCTGCACCTGATTACTGGCGGAAATTAAACCAAAATTTGGCGCATCCTATTTTAGATGTATTTCTTAAGCAATTTAGCCAAAAAAATGTATTCAATGTAGTCGGCCATCTCCAGGTGATCGCGGCATTACTGGACCAAGATGGCGGTGTAGACTTTGGAGGAGGCGGTTGACCTTCTCGTTTCCCTCCATGGAGCCGCTCTGGACAATGAAGGCTTTATTCCTTTATTCTTGTGTTTATTAACAATACAAGTGAAGCCGATGTTTAGTCAACAGCCCCGGCGTTTATAGGCGGCAGATGGGGCTCACTGTCACCACCGCCGCTCAGGTCCTCTCCACCGACGGTCACAGGTTGGAAAGGGGTTTGGGGGAGGGGGGTAAATGCACATGAGAAGTAAATGCTGTATCCTATAGATTTATGTATAAGCTTCTAATAAGGCGACCTGCACACGACGAGGATCACACGCGGTTTCTCTGCGCAGATTCTTCTACAGAACCAGAACCATTGCACAAATCTCACTGACACTTTGCTTTTTCATTCTGTGCAGACATTGATCTTCCGTGTAGATTTAGAAATCCTCTGTACGTCTATTATATTTGCGATTTTTGGTGCAGATTTTACCCTTTTCAATGCAAGAAAGAGATCTGCGTCAGAACCGCATGAAATCCGCACCAAAAACTGCAAGTAACACATGGACGGTATGACAGTTACCGTATTATACAGTGTATGCAGGGATTTGTGCACTGTTTGGTGATATTATATTGGAGTTGTAGGCTCTTGCTAATATGCACTGTATGGATGTCTTTGTGTAGTGTTTGGTGTTATTTGGGCATGTATTTATGCACGGTCTGGCGGTATTATTTGGGCATGTATTTATGCACGGTCTGGCGGTATTATTTGGGCATGTATTTATGCACGGTCTGGCAGTATTATTTGGGCATGTATTTATGCACGGTCTGGCAGTATTATTTGGGCATGTATTTATGCTCGGTCTGGCGGTATTATTTGGGCATGTATTTATGCACGGTCTGGCGGTATTATATGGGCATGTATTTATGCACGGTCTGGCGGTATCATTTGGGCATGTATTTATGCACGGTCTGGCGGTATCATTTGGGCATGTATTTATGCACGGTCTGGCGGTATCATTTGGGCATGTATTTATGCACGGTCTGGCGGTATTATTTGGGCATGTATTTATGCGAGGTCTGGCGGTATTATTTTCCCAGTGTTATCTGTTAGCATTAGGAAACGTTTGTCTGTGTGATTTGCACCTTTTGCAGCAGGACAGTCATTTGTCTGAATTCAACACTTGTCTAGTTTTAAATTTTTCTATTTTCCATTTTTCTCATAAATGGGTAGGGTTGCATGCAAACTGGGGTGAGACGGGGAGGGTGGGGGGGACTACAAGTCTCAGGAGCTCAGCCGGACACAGATCATGTAACCTAATGCTTCTAGATGCAAGAGTTTTAGACGCCCTATAACATTTGCAGTTGCGAGCTGTTGGTCTCAAAATCAGCAGGAAACAACCCAAAAAAGAGTTCAATTCCAGCCTCGCGCTTCCAGATGCTAGGCTCCCTGACAACTGGCTGATCACAAGTTCTGCTGTCTCTGAACCCTCAGCCCTCAAAAAAAATCTGGATTTAAAGGGGTTCTTTCATCTGAGACAATGGGATATGCTCTAGGGATGAGAGAATTTCATATTTTGAAATTCGTTTTAGCTTCGTTTTGTGGTATTTACTGAATTGCGTTATGGATTCCGTTACCACGGACCATAACGGAATGTCTTTAGAGGCATTCCGTTATTCATTCCATCATAATAGACGTCTATAGGCCTGCATAACGGATCCGTCCGGTTTCCATTATGCTGGAGTCCTCTAAAGGCATTCCGTCATGGAATTGCGTTATGGTCCGTGGTAACGGAATCCATAACGCAATTCAGTAAATACCACTACACGAACCCGCACACGAGCTTCAAAATATGAAATTCTCTCATTCCTAATTTGCTCCCATTGTCTGATCGGTGCAGGTCCTACTGCTCGGACCCGCACATATCTCCTAAACAGAGCCCCAAAACTGGTAGAGGGCGCACAGAGCCCCAAAACTGCTCCATTTCTATGTGGCTGCCTAAAATAGCCGAGCACCGGCTCGCCCATTTCCGTCAGGCCCATAGAAGTAAATGGGAGCGTTGGCCGGTCATGCGCGGTACGCTCCCATTCACTACTATGGGAAGAGCGCTCGGTGGTGGCCGGACCGGAGTCTTCTAGCCACCACTTTTAGGGCTCTGTTCTTGATATAGGTGCGGCTCCCAGCAGTCTCAGATGAGACCTCCCCTTTAATGGTGGCACGCTCAATTTGATTGGAGCATCACCAGAGGTGAGATGGCATATCCCACTGTACCCAATGAAATCAATGGACTGTCCATGTAATGCATGAATGTGCCAGGTCCTCCAATGCATGAGACACTGAGGAACACCGCAGCATAGTACCGTACCAGCAAAGTGCATGAGAACAGACAAATCTCAGGAGCTTCCTTTTGTGTGAATTGTTTGTGCGGTTCTTTTTTTGCAGATTTCACCCTTTTCAATGGAAGAGTGAGACCTGCGAAAACCAAAAACCGCAACTAAAACATGCACCTGTGTGCAGCAGCCCTTATGATATTTTTTCCAGACCACACAGCCAGACCAGCGGTGACCTGATCCCTACCCCCGGCTGCTCCCACCGACTTTGCAGGTCCCACGTCTGTCTGCTTCAACATCCTGTTTGATGTGAGGCTCGTGACGTCTGCAACCAGGGACTGTCAGGTGTCACCAGTATGGCATATCACCTCTGGGGCCAGTGATTGACTGCAGCGGTCACATGCCACACGTTAAACCAGATGCTGAAAAGGAGGACATTTGGGACTTGCCGGTGGCAGAGATGGAGCAGGAACCCAGTGACAGGGATCAGGTAAGTATGATCACCACCGCAGGTCCGGACACTTAGTGGGGTCTGTAAAAAAAAAAAAAAAAAAAACATAAATATGGACAACCCCTTTAAGGGCTATTTACATGTTGCATTTAAAGGTTTGCTTTCTATCATACTTTAGGAGGAGCTGTCAGATTTCAAGTCCCTGTGTGAAAAGTTTCAGAGTGCCTGTCGGACCAATTCCCCGCCAGTGTGCATCGACCAAACAGAAGAAAAGCCAATTCTACCTCCAAAGATTTCTCGCATTCGATTCAATCCAGCACTTCAAGGCGTCATCAGCTACTTGGAGAACCAGGTCCCTGTAGCCGCCCCACTTATTGCAACCAAACCTGAGCTGCTGCCCAAACCTGAGCTGCCGCCCAAACCAAATGGTCTTTCCAAGGACACATTTCTTGTGAAGACCAACGACATGAAGCTAAGCAAAGTTTTTAGGAAAACGCTCTCCGTTACGGACTCCACAAGGACAAATGATGCTGGGATGTGTATGAATCATCCGCAGGTTTATAGGCAATCAATGCCAGCCTTCCGAGACCCTCCAAGAGAGCCCAACCAACCAGAAGTCTATGAAGATGTGATCTCTGCTGGGCGTCCTCCTACACCCATCAATGACCTCAAGATCGCGGGAAGCAAGCCTCTGCCGGCTACTGAGGGTCTAAATTCAGTAAAGATGACCAGTACTCCTGTTCCAGATGGTATGGTTCGATTTATCTAAACACATGTTGGTGATTGAAAACCTCCTTAGACGTCCTGAGATTGACTGTACTGTAGCTAGAAAGGTGGCAGGTAAAGGAGCAGCTTTCACTAGAACCCGTGTAGTCTTTCCACCATGCCAAAGGGAGCCTCAGATGTAAGGGACCAAAGGAGGAGAAGTCAAGTCGTGGTTAGTAAGATGTAGGTCGTTCTGTGGCCCATTTCTTATACAACCTTCTAATCGAGACCAATGTGTCGTAAAGTCCCTTTCCAAGATTTGCTATGGGGCTTCATGGTTACTTCTTAAGTCGTGGTGCCTGATGACCATTGGCTCCATTAGTAGTAATTGATACTGGGAAGATAATAAAAGATTATGCCCATCTCGGACTGTGAATCCCAGATGTGGCTCCTGCATCTATCTGTCAAAATGAGCCTCCCGAGCCCCTCCAACCAGCAGGCTGTGCTAAAATGCTTCCATAGAGCTGACTGCCTCTGACCACTTTCTAGGGATATTTGGGGGTCCTACTTCTGGGACCCACACTTGTCAGTTATTTATGTCTGGAGCTGGGCCGAGCTGGAAATACTCCTTTAATGAATTGGGAGCAGGGGTGCACCTAGCCTTTCTGCTGCCTGAGGTGAAAACTGAAACGGGCCCCCCAATGCCAATTTCTTAACCCAACCTCTTCCCACCAGCCCTACTGTTAAAGACATACTTGGGGAAACCTTCCATACAGAGCCACATGCTGTGCCCACTGTGCTTCCCAATACTATACTGCAGAAAAAGATAATCCCCCTTCTGCTGCCCCCCTATTGCCCCTATCAGGTGCGGCCTAAGGCGATCGCCTCATTAATGGTGCACCCCTGGTTACAGACCCATATAATTCAGTGGCCATGTTTGGTCCACATCACTGACCAAATTGGTGCAACTCTCCATTGTTTTTCCACTGAACCACGGTCAATGGAAAATTACTTATGTGTAAACAAGCACATTAAAGTCAATGGGTACGTGTGCTGTCCATGATTCGCTGATGTGGGAAAGAAGACTTGCCTTCAAATCTGCACAGACCATTACATTAATGTTTCCCAATCTGTCCACCATGCCGTTTTCAGTCACTACTATCTAACGGGGACCTACAGCTCTTTCCCATTGTGCCCATTGTTTTTCTTTCTTTATTATTTAGATGGGGGATGATTGACATTATTATTTCCAGATACAGCGCCATCCTTGTCCACAGGCAGGATGTGGTACTGCAGCTCAATCCCATTTAGGTGAATGGGTCTGAGTTGCCTTCCATACATGATTTCCTTCACTCCAGCTAAGAGAATTGTGCCGGGGACCCCCTATCTTGGCCTAACAGGCCTAGAAAAGACTTGTCCTGACCAGACGCCCCTGTAAATACCTGTCTTGACTGGGTCTGAGCTTTGTTACAAATGGTTACTCTGTAATGTTTACATAGATACATTGTCTCCTCGTTACTTTGGATTGAATTGACAGATAATTCTGCAGAGGACAAAAAGGAGAAAGAAGTGCATAAAGTCCCATCGTTAAAAATACTTCCATCAATCACATCCCTGGGACCACCCCCCTCCAAACCTCCCCGACCCCCGAAAGTGGATCTCAGCGCTTACTTCACTGGCAGTTCACAGCAGAATGGGGAGAGCAATGAACCTGAAGGTAAGTGCAGGGCAGATATGGGGGCGCATGGTATGTTCTCGGGTACACCATCATATAGATTACAAACCCCAAAATGTACAAAAGAAGTTTATGATCAGGGGCGCAGGGATGACAAATGGTCTTCTACCCTCCCAAAATGTGTTTTACAGTGCCTTGCAAAAGTATTCACCCCCTTTACTTTTTCCGTGTCTTGGTGCCTCACAACCTGGAATTAACATGGATTGTTTAAGGATTTGCATCATGTAATTTACAGAACAGGCCGACAACTATGAAGAGGTTTGTATTTTTTTTATTTTTATTGTGAAGCAAACAACAAATAGGGACAACCAGGGTATACATAGCTTTAGGTACGAGGACAGGGGGGCCCTACCATCCAGGGTCTTCCCTGGGCTAAGGGATAGATGGGGGTAGCAAAGGGCTATTGAGGTCTGGTCCTTAGATATATTTGTTTGTTTGTCTGGTCCTTAGATATATACTACTGGCCAATTTCGTATTTGTATTATTGGGTCTTTATCCCTTTTTAATAGGAAATAATAAATTATGTAATTTTAGGAGTTATTCTTTCTGCTGGACTTACTATTGCTCTACATAACTCGACTACATCAATTGTATCATATAGCGGGATTTTTTTTTTTTTTAAGCAAACAACAAATAGGACAAAATAACAGAAGAAGTCAATGTGCAGAACTATTCACCCCCCTGAAGTCAATATTTTGTAGAGCCCCTTTGCGGCAATCACAGCTCCAGGTCGCTTTGGATAAGTCTCTATGAGCAGTCGCCACATCTTACCACTGGGATTTCTGCCGGATGTTTGCGCTTGTGAACAGCAATCTTTACGTCTGACCACAGATTTTCTATTGGATTGAGAACTGGGATGTGACTCGGCCATTATATCACATTTATATGTTTCCCCTTAAACCAGTCAAGTGTTGCTGTAGCCGTGTGTTTGGGGTCATTGTCCTGCTGGAAGGTGAGCCTCCGTCCTAGCCTCAGATCACGCACAGAGTGGGACAGGTTCTGCTCAAGAATATCCCTGTATTTAGCACCATCCATCTTTCCCTCAGCTCTGACCAGTTTCCCAGTCCCCCCAGTATGATGCTGCCACCACCAGGTCTCACTGTGGGGATGGTGTTCTTTGGGTGATGTGATGTGTTGGGTTTGCGCCAGACATAGCGTTTTCTTTGATGGCCGAAAAGTTAAGTTTTAGTCTCCTCAGACCAGAGCCCCTTCCTCCATACATTTCGTGAGTCTCCCACTTGCCTTTTCGTTAACTCACAACGAGCCTTATTGTTTTTAGCTGACAGTAATGGCTTCTTCTGGCCGCTCTGCCATAAAGCCCAACTCTATGGAGTGTACGGCTTATTGTCGTCCTATGTACAGATCCTCCAATCTCTGCTGTGGAACTCTGCAGCTCCTCCAGAGTTCTCTGTGCTGCCTCTCTGATTAATGCCCTCCTTGCCCGGTCCGTGAGTTTTGGTGGGCTGGTGTCTCTTGGCAGGTTTGCTGTTGTGCCATGTTCTTTCCATTTGGTTATGATAGATTTGATGGTGCTCCTGGGGATCATCAAAGATTTGGATATTTATTTATAACCTGACCCTGACTTGTACTTCTCCACAACATTGTCCCTTACTTGTTTGGAGAGTTCCTTAGTCTTCATGGCAGTGTTTGGTTAGTGATGCCTCTTGCTTAGGTGTTGCAGCCTCTGGGGCCTTTCAGAAAAGGTGTATATATGTATTGACAGATCATGTGACACTTAGATTGCACACAGGTGACATCATTTCACTAATTATGTGACTTCTGATGGTAATTGGTTGCACCAGAGCTTTTTATGGGCTTCCTAACAAAGGGGGTGAATACATACGCACAGGACAATTTTTTCTGTTTTCTATTTCTAAACAATAGTTTTATTTATGTATTTTTCTCATTTCACTTCACAAACGTAGACTATTGTGTTCTGATCCATCACATAAAATTCTGATTAACAAAACATTGAACTTAAGGCTGTAATGTAACAAAATACGAAAAAAAAAGTCAAGGGGGTGAATACTTTTGCAAGGCACTGTATATGGAAACATGGTGCCTGGTTAGCTGGATTTACTGTAAGCTGTTGGCAATGGGCAGGTAGTCCTGAAAAAGGACCGAAATATTCTCAATAATCCTCTGTACCTCAGACCACAAACTGATTAAGAGAACCAGCAAGCTTGAGGGCAGCTCTGGATGTGAATGGAGTAAAATACATGATATCTCCAGGTTTTTTTTTTCCAATTGTTCAACCAGTGCACGTTGAGGGTTACTTACAAAGATTTTTATGCCAGTTTTTTTGTAAGCCTTTTCATAAATTGGGCAAATCCTCCACAGAGCAGGTTGGCATAAAAAACGGACTTTGTAAATGACCCCCATTGAGTATTTCAGGGATGAGGGCAGGTGATGCACATATAGACACACGCGGCTTTGTGTGCTGCGTCCTCCACTGTGTGCAGGACAAACTTTAGAGTATTAGCCCAACACAAAGCTGCAGTTTACCCGAGAGAGAAGCTGAGGCCGCGCAGCGCGCTTCATTGGTATCGCCAGTATCAGACCATATTATTAGGCAGCAGATGATGGCGACATTATAACAAAGCGCATATGAGGATCCATAAAGACAGACTTACAAAAATGTCTTTCATGCGCGTATTGGCCAGAATGATTGCAAACAGATTCTGCAGTCAGAGGAAGAACAGCAGATAGCTCCAGCCATACTGCCCATATTAAAGGGAAAGTACAGTGTAATACCCCCATAACTCACGTCACTGCTGTCCTGAAAGGGGCTGTTAGCTTTAGATCATCCCTACTTCACAATATGTAGATCACAAAGTGTCCTCCAGCGATCAGCTGTGATCTGTGAGGAGACCTGGCAGTAAGTAATTAATTTCCCTGCAGCGCCCCCAGAGGAGAAACAAAGCATTACACAAGGTCCATTTATATGAATGGGGTGTCTGTGTAATACAGGACAGGTCCTCCGGAGTGAGAGGTTCTCCAATTCTATTGTTAGGAGTCAGATGAGCTCATGTGGGGAGCAGAAAAGCCCTATTAAACTACATAGAGTGTAAGGGGTTCTCATTTAAGACCCTCATCAGACGGAAATGGCTAAAATGAATGCAAAATGAGCACAGCTGAGCGAAACGGATGCTTAAAATAAAGGATCCTTTTTTTTTGTTGTTGTTTTCTGTTCTGACGAATCGGAATAACGGAAAATGAAACCCGGCCTGAGAGGATCTGCCGCGCACTGTCCTGGACGTGGATTTGTAACTGATAATAAAGTCCCAGATATTTTGTCAGATTAGCAAACACCGGGTTTATAGTGACCTGCAGGGGGCGCTGTATTATACACGAATTATCAACACATCGAGAATTATAAACCCTGCATTTTGCTAATTGCTAAGTTATTTCTATTTTATTTGTAGAATATCTGTCAGTTAATAATTTTTCTTCTGTTTTTCACAACTTTTTCTTGCATTTTGAAACTTTTAGAGTCGTCTGAAGTAGAATACGAGCAGCCAAGGTAGGAAATGTCTCCTACATTTATCCTATTCTTACTGAACCAGATCGATCAATACTCCAGTCCCCATGATCCCTGGTCTGTGACTAATCCGTCACTTTCTCTTTACATCGCGCGTCAATGTGTGATCAGTGGGGGTCTGATCCTGGGGACAGGCACGACGACGGGTGCTGCAGCTCAGCCCTGTTCACTCGGACACAAAAGTGCATCAGTGGCCCCGGCCCACGCCGCAGTGGCCCCGGCCCACGCCGCAGTGGCCCCGGCCCACGCCGCAGTGGCACAGAGTCAAACCCTTCATCCTGTTGCTTAGAGGGTTTCCCAGAGGCCGGACCCCAATGATCAGACCCGGAGCCCTAAACAATAAATGAATAAACAATAAATTGCTACTTATGTGGCAACTTTTCCAATGAATGGACTTTGGCCACGCCCCTTTTACCAAAGGATCCCATGACTTGGTAAAGTAATTGCCGGCAGGTTTCCTACTTTGGTGTCTGCTTCTGTCATGTTAGAGACACAGACCAGTCCTCATGCGTTGTGTGGGCCGTGACCTCACTGGAATTTGGAAGATGTAGGCCCCCACCCTTTGTGCGCTAAATCTTCATTTGCCTGAAGCAGGGATGCCCAACCTGTGGCCCTCCAGCTGTTGCAAAACTACAACTCCCAACATGCCCGGACAGCCTACAGCTATTAGACTACAACAACAAGTTGTAGTTTTGCAACAGCTGGAGGGCCGCAGGTTGGGCATCTCTGGCCTAAAGAATAGGCTGCGGGAACACTAAAGCCGATTTTCATAAGGACAGGTATTGTTAATCAGCAGGATCAACCCTTCCCAGCAGTATGCATACTTCAGTAGTGTTGATCCTGATGACAGGTACCTCTTAAAATCTTCACATAAAAACTACTTTCATAGATTCAAAGCCTTAAGGGTACGGCCACACAGTGGAGGAGTAGAGGTGAACCCATAGAAACAAATGGGATCACTGCTAGATCTCTTGCAACTGGTGCGGTGGTCCCATTGATTTCTATGGTATTACCGCTACTCTGTGATCCTGGCCGCCACCAGTGTAGCCGTACCCTAAAGGCCCCTAGGACAGAATGGATAGCTCATTTTATAGAGGTCCCCGGAGAAAATATTATTGGGGGCCCCTCCCTGCTTTTGAAAGCTGCATAAGGAGACGAGCTCAGGAAAACCAGAGTACGGATGAAAATACAGCTTCATTGTATTAAAATTGTAATAACCAGTTCTAAAACACTACCGCCATATAGTGCACAAATAATGGCGTCATACGGAATGTAACTAATGCTGCCATACAGTGTCCAAGTAGCGCCACACTGTCCAGATAGTGATATGTGTCCTAATAATGCTGCCATACGCTGTGTATCCCCCCCCCCCTCCCCCCATTATATTCATCGCCAGAACCGCCGCTGTCTGACACCCGCTTCTATTCCAGCTCGGCCTCGGAGGACGGTCCTATTTATGACCTGGCTTACAGCCCTAAAGGCTCAACAGAAAGCGACTCCAATGTCTATGAAGTAGACGCCAATGACTGCGGTATGTAATGTTGCCGCCATTTTGGAAATCTGTGAACTTGCTAATTTTTGCGCCCACTTCTGGGTGTAGGGCGCTTGTCCTGAATATATCCCAGATGTGGGCGAGACCTTCTGAGTCCCAGAAGTAATGATCTCCTGCTGACTGAGGTGAGGTCCGGTGTATGTCTGTACATGTGACTGTGTGTGCTGACTTCCTGCAGCGGTCAGGAAATGCTGGGAGTTGTAGTCTTGTACCAGCTGCAATTCAAAGACTAGTGTTGTAAAGCATGAAAATGGGAACCGTCCTCCAATACCCCCAAGTCAGGTGTGAACCGCTCTTGTGTCCAGGAATCTTAATCATTATAGCATAAAATCTTTCTAATATACTGGTATCAGTGCCACACAATGTTCATAATGCTTGCTGTCAGCGAATGGAAACAATCCCTGTTTAATTTAGTGGATGGAGCCCCTTCCTACTGACGCAGGTGAACGGCTCGTTCCAGTGTAATGTCTTTTAGTGTTTATTATGATTTTGTTTTTGTTTTTTGCTTCTCAGATATAAATTTCTATTTACTAACAGCAAGCAGAGATCTTGAAAATGGGGAGGGGGGATTCAAACACAAAATCTGTTGATTAACAAAAAGTTCTAGAAGTTTTATTTACTCTTTAAGTTGAGGCTCACATGGCACCAGATGCCGTCTATAGGGGTCCAAAGTTCCAAGGATTCTTGTGCCAAAGACGGCCACATAAGAAGATGCCAGTGTCTTAGATGGTAGGTGAGGGCCTATTTTGCATTCGGTCCCAGGAGCTTTCCACTCAGGCTTCCATAAAAAAAAAAGTATTTCAGGTTGTCACAGTCCCGCCCATTATTTTTGCTAGCAGCAGGAGGTCATGTGACCATGCTGACTACTAGCTGATCTTGCCTGGGTCTGTGTGCCGTAGGAGACGACTACAGAAATATATATATATATATATATATATATTATCTTCGCTGTAACAAGCCTTTAATACAGAATTGTTGAATCTCATCCCAATTTGCTGAAGCTTTCAGGGACCCGTAAATCTGACAACCAGAACATCCGTAATGAATTGATGTCCTTTTTCTTCTCCAGACAACCCTGAATCTGTGAATCCGGCACCAGAGGACTCGAGGTACAGTAGGTGACAAGTCATGGAATTTAAAGGGGGCTCCCACTATACACTCTGAGTGATTGAAACTCATTTGCCAAGCTGATGCCCAATGTGGATAAATGTAAAGATCTGCGTCTTGGTAGTAATAATCTCCGTGCTCCATATGTCCTCGGGGATGTAACACTGGGAGAGTCACTTATAGAGAAGGATTTGGGTGTCCTTGGGGATGGTAGATTAAATAACAGCACAATGTCAATCAGCTGCTTCTAAGGCCACCAGGATATTGTCGAGGTGTGGACTCGAGGGGCAGGGATGTAATATTACCACTTTACAAAGCGCTGGTGCGGCCTCATCTGGAATACGCAGTCCAGTTCTGGGCACCAGTCCATAGAAAGGAAGCCCTGGAGCTGGAGAGAGTACAGAGGAGAGCGACCAAACTGATGAGTTATGAAGAAAGATTAAAGAATAGAATGTATTTAGTCTTCAGAAGAGACGTCTAAGGGGGGGACATGATTGACCTATACAAGTATATAAATGGGCCATACAAAAAATACAGTGAAAAACTGTTCCATGTAAAATGTGCTCAAAAGACAAGAGGGCGCTGCCTCCGACTGGAGAAGAAAAAGTTCAGTCTTGAGAAGCATCAAAGCTTCTTTACTGTAAGAGCTGTGAATCTGTGGAATAGAGACCTCAGGACGTGGTCACAGCAGGAACAGGGGACGGGTTTAGAAAGGGTTTAGATGAATTCTTAGAAGTAAAAAACATAAATGCTTATGAAAATGTGTAGAAAGCTTCCTTCTGGGATTCGCGTCCCCACCGATCCCTTGGTTGAACTTGATGGACTTATGTCTTTTTCAACCGTATTAACTATGACTATTACTCACTGTGCAGTAAAAACTTCTCCAACATTGTGTTTTTAGTCTTCACAATTTCTAAAACCTCTGCTTGCTGAAACAAAAAACAAACAAAAAAACCTGAAATCTTCTTTGTCTCCATTCACAGGCAGGTTCTGGCCTAGCCCTGCTCATGCAGGTGATGAATTTGTTACAGTGTAACAGTGTAGGCAATTTATTGTGAGTAGTGTAAAGTCTAGCACAGTGCGATTACCACGGCTCGTCCCCATTCCGTTGTCGTTAGGCTGGGTTCACACTTCAGATATTTGATCAGTTATTTCCATCGGTTATTGTGAGCCAAAACCATTAGTGAAGCCTCCAAAGAGATCCGGTATAATGGAGAGATCTGCTCCTGTTCTGTTTTTGACTCCCAGTAACTGATGGAAATACCTGACCAAATAACTGAAGTGTGAATTAGGCCTTATACTGCTCGGTCTCTACAAGCCAGATGATGTGCGGGAGCAGAGCGGCTACCCCTTCACACAGCTGATCAGCAGGAGGCGCCGATGGTTATTAGATCTTCTATTATGACGGAATGTAATATGGAATACCGCCTATAGTCTTCCGTGGTGCATGCCATCATAGAATTCCGTTATGGTCCGTGGTAACGGAATCCATAATGGGATTCTTCGATAACCCGAATGCCGAACTTGCAAATCGCAAGTTCGCTCTACACTAGTTCTCAGAGATCTCCTCCACAGTGCCAGTCTTCATCCAATCTGCTACTTACTGTGTCGCTATCCAGCAGCCACGCAGCGTGGCGGCACCTTCTCATCTAGCCATATACCCGGACTGCCAGCCCTGCTGTGTTCATAGAGACATCTAATAGACTTCTATACAGACCAATGCAGCATTCCAAACCTAAAACTCACCACTCGGGCATATAGAAGAACCATAAGTCCCAGCAAACCCTACATGAGGAAATACCGCTAGTCGCCTGCTAGATAAATGCTGCATTATAGGATTTTATGTTTGTGTTGTCCTTACAGAAGTCCGGAGAGTTCTGAGCAGCTTTGGGACATCAGGAAGCGCCTGTGTGCAGAATTAATTGCTAAACGCCAAAGTCAAGTGCTGGAGCCCCAGGGGCAGTAAGTAGCCACCGCTGCCATATAATAATACCGTATCCTAAAGGAACTACTGGCAACTCAAATCCACATCCAAAAAATATAAGTGGACTTTTAGTGTGGACGTAGCTGTGTATGTAGAATGTGGTTCACACTGCAATATACTAACCTTTATTGTAACCTCATCCAGTACGGGAATTGTAACATTTGTGGACGGTGTAAAAAACGATCTCATCAGATATAGCCTGATGTGCGGTACGAGCCTCTGATATCTAACCTCAGTCCCCCCCGTGGTAATAATGTTCCACTATAATGCCCCTAGAAGTTATAGTATGCAATCAGTATTTGATGCCCCCTTTCTAGTGCCCTCATGTATTTATGATGCCCCAATAGTGCCTCCAGTAGTAACGATAAAGAAAAAAAGATAAAAATACTCACCTCGCTCTACGCTGCAGTATTCAAATGATGGGTATAGGAGCTTCAGGCCCTGGGCGGCCACCCAAAATGCAAAATCGCGTAGGCATCTTAAAAAAAAAAGTATTGAACAAAGCAGAAAAACCCTTTAAGGCATAGTCCATAATATAAATGACATGACGCTTGATGGGTGACCTCGTCCCTCTGCTGTTCTGCGACCTCCGAGGCTCCTGACTACACACAGATGAGAATGTACGCGGGGGGGGGGGGGGACATTCTGACTCTCTGGGGGTCATTATTGGGGGAAGCCCTCCCTGTTTTAGAAGGCAGCATAAGGTAATATTGCAATAACAGAATTTAAACAAACTATTGCCATATAGTGCAAAAATAATAGTGCATATGGTATGTACCTAATGCTACCATACAGTGTCCAGATAGTGGTATGTGTCCTCATAATGCTACCATACAGTGTCCAGATAGTGGTATGTACCTAATGCTACCATACAGTGTCCAGATAGTGGTATGTACCTAATGCTACCATACAGTGTCCAGATAGTGGTATGTGTCCTCATAATGCTACCATACAGTGTCCAGATAGTGGTATGTACCTAATGCTGCCATACAGTGTCCAGATAGTGGTATGTGTCCTAATAATGCTGCCATACAGTGTCCAGATAGTGGTATGTACCTAATGCTGCCATACAGTGTCCAGATAGTGGTATGTGTCCTAATAATGCTGCCATACGCTGTATTATCCCCTCATCCACTTCTATTCCAGCTCGGCCTCGGGGGACGGGGATTTTTATGACGTGGCTTTCAGTCCTAAAGGCTCAACAGAAAGCGACTCCAATGTCTATGAAGTAGACGCCAATGACTGCGGTATGTAATGTTGCAGTCATTTTGGAAGATCTTGATCCCGTTGTGACCTTGCTGTAATTAATTTGATGTCATTTTTGTTCTCCAGACAACCCTGAATCTGTGAATCTGGCAGCAGACTCCTCAAGGTACAGTAGGTGACCCATAATGGAATGTAAAGGGGGTTTCCACAATAGGTCCTGGCCTAGCCCTGCTCATGCAGGCCATGGGTTTGTTACAGTGTAGCAGTGTAAGCAATCTTCCGCGAGCAGTGCAAAAGTCCAGCACAGTGTAATTATATACTTGAAAGGAACGAGCAGTTGTAATTACACCGCGCGGCCTCTACAAGCGGGACGCCGAAAGCCCTTCAAATAGATGATTGACAGTGGTGCCCCGAGCGCCTGCACCCCCACCCATCTGATATTGATGACCTGAGGATAGGTCATTGATATCCTTGCACTGCACAACCCCTTTAACACAGCAGCAGCGACTTTCTCCTGTCCTGTCCTGGACTCCAGAGATTGAACAACTCGTGACCTGGTCTGGATTCACAGCTGAGCGACTGTTACAGTGTATCGGTTATGGAATTTCCTGAGATAACCACCGAAACCCATTCTTTTGGACTTTAGGCTCCACATTTACTTGGACGGGCTTGCATACACTACATGCCTCCAGCATAATTCTTGGATCTCTACATGAAAATAATGTATTTGGTGTAAAACGCGCATTGACATTGACTTCACAAGAGACACAGAGCAGCGGAGTTTGCTTTGAAATGAAAAATGGCACCACTATGTAATTCGGCCCATACAGCAAAAGGGGGTGTACAATCACCCATACATTTTCAGAAAAAAAGCCAGTGTCACATAAAGAATTTCACCACTAAGTAAGTCGGTCCATACCACCAAAGGAGGTGTACAATAGAGACGTCGCAAACATAAAATTTTCCGTTCGCGAACGCGAATTTCCGCAAATGTTTG
The DNA here is from genome assembly GCF_014858855.1 of Bufo gargarizans. Lineage (NCBI taxonomy): Eukaryota > Metazoa > Chordata > Amphibia > Anura > Bufonidae > Bufo > Bufo gargarizans. Next base: position 48,694,491 of record NC_058086.1, read on the forward strand.
CGAACGTGCGAACCGCAATAGACTTCAATAGGAAGGCGAATTTGAAAACCCACAGGGACTCTTTGTGGCCACAATAGTGATGGAAAAGTTGTTTCAAGGGGACTAACACCTGGACTGTGGCATGCCGGGGGGGGGGGGACCCATGGCAAAACTCCCATGGAAAATTACGTAGTTGACGCAGAGTGTGGTAAGTTGAAATCACAATGCGATTTATAGAACTTCAATTAATCGCATTACGATTTCAACTTTCTCAAATCCGACAGTACATTCTAGCATGGAGTCGTTACCATGGTGATGGGGACGCTCCATGAGCACGGAAGTCGGCAGAAGTTCTAAGTTGAAATCGCAATGCGATTAATTCAGGTTATATTAATCGCATTGCGAATTCAACTTGGAGCTGCTGGGTTCCTAATGGTTGTGTTGCTAGAATATAACGAAGATTGAGAATATAGTGCTATATCCGTTATATTCCTCAATTCTAGCAATGCAACTATTAGGAACCCAGCTCGAAGTTGTAATCGCAACTTTGTGACACTGCAGCTTCAGAATTAATCTAAGATGGAGGGAGGGTCTGCTGCTGATTGGCTGGAATGTGTCTGCTGACTGTGAGGTACAGGGTCAAAGTTTGCTCAATGATGACGAATAGGAGGCGGACTGAACACCGTATATGTTCGCCCGCCGCGGCGAAAGCGAACATGCGACATTCGCCGGGAACTGTTCGCCGGCGACTAGTTCGGGACATCTCTAGTGTACAATCGCCCGTACATTTTCCCAAAAAAAGCAGGTGTGACATAAAAAATTTCACCGCACAAAGGGCTTTACCACATATAACTGCACCGCTGAATGGCAAGTAGGCCCTTAATTTTTTAAACTTTTACACTACACAAGGCTTTTCAACATATAAGTGCAACGCTGGACGGCGAATATATTTTTCTTTTGCTTATGGAGTCATTTTGCTATGGCTTTGCACAGGGAGCAAGAATGTTACGCTCCATTCTGATGGAACTCTTGATCTTAGGAAACTGGACTTGGACTCCAAAGCAGAGGCTCTCCTGTCATGTCTTGTGTGCTGTGGAGATTGAATGCAGACGGAGCAGATAAAAACACATGAATGTTTTCAACTTGCTGAAGCTGTTCCATTTAATTGTGAATAGATGGTAAAGGCAAAGTCTGCTGGTGTGTTGTCATCAGCGTCTTCATTATGTTTACTACAGTACCCACGACGACTTAATTCGGTCCATACAGCAAAAGAAGGTCTGCAATCACCCATCAATTTTCCCCAAAAAAGCCTGTTTCACATAAAAAATGTCACCACTACGTAATTCGGCCCATACTGCAAAAAGGGCTTCACCAAATATAACTGCACCGCTGAACAGCAAATAGGCCCTTATTTTTTCTACTTTTACACAACACAAAAGGCTTTTCAACAGATAAGTGCAACGCTGAACGGTGAATATATTTTTATTTTGCCACTAATATATGGCTGTGATGGATACCGCCCCTCGTTCCCGCTTGACGTCAACTACGCCGAGCTCACAAGACGCGGTATGGTCACTGGTTACCAAGAACTGATGTTACGCCCTCCTGGAGGGGCATGTAAGGTCAGTTTGGTACAGTTTACACAGACACCTCCTGTCTACAGCGGGCACAGAGAGGCAACAAGCTGAGAGAGCCTTCTTACTGCCACAGTGAAACAGCGCTGTCTCAGCCTGCCACCAACTTCTCGTTTAATATAAGCCCGGTCCGCTAACTGGATTATATAGGGTGAGAAACCAAAACGGCGGTAGCTGATAAATAGGCCGAAACACTGACAAAGGGATTCCTGATCGAGATACAATATAGCACAAGATTAAATTATATATTCAATCGCCTTAAGGGCACACTAGATAACACAATATACACTAAGAAAATATACAGTGGTCTGAGGTTACAAATATAGGTAATTTGGTGCAAACAGGATTACACAGAGTGCAAATCAGTTACCGGGTAGATGAATGTATCTTTGGGTTATGATTAGTCCTTTGCTGTTTTCACATGGAGGGCAGTGATGTCAGCTAGTTGCAGGTCCCTCTAAACACATGGCACATTGTGACCCTCCTTCAAAGCACAAGCTTTTTAAACTGTAGCCGGCCCCTCCTCTGGGAAGGGTCCACTCCCCCTCTTCTGGGCGGGCATTAAATGACCCACAAAACCCTTTTAGGGTTCATGGCTCCAGACCAGAAGGTCACAGGGAGATGGTTCAGGAACCAATGGACCCACCTGGGTTCTGGCTACAATTAGAGTCCAAGCATGGTACTGTTATTGGGTTTCTGTGGGGAGATATGTATATCTCCCCTCTCTGGCCTCTCACCGCCACACTAAGACCATGGGCATGTTCATTGTGGCCACTGGGACACAAATATGTATCCAGTTTGCTCCTGTGATGGCCGGGCGATTCATGATTCCTTATAAATCGCCGGTCCATGCTGTCTGCTAGATTTGATTAAACTGGGGAATGGCTTAGACCTCCTGCAAGATCCGTGCTGTCTGAATGGGGTGTGAAATTGTAAACAAAGGTGGCCTGCAAGAAGTTCTCTTCCATATGGCTGGGGCTTTGAAGCAGGGCCCTCCTGTGGAGTTCACTACCTCTGCTATCTGACAGCTGATGGCTGGTGTGGGAACATGGCTGACATGAAATAATAATCCATATTCCTCACAACGGCAAACAGGCCTTTAGAATATATCACTGCACCGCACAAGGACAAATATTTTTATTTTGCCACTAATACACAAGCAAAAAGGGCTTGATGTATAACTGCACAGCACAAGGGAAAGTAAGATGTATTCTAGAAATATTTCCTTGTAATAACCCCTATTAATGGCTGTATCAAACAGCACTTGCACCCTAATAAGAACGGTTTGCTATTATTACAAAGCTGTATAATGACAATTTGGATCCGCAGTCAGTGCCGCCAGGTGTAATAGGATTGTTCCTATTACCCATGCTGTACACTCCCCTACTGAACCCTGTGCTACATAAATGCTGTGGAACGATTCCTTGCTATCCTCTCCCTGCACTTGTAAATAGTTTTTTCACCACAATCAAGTCTTTCCTAGCACTGTCCCTAGCGCCTGCAGGTGTCTCTCCCTGCACTACGTACACTGGTAGATGGCAGAATCTAAGATTTTATAGGGCTGTGACATCACAGGGCTGGCTGACTTCCGATTGGCTGCATGCATGGCATTATGGGTGATCCTGCTTTCCCAGCGTTCCTTTGTCCATGTCCTCACACGTGCAGCAGCCATTTTAGGAAAAAATTCAATTCGTTACCATGAAGCGCAAGGAGATTCGACTTCGGTGCGATTCGAATTTTACCTGAAATTCGAAACATATTCCACTTCGTCAGCATTGATTCGCTTATCTCAACTCGGCACCTATACATACAAAAAAAAGTTTCCATAATTTTGGTGAAGTGAACCACCTATATATGTTTCCCAGTAATGATGAGGCCCCCCACGGTGCCCCCAGTAATAATAAACTCTTTCTATAAGGTATCCCTATAGAGACCCCAGTGGTAATAAGGTTCCTCTATAATCCCTCAGCAGTTATAATGCCCCCTTTACTGCTACCAGTATTTATAAGGCCCATATAATGCCCCTAGTAGTTATGATATGCACCAGTAGTTATGTGCCACCAGTAGTTCTAATTCCCCCTTATAGTGTCCCCAGCATCTATAAAGGTCCCTTTGTTGTTCCCCCAGTATTCATGTAGTGCCCCAGTAGTTATTGTGCCACTAGTAGTAACAATTAAAAAAAAATATATAATTTTAATAATCGGCAAATGCAGGGCCCAGGAGCAATTATGGGCGTTTTGAAGAGCCAGGAGCCTCAGGCACAGGACGACCACCCAAAATGCCATTAGTTCCATTCACTAACCGCAAGCAGAGATTTTGAAAATGCATTGAAAAAAATGTGGAAAAAATCTTTAAGGCATTTAATAGTTTATAATTCCATTCCAGCCTGATGGAGTCGGATGAGAGTTTATGCTACGAGGACATTCTGAAGCTCAGGGAGTCCTTATCCGACAGGGATTTCTATGACACCGGTAAGATACATTGTAGCGTGTGGAACAGCCTGTCATCTGTGATTACTGAATGTATCAGGGTCGTGCGATCCCTAGGATTACAGCCAACGTATCATCAGTTAATGAAGATCAGGGCTTGTGATGTAACAGAAAACAGATGGCAGAGAAAGACCAGCACCACACGGGGCCCATGGTGAGAAAGGGCCCAACACTGCAAAACCTAATGATTCACTTCTCAGGGCAACTTTGTTTAGCTGTGGCCACCACTCAGGGGCGCTCACTGCATGCAGACCTCATGAGTGCAAAGATCCCTGATTAAATCCATAGTGAGGGAGCTCCCCCTAGTGGTGGCTGCAGGCAGAGAGTATTCTACCATGACTGTGTGAAGGGAAGCAGAAGATATGGAGCTCTGACCCTATAATATTAGGACATTATTATATATGATGGTATTAACACAAACTTCTGATTTTACCTGATGTCATTGGATGTTTTTAGTAAATGTAGGGGAAATATTAGTAGATGTGAAGGCATCTATATTAATTATAATGACTTATAGCTGCCCTATAATAATAGAATTCACCAGGTGCCCCACCATTGACCTCTATCTACCCTATAATAATATAATTCACCAGGCGCTCCCACCACTGACCACTATCTGCCCTATAATAATATAATACACCAGGTTCCCACCATAGACCACTATCTACCCTATAATAATATAATTCACCAGGCGCTCCCACCATTGACCTCTATCTGCCCTATAATAATATTATAATACATCAGGCGCTCCCACCATTGACCTCTATCTACCCTATAATAATATAATACACCAGGTTCCCACCATAGACAACTATCTACCCTATAATAATATAATACACCAGTCGCTCCCCCCACTGACCTCTATCTAACCTATAATATAATACATCAGGCTCTCCCACCATTGACCACTATCTACCCTATAATAATATAATACACCAGGTTCCCACCATAGACCACTATCTACCCTATAATAATATAATTCACCAGGCGCTCCCACCATTGACCTCTATCTGCCCTATAATATAATTCACCAGGCGCTCCCACCACTGACCACTATCTGCCCTATAATAATATAATACACCAGGTTCCCACCATAGACAACTATCTACCCTATAATAATATAATTCACCAGGCGCTCCCACCACTGACCACTATCTGCCCTATAATAATATAATACACCAGGTTCCCACCATAGACCACTATCTACCCTATAATAATATAATTCACCAGGCGCTCCCACCATTGACCTCTATCTGCCCTATAATATAATTCACCAGGCGCTCCCCCCACTGACCTCTATCTGCCCTATAATATAATACATCAGGTTCCCACCATAGACAACTATCTACCCTATAATAATATAATTCACCAGGCGCTCCCACCATTGACCACTATCTGCCCTATAATAATATAATACACCAGGCTCCCACCATAGACCACTATCTACCCTATAATAATATAATTCACCAGGCGCTCCCACCATTGACCTCTATCTGCCCTATAATATAATTCACCAGGCGCTCCCCCCACTGACCTCTATCTGCCCTATAATATAATTCACCAGGCGCTCCCACCACTGACCACTATCTGCCCTATAATAATATAATACACCAGGTTCCCACCATAGACAACTATCTACCCTATAATAATATAATTCACCAGGCGCTCCCACCATTGACCACTATCTGCCCTATAATAATATAATACACCAGGTTCCCACCATAGACAACTATCTGCCCTATAATAATATAATACACCAGGCTCCCACCATAGACCACTATCTACCCTATAATAATATAATTCACCAGGCGCTCCCACCATTGACCTCTATCTGCCCTATAATAATATAATTCACCAGGTTCCCACAATTGACCTCTACCCTATGATATAATACAATATAATCTGAATATGAACTTCCTGCTTATAATGAATTCTATTATATTTTATCATAGACCCGGTGAGCAGCCTGGAGACTGCCTATGCCTCTGAGGTGAGGAGACCCGCTGGGGGGTGAGGACTATTGTAGGGGGCAACAAGTTATTAAATCGACTATAATCAGTGAGCTCATGTTGGTGGCGTGTACTATCTGATTCCATGTTCTGGAGGGGGCACTAGATGTTGGGGGAGATGGAGGCTGCACCCCGTGTGGCTTCTCCCTGACCCTGCACTGGATTTCACTCTCCATTACCATGAGGTAGAGAACTGGTCCAAGGGTCATGGAAAAACCCGGCTCCATAATAATTGTCTACTTTGAACTTTGCAATGGGTCCCCCATTTTCATGTATTGAGGGGAGAATATGTGGCATTGCCAAGGCGCCAAACTGCAGCACGTGTCATTGAAGGGGTTGTGCCATGAATCAAGTTATCCCCAAGAGGGATAAGGATGTGATCCGTGGGGGTCCAGTCGCTGGGACCTCCACCTGGTACTTGCTTTTCCATAAAGAGTGAATGGGGCAGCAGCACACCCTCTCGAGCGGCTGCGCCATTCATACAAGTTCATGGAACCATCATTCTCAATAGGCCCCCATTCACTGGGCAGAGGCACGAGTGTCCTTTTCAACAGATATACAGCGGTATACCTTACCTTTCACCGGCTGTATGGACGGCGGACTTTGCTGAGGATTTCATCCTTCTGCATTGATCCAAGAATCCACTTTTTTGCAACTTTAATAAGTTGTGGATTTTCTGCCCACCAAATAAACTTGTATCATATGCACTGTGTGAGAACATGGCCTTTGTCCTCCTTTTGTGACACGTTCTTATGTAATCGTGCTTTTTATGTCCAAAAGCTCGGCATGATAAGAACGCGTCCGTCCACATTCTGGAAATTCTCCAGCAGTTCATTTCCTTGTGTCTGCAGAACTAATATTTTCTACTTTTCCTTGTAAAGGTCTCTGTCAGTAATAATGAGCGCAGGTAAGCGTCACAGAATTCACATCAGGTTTTGTGTTTTTCATAATGTCTCCAAATGTTATTTTGCAGAATTTTATTTATTTTTGGTTTAAAAGCATTCTAAGGGGTTGTTAAGAATAAGAAAAAACATGGTCACCTCCAGAAACAGCACCACCCCTCTCCTCAGGCTATATGTGGTATTGCAGCTCTGCCTCATCAACAGAGGTGAGCTGTAATACCAGAGACAGGTTGTGTACAGGTCCTTCTCAAAAAATTAGCATATTGTGATAAAGTTCATTATTTTCTGTAATGTACTGATAAACATTAGACTTTCATATATTTTAGATTCATTACACACCAACTGAAGTAGTTCAAGCCTTTTATTGTTTTAATATTGATGATTTTGGCATACAGCTCATGAAAACCCTAATTTCCTATCTCAAAAAATTAGCATATTTCACCCAACCAATAAAAGAAAAGTGTTTTTAATACAAAAAAAGTCAACCTTCAAATAATTATGTTCAGTTATGCACTCAATACTTGGTCGGGAATCCTTTTGCAGAAATGACTGCTTCAATGCGGCGTGGCATGGAGGCCGTCAGCCTGTGGCACTGCTGAGGTGTTATGGAGGCCCAGGAGGCTACAATGCGGCGTGGCATGGAGGCAATCAGCCTGTGGCACTGCTGAGGTGTTATGGAGGCCCAGGAGGCTACAATGCGGCGTGGCATGGAGGCAATCAGCCTGTGGCACTGCTGAGGTGTTATGGAGGCCCAGGAGGCTTCAATGCGGCGTGGCATGGAGGCAATCAGCCTGTGGCACTGCTGAGGTGTTATGGAGGCCCAGGATGCTTCGATAGCGGCCTTAAGCTCATCCAGAGTGTTGGGTCTTGCGTCTCTCAACTTTCTCTTCCCAATATCCCACAGATTCTCTATGGGGTTCAGGTCAGGAGAGTTGGCAGGCCAATTGAGCCCAGTAATACCATGGTCAGTAAACCATTTACCAGTGGTTTTGGCGCTGTGAGCAGGTGCCAGGTCGTGCTGAAAAATGAAATCTTCATCTCCATAAAGCTTTTCAGCAGATGGAAGCATGAAGTGCTCCAAAATCTCCTGATAGCGGCTGCATTGACCCTGCCCTTGATAAAACACAGTGGACCCACACCAGCAGCTGACATGGCACCCCAGACCATCACTGACTGTGGGTACTTGACACTGGACTTCATGGCATTTTGGCATTTCCCTCTCCCCAGTCTTCCTCCAGACTCTGGCACCTTGATTTCCGAATGACATGCAACAGTCCAGTGCTGCTTCTCTGTAGCCCAGGTCAGGCGCTTCTGCCGCTGTTTCTGGGGAATGCGGCACCTGTAGCCCATTTCCTGCACACGCCTGTACACGGTGGCTCTGGGTGTTTCTACTCCAGACTCAGTCCACTGCTTCCGCAGGTCCCCCAAGGTCTGGAATCGGTCCTTCTCCACAATCTTCCTCAGGGTCGGTCACCTCTTCTCGTTGTGCAGCGTTTTCTGCCACACTTTTTCCTTCCCACAGACTTCCCACTGAGGTGCCTTGATACAGCACTCTTGGAACAGCCTATTCCTTCAGAAATCTCTTTCTGGGTCTTACCCTCTTGCTTGAGGGTGTCAATGATGGCCTTCTGGACAGCAGTCAGGTCGGCAGTCTTACCCATGATTGCGGTTTTAAGTAATGAACCAGGCTGGGAGTTTTTAAAAGCCTCAGGAATCTTTTGCAGGTGTTTAGAGTTAATTAGTTGATTCAGATGATTAGGTTAATAGCTCGTTTAGAGAACCTTTTCATGATATGCTAATTTTTTGAGATAGGAAATTTGGGTTTTCATGAGCTGTATGCCAAAATCATCAATATTAAAACAATAAAAGGCTTGAACTACTTCAGTTGTGTGTAATGAATCTAAAATATATGAAAGTCTAATGTTTATCAGTACATTACAGAAAATAATGAACTTTATCACAATATGCTAATTTTTTGAGAAGGACCTGTATATGGACATCCTGGAAGGGGGGTGGCAGACTCGTGTCGTCCATATATTGCATGCTTTCATCTGAATGGCCAACATGTAATATCGCGGTGGCCACTACAAGGGAAGCATCCGGCTGCCTGCAGATTTCCTGGCAAAATCGGCATTTGCAGGGAACCTTGAGAGCTGGACCTGCGGTGACCGCGTTTTTCTTTTTCCCTACAGTTTGCTTTGGTCATCCAATATTCCAGAATATTTCATAGTCTGGCACCTAGCTGCTCTTCATGGTGGGGAATTAAAGGAATTGTATTGGATTTCAGTGCAGAATACACTTTCCTTAGGATTTTTTTATTTTTATTTTTCATACAACTGCACAGGTTACTGTACTACTAATGCTGCCTGCATGCTGGGAGTTGTAGTTTCCCAACAGCTGGAGAGCCGCAGGTTGGAGACTACTGCTCTGTATTATGTTCCTATGGCTTGTCTTCCTTGTACTGACTCCACCTGTATTCTGTTTCCCCAGCAATAAATCGTCTGTCTCTGAAGGATATTACAGGTAATACACGTTGTACAGGGCAGAGTTGCCCTTTATATTTATGAGCCATATCCTCTAATAAACATTTTTTCATGAGGTTATTATTGAATAGGAATCAGAATGTGACATTATTTACATTGCTTTGTTTTAAATTTATTTATTTACACATTTTGGTGTATTTTTGTCCAACTGGCAACATAGAAAAAAAATAAATAAATAAAAGTAATATTGCAATCCAACACTGGCCATTAACCCTGTCACAATAGATTATATAATAGTCAGCTTTGCTGTGTAGCCTGGGACAGAGTCATTTCATTGTCATTAGACTCAATGGTGTAACTACAAGGTGCTTACTGTATAATGTCGTACACCAAACTCTGCATGCAGGAAGGGGTTAATGGTACCTTCCCTGGTGGTCCAGGAGTCTTGTGGTAGTGATGGAGGCAAGCGGCATCCTTGTTTTAAAGCCACTTTTGGCTTAGGTAAGGTGTTGGCTCTCCTTAAAGAGACCAGCCCTGTATGGAGACTTACTGGCAATGTTAGGTGGCTCCCTATGAGACAAGACAAATATCCATCCATAGACAGCTGTTTCGGGATTCTTTCCTTTCATCAGTTTGGAGTAGGATTTTGGCCGGCTGAGTGCGATGCATTGGACGTAGCTCTCCATCCGTGGACTGTTTATGGATGGATATTTGTCTTGGCTATTGTCCCAAAACTTGTTAAAACCTCAGATTTTGACTCACAGGGAGCCACTTCCAGAAGGTGGTGCTAGCGATATGGTTCTCCTTCCTTGGGAGATACCTCTTTGCAAAGCCACCTGTGGAGATGGCGGCTGAGCAGGCTGTATGTCTGTCCTGGTTGCTTTCCTTTGGGGTTAGAGGTCATCTATTGATCAGTTACATTGTTACAAGTGACCTTTCAACTTGTAATCCTCCAGTGCCGACATGGACATCTCCAACGATTCGTTCCAGAAAAAGGAGATTAAAATAAGAAAAAAAGAGCAAACCTTTAGAACAAAATTCAAGGTAATTTGAAAACCGATCACAATGTAAAATAATCACAAATTGATGGCTGGATGCTGATTGCCTAGAAATGCTGTACTTTCTGCTGAAGACTCCTGTAATGGTTTATTAATGCATTAGATTTCGGGTCAGGAGAACATGTTATACACTTCCGTAATTCTAGAAGATATTAAGCCTGAAAAACACCTGCTCCCAGTGAAGAAGGGGGACACAGTGGAAGTTATTCGGATCATGGACTGTCCTGCGGGAAAATGGCTGGCCAGGGATGTCCAAGGAAACTGTAAGCAATGGAATAGACCGAGCCCGGGTCACGCTCCCTTGATTCTGCCAGTGCCAGGCTGGTGTCTGCGGCCTCTCCTGGGCCTCACACCTGGAATGTGTCCCTCCAGCGTCCTGCCCACAACCTCAAAGGATCTTTATTATGGGATTTGTAATTAGTGGGGAGCCTCTGCCCGCAGATTTCTATAGTCAGTGTGGAGGACGGAAGCCAAACTGCTCAGGGGTGATAGAAGGGGAATAGAGGGACACTTCTAGAACGAGAGTAAGGCTATGGGGTGGCGGGTGTGATCCCCGGTGTGTGCCGGAGTTTCTCCTTAAACCATCTGCATTATGTGTATTTTTGACAGATGGATTTGTTCCTGTGGCCAGTCTGCAAGTCTTCCATGAAATTAAGACCTTTAGCAAGCAACCTGTCGCCATTCCTCCTGCTGACCCCGATGTCTACACTGACGTAGAAGTCGGGCCAAAGGACAGGTGGATAAAAAATTCTTCTGTTGTAATTACATATTTAAAGGGCCGGTAACGCTGAAGTAGCTATAAGGGTACATGCACACGTTCAGGATTCATGTGCAGAGAATCCGCAGGTGTTCGCAGCAATTCCGTGCGGTCAATCCGCATCAATTGGTGCGGATTTTCCACATACGGATTTTACTAAGGGCTTGTTCACACGACCGTATGGCTTTTTCAGTGTTCTGAGGGTCGTTTTTAATGGATCAATTTTTCCGTTTTTTTGTTTCAGTGGTGTTTCCGGTTCCATTCCATTTTTCTGTATGGCATATACAGTAATTACATAAAAAAAATTGGGCCGGGCATAAAATTTTCAATAGATGATTCCGCAAAAATGGAACGGATACGGAAGACATACGGAGTACAATTCCGTATGTGTTCCTTTTTTTTTTTTTTGCGGAGCCATTGACTTGGATGGAGCCACGGAATGTGACTTGCGGCCAATAATAGGGCACATTCTATCTTTGAATGGAAAAACGGAAATAAGGAAATGGAATGCATACGGAGTACATTCCGTGTTTTTTTTTTTTTTTTTTTTTTTTTTTTTTTTTTTTGCAGAACCATTGAAATGAATGGTTCTGTATACGGAACTCAAAAAACGGCCCATATTTGGAACGCAAAAAAACCATTCATGTGAACAAGCCCTAAGTGAATGAAGAAAATCAGGTCAAAATCCGCACGGAAAAAAATCTGCATTGTGTGCATTGAGAATTTCAAATTCTCATAGAATACAATGTACATGACCTACGGTGCGGATTTTCCACACGCAAATCCACATGTAAAATCTGCACGCAATCCTGATCCTGTGCATTTAGCCTAAAAGTCCAGCACATTAGGGCAAGCTGCTTATCTGTCTGCCTAAGACTGTCTCCGGAGGTTCTCTGCCTCTAGACCAGGGACGCTCAACCTGCGGCCCTCCAGCTGTTGTAAAACTACAACTCCCACCATGCCCTTCTGTAGGCTGAAAGCTGTAGGCTGTCAGGGAATGATGGGAGTTGTATTTTTGCAACAGCTGGAGGGCCACAGGTTGAGCATGCCTGCTCTAGACATTACATTAGGGAATGGCTACTTAAGCAATGCTCTACTTTATTCAGCATGTCATGTAGTTGCATCGTCTTTCACGCTCATGTGTCCACATGGGGGCAGTAGTGTTCTCACTGCAAGAAAAGCATCATGGAGTCAATCGTTGATTTTTGTATAGATTTTGCCACTATAATGACTTAAGCATTCTGTGTATTCTTATATTTTTCTCTTCTAGTGGGGCCCGAGCAGACTCGCTGAAGACCCCGGACAGTTGTAAGTGTTAAAGTGCTTCTAACGTTTAGCGCGGAGAGCCGTAACGAGCGTCTTTCTCCGAAGGACCCTGGACAGCCCATTCAGTTCAATGGCCAGGGTGTAATGCTTGAGATCTCCTGTGGTGGCGCTGCTGAGAAATAAACGCTTGCTCCCAGGTTGTCCCACAGATAATAGTTGATTGCTGAGGGTCCCAGCAGCAGGACAACCTGTGATCTGCTCAGTTTTGGAGACCCTTGCCCACGGCGGACATCCCCTTTAAAGAGATGGCTCTGTGCCTACCCCTTTTAGCTCAGGTTTCTGCACTCCATCGGGCGTCTCCAGTTATAAATCTCTCCTCTGAGGGTGTTCCATCCTACTGAGGGACTTGTGCTGAAAAGTCTAACCTCCCGATTCTTGCTTCAGATTCCTCACAATCAGACGACCAATATGACGACATCGGCAACATGAGCCAAACCTCAAACAGGTGAGTAGCTTCTTCAAAGCCGCCCCCGGGGATTTCTTCAGTCTGTCCTTACAATGCCAGTGAAATAAACCTGATCCAGCATATTTATAGACATCTGTTGTGCTGCTCCACTCACTGCAAGCAAGCGGAGCTCCTGAAACCGCTCCAGGATTAAAGCACAAATTATTTTAAAAAATTGTAGAAACTTTCCTTTAGCTGCAATAAAAGTTGTCCGGCCTCGTGTGAACATGAAACAAAGGGCGACTCTGCCCCAGACACACGGGGTGGATGGTGCCGCGCCGTATGGACTGCGGTTCTGTAGTCAGGACTCCGCCATTGATTCTGTGTTCTCTCTGTTTAGTTCTGGTGGAAAAGGAAAAGTGTTCGGGCAATTTTTCAGGAAAGACAAATACAAAAAGCAAGACGCGGGGTAAGTGTCCGATATGTACATGAGACGCGGGGTAAGTGTCCGATATGTACATGAGACGCGGGGTAAGTGTCCGATATGTACATGAGACACGGGGTAAGCTTGCAGCATAAGATGCCATTACATTGAGGTGCCATAGACGGGCAGGGACGGGTCTCATTGTGACTTTGGTGGTTTCCTCCTTATTGGACAACATCCAAAGCATAATGAACTAAAAAATATTTCCTTACTGTGCCTAAATATTACTGCCAGACACTTAACAAATACCAGTGCCTGAGCATAATGCCATACAACATAAAATTGCAGTGGCAACCTAAAAGTACCCAAGCAAAATGACTTATAAGAATACTATGTGGTAATAAGGGTACTTTCACACTAACTACGGCGAGTGAACAGCCTGTCGGATCCGTGCTGCCGCTAGTGTATGCGTGCCCCCGGACTACCGCTTAGGCTCCATTGACTAAAATAGGGGCGGTGCGGAGTTCTGGCGGCAGCACGGCAAACATGCAGAGAGGCGGCCGGAATAAAACCACGACATGTCAGAATTGTGGTTCAACACAATAATTTATAAGACAAACTAATGGACCCGGCCTGGACAGAAAAGATGGTTCTTATATTTTAATATTTTGTGGCACAACCTTTTGAGGCAATCCCTGCAATGAAGTGATTTTCTGGGACTCGCTGTGAGACTTCTGACCTTGGAGTTCGCCTCTAATCTCCTTGGAAGTTATTCTGGGCTCTTTATTACCATTGGTATTAACCATCTCTTCAATTTGTCATCAGTTTTCCTCTTGCAGCCACATCCAGGGTGGTTGGCTACAGTCCCGTAATATGCGCAGCTGTAGTAACAGGAACCTCAAGCTGTTTGGAGATTTTATAGCCTTTACCGCCAAAATGTTTGCCTATAATTTTCTTTCTACTCTCTTGAGACAACTCTCTCCTTGGCTTTCTTTAGGGTGCTGGCACACGGTGCAGTTCTGACATGCATTCAGGATGCGGTTTTCAACTTAGCCAGTTTAGCCGCCTCCTAAAACCCCAGTGTTCTGCAAGGTGGGAATGATTTCATTAATTTCAATAAAAAAACTGCATCCTAACTGCATGTCAGAACAGCGCTGTGTGCCAGCACCCTTTGTGGGTATTTGTTTTCTTTAATGGAAGGTACCAACAATTTCATCCACTTGTGTATGTATACAATGTATATGTGTGTGTGTGTATGTATATGTGTATATGTGTGTGTATGTATACAATGTGTGTGTATATGTGTGTGGATGTATATGTATGCGTATACACATTACATCAGTCACATTATATGCTTCTGTCATCACTAATAGCTTTATTTTTTTCAGACCTGCTTCTGGACTTCCTAATATGAGTAAGTATCGTATCTCCATCTTCTGTCCGCGTCTCGCACTCCTTATCTGGATAGGAGACCCTGTGCTAATCTCAATCCATTTATTAGGAAATGTTTACTACATCGGGAATAAACCATAATCATGTCAGTTCTTCCATTTTGAAAGCAGAATGTTTCACAGATCTGACCAGCAGGTGGCGCCAGTTTCCTATATACCAGGCATGCTCAATCTGCGGCCCTCCAGCTGTTTAAAAACTACAACTCCCCCAATGCCCTTTTGCAACAGCTGGAGGGCCGCAGGTTGAGCATGCCTGAAGCTAAACAAAAAAATGGTAGTGGAAATGTCTACCAGTAGGGGGCGATGTGTTACCTACATGAAAGAAAGGAGGCCCTATTGCTGTATCCGAACCTGATTTGCTTGAAAAGTTCATTAAGAATATCGGCTCCATCCTACTGTAAAATGTATGGCCTCTGCAGAGGTCTTTCCGAATTTTCAGCAAATCTCGCAAGATTTATTTCGTCTTGCCTCTATCACGTGTCACTTCATTTATTCGCATAAAAACTGCATCAAAATATGAAGCGGAACTCGGCTTTGTGCCTCATTAACAAAACCAGCTTCATATTTTGATGGCAGCACAATCAGCAGGAAGAAGAGAATGGCCGGTGACGGGTAGTCTGAGAGCGGGAATGGTAGGGATTGCTTAGGTGAATATTCCAGTTTTCCTTTTTCCTGTTTAAGCTTTTTTCTCTTCTCTTTCCTGGCATTGTCTTCTATGTCTCAGTGTAATCTGGCGCCACCTGCTGTCCAGAGCCATGCAGGATACATCTGCTACCGTGAAAATTACATTGTAACCACTTATTGTATTCATCTCCCACAGACAGAACCACATCACAGGAGGGGGAAGTCAATCACAGTCGCACCTATGTCATAAGTGACCAGTATGAAAGGTAATGGTCTACAGGGAACTGATATATATATATATATATATATATATATATATATATATATATATATATATATATATATATATATGTATATGCGCACACACACACACACACACACATTCCTCAACATTGAGATTACAACATCAAGAAGGACCAGCTATAAGATTAAAACAATCGAGGAAGTAGCAGGTGTCACTAAGAACTGCAGATTAGATTTTTAAGCACCTAGCTCCAATCTGTGACATGGGGGGGAGAACAGCATGAAAGCTAACCTGAAAACAAAGTTTTTTAGCCCAGTGTTTCCCAGCATGCCCGCACAGCCAAATGCTGTCCAGGCATGCTGGGAGTTGTAGTTTTGCAACAGCTGGAGGCACACTGGTTGGGAAACACTGTTTTAGCCACATGAAGCCTCAAAAATCGGATCATATCGTGTGGGGTGATTGTGCGATACCTCCTGTTCATCGATGTGTCAGTTATCACTTGTCATAAACTGAGGCCTCTCAGCTCAAGGATTCTGTCCCTCTCAGTTTATCACCGCGCCTAGGCTGAGATGTCAGCACTGGTCAACGTTCTGTGTCCCGGTGGTTGGGAGAACGATGATTAACTTGAATGACAGCGAGAGGAGAACATCTGCCCGGATTGATCATCTGATTAGATGGCCCTTAGTGATCCATTCTGTACTGCAAGTGGAATTGTCACATCCCAAGCCTAGGGCGGCAAACAAGAGCTACAAAAACCATCAGAAGGTGTCTGAATGACATTAAGCTACAAGCCGGTCGTCAAGCTTCAGGTGAACACTGACCTCACTCCACTGCTCTCAAAGGCTACAGTACATTGGTGCACAGCAAGACTGCAGTGGAGGCTGGAATGGAGGTCTGTCCTCTTCATTGATGAGTCGCAGTTTTGTCTTGGACACAATGCTAGCTGGAGATTGGTCTGGAGACCATGAAGAGGTCTTCACAAGGGAGCATCACACCAGTCCTACTTCTGGGATTGTGGTATAATGTACGGTAGCGGGACCCCTCTAGCCTTCACTGCAGTTACTAACAGCTTGGTGTTGCATGGATTTTGTCATGGAAAAAGTGGTCCTGCCGTTTCTCAAAGTGCCCAGAGTTGCTGTTCTACAGAACAACACCAAGTGGCCTGTTACTTGGCCGAAACGTGCTACGATGACCTGCAGCGACTCTGGACTTGTTTCCCTTCGAACCGATATAGAACGTCATTAGTTGGCTACTGCAAAGGTTGCTTCCAGCCGCAGATCTTGATGATTTGCATGCCCAAGTGCATTCAGCGTGGCAGAACATTTCTCAGACAACCATTACTAACCTCACTTATAGCTGGCACGGTGTGTAAGTGTGTGGATTCTGCACAGGGGGCTCATACTCCATACTGAATGAATCGAGAGGTTTTGAATATTTTGTTTCCATTTTTTTTATCATTTGCAAATCAATAAAGGAACATTGTTATTAAACTGGCTGACTTTACACACGTGCCTCCGTTTTTGTTGAAAATTATCTTTTATTTTTTAAGCAAATGAGCCCCTAGGAGCAATGGGGATGTTGCCACTACTTCTAGAGGCTCTGTTCTCCCTCTGGCCGCTCCCTCATCATTTAGGCAGGATGATGTGAACACTATCTGGCCCTGTCAATCAACATGATGAGGGCGTGTCCAGAGCAGGGAGAACCGAGCCTCTAGGAGTAAGGGCAACACCCCCATTGCTCCTAGAGGCTCATTTACGTAAAATAAAAGTTCATATGTCACAAAAACAGAGGCGCATAAAAAAAGGGACAAAGACTGTAAGCTTCAGCGGATATCAGCACATGTGTAAATCAGCCCGTGTAATAACCATGTTCCTGATGGCAGAAGCTCTTTAACATATCTATCAACCCTGTGATTTCCATAATTCCACGACTTTTCCGTCTTCGTGTTGCAATTTCAAATACTGTACATACAGCATTTCTATCATTTGTAACATGTCACTAAACCGTCTGTAATGTCAGTACACGATGGGTTTTTATTTTTTTTATTTTTTTTCTATTTAAGAGCGAAGGAAGAAAAGGCTCATGGATGGAAAGCAGTATTTCACAAAAGTAAAGAACAAAAAGGAAGTGAAAAGTATGTACATGAGATTATCCATCTATGCGTCTATCTCCTATCTAATCTCATCCTATCTTTTCTAAATACTAATTTTTGTTTCCAGACCATCTACCTCTGCAATACCAGGACTAAAGAGAATAGCCAAAGAAGAGAAGCTATTCCGTGAGAAATTCAAGGTTATCTTCTCATATCATTCATTTCAGTGCAGATCAGCGATTACAAGTAGAAATAGTTATGTACATGTATGTGACACAATCTTATTTTATCTGGAGTGCGATAACTCAGGACCGGTATATCTGCTACAATTGTCTGAATTCTGATATTGAAATTGTCGATATAAAAATATCCCTTGCCCTCAACTGTTCATGGACAAAACTCAGACTGAGCTTTTCTATAGAGGTAGAGAGTACATAGGGGCAGTATTATAGTAGTTATATTCTTGTACATAGGAGCAGTATTAAAGTAGTTACATTCTTGTACATAGGAGCAGTATTATAGTAGTTATATTCTTGTACATAGGAGGCAGTATTATAGTAGTTATATTCTTGTACATAGGAGCAGTATTATAGTAGTTATATTCTTGTACATAGGAGCAGTATTATAGTAGTTATATTCCTGTACATAGGAGCAGTATTATAGTAGTTATATTCTTGTACATAGGAGCAGTATTATAGCAGTTATATTCTTGTACATAGGGGCAGTATTATAGTAGTTATATTCTTGTACATAGGAGCAGTATTATAGTAGTTATATTCCTGTACATAGGAGGCAGTATTATAGTAGTTATATTCTTGTACATAGGAGCAGTATTATAGTAGTTATATTCTTGTACATAGGGGCAGTATTATAGTAGTTATATACTTGTACATAGGAGGCAGTATTGTAGTAGTTATATTCTTGTACATAGGAGGCAGTATTATAGTCGTTATATTCTTGTACATAGGATCAGTATTATAGTCGTTATATTATTGTACATAGGAGGCAGTATTATAGTAGTTATATTCTTGTACATAGGAGGCAGTATTATAGTAGTTATATTCTTGTACATAGGAGCAGTATTATAGTAGTTATATTCTTGTACATAGGAGCAGTATTATAGTAGTTATATTCTTGCACATAGGAGCAGTATTATAGTACTTATATTCTTATATATAGGGGCAGTATTATAGTAGTTACATTCTTGTACATAGGAGGCAGTATTATAGTAGTTATATTCTTGTTCATAGGAGCAGTATTATAGTAGTTATATTCTTGTACATAGGGGCAGTATTATAGTAGTTATATTCTTGTACATAGGGGCAGTATTATAGTAGTTATATTCTTGTACATAGGAGCAGTATTATAGTAGTTATATTCTTGTACATAGGGGCAGTATTATAGTAGTTATATTCTTGTACATAGGAGCAGTATTATAGTAGTTATATTCCTGTACATAGGAGCAGTATTATAGTAGTTATATTCTTGTACATAGGAGCAGTATTATAGCAGTTATATTCTTGTACATAGGGGCAGTATTATAGTAGTTATATTCTTGTACATAGGAGCAGTATTATAGTAGTTATATTCCTGTACATAGGAGGCAGTATTATAGTAGTTATATTCTTGTACATAGGAGGCAGTATTATAGTAGTTATATTCTTGTACATAGGAGCAGTATTATAGTAGTTATATTCTTGTACATAGGGGCAGTATTATAGTAGTTATATACTTGTACATAGGAGGCAGTATTGTAGTAGTTATATTCTTGTACATAGGAGGCAGTATTATAGTAGTTATATTCTTGTACATAGGATCAGTATTATAGTCGTTATATTATTGTACATAGGAGGCAGTATTATAGTAGTTATATTCTTGTACATAGGAGGCAGTATTATAGTAGTTATATTCTTTTACATAGGAGCAGTATTATAGTAGTTATATTCTTGCACATAGGAGCAGTATTATAGTACTTATATTCTTATATATAGGGGCAGTATTATAGTAGTTACATTCTTGTACATAGGAGGCAGTATTATAGTAGTTATATTCTTGTACATGGGAGGCAGTATTATAGTAGTTATATTCTTGTTCATAGGAGCAGTATTATAGTAGTTATATTCTTGTACATAGGGGCAGTATTATAGTAGTTATATTCTTGTACATAGGGGCAGTATTATAGTAGTTATATTCTTGTACATAGGAGCAGTATTATAGTAGATATATTCTTGTACATAGGAGCAGTATTATAGTAGTTATATTCTTGTACATAGGAGCAGTATTATAGTAGTTATATTCTTGTACATAGGAGCAGTATTATAGTAGATATATTATTGTTTCTTGTACATAGGAGCAGTATTATAGTAGTTATATTCTTGTACATAGGAGCAGTATTATAGTAGTTATATTCTTGTACATAGGAGCAGTATTATAGTAGATATATTATTGTTTCTTGTACATAGGAGCAGTATTATAGTAGTTATATTCTTGTACATAGGAGCAGTATTATAGTAGTTATATTCTTGTACATAGGAGCAGTATTATAGTAGATATATTATTGTTTCTTGTACATAGGAGCAGTATTATAGTAGTTATATTCTTGTACATAGGAGGCAGTATTATAGTAGTTATATTCTTGTACATAGGAGGCAGTATTATAGTAGTTATATTCTTGTACATAGGAGCGGTATTATAGTAGTTATATTCTTGTACATAGGAGACAGTATTATAGTAGTTATATTCTTGTACATAGGAGCAGAATTATAGTAGTTATATTCTTGTACATAGGAGCAGTATTATAGTAGTTATATTCTTGTACATAGGAGCAGTATTATAGTAGATATATTATTGTTTCTTGTACATAGGAGCAGTATTATAGTAGTTATATTCTTGTACATAGGAGCAGTATTATAGTAGATATATTCTTGTACATAGGAGCAGTATTATAGTAGTTATATTCTTGTACATAGGAGCAGTATTATAGTAGTTATAGTATATAGGAGCAGTATTATAGTAGTTATATTCTTGTACATAGGAGCAGTATGATAGCAGTTATATTCTTGTACATAGGGGCAGTATTATAGTGGTTATATTCTTGTACATGAAAGTTGCTAAATAAATTAGAAAAATGATAATGATTATTTCCAGGACTTTTCTACTTTTATTTGCAGTGTTAAACGAAGACACTGAGAGATTCAGGGATTGTTATGTATGTTGATATTGTAACTTTTCCACATCCTGAAGGCCTTTAGTCTTCTTTCCATATCTGAATCTTCTTGTGTTGTCTACATCTATTCCAGTACACGGGTGAAATAAAAGTTATTAATATTGCCATCATCAATGACCTGGCTCCACACTCACCAAAAAATAAACTGGAAATCGCTGTGAAACCAGGAGAAACAGTTGAAATCATAGATATCACCAGTGAAAACCAAATTATTTGCCGAAATTTTGCTGGAAAATGTGAGTATTGGTAGTTCTGATTGTCTCTTTTTGATATCATTATAACGATGAGGACGGGCAGGACGTTGTGGCTAAACACCCACTGGAGCTTCTTCATCCACAAGGGGGGGGGGATTTAAATGTACCACTTTTATGGCGTAAAAAAGTGGCAATTTTTTTTTAATTTTTTTTTTATAAGCCACTTGTGACATTTTGTTGTGAGTGCCAGTCCTCGGCACTTTCTGAAAAGGGGCGGCGCGGGGAGTGGGAGAGGCCAGCTGGTCTGACACATTCATCTTCATTGGAGCTTGTGTTCAGACACAAATGAAGACAGATCTACAGCAGTGCTAAACAGCCATACGTTTCATTCCGGTGCATGGCCTGCACCGCATCATAAATTAGGCGTGTCCTGCAGCTGCGCAGGGAATTTCATAGACAAGCCTATAACTCTGGTAAATTCCTTCTATGTATGTATGGCATAAGTAGGGCCTATTTTGGTTTTAAATAGGGTGAGGACCCTTTTCTGGGAATGACACATCATAAAGTAATGTAACATAAAATGAGTATTTATAACTGGACGATATAATGGTGCAGTAATGGCTGTTCTCACCTTCCAGATGGCTACGTCCCGATCGAGTATTTAAACTTCAGGTAAGTAAAATCCTGAGCCAGAAATTGTGATAATTGTGAGTTTTTGAAATGTATAATTAGGTCATTTTTGAGTAAAATTAATTACATTTCTCTTTTTTTTTTTTTGTAATTTCACTTTTAAAAGGTTTCTGTAACCCAATAGATAACATTCTGCTGCTGCAATCTTCCAAAAACGGCATCAAAGCCATCTGCAGGTTGTGTGTGGTATTGCACCTTAGCCTCATTCACATCTATCCAAGTTACAACCCAGGATTTCGGGGGGGAACTATCGCTCCCTGCAGAGAACGCCTTAATCGGCATGAGGAGACTTGTAGACCATACATGCTCCTCTAGAATTTTGGGAAGGAAGGGATGCAATTGAGCTCCTAGCAAGCTTTGCCTCTAATGCCACCAGATGTAATGCAGCTCTCCCATGGACAGGGGTGGGGCTGCTTTTTTGGAAGAAAGTAGCCAAGCTTTTCTAACCCTGGAGAACCCCTTTAATTTGTAGATCAACAAAAATAATATATATATATAATTTTTTTAAATTTTTATTTTTTTTGCAGTTTAGAAAATTGAGTCCAAAAGTATGAAGATCAACCCTTGATGTTAAAAAAGATGACGGCTCTTGTTTCATCATCATCACTTACGAATTTCAGAAATCTCTACACAAGCTCTTTGTCCTCTGCCCCTATGCGGGTACAACTTGTCCGTTTTAGAGGATTTTTTTTTGAAAAGACCAAATAACTCTCTAGGTCAGGGATGCCCAACCTGCGGCCCTCCAGCTGTTGCAAAACTACAACTCCCAGCATGCTCCAATAGCTGTGGGCTGTGCTGGCATGTTGGGAGTTGTATTTTTGCAACAGCTGGAGGGCCGCAGGTTCGGCATCCCTGCTCTAGGTTAACTTTTGGGCTTTTTGTTTTGCCATGTAGAGTCTTTTTGAAGGAACGGTATGCGCGACGCTCCCACTGGAGAAGGCGACACTGTGCAGTTTTGATGCAGTTCTTGCTTTTCTGTAATCGTGCACATGAAAAGTTTGCAGAGATGAGAACGGATGTCCACGTGCATTATTTGCAAGATTTGGGAAATCTTTGGTGGAAGGTGTAGACTTTAATATAAAGCACTGTTTATATTTATCAGACGAATATCAATTTGCTAAATATTTTGTAGTGAATAAAAAATTAGATTTCATGCTGTGAAATCAATGTTTGTTGGTGTTTTTGCTACAATTTGTATCCTTTTGAGTTTGGAAGCAATAACTGCAGTAGTCAAACTATTTTCAAACGCTGCATTTAGTGCAGGTATTTGCTATATTTCTTGCCAACTAAACACCATTCAGGCAATCAATTAATATGAGAGTATGAAGTTTGCTACAGAAATGTGTTTTTGTTTGCAGTGGGGTCTTAATTTGAAGCATCTTTTGTTATTTTGGCAGTATGGTCCAAAATGCATTTTGTTCTAGATGTGGTGTTTTAAGGGGAATAGGGTTCGTACCTTTACAGTGTTCGGCACCCGAATCCGAAACATTTAAGTAAAAGTTAGGGTTTGGTGTTCGGGTAATATTAATATACCATCGGATCGGCATTTTCTCCAATCCGATGGTATATTTTAACTTGAAGCGTCCCCATCACCATGGGAACGCCTCTATGTTAGAATATACCATCGGATTTGAGTTAGATCGTAATAAACTCAGATCCGACAGTATAATCTAACACAGAGGTGTTCCCATAGTGATAGGGACGCTTCAAGTTAGAATATACTAAGAACTGTGTATATAACGGCCCCTCAGGTGCCGCATCTGAGGGGTTAATTGTGCGAATCTCAGCCCCCTGTAAGAGATCGGGTGCTTCCAGGCAGCAGGGGCCAGACCCCTCTCCCTCCCCAGTTAAAATCATTGGTGGCTAGTGCCGCCCACCCCCTATTAAAATCATTGGTATGCATTGTGGCCTTCTCTCTCCTCCGCCCCGACCTAATTAATATTCTTGGTTAACAATCCCCCCCCCCCCCCTATCATTGGTGGCAGCAGAGAGTTCCGATCGGAGTCCCAGTTTAATCGCTGGGGCTCCGATCGGTTACCATGGCAGCCAGGACGCTATTGCAGTCCTGGCTGCCATGGTTACTTAGCACTTTTAGCAGCATTATACTTACCTGCGCTGTCTGTGGCCGGCCGGCGCTCTTCCTACTGGTAAGTGAAAGGTCTGTGCAGCGCATTGCTTATAGCACAGACCTGTCACTTACCAGTAGGAGGAGAGCTCGGCCGGCCACAGACAGCGCATCTAAGTATAATGCTTCTAAAAGTGCTAAGTAACCATGGCAGCCAGGACTGCAGTAGCGTCCTGGCTGCCATGGTAACCAATCAGAGCCCCAGCGATTTAAACTGGGACTCCAATCGGGGCTGCCACCAATGATGGGGGGGGGGGGAGGGGGGTTGTTAACCTGTGGCCACTGCCACCAATGATTTTAATTAGAGGTGAGGGGGAGGGGAGGCCGCACTGGACACCAATGATTTTAATAGGAGGGGTGGGGGGGACGCACTGGCCACCAATGATTTTAATACTGGGGAGATTTTAATACTGCGGCACCTGAGGGGTTAATTGTGCTGATCACAGCCCCCTGTAAGAGAGCGGGTGCTGCCAGGCAGCAGGGGGCAGTTATGTACACAGTTCGTAGTATATTCTAACTTGAAGCATCCCCATCACCATGGGAACGCCTCGGTGTTAGAATATACTGTCGGATCTGAGTTTTCATGATCGTGAAAACCCAGATTTGAAAAAGCTAATACTATTATTTTCCATTATAACCATGTTATAACGGAAAATAATAAAGTGAAGTTCGGGTCCTCACTGACTTCAATGGGGTTCGGGTTCGGGTCCCAAACCCGAACTTTTTTTTTAAAGTTCGGCCGAACTCCCTAAACCCGAACATCTAGGTGTTCGCTCAACTCTAAAGGGGAATGTTTCTCCATTGACTTCAGAGGAGTGTAAAAACTGTTGAACGGCAGCGTGTATTTTCATATTCTGTTAAGCTGTCGCCCCTGGAACTGATGAGAAAAAATGCTTCAAAATGTATTTCTCTATTTTTTTTTTTCTCACTTGCATTTCATATAAAAATTTACTAAAAGTTCTTCTCCTGCTATTGGGACAAATAAAAAATAAAAAATGAAACAAATCAACACTTGCATGCTACATTTTGAAATGTGGTGGGGGTTTTTTTTGGTTTTTTTTTAAACATTTTTTTTTTTTTTTTTTGCTTTCTTGGCTCTTAGGCTAATTTTCCACACTTTTTGTTGAGGCTACAACAGTACAGCCAGGTGTCTATACAGAATTATGAAAAATGAGCTGTTTGATTTGTGGCTATTTCATGGCATTTGTGTGGTCAGCTGAGTTTTTCCCCCCTAAAAGCAGAATGCCTGTACAAAAAAAATAATTTCTTAATTTTAAAAAAAGTCACTAAAACATCAGAAAATGCTTTAAGATTTGAGAAACTGTGGGCATTTCTAGGAATTTTTATCCCCGTCTGTAGCAGCCTCTGTTCACATACATGTTGCAGATTTTTCCCACTTAAAACAATGGACACTGCACAGAAACCAACGGACTCTATTATAAGTCAATGGAGTCCAGCGGTCACCACCATTGTCAGTAATGCAACAGATTCAGCACTGCATCATGGTCTCTGCTTAGGACAGAAATAGTGATGCAGATGTGAACTGAGCCTTACATTGGTTTACAAGCTAAAACAACTGAACTAAATTGAGGGGGGGAAAAATTGAATTGAATTTTTATTTAACATGAGATCTTTTCAGTTGGGAAGGTGGCACTGACCTAAGTGTTTACAGGCACAGACTTCTAGAGCAGTGACGCTCAACCTGCGGCCCTCCAGCTGTTGTAAAACTACAACTCCCACCATGTCATGTAGGCTGATAGCTGTGGGCAGTCTGAGCATGCTGGGACTTCTAGTTTTGCAACAGCTGGAGGGCGGCAGGTTGAGCATCACTGTTCTAGACAATACTTCCAATATTTCTAATAGATCGTACATACTGTAAACCAGTGTTTCCCAACCAGTGTGCCTCCAGCTGTTACAAAACTACAACTCCCAGCATTCCAGCACAGCCAAATGCTGTCCGGGCATGCTGGGAGTTGTAGTTTTGCAACAGCTGGAGGCACACTGGTTGGGAAACACTGCTGTAAACTACAGAATGTTTACATTAAAATGTTACATTTTTAAGATGTAAAACCATCATTGATAGATGCATTTAAGAAAGAAAAAATCTTCTCAATGTTTTATATTTTTTGCACTATTTTTCGCATATTTGGTTAAATTTGATGTGGCTTGAATACATCTAAATATGGAGGGGGACATTTTTGCACCAAATGAAAACTCAGAAGAATAAATATTTAGAAAATAAAATAATTTTACAAAATCGTAAATGGAGACTAGAACTGACAAATGTGTGCTGAAGAATAACACGCAGAAGGCACGGTCTCGTCACACTGGTTTATTGAAATGATGTGCAGATAATTTTGATAAATACAATATATGATCACTGGAAATATATGAATAAAAAAAATCTACTAATCTATAATAAATCTTCTAAGCTGTATTGCACATATCATTGTATCTGAACGCTCTATATAGTCAATATGACGCCACACGCGGGTTACAAGATTGTCATAAAGTGTTTAACACAAATGGTAACAGACACCTGTACAAATCGGGAGAATATGAGACTGACAACATGACAGCGAGACGAGACAACATGGCCACCTGAGCTGTTGTCAGGTGGGGTACATAGGAGACTTTGCTGATTGCAGCCTCAGTCAGCAGTTACATCCACACCAGCTCAAGCTTCCTCTGGGGTGGCGCAGAGTGGACATAGCCCCGCCCCTGCTTAATCATATCCCAGCACATCCTACTTTCTTAAAGGGTCATGGGACACTAAACCAGAACAATTTTAATCTGACATATCTACAAGCGGAAATATTTAAATCCACAAAAGACCCTCCTCTTCACTGTATGATAATCTGTCACCAGCGACCACCCTATCCAGTTAGCTGTAGTTCACCTGACTAAAACACATTTTTTTTCTTCTGTTGATTTGAGGCTCCAGTCTAAGTTATGATACTTTATCTTAAAATAAAAATGAGGTCTTTAGTGCAATGAGGGCATCACCATTGCTCCTGTTGCACCTAAGCTCCCCTCCTTTCTGTGAACAGCCCCTTCCTCACTGCTTTGATTGACAAAGAGAGGGGCCAACCACAGAAAGGAGCAGAGCAATGGTGATGCCTTCACTGCACAGAAAGCCTAAAGGGGTTGTCCGGGTTCAGAGCTAAACTGGACATAACTCCTTCTTCACCCCTCCAGCCCCTCTGAGTGGAGCATTTCATGGGCTTCTTTTTCATATCCAGCTTCCTCACAGTATGCTAGGCGGAGGTTCCTGCCTAGCAGTGAGCCCGGTGACATCACCGGCACTAATAGTTAGTCTTTAGTGCTGCCCTAGCCTGTTCCACTGGGACTATTGCTGGGAGGAAGCCTCTGCCTAGCAGTGTAAAAATGTAAAGAAAACAGACCTTGCCCGGCGTGATACAGAGCATCGGAGCATGAAATACTCCACTCAGAGGGGCTGGAGGGGTGAAGAACCGGTTATGTCTGGGTTCAGCTCTGAACCCAGACAACCCCTTTAAGTTAAAATATCATAATTTGGGAAATGTGTAATCAACCAAAGAAGAGCTGCGTTTTAGGTAAACCTCCACCATGTGTCCTGCAGGGAGGTCACAGGTGAAAGATTCCCATCATTTTTTTCAAAAGTATCAACTTTGCAAATAATAACAAATCTCTTTCATGTATCAGCTCCTGAGCGGACCTATGAGTCTCCATGGTTACAGACCACACATGATGCGCAGTCTGATTGTGCAGTCCGCGATCTTCTTCTCTCTGTCATCGCTTTCTGATACCCTACTAGAAACACAAGACTACAGCATCAGACTACACAGGGGTTGTAGTCTGTAACCATGGAGACTCGCATACAGGTATGAAAACCTGTATGATTGTAATTGGGGATGAGCGACCTTGTGTTTCAAGTTTGGTGCACAAGGTTGGGGTTTGGGTTATCAAAAAATTCCGGTATGGATTCCGCTACCACAAACCATAATTTATGGTAGCTGAATCCATGACGGGATTCTTAGATATCCAGAAACACAAGTTCGTTCAACACTAATTGTAATTGATTATTTACAAACAAACTTCACGTGCAAATCCCCAATCCCACCCTTCAACCTTTCAAATTCATGGTAACTAGATCTCCATATAACATGTTTAAAGGGGAACTCTTCCCTTTAAAACATTCTTTCCATTATTATATTTATTATGGTGGTCAACATAATCCCATAAACATATATACCACCACCTGCTCATACAACGTGCTGTTTCTTCATTGTACTGGTCAATACTTTCTGCATCATTCCCCTTCTATCCAACTCCAGCTGAACCCTTATATGCCCCCCCCCCCCCACACATGTTCACCGATTCTTGAGCCTACATGCACCAAGAAATCATACAACAAAGAAAGAATTCCTTTGGTTTTGAGGTTGCACATGTAGACAACAGCCAAAGAACGTAACATGTGGAGGTCCAAAGCCCAATCTCCGACCATCTCTCACAGTGACTGATCCACCTATAGACTATGTAGTAATTAGACCTCGTTACAATTATGTGTTCACAGTAGACGACAAAGTAAATGTAATACACAACAAACGAGCCAACGAAACACTGGATACAAGTAGATTACCTATAGGCGCTGTGCTGCAAAACCGGGCAGCCAATCAGAAGCGCTGATTTTGTCAACATTAGATACTGATTGGTTCCCCTGGTTTGGTACCTGGCGTAACATAAACATCCCAGAGCAGTTACCATCCAACTCTAATGCAAAAAAAGACCAAAATAAGCACACCGCCCTGTGGAGTCTCTGTCATGGTGTATTTATTTTGCCTTGTGCAATGTTTTTGTAGCATTTTGGCCAAATTGTGCTTTTGAGTAGTGTTGAGCACGAATATTCGAATTGCAAATTTTTTTCTCTAATATCGTAACTTCGAGATTTCGTGAATATTTCGAATATAGTTCTATATACTTGCAAAATCGAATAGTCGTTTTTTTTTTTTTTTCATCTGAAAATGATTTCTCCCTGCTTCGTGCTTATGGGTCAATAAGCCATTGACCCACAAGCAACTTAAGCAGGGGGGAATCATGGTTTCATATGGAAAATAAAATGATCAATATTCTAAAAAATGAATACATAGCAATATAGTGAATATATTCGTTATTTAGAATTTTGGCATTATTTTTTTCCTACCTGTACAGTTGTTCGCATACTCCTCCCCGACAAGCGTCCCCGTCACCATGGGAACGCTTGTGGGTTAGAAAGTACCATAGGATCTGAGTTTTCCCTGAGATCGTGAAAGCTCAGATCCGATGGTATATTCTAACGCACAGGCGTTCCCATGGTTACGGGGACGCTTGTCGGGGAGCAGTATGCCAAAGTGGAATAACAGTACACATAAATTACAGTCTATATGTGTATTTTACAAATATTCGTAATATTGCTCTAACTTCGTCTTTTAGAATATTCGTAATATTCTAAAAGACGAAGTTAGAGCAATATTCCGAAAATTCATAAAATACACATATAGACTGCAATTTAGCTAATATAGTGCTATAGTAATTTTTTTAATAGTGTATATATTTTCCAAAACTGAAGTTAAGAGGAAAAAAAATCGGACAAAAAAAAATAATTATATCACTATATTAGCTAAATTACAGTCTATATGTGTATTTTACGAATATTCTAAAAGACGAAGTTAGAGCAATATTAAGAATATTCGTAAAATACACATATTTGCCTAGCCATAGTCATAGGAACGTTGCCTTATACAGGAAAAAAAAAAAAATCGCACAATTAATTTAATCTCATATTATTTGCTAAAAATGAAATAATTACGAATATTCGATTTCAACGAATATAATACGAATATTCACAAAATCGAATATGACACCTCCCGCTCATCACTACTTTTGAGCACCTGGCAATTTTATTTTTTAATGCCTTACATTTTTGCATAGGAAAGTATGTATCCCCCTGTAATGTCACAAAAACGGCATTAAAAAATGTGCACGCTTGCGCTTACGTCTTTCTTAGTAGGGAAAAAACAATTAATTTTTAACTCGCACAAAAAAAATACCAGGGAAAACATGTGCTGCGTTTTAAAAAGAAAAATTCCACTGACCCAAAAAGTGCGGCTGTGAGCGGTCCGTGGTATGCCGGGCTGGATCCTTGCTGACAGCAGGAGCGCACGGCGTCACTGGTTGCTATGACGCAGCGCGCTTCATGCCGCCGCTGCACTACAGTAATAAACTCGTATAGATCATACTGTCAGCAGGAATCCAGGCCAGCATACCACGGACCGCTCACGGCCGTGTGCATTCGGCCTTAAGTGTTTTAAAAAATGCTGCCACGAAAAAAATTGCCTGTTTGGGCTGTGTTTAATACTTTCCACAAACTTTCATGTATCATCTGGAACAGGTGCTTTATAATAATAATAATAAAAAAAGTACCAAAACTGCAAAATGCATAAAAAAATGTACCGGTATGTGTATGTATAAAGCCAGCCAAGGAGAAAAAGTTACAACGCCTCCCCAGACTTTTTGCAAAAGGAAATGGCGTGAGCTTTGGTGCTATCTATGGGCCAATGGAGATGGTTGTTTGTGTGGCCAGCGAAGAGCCACCAAGTAGGGAATGGGCACTCTGATTTTCATTTTGGGTGATCTTTATTTGACCTAATCCTCTGTTTTGTAATAAAACAGTTTTTTAAAGGGGGTGCTTCTAATCGGGTGGTACAAAAATCTGTCAAGTGATGGATTTTATTGTAGGGGGGTTATTTCAGAGACACCAGGAAGGCAATGGCACCCACTAAATGCCCTCCCCCGATGAGCCGTTGAAAGAAGGGGTTATGGGCGTTCATATTACACCAGGTCACTCACTCCTCGAACTATGAGCCTTAGACAACACATCTATAGGCTCTTGCTCCTAACAAGTCCTAGAGGTGAGGTAAATCCACTAAATGTGGTACCTCGGGGGTGTTTATTGTTTATACTTCATTTGAATACTGATTGGCACTTGGAGGCTGTTTTAAAGGGGTCAGAGTTAATATAGCTTTAAAAGCACACAAAGTAGACATTTTAAAGGGGTTGTGCCCTCTTTATGGCATCTCGATAGGTCTCACTTCTGGGACTCTTCATGTCTCAAGAAAGGGGCCTCAATGTGAAAACAGATACTTGCTCTCTATTCACTGTTATGGGACTTGGACATGCTCCCTCAGCTATTGCACAGCAGCGACTTGAGATATGAGCGGGTTCTAGTGGTCGGACTCGTACCTATCGAACATTTATGGCACATCCTATTAATATCCCATAAAGGTCCCAGATGGGACAACCCGTTAAAGGCAGCAAAAACGGAAGACAGCAGACATCTGGATTATACAGACAGCACAAGAGCAATTCTAATAGGAGCAAAAAATTCAACTTTTTAACTTATTTTTACATTATTTTATGTCAATATGTCATCTATTCTAATAAAAATAATCTTGCTTTTTTCTCATAAAATTCTTCAACATTTCACTTCCACCTCTTGTGATCGATCACGTAGAAAAATAAGAGGCGGCTGTTTGTAATACGACTATAATATACCAAAAATAAATAAAAATGTAATTTCCAGTTCTAGTAATAAATTAGCGATTTAATAGAATCAGCGCATCTCACCTCTAGTAGGCTCAAAGCCTAAAAAGAAAATAAATGATAATAAAAAGACACAAAAAGACGGGGAGGGATCTTTGTACAGATTTTCTAGCTCTATGACAAGCAGCAGCTGTTTGGGGTTTGTGGTGTTTCGGTGCTGAATTTTGCACTCTACACAATGCCTGAGTTAAATTATACAACTTTTTTTTACAAAAGAAATAGTTTCATATATATATATTTTATAGTGAATGTACAAGCGGCTCTGTGTCAGATCATGGACACTACCAGATTTTTTTATGTTTTTATTTATAAGGATTTTCCATCAAAGTTTTACTTTGCAAACACTCATTAAAAGAGCTTTTAAGTGATATTTTCTTTTTTTTTAACAGATCCCCCACCAATGATGTTCTGATGCCGCTCCAGTCCCCGCTGCTTTGAACCTCCTTGTCCTGGTTTGACACACAGGAAACGGCTTTGACTACCTGGACAGCCAATTACTGGCTGAGGCGGGTCACTGTTATGGCCACTGATTGGCTGAGCGGGGATTCTATGCTATTTCCTGTGTGTCAAACCAGGACCAGGAAGTGAGGAACAGCAGAGACAGAAGCCGCATCAGAAAAACAGAGGCACGGAATTGGAGAGGGGAGCCTTTCTAAATCTTAAAAAATCTCCCCTAGAAACCATTTACATATGGCTGTACTAGTGAGAAGAAACTTAGGTTTGAGACCTGAGACAGACTAGTAGCTAATGACCTAATGAAAGGAAGGGGTCCCATCCTTCCCTTTTCATGACTCTTGTGTTGACTCTCAGCCCCCATGACTGGTAACAATACAGTTCCTCTGGGGAGGAGACTCTCCACAAGTTCCTGCCACCAAGCAACCTAAGGGTTGGCACCAACCATGGTTGGCCCATTCCTCTCCAAAGACCCCACAGTAGAGGCATCATCTGCCTCATTGGTACGTATAGCCTTGGCTCTTAGGCGTCATGTCTGTGGCAGCCAGTCTGTCTCAGATGGCCCACCTCAAAGCTATATTGACACCTTGCTGCCAGGAGGAACTTGCCAATGACTATCCCATATGCTTGTCCAACGTTGCCTCCGTTAGTAATCGGATGTTTTTCAAACATAAATTCTAGATGGAGAATCCCTTTAAGTAAAACACAATCAGAACTCAACCTATTTCCAGAGTGACCGTCATAACTGCCATAGGACAGACCAGAGCCGTGTATATGAGGCGGTGCTCGTCAGCGAGCTAATGTGGTGATCAGGCTGGCGCACATTTCAAAGAAATCCATAGTGTGGCTACCTAAGCGTGGGTTTGTCAGAGAGAAGGAGCCAGAAAAGGATCCGTACATGGATCCACTCTGGGAAGGGCATTCAACGCTCACAGAATCAATGCTCAGTCGTGGTCGGTGCAGACCGGCTGCAGAACACGAGCGCTGGGGCGTAGAGGAGCCGGACTTGTGTTCCATGACTTCATCTGCAGGACAAAAGCAATTAGCAAGTTACACAGTGACTAAGGATGGAGAAAGACATGCTCGCGAAATTCAACCTCTCTACGGCCAAGGTGTCTGATCCAGAGCCCCCCCACTCCACCTCCTTAAAATGTCCCTGAATAAAGTAATTTATCAGAACCCTCAATATCACCCACTGCTTTACCTGTAAAAAAGCCTTCCAAAATCCTTTTTTATTTGTGATTTACAGAATCTATCATTTTTTCAATAGAGGCACAGGTTTCTATTTTATTAGCTTTTGCAGCTGCTTCTTGGCATTGAGTGCTACTGCTTAGTTTACTAGTAACCAGTATAACCAAGTCCTTCTCCTGTTTTGTTACCCCCAGTTGTATTCTGTTTCATGCAGGAGGATAATATCATATAATAATGCTATCCTTTGGTCTTTTGTTGCCAATCATTACTACAATACTTAATAATCATGACATTTCATAACCATAGAAAATGACCCACACCCTATTGCAGCTACTGGATAAGACATGAGATTGGATCATTGGAGTCATGTGACCTTTTTTCGCCTTCTGTCTCATTACAGGTTCAAGGTTTATGATTAGTTTATTCTCCAATGCTTTACACTGCAGCTCTGCTTATTCAGATTGGCTGCTGTGTATGAGCAGAATCTCAGGAGGAAGTTAATACATGGAGAGCAAATTTCCAAGGACAAAAGCTAAACCACTAATAAGGGAAAATAATACTGGCACAGACTGAGGGAGCAGAATCAGCTATGGGGTGGGAGTTAGGAGATTTGCTTTAAGGATCAATTAAAAAAATACATGACTTAATGGAGTCTATCAGCCGTTCTGACCCCATATAAAACTGCAGACAGCACTAGTTAAGAGTCTGGGGAGAATAGGACAAAGATATCTTTTGTGGAGCTTTATTATGAGGAGTAGTGTGAATATGAAGTTTTATTCTGCCAGGTTCTGCTCCTCCAAGTTCTCAGGAGGCGGAGCTTCAAGTTCCCTCTATATTGAGCTGTTTCACGGCTCCTCCTCTCTTCTCTGAGTGACAGCTGTAACATCCAACCAGGATATGACTACAACTGCACCTCCTGGGCACTTGCAGGATCAGAACCTGGCAGAATAAAACCTCATATTCCCACTAGTCATGAAAAAAAAGTTTAAAAAAAAAATATGTTTGTCCTGCTCTCCCCAGCCACTACGTAGTGCTGTCAGCAGTTTTGACCATGAAGAAGACTACTTTTAATTGCTACAAGGCTCTCACATCTACACTATCCGCAGTATGCACTCAGAACGTACCGTCAATGCTTTTGAAGTCCAGCAGATAACTGCGATTATCCACTTGGTAGAGCTGGAGGCTCATCTTCACGTAATTACCAGTTACAGGATTCTTCCGCCGCACTCGCAGATGATAAGGGTTTACCACCTGGGAACAGATGTATTGTTAGGACCTGCTTCTGACGCCAAGCACAGCTGTGGAGCCCACACAGAGAGGCTGGGGGCTGTGCGCCCAAGACGGATGGGGGTCCTATGACAGCTGTATGCGTGCAGAGCCGGGAAAGCATGTAATAAGCAGACACTGCGCTATATGTACACGTTCAGCCAGGTTTCCATGTGCGTGGTTAGGTCAGGGTGTATGTACCTGTGCTTGTGACCTCATTCCGTATTTTGCAAGTGGGCCTCATGGTTACGTCTCTCCATGAGTCATTTCAGCAGCACCTTCCCAGTATGATGTATTCCTGCTATAGCACTGGAGAATGTCTGCTTGTCACATTGCAGGCAATCACAGGCGTTCCCTGCTCCTGGGCCTCAATGCATAATCCGTAACAGAACCCC
Organism: Bufo gargarizans; assembly: GCF_014858855.1. Lineage (NCBI taxonomy): Eukaryota > Metazoa > Chordata > Amphibia > Anura > Bufonidae > Bufo > Bufo gargarizans. Next base: position 48,729,508 of record NC_058086.1, read on the forward strand.
ACCTATCATGTGCCATTTATAACACCGGCCTCAGTCATCTTATGTGCACCTCCTTGCGCAGCTCCTAGTCCCTGCACCGCCGCAGCTGCTTCTCCCCGTGCGCGGATGAAAACATCCGATGTCGGGGGGAGCAGGCAATGGAAGGCGGAGACGGTGAAGATCCTCCCTAGCATCGCGGGTGATCCTAGGGACACTTGTCCACATTCCCACCTGCCATTGGCTGCTCCCCCCGACACCGGAGGTTTTCATAGCTATAGAACTATAGCCCCTGATCTTCTATGTGTCTGTGGGGGAGGGGGCTGACAACCCGATTGTGCATATTTCTTGCTCAGGACTTTTTTCACTTTTCCAGCCCAATCTATAGAAGGAAAATACATTTATACAGGACCGTGTGTGTTTCTCACCTTCCACTCAAAATCCAGCTGCTTCATTGCTCGGTACACCTCGGCCATAATATCATGAGGCTTGCTTTGACTGCGGATCCCCAGGTGCCATTTGGCTTTCTTCACTGTCAAGGGCTTAGGTTTGGTGGTGTTCAGGGCATCCAGTGGATTCCTGGCTTTAGGGCTATCAGCGATTAAAGGCGGCATTCGTTCTGGGTGAGGCTTGACTCCTGGTGGGATGTGCATTTCATCCATGAATGATCCAGTGGGTGGACTGGAAGCGAGGTAGAATTCACTAGCCTGGTTCATGATCCTTCGGTTGTCTATGATGAGGTGGTAAGCCACCGACAGCTGATCTTGTGGGTCGCCACTGTACAGGCTGTTCATGAACTCCGACTCTGTGCACTCAAATTTTTCACAAACTTCCTTCACGGCTTCGTCATCAATCACGTTGGCGTCGTACGATGGGTCTTCTGGGAACAAGTAGCTGGGGAGATCCTGCTTAAACCACTCATGTTCTCTGGGGAGCAAACAAAATGAGGTCAGTTGGAGAATAACTCATGGACCAAAATCAAGGGCATCCACCCAAAAGTGATGTCAATAAGTCATAGAACCATGTTAGAAGGGACAATGGTGGAGACATCTGGAAGAGAACCATCGACCATTATCTAAAGCACCCAAGTAAGGTTCCCAATGTCTGTTCCTTCATGGAGACTACACCAACCTCAAATACACCAATGCATTAAGATGAACATGGGCTGAACCTGTCAATTTCAGCTGGATTGGTCGATCTTCTAAAGTGTATGGGGGTCAGGAGGTATACTGTAGTTGTTGGCCACACAAGAACTAACCAAAAGCTATCTATATATGGCCACCTTTAGGGAACATCCATCACACCACTAGACAGGAGATTTATAAGCCCAACTTGGGATCACAAGTGAAGAATACAAAATGTAGGTGCTTTAAGAGTAAATAAAGAGATTCAGCAGGCTTCCCATATAAAGAATGGCACTCTTGGCGAAGGAGTAGATTCCAATTGAATTACAGAATTTTACAGATGTCCTTTCGGGTAATTAGCCGACAGGACCAACAAATCTGAACCACCACCCCACTATGACATGTTACCCCGGATTTTACAAGGCTTGTGGATGTTTAGTCAACTCATGATGATGTCATAGTGCTGGTGTGATGACATCATTAGGTCCAGATCACCATACAATAGAGAATATTGCCCACACTTCCCTTAGAGCACAAAATAATTTAATCTCTAATGGAAACCAAGGAATCCACTTAAAAAGCCCAACCACCACTAGATCAAGCCTGTACCTTTCCTGTTGGTACTAGGTTGTGTAATTTCATCGTTATGTTTTAGTCTTTTGTAGGACCAATACGGAAATGATGGGGAATACCCACACATGATGCGCACATAAAGTTTGGCCCATGGTTTGACACCTTTGCCTTGTGGACCTTTCGAGTAGTATCAGAGAAGACCCAATTACCCCCAAGTACCACCTCCATCATGACAGGTTAACCCTGGCTTTAATGGGTTCAGGGATGCTGAACAACTCATGATGATGTCACTGTGATTGCATCATTAGATCCTTGCAGTCTACCAGTCAATAGTGACTATTATCTGTGTCTTCCACTTCTCATAGGACCTGAAGTAACTTCACCTCTACTGGAAACCAAGGCATCTCCTCCTACATCCCAACCACCACTAGACTCTCACATCCTGAACTATTCGAATTGGCACCAGGGGGATTCATTTAACATTATGTATTCTCCAATGTGGAGAAGATGAGGAACACCCACTGACAATGTCTTGCCCCTGTGGTGGCACCTTATCTGCTAGGTAGACTGTCCTTTAGGAGCTTTCTCTCTAGGTCAAGGGGTCATGAACCGTTATGCACAGTGTCCATATAACAAGAAGTGGGGGGTGGGGTGATGACTGGCTCCGATGCGCTTAGTTTGACTGTGTAAACACCCAACGCATTTTCTTCGGCCGCTCTACAGGCGTTCAACAATGGCGTCACCCATCCCATTGAGAGAAGTCATTAACCTCAACGTCTGACAGGTCGACAGAACACTTTGCAAGACCGAACTAATTGAATTTGCTAAACTTCCCTCCGTAATCCGTCACGCAATTACACATTCATGTAAACTAAACACATTAAGGGCACGAGGACACGAAGGAGAAAAGGGCAAGAAAAACAACCTGCCTTCAGAAAACCGGTTCCCAAAGGCAGCCAGAAATCTCTTCCTGGGGGCCCCCATGAAGGTCACTGAAATGCGTGCAGCTGGATGGCAGCAATGAAAAGCCCTAGACGCGTTTCTGGCATTTGGTTCAGGATGTGGGAGATTACCCATAATCCCCTCCTCCACGCTATAATACATTTTGCTATGGTTACAATGAACTTGTCATAACACAACTTAGCATTAAGCCCCTTCACATCCATCAGTCAAAAGAGTCGCTGCAGCCGCCGTGCGCTCAGGGTCGGCCGCGGGTCACTCCAAGTGGCGTTAACAATTGGCTATGAAATGTCATTCAGTTTCGGGAACTGCTGGGTGGATTTTTCTTAAGGGCTCATGCACACAAACGTATTTCTTTCCGCTTCCGTTACGTTTTTTTTTTGCGCAACCGTATGCGGAACCATTCACTTCAATGGGTCTGCAAAAACAGCGGAAGGTACCCCGTTTCCGTATTTCTGTTCCGCAAAAAAGTAGTTCATGTCCTATAAGGGTGTATTCACATGACCGTAAGTGTTTTGCGGTCTGCAAATTGCAAATCTGCAAAACACGGATACTGGCTGTGTGCATTCCGCCCATGGCCAGCGCTATATAGAGAATGCCTAAGCTTGCCCGCGGTTACGGACAAGAATAGGACATGCTCTATCTTTTTTGCGGGGCCACGGAACGGAGCAACGGATGCGAACAGCACACGGTGTGCTGTCCGTATCTTTTGCGGCCCCATTGAAATGAATGCGTCCACACCTGTTCCGCAAATTTGTGGAACGGATGCGAATCCATTTATACGGTCGTGTGAATGCACCCTAAGGCCTCTTTCACAAGACCGTTTTTTTTTTTTCGTTTACGGGCCGTTTTTTGCGTTCCGTATACGGAATCATTCATTTCAATAGTTCCGCAAAAAAACGGAATTTACTCCGTATGCATTCAGTTTCCATATTTCAGTTTTTTTGTTCCGTTTAAAGATAGAACATGTCCTATTACTGCCTGCAAATCACGTTCCGTGGCTCCATTCAAGTCAACGGGTCCGCAAATAAAACGGAACACATGCAGAAATGCATCCATCATATGCATTCCATTTTGTGACTGCTGTGTTTTGTGTCTGGTCATAAAAATGGGACTGAAAACAACGCAGGTCAATGGTGAAGGATCCGTTTTTTTAGTAGCCTAAAAAACAGGATCTGTCACCCATTGACTTTCAATGTATTTAGTGACGGATTGTTTTTTTCTGTTTTGATTTCACACAACCGCATCCTAATGGAACAGATGCATCCGGATGTGCAAAATCCAAACGGATCTGTTTAATTCCGATATTGAGATCCTCTGCCGGATCTCAATACCGGGATTAGCAACTCAAGTCTGAAAGAAGCCTAACTCAGGTGGTGGCAACAGACACTTTCCCCCACTTTAAGGCCTCTTTTACACGGGCGTCACGTGTTAGGGCCGGATAGGATGCGGGTGCGTCACGGAAAAATGCGTGATTTTTCCGTGCGAGTGCAAAGCGTTTTAATGCATTTTGCACGCGCGTGAGAAAAATCTGCATGTTTGGTACCCAGACCCGATCCCAGACTTCTTCACAGTTCGGGTTTGGGATCGGTGTTGTGTAGATTTTATTATTTTCCCTTATAACATGGTTATAAGGGGAAATAATAGCATTCCTAATACAGAATGCATAGTACAATAGCGCTGGAGGGGTTAAAAACTCACCTCATCCACTTGTTCGCGCAGCTCGGCTCCTCTTCTTTCTTCTTCTTTGAGGACCTGGGGAAAAGGACCTTTGGTGACGTCACTGCGCTCATCACATGTGATGGACCATGTGATGAGCGGAGTGACGTCACCACAGGTCCTTTTCCCCAGGTCCTCAAAGAAGAAGAAAGAAGAGGAGCCGAGTTGTGCGAACAAGTGGATGAGGTGAGTTTAATTATTTAATTTTTTTTTAACCCCTTCATCACTATTGTAGTATGCATTCTGTATTCAGAATGCTATTATTTTCCCTTATAACCATGTTATAAGGGAAAATAATAAAGATCGGGTCCCCAGCCCGATCGTCTCCTAGCAACCATGCGTGAAAATCGCACCGCATCCGCACTTGCTTGCGATTTTCACGCAGCCCCATTCACTTCTATGGGGCCTGCGTTGCGTGAAAAACGCACAATATAGAACATGCTGCGATTTTCACGCAACGCACAAGTGATGCGTGAAAATCACCGCTCATGTGCACAGCCCCATAGAAATGAATGGGTCCGGATTCAGTGCGGGTGCAATGCGTTCACCTCACGCATTGCACCCACGCGGAAAACTCGCTCGTTTGGACGACTTCACCAGTTTGGAAAATATTTTTGTCTCAGGGGGGTCTCAAGACAATAAACTCCTAATAAACTCCTGCTTGGACCTTCAGTGACCAGCTGTGATCTAGGAGGACACCTGGCAGTGAGTGTTCAATCTCCCTGCAGCGCCACCACAGGAGAAATAAAGTATTACACAATGTCCATTCACATCAATGGGTTGTCAGTATTATGTCCTCCAGGGCAAGAGCTGCTCTTTATAACTGCTCTCAACACTGGTCAAGGGGATGCTGGACTGATAAGTCGGGGTACCAGTGGTAGGATCACCATCAATCAGACTTTAATTATATGGGGATATGCTTGCTTTGAATGAATGGAGATATTGCTGTTGTACCCATCTGATACATCTAGTAACACAGGGCAGTGTCTCGTTACAATGTATCAAAGGTGAATTTTACCTCATGTCTTTGATTGTGGCGCGTTTAAGGGGGTCGACCTGCAGCATGTGCATCAACAATGTCGCCACCGAGCGGTTCAGGTACTCGGGGATATAAAATACTCCCCCACGGATCTTCTTGAAGAGGGTTGGAACGTGCTCATCATCAAATGGCAAAGTCCCACATAGAAGGGCGTACAGGATGACCCCGCAGCTCCATATGTCCACTTCCGGTCCAGCGTACAGTCTACGGAAGCAGATATGGGAGGTTATTAATCCCAGAAAATAGAGGGAGGAGATGATGGGGGATGTGCTCCTGTATCTTACCTTCCTGATATGACTTCAGGGGCGGCGTAGTTCGGGGAGCCACAGCTCGTACGTAGGAACTCCCCATCCGACATCATGTTAGACAGACCTGTGCAGAATGAGGGATGTGAGGATGTAGCAGAGCTGAGTTTGTTTGCAATGTGCCTCTTATGACGGCTGGTGTAGTGACAGGGGTACAGAAGCTGTACCTGGGCCCCTATGTCCGTGGGGGTCCTCCGACTGTTCTGAATAGAACTTATTATTACAGGGCCGTGTGCAGACTGAACGCTATGATACGATACTTACTTCACTATGCTGCAACCAGCAGCTTTGTCCTGTGTCGTCGTTATCTAATTTGCTGATTTACTTATCTGACAGTTCGGTCTCACCCTTAGGGCTCATGCGTACGACCGTATGTATTTTGCTGTCCACAAAACACGGATCCACAAAAAATACGGATGATGACCGTGTGACCTCTATATTCCATGAGTTTTTTTGCAGATCCATTGTAACAATGCCGGAGACGGAATGCACACAGGGTCATTTCCGTTTTTTTGTGGACCCACTGATGTGAATGGATTCACATCCGGGCCACAAAAAAACCCGGAATGGACACAAAAAAAAAATGCGTTCGTATGCATGAGGCCTTACAGGGAAACCATCAAAAACTGCTGTTGACAGATCTGCTATTCTTATAATGTGTATCTTCAGTACTGCTCCCTGCTGACTGTTTCCATTGCAGATTTCATAGCAACTCTGCAAGTGATTGTGGATTTTGCCAGTTGTGCTGCACATGATCAAATCAACAGTGAAAATCTGCAAGAAACCAGAAACAGATTGCAAACCCACAGCGCGCCCTCTATCATGTAGGGATTTTTTATTTTTATTTTTTTTACCTTTGTGTGGAGTTTTTAAACCCCTGTTCACATGTATTGTATGCATGTTGCTGCAGATGTTTAGTGCAGAATCTGAAGTTTTTCCACTGGGTGGCATTTTATGATTTTATATAAATAAGGATTAAAGGGGTCCTCTCACTTCAGCAAGTGACATTTATCATGTAGACAAAGTTAACACAAGGCACTTACTAATGTATTGTGATTGTCTATGTTGCCTCCTTTGCTGTCTGGATTCATTTTTCCATCACGTTATACACTGATCATTTCCATGGTTACGACCGCCCTGCAATCCATCAGCGGTGGTCCTGCTTCCACACTATAGGAAAAAGCGTCGGCTTCTCTGGTGGCCGGGATCATGGGAGCACACATAGGCTGGTGCTTTTTCCAATAGTGTGCAAGCACGACCACCGCAGATGGGTGGTCGTAACCATGGGAATGATCAGTGTATAATGTGATGGAAAAATGAATCCAGACAGGCAAAGGAGGCAACATGGAGAATCACAATACATTAGTAAGTGCCTAGTGTTAACTTTCTCTACATGATAAATGCCATTTGCTGAAGTGAGAGGACCCCTTTAATCTCTGCACAATGAAACCTTCTGCAACTTTGCAATTCCCCTTCAATTTCAAAACCTTTCCTTCCAGACTGTGATTGGTAACATTTAGGTTCTGACTGGGCCCAAAACTTCTCACAGCTGAGAGTTTGTTACAGTTGTATCCTGTTTAGACAATGCTCTGTGAGGTCAGCAGTTGGAGGTACAGGCTGATACATTTACCTGCACTGAAACTTTGTAACAAACTACCAGGACCAGAGATTTCTGCTGCTGATGTGTTTAGCTCACAGACTGGACCCCATTGCAACAAACCCTCAGCTGTGAAAAGTATTTGATCAGTACGGGTTTTCAGCCTCTGGATGTAAAGAAGAATGACAGTTCCAGTTCACTGACAGCAAGAATAGATCTAGAAAACGGTAAAGTACTGAACGCAGGGTCTAGTAGAAGGTTGCAGAATGCTTCGCAATGCGATGATTACGTTATATTTGAAGTGAGACACAGAGGGCCCGGAGCTCCATGCTGACAACCTTCACAAGTGACCTGCTTGCTGGCTGCATTCCTGGAACGCTTGCGGAGTCACATACCGAAGTCAGCAATCTTGGCATTCATCTGTGCGTCTAGTAACACGTTCTCTGGTTTCAGATCCCGGTGAACAACCATATGTCTGTGGCAGTAATCTACAGCCGACAGGATCTGCTGGAACAGGCGCCGGGCCTCGGGCTCTTCTACCTGAAAGGTGGAGCAGAGGGTTGTGCGTCAGTGACCCCAAGACAGGCGCGACCCCCCTCGCCCCACAGCGGGTACAGTCCAACACAAATACGTTTAGTGTATAGTGATGAGCGGCAGGTGCCATATTCGATTTCGACGAAATTCGCGAATATTCGATAGAATATTCGTTTTATATTCGTCGAAATCGAATATTCGTCATTATTCTTGTTATCGCGATTAATATGCGATTTAAATAATCGAATTTCGATTTTAACTTAAAGGCTACTCTCCTATTGAAATCGCAATTCGATTTTTTCAAGTTATAATAATCGAATTTCGATTTTAACTTAGCACTGCTATATGCCATATTAGCTATATGCCATATTAGGCTAACTAATATGGCATATAGCAGTGCTAAGTTAAAATCGAAATTCGATTATTATAACTTGAAAAAATCGAATTGCGATTTCAACGTAATTCTCAAATCCGACAGTACATTCTAGTATATGGAGATGTTCCCATGGTGATGTGGACGCTCCATGAGCATGGAAGTCGGCAGAAGCGGCAACGGGCACTGACTGGAGCAGCCAGGAAGCCAGGAATCCAAAGGACAGGTAAGAACAACTTTAGGGAAGTGGGAAAGAAAAAAATATAACAATAAAAAAAAAAAAAAAAAAAACGAATATTCGAAATATCGAATTTATATCACTATATTCGAAATATTCGCGAATTAGCGAAGTGCCGATATTCGCGAAAAAAATTCGATATTCGAATATTCGCGCTCAACACTATTAGTGTATAGGAAACACAAAACTATTTGCTTTACTTTATATCCAGAATGCATTAGACACTCATCTGCTAAAACACTCTGTGCTGCTGGGGGTCTCCTCTCCAACTACTAATCGTCCATTTTTCTCTATTCTCCTGAAATGCAGCCCTGTCCTCACTAACATCATCACATGAGAGGACAAGTTACTAACCCCCACAAGCTAGCACATTCCTGTCCTGAAATACTCTGTGCTGCTGGAGACCCTGTTCCTCCCAGTCTATGAGCTCCAAATTATCTCCTTTCCCCTCCTCACATCATGATGCTGCCCCATCATCTGCAACCTTGTCCTCACTAACATCATCACATAAGAGGACAGGTCACTGACGCCACTCCTCTCCTAAAATACTCTGTGCTGCTGACAGTATCCTCTCCAACTACTAATCGTCCACTTTTCTCTATTCTCATGAAATGCAGCCCTGTCCTCACTAACATCATCACATAAGAGGACAGGTCACTGGCTCCACTCCTCTCCTAAAATACTCTGTGCTGCTGTGGCCATCCTCTCCAACTACTAATCGTCCACTTTTCTCTATTCTCCTGAAATGCAGCCCTGTCCTTACTAACATCATCACATAAGAGAACAGGTCACTGACTCCACTCCTCTCCTAAAATACTCTGTGCTGCTGTGGCCATACTCTCCTCTCCAACTACTAATCGTCCACTTTTCTCTATTCTCCTGAAATGCAGCCCTGTCCTCACTAACATCATCACATAAGAGGACAGGTCACTGGCTCCACTCCTCTCCTAAAATACTCTGTGCTGCTGTGGCCATCCTCTCCAACTACTAATCGTCCACTTTTCTCTATTCTCCTGAAATGCAGCCCTGTCCTCACTAACATCATCACATGGGAGGACAAGTTACTGCCCCCCAAAAGCTATCACAGGGATCAGCAACCTCCGGCTCTCCAGGTGTTCTGAAACTACAACTCCCAAAATGTTTGATTCACTTCTGTGGGAGTGACAGCCGTGCCTGTTTGCATACTGGGAGTTGTAGTTTCACAGCAGCTGGAGTGCAGAAGGTTGCTCAGAGTTAGCACATTCCTGTCCTGAAATACTCTGCGCTGCTTGAGACCCCGTTTCTCCCAGTCTTTTCCCTCCTCACATCACGACACTGCCCCATCCTTGCCATGTGACTTTGTGATCTCCCACATGATCAGCACGCTCTTCTCCTTAAATACTCTGTACTGCTGTACACCCTGCTCCTCATACTATATAAGACCTCGTGCACACGACCGTGGTTTGGGTCCGCATTTTTTGCGGCTCGGATGCAGACCCATTCACTTCAATGGGGCCGTTGTTCCGTTCCGTGGCCCTGCAAACAAAAATAGATCATGTCCTATTCTTGTCCGTTTTGCAGACAAGAATAGGCATTTCTATCATGGGCCGCATATTCCATTCAGCAAATTTTGGAACACACACCGCCAACATCCGTGTTTTGCGGATCTGCAATTTGCGGACCACTAAACACGGCGCGGTCACTTCCATGAGCCCTAAGGCTGAGTATCTGACCTGTCCGACATGATGCTTCTATAGCTCTACATCTGATTACTAGTGCAGGATGAGGATGGCACGGGGACACACAATCCGGCGCTTTCCTAGGACACCAATCTCTTGGACTGCTTAGGTTTGGACAGGGTCGGGGCGGTCTGGCAGGGCGCACTCTTATCGGGTTGGACTTACCCGGCCGTGTTTGCATATATAGTCAAAGAGCTCTCCGCCAGGCACATACTCCATCACCATGAAGAAGTCTGTCGGGGTGCTGATCACCTGGTACCTTCAAAACAAGAAAAGTACATCAAATGACATGTGTACTGATCAGCACCTCAAGTAGTATCCCAATGACCCCCCGGGGGAAGGTGACAACCACTATAGGTGACCACCGATATGATGATTAGACTCCTCCCACGTGGCCGCCTAGGGGTGAGGGGCGCTGTGTGTCGGGGAAAGCCAATTAAGTTATGGTCATTATAGAAGGATTAGATCAATCCTAAGGAAAATGTAAAACTTTACTGAATGAGGATCCCAATGTCCTAACCCTTCACGGAGAACCAATCTATAGATCTACACGTCCACCTTGGCAACCTCAATAAACAAAGAACTGTACCTAAAAGGTATCCAGGAAAGGAGAGGAGGGACCATCCACGATGGCATGCGCTGACACAGTTTTAACCATGACAAACTGTTGACAAAACTAGGTAGGAGTTGAGGAATGCAAGAAAAACATACATTTTGCTAAGATTTTATCATCAGAGGTAGTGTAAATATGAAGTTTTATTCTGCTCCTGCAAGGTGGGTCTTCACTGTGACATTCTCACTGAATTGATCTGCTTCACAGCCCCTCCCCTCTACTCTGAGTGACAGCTGTAGCATCCAACCAGGAGACGACTGCAGTAGTCACTCAGATCGAAGTGGAGGGGCTCTGAAGCAGCTGAATGCAGAGAGCACATCGCAGTGACTTGCAGGAGCAGAATCTGGCAGAATACAAGTTCATATTCACACTACTCCTGATAATAAAAGGTAGGATTTTCCTGGATCCTACCGAGTGCTGTCAGCAGTTTACCATAGACTCCAGTCAATACCCGCTGCTCTACTGTACAATGCGGGTGCAATGCCTGGCACAGTGCTACTACTGATGATGAGGATACTCATGTATATAGGAAGCTTCAGAGTCTTTGGTTTGCACAAAGACACATAATAAACCGTGGTGGTTTAGACAGAGAGGAGGTATCTGAGGGACCATAGGATATCCTAATATGAAGTCTGTTTCCTCCCAGCATAATACAAGGAAATACTTCAGACTTCTAGTATTTTTAGATATTCTTTATATTCAGAACCTTCCAGACCCAGCGGGACGTCCCCGCCACCTCCGCAGGGAACACAAGTGGTTAAGCTCCGGAGGAGGAGATCAGAGATAGCATGAAGGTCACAAACAAGGCGGCCAATGCTTATACCCCATGTGCTGCGGCAGCGAGTGATGTGCAAACACGGGATTACCAGAGGGCAGGATTATTATCAATGATAACATGTTTATTATTATGTCATGGTTATTAAAGGGGACGGCGCTTATGAGAACTGTCACTCAATATCAGCGCTGGGCAGGTGAACGAACCTGGGCGAAGGGTGTATTATACTGGCAGATGTGCAGGCGATTGCCGCCTACTGGTCAGCGGAGGAGACGGCTCCTATTACATGCAGTGATCTCCTCCACAGTATAGGGAGAAGCGATCGCTATACCATTGCTCTTCCCTATACTGAATCATTGTTTGCCGGCAGCGGAGCGGGATTACACAGCGCTACCTGCCGCCTGTTGAAAGATTGGGATTACTCTATAAATGAGCATTTGCTAGTTCATCAGGTAATCGGCGGCAGTATTACACTGCCAGATCACACCGACGCTCGTTAGCAATGATCTGGCAGCAAATCTGCCGTTCTAATACAGCCTTAGGCCTCATGCACACGACAGTATTTTTTTGCGGTCCGCAAAACGGGGTTCCGTTGTTCTGTGATCCGTGTCCGTTTTTGTTTCCGTGTGTCTTCCTTTATTTTTGGAAGATCACCAGACATGAAGGAAAGTAAAAAAAAATCTACATCAAGTTTGCCATGCAAATGATAGGAAAAAAACGGACGCGGATAACAATCTTGTGTGCCTCAGTGTTTTTTCACGGACCCATTGACTTGAATGGGTCTGCGAACCGTTGTCCGTGAAAAAAATAGGACAGGTCCTATTTTCTTCAGACTGGAAACACGGATCACGGACGCGGATGACAAACGGTGCATTAGCTGAGTTTTCCACGGACCCATTGAAAGTCAATGGGTCGGCAGAAAATCACGGAAAACGGAACAACGGACACGGGACACAATAACGGTCGTGTGCATGAGGCCTTAACCCTTTGATGAGATGCTGGAAAGTCGTACTTACAGTTTAATAATATGAGGATGACGGAAAAGCTTTAGATTCTGGATCTCCCGCTTAATTTTACCGACCACGTCCAGATTCCGAATCTTCTGCCTGTTTAAGATCTTCACTGCCACTTTATGTCCTGTCAGCTGGTGCTCCCCCACTGAAACAGCACAAGACGACACTCATGTTAGCATCTCCTGCTCTGTATACATTGCTTTATATCATGAGTTATACTGTATCCAAGGTCGTCATGGCTCCACTGTATGGTTCCATTATATGTGCACTACATGGCAGCATGATATAGGGATTGCATAGAGCTGTTATTTGACACTGCATGGTGGCATTATATTTGCACTATATGGCAGTATAAATATGGGCATTGCATAGCATTGTTATTTGGCACTGTGTGGTAGCATTATATTTGCACTATATGGCAGTATAATATGGGCATTAAAAGGCATTGTTATTTGACACTGTGTGGTGGCATTATATTTGCACTATATAGCAGTATAATATAGGCATTAGATGGCATTGTTATTTGACACTGCATGGTGGCATTTTATTTGCACTATATGGCAGTATAATATGGGCATTGGATGGCATTGTTATTTGATACTGCATGGTGGCATTATATTTGCACTATATGGCAGTATAATATAGGCATTAGATGGCATTGTTATTTGACACTGCATGGTGGCATTATATTTGCACTATATTGCAGTATAATATAGGCATTGGATGGCATTGTTTTTGACACTGCATGGTGGCATTTTATTTGCACTATGGAGTCACTGCATAGCATTGTTGCTTGGCACTGTATGGTGGTATTATTTAGGCTGTACCAGATCAACATGAAAGCAGTTAATAGTAAGCAGGGATTACAAGTGAGAATAGTACATGTAGGACTGCAGAGAATCCGAACCACCGCCACTAAATGTGCTGTATTTACAGGTCAATGTGGGTCAATATCGCATGGGCACAATACAGGCTGCCACAAACAGAGCAGTTCCTGGAGGAAGATTGCAGAAATGGATTCTGATGAAAGACTATTTAAGGGAATGGCTACTTATGTATTTCTTATCATATATTCTTTAAGGCCTCTTTCACACTTGTGTTGTCCGGATCCGGCGTGTACTCCACTTGCCGGAATTACACGCCGGATCCGGAAAAACGCAAGTGTACTGAAAGCATTTGAAGACGGATCCGTCTTCAAAATGCTTTCAGTGTTACTATGGCACCCAGGACGCTATTAAAGTCCTGGGTGCCATAGTAGTAGTGGGGAGCGGGGGAGCAGCATACTTACCATCCGTGCGGCTCCCGGGGCGCTCCAGAATGACGTCAGAGCGCCCCATGCGCATGGATCATGTGATCCATGCGATCACGTCATCCATGCGCCTGGGGCGCCCTGACGTCACTCTGGAGCGCCCCGGGAGCCGCACGGATGGTAAGTATGCTGCTCCCCGCTCCCCACTACAGTTTACCATGGCTGCCAGGACTTTAGCGTCCCGGCAGCCATGGTAACCATTGAGAAAAAGCTAAACGTCGCATCCGGCAATGCGCCGAAACGACGTTTAGCTTAAGGCCGGATCCGGATCAATGCCTTTCAATGGGCATTCATTCCGGATCCGGCCTTGCGGCAAGTGTTCCGGATTTTTGGCCGGAGCAAAAAGCGCAGCATGCTGCGCTATTTGCTGCGGCCAAAAAACTTTCCGTTCCGGAACTGAAGACATCCTGATGCATCCTGAAGGACGGACTGTCCATTCAGAATGCATTAGGAAAATCCTGATCAGTATTCTTCCGGCATAGAGCCCCGACGACGGAACTCTATGCCGGAAGACAATAACGCAGGTGTGAAAGAGCCCTAAGTTGTCTGCAAAGTAAGTAAGTGGTCCCTTCACGTCCCCCCATCTAACCCTTTCACACGGACGTCTCCGTGTTTCTATCTTCATTTAATGGCGCTTGTGTTTTGTAAACATTAAATAATGCGACCGCGGAGGTGACTCTTGGCGGCTGCCAAATTCTATATAGTTTTAGACATCATTAGCAGAGCCCTTGAGGCTGTAAAAAGGCAGGTGGAGTTCGGTAAATGTCCCTAATGGTAGAAAATGTTTGATAAGTGAAAACTGGGGAGAATTTCCTTTAAAAAAAAAAAAGCCAAAAGCAAAAAAAAAGTCATTGAGCAGCAAAATACCGGTCACCTGCCATAAAAGCAGAGCAGCTGGCATCACCATCTGTCTGATAACGTCTGATGCCAGTGGATACCACACAGCAAGGGCAAAGCCTGGGGCTCAACCACAACCTGCCAGATACCAGTGACCGCTCCGCAGATAATTACCGAGGCACCAACCGACTTCAGATTCCAAATTTCAAATGTTTTTAAAGATGTACAAATGAAATTAATTAACTGAAGTCTCATGCGACTTACATTCTCCACGCAATAAAAATACGTTTGTGTGCATGAGCCCCAAGGTCTTCAGTGAAGGGACACCCCACAATCAAGTAGTTGTCCAAGACCCAGCAAGTGAAGAAGGTTTGTCCAACCAGACAAAACGGGTATTTTTGGTTGAAAATGATTTTTGCAATTGGATTTTACTAAACATATTCAGCCGCCGGTCCTCTGCCGCTACATTTACCTATACGTTATTATCATATATGCAGCTTGCATATATTATCTTACATTGCAGGCTTCTCAGTCCTGTTCTGTGTGACACTGGTCTGAAGGGCTCTCCGACCGCTCTCACCTCTACTCCCCAGAAAGCGGACAGCCCCTTTGATTTATTTTGTTTACAAAGCTGTCAGCATAGGTTTGTGTTCACGCTGAATGGGACTGAGCGGCCTGCAATGTATGAGAATACATGCAGGCTGCAGAAGACAAACAGTTGAACATTTTTTAAATAAAACCCTTAGGTCCCCGAGTTTTCCGCGCGGGTGCAATGAGTGAGGTGAACGCATAGCACCCGCACTGAATACTGACCCATTCATTTCAATGGATCTGTGTACATGAGCGTTGTTTTTCACGCATCAGTTCTGCGTTGCGTGAAAATCGCAGCATGTTCTACATTCAGCGTTTTTCACGCAGCCCTGGCCCCATAGAAGTGAATGGGGCTGCCTGAAAAATGCATTGCATCCGCAAGGAAGTGCGGGCGCGATGCGTTTTTCACTGATGGTTGCTAAGAGATGTTGTTTGCAAACATTCAGTTTTTTATCACACGCGTGAAAAACGCATCAAAACGCATTACATTGCACCCGCGCGGAAAAAACTGAACAACTAAACGCAATCGCAGACAAAACTGACTGAACTTGCTTGCAAAATAGTGCGAGTTTCACTGAACGCACCCTGAACGCATCCGGCCCCAATCTGCAACGCCCGTGTGAAACCAGCCTTATTATAAAAATATTTTTAATGAAACAAGTTTTTAGTAGAAACTATCCAATAAGGGGTGGATAGCCTTTAAGAACTGGAAGTAAAAGTTACAACGTTATAGTATTTATTTTGTAGCGTTCTGGAGAATCCCTTTAATATTCTGCCTGGTATCTGGGTCAGTAAGGATCAATTCTACATAGTAACAATGTGACATTTTAATGCTGTCCCCATAGGGCCCTGTACAGATGTCAGTCATATGCAGCTATTTCTATAGTGCAGTCCCGGATATTCATATAACCCCCCCTAGAAGGACTCCACAGGTTGGTGCCTCCCAGCAGGATGAACCCCGGCGAAGCCCTCCACCCCCGACAGGTCACAGCACAGATGTAGGTATCGCCTGTCAGTCATCGGTTCCTATAGGAAGAGCCCCTGGATATTTATGTAACCTCTCCACATGTATACAGACCCCCCTCCCCTCCCCAGTTTACTTGGCGTGACCCATTTACTTCTAATTAACCCCATAAAGAACTGACAAGGAACTTATTGCAACAGGTGCCTCTAACCCGTGACCTAAGGAGGTTGCAGGTTCTGCTGCCAGTCAGGGGTAGGTTGAGCAAACTTCTGTTTTCAAGGTTCGGGTTATCTAAGAATTCCATTATGGATTCTGCTACCACGGACCATAACGGAATTCTTAGATAACCCAAACCTTGTACGCCGAACTTGAAAATAGAAAATTCGTTCATCCCTAGCTCCATGCAGAATTTTACTTTTTTCTGAACAACTTATCCCAAAATCACGGACAGCCAACATTTTTTACGGACAAATTTGAAAATCATAATGGATGATAATGATTAGAAGTAATACCGGTCTACAGCTCGATGTACTGGGAAGGCCTCATCACCAGCATGTACCGTGAATGATGATAAATGCCACCAGCCCAAAAAAAATCACACATCTATCGCCTGTTTTTACACTGTCTAGAAATTTCTGGCTGCAAGACGCTAGCCAAAAATAATTCGTGTTGAGCGAAGTTTGGCGTAGGAGGTTCGGGATATCGAAGAATTCCGTTATGGATTCCGCTACCATGAACCATAATGGAATTCTACGATATCCCGAATCTTATACGCGGAACCTCAAAACACAAGTTCGCTAATCCCCGAAAATAATCCCTCTCCATATAGAGGATGGGAACATCAGTCAGATGCAGACATTTGTACACAAGAGCCTCCAGTCATCGATAAGATGGGGATCGTCTCTCTCCCTCCAAACAAGCAGCCCTGCCCCCACCTTACACTGTGAGACCCACTAAGTAGTCCCCACCAGGACCAGGGCCCCCATTACAGCCAGGTGTGAGAAATAAGCGGGGAGCAGCCGCGGAGCCGCCCGGATACAATGTATCAGTCGGGGAGCAGCGGCCGAGCCTTCTCGTTACAATGTATCAGTCAGGGAGCAGCGGCCGAGGCTTCTCGTTACAATGTATCAGTCGGGGAGCAGCGGCCGAGCCTTCTCGTTACAATGTATCAGTCAGGGAGCAGCGGCCGAGGCTTCTCGTTACAATGTATCAGTCGGGGAGCAGCGGCCGAGCCTTCTCGTTACAATGTATCAGTCAGGGAGCAGCGGCCGAGGCTTCTCGTTACAATGTATCAGTCAGGGAGCAGCGGCCGAGCCTTCTCGTTACAATGTATCAGTCAGAGAGCAGCGGCCGAGCCTTCTCGTTACAATGTATCAGTCAGGGAGCAGCGGCCGAGCCTTCTCGTTACAATGTATCAGTCAGGGAGCAGCGGCCGAGCCTTCTCGTTACAATGTATCAGTTGCTATCCCCACAGCTCCCTGCGCAGCACCCCCGCCCCTCTCCGCCCGGCGCCCCCCGCACAGAGAGGACACGACCAACAGACCCCAAAAGAAGCCAAATGCACTCAGCTCTTGACTTTGCCGAAGGTGCCGACCCCCAGCGTGTCCCCCAGGACGTAGTGTCCTATCTTAACCCGTCCGTCGTGCTTCTGCTTCTCAGCCATCTTTGCATCCTGCTTGTACCCACAATGCAGCGGGGAGAGGGAATGCCCGGCTCCTGCCTCCTGCCTGGCAGCTCCCGGCTGGCATTTGTCAGCAGCCAGTGGGTCTGACCTGACAGGCTGAGCAGCTGCTGGGTGGAGGGGAGGGAAGGGTTAAAGGTGGTAGTGCTGATGCACAGGAAAGCCGGGCTGCTGAACTGGACCCAGAGGGAGGAGGAGGAGGAGGAGGCAGGGATGTCAGAGGGAGATGCCAGCTCTCCTGTGGGAAAGGGGCAGGTTATTCGCCAGGAGCACAATCATTCCCCATCTACCCCACAGACTGGCTACTTCTTAGTTGGTCCCCCTTTATTTGTGAAATCGTTCCTCATAGATTGCAAGCTCTTGGGAGCAGGGCCCTTAGTTACATTGTGATGTTGTTTGTTTTGCACATGCTGCACTACGGACTATGGTGGCGCTATAGAAGTATTATTTATCAGGGGCGGACTGGGAACTTAAAGGGAACCTGTTACCGGGATTTTGGGTAGAGAGCTGAGGACATGGGTTGCTAGATGACCGCTAGCACATCCGCAATACCCAGTCCCCATAGCTCTGTGTGCTTTTATTGATACATATGCAAATTACCCTGAGATGAGTCCTGTATGTGAGATGAGTCAGGGACAGGACACATCTCAGATTAATTTGCATATGTATAAAAAAAAATTTTTTTACACAATAAAAGCACACAGAGCTATAGGGACTGGGTATTGCGGATGTTCTAGCGGCGATCTAGCAACCCATGTCCTCAGCTCTATACCCAAAATCCCGGTGACAGGTTCCCTTTAAAGTGGCCCTGGAAAAAATAGTAAAAGTAGTCAGGTCCAAATTGAGCGCATTATACCGCTCCAGCAGAGCCAAATACCACAGTCCATGTCAGCAGCACAAAACACATCCCCCAAAACTGCCACTGGCCGACCGTGGGGAGGGCTCAGGTGGCCCCCTGGGCATCGGCCCACCGGGAAAATTCCCTGTAAGATCTATGGCCATTCCACCCCAGTTATTTATTAATTTTGTGCACTTATATAGCGGTATTATATTCCGAGGCACTTTACAGACATCAGCATCGGGTTGTCCCCAATGGGGCTCATAATCTAAGGTCCCTATCAGTATGTATTTGGAAGTGGGAGGAAACCAGAGAACCCGGATTATTATTATTATTATTAATAATAATAATAAATCTGTAAGGTTTTCCACGTCAGCGCTCCCGGAATCCTGAAGGCGATATGTAGGGTTGTATCATTATACGATTTTGAAGACTCTTCATTCAGGAGCCCCGGAAAGCGGCATTGGTGCTGCATACATAGTCAATCCCCACTTAGCTACAGCAGGACATCTAAAAAAAATGCAGGTGATAAACTTTCCTGGAATACAATTGGTTAATCTAACCCAAGTGTATCAAGGCTCTAATGATTGGTAAGGGGCCCGTGACGATTCACAAATGTCCGTCAGTGACCAGCACAGGGATCAGCACGCCACGTGCTGTGAAACTACATCTCCCATCATGCACACTTGCTTGGCTGTTCTATGAACCCCCACAGAAGTGAAAGGAGCACGCTGGGAGTTGTAGTTTCACGACAGCTGGAGTGCTGGAGGTTGCTGACTCCTGGACAGAACATCAGAACATGAGTGATTACTGCTCAGTGGAACCCCGAACATAGGATGGAGCAGCGTTCCCTAAAAACACGGAAGAATTTATTTTAAAGGCAATTTACCAAAGTTAAATATCCTGACGCCCTCTGGAAAAAAAAAGAAATCAGGTCCTCGGGTTACAAAATATCAGTGTTTACATACTCCGATATTTTATGATCCTTCTGACACTTTTCTTGGGTTAAGTTTATTCATAGAAAAACAGAGAAGTTCAAATAAATTCCAGTGTGGAAAAAGCAAATTCTCCTTTTCTGTTCGCTGGACTCCATATTTTTATGGATTTCAGCCCAAAGAGTCATGAATAAGACCTTTCACTTGTTGCGCTCGTTTAAATCCGAGGTGAAAATGAAAATAAAACCGGTCTACATCATGTCATAAATATTTCCGTCACTTTAAATCTCAGTCTTTTAAAGGAATTAGTTTAATGCGAATGTAGAAAGGCAAAAATGAAACTGCAGCTTGGAAAACCCAAGATAAAGTATTTTCAGAAAGACGGATGCGGCGATGCCTCTGATTTAGGCTTATTGCACACGAACGCGTGCGCTCCGTGGCCGTATTGCGGACTACATTTGAGGATCCGCAATACAAGGTCACCGTTCCGTGTGCATTCCGCATCACGGATGCGGACCCATTCACTTCAATGGGTCCGCAAATCCGGAGATGCGGAACGGAAGCACGGAACGGAACCCTACGGAAGCACACTACATGTCCTATCTTTTTGCGGAACGGCTGCATCGCGGAGCCATTTAAGTGTATTGGTGCGCAATCCGCCGTGGCTGCCCCGCAGTGGGTGTTCGTGCATTGCGATCTGCAGCACGGCCACGGGGCGCACACGTTCACGTGCAAGAGGCCTTAAAGACGAGTGTTGAGGCTTTAGTACAGAGAATAAGCAGCAAATTTTACAAACTGACAGTGGAGGTGTTCAATCCATATCCAAAATTATATATACTGTAGTTATGTCCTCTGCTAGAAATATTATTACTGCTACTATAGGAGCTGGAACAGAACGTGCTTATTACCATCCATGCTGAGACACCTATTTTGTAGTATTAGGGTACTTTCACACTAGCGACAGAACTGTTCACCCTGTCGGATCCGTCATGCCGCTAACTCACCGTACCGCTGGACCGCCACTCCGTCCCCATTGACTCCGTGACCCATTGACGAGAGGCTGCCGAACTAAAAGTAGTGCATGTCCGACTTTTTAGTCTGACGGCCTCTCACCGCGCACTGCCGTCCTGCTGTGAACACCCTGTCGGATCAGTCCTGCCGCTAGTGTGAAAGTACCCTTACTGTAAAACTACCCCATGTACAAAAACAGTATTGTACAAGAATATAACTACTATAATACTGCTGCTATGTATAAGAATATAACTACTATAATACTACTCCTATGTACAGGAATATAACTACTATAATACTGCCTCCTATGTAGAAGAATACAACTACTATAATACTGCTTCCAATGTACAAGAATATAACTACTATAATACTGCTCCTATGTACAAGAATATAACTACTATAATACTGCTCCCTATGTACAAGAATATAACTACTATAATACTGCTCCTATGGACAAGAATATAACTATTATAATACTGCTCCTATGGACAAGAATATAACTATTATAATACTGCCTCCTATGTACAAGAATATAAATACTATCATACTGCTCCTATGTACAAGAATATAACTACTATAATACTGCCTCCTATGTACAAGAATATAACTACTATAATACTGCCTCCTATGTAGAAGAATACAACTACTATAATACTGCTTCCAATGTACAAGAATATAACTACTATAATACTGCCTCCTATGTACAAGAATATAACTACTATAATACTGCTCCTATGTACAAGAATATAACTACTATAATACTGCTCCTATGTACAAGAATATAACTACTATAATACTACTCCTATGTACAAGAATATATCTACTATAATACTGCTCCTATGTACAAGAATATATCTACTATAATACTGATCCTATGTACAAGAATATAACTACTATAATACTGCTCCTATGTACAAGAATATAACTACTATAATACTGCTTCTATGTACAAGAATATGCAGACTATAATACTGCCTCCAATGTACAAGAATATATCTACTATAATACTCCCTTCTATGTACAAGAATATACCTACTATAATACTGCTCCTATGTACAAGAATATAACTACTATAATACTGCTCCTATGTACAAGAATATAACTACTATAATACTGTCTCCTATGTACAAGAATATAACTACTATAATACTGCTTCTATGTACAAGAATATACCGACTATAATGTACAAGAATATATCTACTATAATACTGCTCCTATATACAAGAATATAACTACTATAATACTGCTCCTATGTACAAGAATATAACTACTATAATACTGCCTCCTATGTACAAGAATATAACTACTATAATACTGCTTCTATGTACAAGAATATACCGACTATAATACTGCTCCTATATAGAAGAATATAACTACTTTAATACTCCCTTCTATGTACAAGAATATATCTACTATAATACTGCTCCTATATATAAGAATATAACTACTATAATACTGCCTCCTATGTACAAGAATATAACTACTATAATACTGCTTCTATGTACAAGAATATAACTACTATAATACTGCTCCTATGTACAAGAATATAACTAGTATAATACTGCCTCCTATGTACAAGAATATAACTACTATAATACTGCTCCTATGTACAAGAATATAACTACTATAATACTGCCTCCTATGTACAAGAATATAACTACTATAATACTGCTCCATTTGTAGTATTATATTTTGCGGTTTCTCCGCAATTTTATGATCTGTCTTTTTTAGTGATGCACGTGGGGCTCAGTCCACAGAATCTTCGTTGTGAGTCTTTTTTATTCTTTTTGTTCTGACCGTTGTATTTATATATTTGGTATTGCATTTAGAAATGAGAGAAGTTTAGAAAACTTTGATTTGGCTGCTTCGCCAAATTTCACAAAGAAACTCGCTTTGTGACAAATTATTTTATCAGGAAGCCCATTTCTTTGTGAGTAGCGGGTGGCATGATGGGGAACGTGGCATGATGGGGAATCAGCGTCTCACTGGGGAGGATTCTGGCGATCAGCGTCTCAATACTGGGGAGGAGTCTGGCGATCAGCGTCTCAATACTGGGGAGGAGCCTGGCGATCAGCGTCTCAATACTGAGGAGGAGCCTGGCGATCAGCGTCTCAATACTGGGGAGGATTCTGGCGATCAGCATCTCAATACTGGGGAGGAGCCTGGCGATCAGCATCTCAATACTGGGGAGGAGCCTGGCGATCAGCGTCTTAATACTAGGGAGGAGCCTGGTGATCAGCGTCTCAATACTTGGGAGGAGCCTGGTGATCAGCGTCTCAATACTAGAGAGGAGCCTGGTGATTAGTGTCTCAATACTGGGGAGGAGCCTGGCGATCAGTGTCTCAATACTGGGGAGGAGCCTGGCGATTAGCGCCTAAATACTGGGGAGGAGCCTGGCGATTAGCGCCTAAATACTGGGGAGGAGCCTGGCGATCAGCGTCTCAATACTGGGGAGGATTCTGGCGATCAGCATCTCAATACTGGGGAGGATTCTGGCGATCAGCGTCTCAATACTGGGGAGGAACCTGGCGATCAGCGTCTCAATACTGGGGAGGAGCCTGGCGATCAGCGTCTCAATACTGGGGAGGAGCCTGGCGATCAGCGTCTTAATACTGGGGAGGAGCCTGGCGATCAGCGTCTCAATACTAGGGAGGAGCCTGGCAACCGGCGTCTCAATACTGGGGAGGAGCCTGGCAATCAGCATCTCAATACTGGGGAGGAGCCTGGTGATTAGTGTCTCAATACTGGGGAGGAGCCTGGTGATTAGTGTCTCAATACTGGGGAGGAGCCTGGCGATCAGCGTCTCAATACTGGGGAGAAGCCTGGCGATCAGCACCTAAATACTGGGGAAGAGCCTGGTGATCAGTGTCTCAATACTGGGGAGGAGCCTGGCGATCAGCGTCTCAATACTGGGGAGGAGCCTGGCGATCAGCGTCTTAATACTGGGGAGGAGCCTGGAATCAGCACCTCAATACTGGGGAGGTACCTTGCGATCAGCGTCTCTATACTGGGGAGGAGCCTGGCGATCAGCGTCTCAATACTGGGGAGGAGCCTGGCGATCAGCGTCTCTATACTGGGGAGGAGCCTGGCGATCAGCACCTCAATACTGGGGAGGAGCCTGGCGATCAGCGTCTCAATACTGGGGAGGAGCCTGGCGATCAGCGTCTCAACACTGGGGAGGAGACTGGCGATCAGCGTCTCAACACTGGGGAGGAGACTGGCGATCAGCGTGTAGATGGATTAATAGATTTTCTTGTAATGATGTCTCTTCAGGGACCCGGTTCAGTTTCCCATTTAATCTGCATCTTTTAAGTCGTTGCAAATGTTTTTCCCCCAAATGCAACATTTCCACGGCCACAGCCCTGCCAGACTCCGCACCCAGCTTTCCAACAGCCCTGAAGGGAAGACCTTTGTAGTTAGGCCACAACTCATCTCTCATTCCTGTTTGGCAGCTTAAAGCAAGTTGGGTGGCGACCCTGCAGGGAGCTCCAGTGCGGTCCATTTTGGTTGTCACCCAACTTTCCCAGAAACGGCTGATGGACTCCTGAGATCCTGCGGTAATGAGTCAGAAGGATGAAATCCTTGTGTAAATATTCCCATAAATCCTTCACAATTTACGTTACTAAATGTTTTCAGAGCGGATTAGAAAAAAACGTCATCTCAGGTGAAGGCGAGCGGCGGACGGAGGAAAAAGCGCAGGTGCGAAAACACAGATAGGAGTGACCTGGGTAATGAGCCTTTCCATGACTCGGTTTCTCCGGTGAAACGTTTTTCTTGCAGTTCGCAGGCGGTGAATGATTTAGGTGGCGCGTCGCTGCGGCGTGTGAGGGGCCATTATTGCCCTCTGCCATTTGCGGCCCTGTCCATGGTGAAGGCGCAGTAAATCTGTCACAGTTTTTGGACAGTGGAATAGAAACCTTTCTAGTAAATGTCAGCGTCACCTCGTAAACCCTTCATATGCCACCGAAAATGTTTCGGCCTGCCGCAGAGCGGAAGCTGCGACCGCACACAAACATTCAGCAGCTTCAGGACGAATAAGTGGCTGCAGCTCAGTATGAAAGGATCCCAAAAATTCTCTCCATCAGCTACAGTGTGACAACGCTCTGCAGGGGCAACACAGGGGGTGGGTTGTCAGGTGTGGCATACGTATACAGCGTACACACACTTCATAGACGCATTCAGTCCCCTCGTTATAAAGGAAATAAATCAAATGGCCATGCATTGTATAGAGATAATGCTGCCATACTGTACACACAGATAAAGCTGCCATACTGTACACACAGATAAAGCTGCCATACTGTACACATAGATAAAGCTGCTATACTATACAGATAGATAAATCTGCCATACTGTACACATAGATAAAGCTGCTATACTGTACACATAGATAAAGCTGCCATACTATACACATAGATAAACCTGCCATACTGTACACATAGATAAAGCTGCTATACTGTACACATAGATAAAGCTGCTATACTGTACACATAGATAAAGCTGCCATACTGTACACATAGATAAAGCTGCTATACTATACAAATAGATAAAGTTGCCATACTGTACACACAGATAAAGCTGCCATACTGTACACACAGATAAAGCTGCCATACTGTACACATAGATAAAGCTGCTATACTATACAGATAGATAAATCTGCCATACTGTACACATAGATAAAGCTGCTATACTGTACACATAGATAAAGCTGCCATACTATACACATAGATAAACCTGCCATACTGTACACATAGATAAAGCTGCTATACTATACAAATAGATAAAGCTGCCATACTGTACACACAGATAAAGCTGCCATACTGTACACACAGATAAAGCTGCCATACTGTACACATAGATAAAGCTGCTATACTATGCTTTATATACCCGACAACAGATAGATAAAGCTGCCATACTGTACACATAGATAAAGCTGATATACTGTACACATAGATAAATCTGCCATACTATACACATAGATAAACCTGCCATACTGTACACATAGATAAAGCTGCTATACAGTACAAATAGATAAAGCTGCCATACTGTACACATAGATAAACCTGCCATACTATACACATAGATAAAGCTGCCATACTGTACACATAGATAAAGCTGCTATACTGTACACACAGATACAGCTGCCATACTGTACACATAGATAAAGCTGCTATACTGTACACATAGATAAAGCTGCTATACTGTACACACAGATACAGCTGCCATACTGTACACATAGATAAAGCTGCTATACTGTACACACAGATGAAGCTGCCATACTGTACACATAGATAAAGCTGCTATACTTTACACATAGATAAAGCTGCCATACTGTACACATAGATAATGCTTCCATGCATTGTATAGAGATAATGCTGCCGTACTGTACACATAGGTAAAGCTGCCATACTATACACACAGATAAAGCTGCCATACTGTACACATAGATAATGTTGCCATGTAGTGTATAAAGATAATGCTGCCATAATATACACACAGATAATGCTGCCATAATGTACACTCAGATAATGCTGCTATAATGTACACATAGATGCTGCTGCCATGTAGTGTATATCGATAGTGCTGCCATACTGTACACATAGATAATGGTGCCATGCAGTGTATATAGATAGTGCTGCTATAATGTACACAATAAATAATACTGCCATGTTTGTTTATAGATAATGCTACCATTCTGTACACATAGGTGATGCTGCCATGCACTGTATTGGATAATGTTGCCATACTGTAATCACAGATAAACTTGCTATAATGTACATATAGATGCTGCTGCCATGCAGGATATATAGGTAGTGCTGCCATACTATACACACAGATAATGCTGCCATGCAGTGTATATAGATAATGCTGCCATAATGTACACATAGATAATGCTGCCATGAAGTGTATTTACATTAATTTACATGATGCTGCCATACTGTACACATACATAATGCCAGTATGCAGTGTACGTCGATAATGCTGCCATACTGTACACATAAACCTTTACAAATAGCCTTATTGTTCTCGATTCCCCAGGCACCAGATGGTCCTGTGTTTCCTGAGATAAGTGGTGCACTAGATGTCTGCAAGCCGCTTATTAACTATGGGAGCACAGTTGTCAGATAATGTGACCGCTATCCTGTGAGTAGCTCCATGGGTAGGTTCACAAGGGGACAGACAGCCGGTGGTCTTCTCCTGTACGGCAGCTACTTGTCCATATATAACACCGAGTCTTAGTATATCTGCCCCATGGAGTTAAATAATAAAGGATGTGATGCTCATCCACTAGGGGGCGCCCACTGCATGCAATACATTTCCAATTGGACTCAATATTGGGTCTGTATACAGTCAGCTCCTATGCTCCCCCTAGTGGTGGCTGCAGCACCATGGGCCATGCACAACCTGATCTGGTCACTGCTCTCCTCAGCTTGTGGCATCACTCTGCACTTTATCTCTATGGCTCCGATACCGCCTGGATGACGGGTTCCTGCAGCATTTTATATCCCCCATGCCAACACAAGGCTGCACTGAACATCTTACATTCGTCAAAACTATAGATTTCCCAGAAGTATTTGATTTGCCCCTTAAAGTCGTGAGAATAATGGACTGGATTTATACCGCCATCTACTTCATCTTTCTTGAGATAAGCTCTGGTAAATCTCAGGAGGAGCCTTGCTCCTAAGACCTCAGATCCCAAACCTTTTATGTATTCTCTATGGACCTCCTGTTAAGAGGTGGATAAAGCTGAGCGAAGACTCCTGGATCTGAGGGAGCAGGCCTGGGATGTCATCTTGGCATCTACTGGTGACAGTGAGGTCATCAAGAGCCTGCTCCACACTCGGGTTACCTGGTGCCTCAGACAGCATGGCTCCTGCACGGATCTCTGGTGTAACTGAGATCCTGGGGCTGCAGTCCTGGGCTGACAGACAGGCTCAAGGAG
This sequence comes from Bufo gargarizans, assembly GCF_014858855.1. NCBI lineage: Eukaryota > Metazoa > Chordata > Amphibia > Anura > Bufonidae > Bufo > Bufo gargarizans. The sequence continues at coordinate 48,757,171 of NC_058086.1, forward strand.
CACAGCTCAGGGCTAATGTGTTTACTCTCTTATGTCATCTGATGGGACAACCTCAAATCCAAATTTATCAGGAATGATCTGAAAGCAGAAACTGAGTTACTGGCTTAGGGGGTTGGGGGTTGGGGTTTAAAGGGGTGTCCCCTTACCCCACTTGGAACCTGGGAAGGGTCTGTGAATTAGAACAGGACCAAAGCTGAACCAAAATCATGATTTAGAGATTTGAAGAAGAAAATAAATAGTAACTACAAGTTATTATATCATTTGTGAAAAAACTGCAGGACTGCTTGTGACCACTAGATGGCAGCATCTATTAATCATGTAGCACTGTAAAAAGATACAGAGTAGAAGTGAACTCAGATTAGAGGATATCCCTGTAATGTAAATAGAAAATGTGTTCAGATTAGAGGATATCCCTGTAATGTAAATAGAAATGTGTTCACATTAGAGGATATCCATGTAATATAAGTAGAAATGTGTTCAGATTAGAGGATATCCCTGTAATGTAAGTAGAAATGTGTTCAGATTAGAGGATATCCCTGTAATGTAAATAGAAGTGTGTTCAGATTAGAGGATACCCCTGTAATGTAAGTAGAAATGTGTTCAGATTAGAGGATATCCCTGTAATGTAAATAGAAATGTGTTCAGATTAGAGGATATCCATGTAATATAAGTAGAAATGTGTTCAGATTAGAGGATATCCCTGTAATGTAAATAGAAATGTGTTCAGATTATATGATAACCCTGTAATGTAAGTAGAAATGTGTTCAGATTAGAGGATATCCATGTAAAATAAGTAGAAATGTGTTCAGAATAGAGGATATCCCTGTAATGTAAATAGAAATGTGTTCAGATTAGAGGATATCCCTGTAATGTAAATAGAAATGTGTTCAGATTAGAGGATATCCCTGTAATGTAAATAGAAATGTGTTCAGATTAGAGGATATCCCTGTAATGTAAATATAATTGTTTTCCGATTAGGGGATTTTTACATATTCCCTATTTATCTTTATCCCACGTTACTCAAATAAACACTAATAATTAGCAGGCCCGGTCACTGCTGCTGCTTTGTTTTGGTAGCACATCTATCAGCTTGGGATGTGGTTGGAGCAGACGGCCTGTCTATCCTGCGGTGCGCTTGTACTTGTGTTCCTGCAGCTGGTGACACTGTGTTCAGATTACAGTTTATTTGAGCAATTTGGGGATAAAGATCAGTAGGGAAGGGTGCACTGAGTGATCAATGTAAAAAGGGTGTTAGTGGCCAAATGGCTTTTTGAAAATATCGGTTAACCATAACCTGACATTCATCAGGGTCAATTAGATTAGAGGATATCCATTAATTTTAAGTAGCATTGTGTTCAGATTAGAGGATATCCCTATAATGTAAGCAGGGGCACATCACTAATTAGATAATGTGAGGCAGTGGCCTCAGGCGGCGCTGTGCTAGGACAGCAGGGGTTGGCAATTTAGGCTCAAACCATTGGCGTGCCAGGGGGAGGGGGGGGGGGGTTGTGGGAGGGGTGTTTGCCCCAGGTGCCAGCTGTCAGGAGGGTGCTGGATGCAATGAGCGCTTTCATCAATACAGTGCTGGAGCACCCGGGAGCTGGCGGGCCTTTCACATACAAACCCCTCAGCTCCTTCCCTCTTCCAGACTGGCTGCTTCATGCGATCTGTGCCCACAGGGGAGTGCTGGAGGGGATCATCAGGAATGGGACAATGGGAGTAGTTACTGATTTTATTATTTTATTAACACTGAGGGGCACAAAGAAGACATTACAACTGTGAAGGGGACACAGGGAGGGCATTACTAGTGTAAAAGGGGCACAGGGAGGGCATGACTACTGTGAGGCGGGAACAGAGAGGGCATTACTATTGTAAAGAGGGCACAGAGAGGGCATTACTACTGTGAGGCGGGAACAGAGAGGACATTACTACTGTAAAGAGGGCACAGAGAGGGCATTACTACTGTGAAGGGGGCACAGAGAGGCCATTACTGCTGTAAAGGGGGCACAATAAGGGCATTAATACTGTGAGGGGGAACAGAGATGGTATTACTACTGTAAAAGGGGCAACAGGGAGGGCATTACTACTGTGACGGGGCCACAGAGGGCATTACAACTGTGAAGGGGTCACAGAAAGGGTATTTCTACTGTGAAGGGGCACATAGAGGGCATAACTACTGTGAAGGGGCACAGAGAGGGCATAACTAGTGTTGAGGGGGCACAGACAGCAGGCAGCTTTTTGGTGTCCGCCTCCAGAGCGGAATGGTGACTGAACGGAGGAAAACTGATGGATTCTGAGCGGATCCTTTTCAATTTAGAATGCATTAGGGCAAAACTGATCCAATTTGGACCGCTGAGCCCTGAACGGATCTACAGGGTGCAGTTTATTACAGGAGGTGCAGTATACCACAGGGGAAATACAGGGGCATATTATACTACAGGGGTGCATTAAATTGCAAGGGGGTATTATACTACAGGTGCACTTTATACTACAGGGGAACATTATACTACAGTGGTTCATTATATTGAAGGGGGCATTATACAACAGGGGGAACTGCAGAGCGAAGGGTGAGAACATTATACATACTGGCACTATGGGGACATTATTGTACAGGGGTGCTTGAGAGCATTATACATACTAGCACTACACAGAGACAGGGGGCATTATTATACAAGGGGGACGCACCACAGGGGACATTATAATACAGAGGGAACTGCACCAGAGCTTTATAAATATTGGGGCTACTAAAGGCGGCCTTATTACTACTGGGAGCTTTATAGCAAGAAGTGCCTTATAAATCATCTTTATTACTACTGTGGGCTGTAAAGGGGTACCTTATAGAGGGGCTTGTTACTGCTGGAGGAACTATAGGTGGATCTTATTTCTTCTGAGACACTATGGGGGCATTATTACTATGGGGGTTACTGAGGGAGGTATTATTATTATAGGGCACAATATTGAGGGCATTCTTTTTATTGGGGACTGTCGGGGGCACTATTACTAATGAGGGTACTTTGGGGGAAACAATTATTACCATTGCTGGGACTTTGGCAAGCACTTACTATGGGCATACTATCAGTATGGCACTATTATTTTTGCAGTATTTGGGGGCATTGGGTAGAACAGCGGGCACAGTATTGGGGTAGCAGCAGGATAACAGCTTTGGGGCACCAGGAAGAGGGGGATGATGGAAAAGTGAGGAACCTAAGCTATATGTGCGGTAAACTGTGCAGAGACGATATTTGGGTGAAAGACGGCGTCAAGGTGGTCTGGTCTGAAGGGAGAAGAGGAAAAAGAACATCAGAGGAGATGTTACTGGATGTAAGAGGTATGTACTGTATGTATAACAGTAGGGCTGGGGGAAAGGTTAAATTGAGAATTTAACACCATTTAGGGGGTAGGTGATTTATACACAGGGATACCTAGAGTCCTATCTAGCCCTATAAGACCCTGGTACTAATGGCAGGGACAAGACCACCTGTTCCACCAAATGGAAGGACGAACAGGAGTCTCCTTCAGGCCGAATACAAACAATAGGGAAATGCGACACACAGAACCCAAACAAAATACAAAAGGGAAAGGAAAGACTTAACTTCAAAGGAGCAATGGAAGCACCAGGAACTCATCCAACCACAAACAATCCACAGGCACAGAAGCTATAAACCGCACAGCATTGTGGGAGAAGCAACTATAAATAAGGAAGGTTAAATGACCACATAAACAAGACCTGGAGGCGAGGAGTGTGGTCATTACCTGAAACAGCACAGACGCCTAGTGATCCACAAGGAAAACCTGTCAGATCAAACCACGTGTTGCCAGTCTCACAGATCTCCTGCCACTTACTGTCGCCAGGATGTCCGTATGTCTCGGTATGTCCGTGACAATCCCTTTAACGTGCAATATAGGCTTTTTATATCCTCAGCAGCTCATGGGGATCATTAGCGCAGTCCATGAGGATCGGGGGAGGTAGTGGCCGCCATATGGGGATGTGAGGACAGGGCCGTGAGTGACAGTGGCAGTGTCATGATGGTAACCCTGTGGAGGTCAAATAGTGGGAGGTAGAGATGAAACAACTATCCATGGAGCCCCCAATCAAAACCTGGGATGGGCCCCGCTCCACCACGACCACCTTCAAGTGAGTTCATGGCACTCCACTGCCCCTTCCAGCAGTGACATTAAATGCACCTCATCCCTAGGTGGCGATGGTCCACTTAGTTGCTGGACGCCATAGCAGCTGCTGTGTCTGCTACAGTTATGCCCATATTAGAGGGTGTGTTGTCCCTCAGCAGCACAGAGTGTTTAAGGTGATCTTGTGGAAGGCATTGACCTGTTCACTTGTGAGGATGTTAATGAGGACTGAGAAGTGGATTGTGTGTTAAAGGGGCAGTGTCATAATGTGAGGAGGGGGATGGAGGCAAGTGGGCGATGCTAGGCTGAGAGGTACTTAGTGGAAGGAGTAGAATCTGCGGCAGCACAGAGTATTTCAGGACATGAGTGTTCTGATCTTATGCACTGATGTGATGTTGTTACCGAGGGCAGGTCTGCATGTCACAGGGGCAATACCATGATGTGCAGAGAGTCATGGAGACAAATGTGAGGTCACAGACTGAGAGTTACGTAGTGGAAGGTGTAGGGTCTCCAGCAGCACAGAGTATTTTTAAGTTTCACTTATCGCAGACCATAACAGTTTTCTCGCAGTCATTAGTTCACTGGCATTTTATTATAAAATATAGTGACATGTGACCTCCAGATCCCCTGTATAGACATAAATGATGAAGTGAACGCCTCCACTCGGAGGAGCTTATACATCTCCAGTCTAACCAAATGCTACATCTTACAGTGAGCTCCCCCTAGTGGTGGCTGCTGTCAGTCAGAATGCCATCATGTTCTTCGCCCTACAGTCTGCTGTACATCGGGGTCCTGGTCTCTATCTTGGTCTCCTAAAGTGGTGACTATGCAGATGCAGAAACTCATTCAAGCGTGATCTGAAAATGTTGATTATGAAGATGAAAGGACCTCGGGTTATTACTGGCATTGGGAATGTGGTTTTCACTGCATGTCCCTTTAAAGGGAACCTGTCACCTGGATTTTGGGTATAGAGCTGAGGACATGGGTTTGTAGATATCCGCTAGCACATCCGCAATACCCAGTCCCCATAGCTCTGTGTGCTTTTATTGTGTATAAAAAACGATTTGATACATATGCAAATTAACCTGAGATGAGTCAGAGCTTGAAAATATGACTCTTCTCTGGTCACACAAGCAAGATATGACTCTTTTGTGTTAATTTGCATATGTATCAAATCGTTTTTTTGACACAATAAAAGCACACAGAGCTATGGGGACTGGGTATTGCGGATGTGCTAGCGGCCATCTAGCAACCCATGTCCTCAGCTCTATGCCCAAAATCCTGGTGACAGGTTCCCTTTAAATGTCAGGCTTGTACCTCCAGAGCTGAACACAGGACACTCATCACTATTGATTCCTCCTGAAACTGAAGCCTATTGAGCAACCGGTCTCCTCCACCTGCAGGACATAATGATCCATTGTGTTACCCCGAAACCGGCATTGTGAGGGCGCTGACCCCCCGCCTATTGTTATGGTGATTTACACCGGGCCTCGTGTCATCATCACATCAATGCTGGACAAACTACAGGGGCACAATCAGGTGTTACAGATTATGTGGAAATTAAAAAATGTGCACAAAAATGACACATTTATAATTGTCTATCTATCACTACCTATTATCTACCCTAAAATTATCTATCTGTCTAAATCAATCAATCTATCTATAACTATCTATCATCTATCTATCTATAACTATCTCTCTGAAACAGTCTATCTCAAATCTATCTATCTCCAAATTATATCTAGCTATATCAATTTATCTCATATTTATATATTATCTATCATCTCAATCGGTGTCCAATCCTTGATCACCACTAGATGGCAGGATTACACAATTTATGAAACAGCATTTCCTTCTTTTTGTTTTGAAATATATATTTAGGCCTCCAGGTAAGATGAGTTACAGTAAGAGGAAGAACAGACGATCAGTGGCTGAAAGCAGAAGTACAAATCATGAAACATCTACAAGAACAGAATAAAGCAGTTACATTAAGTGTAAGATGTTTCCTTCCTAAACTATCGTTTGCTGCTCTTGTGTTTCTCATGGAAATATTTAGTGGATTCTGCTTCTATTAACACCATTATTCAGGAGAGATCAATGTAAGGCTTGTTTCACACCACGGTTTTGTCTGTTTACTGTATACAAAAAATATATGTAAAACAGATACCTCTGAGGAATGCAATACAGTGATAGCCATCACCATAGAGTCACACTGTAACACGTGTAATGAAATTGTAATAAGGAATGTTTGATCTTATCCACATTTTATAAAAAATAAAAAAGGAGCAGTATTATAGTAGTTATATTCTTGTACATAGGAGGCAGTATTATAGTAGTTATAGTCTTGTACATAAGAGCAGTATTATAGTAGTTATATTCTTGTACATAGGAGGCAGTATTATAGTAGTTATATTCTTGTACATAGGAGCAGTATTATAGTAGTTATATTCTTGTACATAGGAGCAGTATTATAGTAGTTATATTCTTGTACATAGGAGGCAGTATTATAGTAGTTATATTCTTGTACATAGGAACAGTATTATAGTAGTTATATTCTTGTACATAGGATCAGTATTATAGTAGTTATATTCTTGTACATAGGAGCAGTATTATAGTAGTTATTTTCTTGTACATAGAAGCAGTATTATAGTAGTTATAATAGTTATATTCTTGTACATAGGAGGCAGTATTGTAGTAGTTGTAATTCTTGTACATAGGGGAAGTATTATAGTAGTTATATTCTTGTACATAGGAGCAGTATTATAGTAGTTATATTCTTGTACATAGGAGCAGTATTATAGTAGTTATATTCTTGTACATAGGAGCAGTATTATAGTAGTTATATTCTTGTACATAGGAGCAGTATTATAGTAGTTATATTCTTGTACATAGGAGCAGTATTATAGTAGTTATATTCTTGTACATAGGAGCAGTATTATAGTAGTTATATTCTTGTAGATAGGAGCAGTATTATAGTAGTTATATTCTTGTACATAGGAGGCAGTATGATAGTAGTTATATTCTTGTACATAGGAGCAGTATTATAGTAGTTATATTCTTGTACATAGGGGAAGTATTATAGTATTTATATTATTGTACATAGTGAGCAGAATTATACCAGTTATGTCCTTGTAGATGGATGGCAGTATATTAATCTTATACATTTATCTATGATGATGTAGTAAATTGGTCAGGTAAGTGGCTGATTGATGTTGATGTGTGATGTCATATCCAGGGTGATGGATGCAGGTGACTGTCAGCTGATTGATGATATCATTTGAAGCCCTTGCAGTTCTGCCCATGTAGATAATTGCTCTTGGATGTGACAGAATTTAATTGCTCAGAAAAGCAAGCCATCAAAATCTATGTAAGTACTGAGTAAATATGTTGAGTGATGTTTCTGGCCCTTTGCTCTGATGTTTTCTTGCTGCGGTTGTTGTGTCATTGATTAAAGCTTCAGGTTTGTTATATACAGAAGGTTGTGTGCGGGGGACGTCTCGCTCAGTTTGGGGAAGTGTCTGCTGATGCTTGGCCTCCCATCTTTGGTTCCTGTTATTATTAATACCCAAGCAACAGGTAAAAATAGCAGCGAAGTAATATGACCACCCCCCATAAAATCATAAAAATGTATCTAAATCCAGTGCCTTCAGTACCAAGCTTTCTATTCAGAGTTTTCTTTCCTGTTTTTTAGGAAAGCTGGGTATTGGACAATACAAATCCATATCGCTTTTTAGACTTGTCAATCAGGACTCTAGGATTTCTAGGCTCCAGTAAAGTATTTATTCATATTTAATGATTTATATTTTTACACAAAATCCTTATAGCATTTTTGGATTTTGTTTTGTATTTGTTTTAGATCTTCCTCATCATCCATCCTGGTTCTTATGTGTTAAATATGTCCTGAGCCCCTCTTTTATTATATGGTAATACGCCCCTTTGTGCACATTTGTAAAAAAAAAAATCCCTATGTAAAACCCGCTACAGGAGTTCAGGAAGCTGAGATATGAGGAGCTCTTTGCAGGGTCCATATAGTGTAGAGTTGGCCCTTTGCTGCCTGTGACATGCAGGGAACACAGGATGGTCTGCAATGTGGGGACCCCAATAAACAGCACCTTATAAATTAAACATGGAGAGCAAGGGGTATAATGAATGCTGAATTTAGTTTTATGAGGAAGGCGGCGGTCCGCTGCTGAAATCATCATTTTTACCTATTATTTATCTCTTATTCATATCTTAATACATTCACTTAATCTCCGGTGCAGAATTTCATGTTATTTTTTATTTTGTTCAAATTTAGTTGCACTGACATCTGAATTTTCCAATGCTTTTTAATTGAAATTCTACTGTAATGTACTTTCTAATGAAATGCACATATAACTAAACTGAAGGAAAATTCTTTGCTGATTAATGTTATATCTTTTTTTTACAGTATTTAAATATGTGCTCCCAGCTATCGCCCCCATTAAGCTCATTTATAAATCTGTACACAGTAAGCTCCTGAGCTCCCCCTTGTGGCAGGTGCAACCAGACAGGATTTTTATGTATATCTGTGACTGTTACTCTAGAACAGATTTCCTCTGTGAGAAGTGATTGTTTTATCCCCATGGAGACGCCATTTATTGGTCTGTCTACTTGTTTTTGCTTGGACCAGCCAAATTATTGCTGCGTCTATGGCCACCCTAAGGGCTATCTCCCATCTCTCTCTAAGGCAACTGACTTGTGGCTGATCTGCACGTTATCTCTCCTGGTATCTACAGTCATTGTCCTTTTGCCCTCAGATCAGTGACATCTATCATATCTTCTGTGTTGCAGCCATGAATGGGTTAACTTTGCATGATAGCGAGCTGTGCTTGTGGGCTATAATGAGTTCCTTTATCTGTGGGGTGTCACAGCCGCAGGAATCCTGCACGGCCATTGATATTTTAACAGATTTCCTTTTTCTCCTTTGCAGGATTCAGCTAATTGTTTTAGTGTTATTGATAGTTGGAGGAGATAAGGTGGAGGGACAATTTGGTGGAATTCCAGAGACGTTTCTGACAAGTGGTTACAAGTCACCAGTCAACTGTACGGATTTCTAGGAAAAAAAGCAAATGTACATAACACGACAGTAACAAGTAGCAGAGAGCAATAGATACAATGTATCATTCGATTGATCATTGGCAACTTTGAGATTTTGCTACCATGTGTCCAGGCAGTTAGGGGCTTCTAGCGATCGGAGGTCCTCAATATTGGGCCAGGCTTTGTTGGAAAAGTTCCTTGGAATTACAGAACCCTTAAGACCCTTTTACACAGATTGATTATAGTATGAATAATCATTAGATTTAGAGAAGGTTCCCCACCATTGCCCAGTGTAAAATGCAAAGGTCGAACGTCGTAGGAGAATTTGCTCTTTTAGGGAAGCATCAACTCTCACTGTGGTGCTATAAGGGTCAATGTTTGGCCAGTATGGGTCTCAGTGTGTGGTCAAATATAGCTGTTAGCTCCTGGAGCAATTCAAAATGTGTACTAGAGTTCCACAACACAACCATATTGTACTGCTTTCTTGTGTGGCTTAGAGAGCAATGAACCTCACATGGCGCACATGTAACCACCCACGCTGCACCCTCTATAGCAGGGCCCAACAACTTTACCACCATGCAAACCAAGCAAGTGTTTGGGGCTCCAGTGATTAAGGGCCCCCCTGCTGACCACATGCATTTGGCTAAAAAAAGCCAGAGCAGTAGCAGAAGTGCCCAGACTGCACTGCTAAGCAGAGAACGAGGCCTAGCGGGCTGATGGGGGCAGAGATTTGGGGTGTGACAGGGTCCCTCAGACATAACTTTGCTTGGGGCCCCAGAAGATTGCCAAATCCAGTCTGCCTCTGACACTCCAGCTGTTGTGAAACTATAACTACCAGTGTGCTCCATCCACTTCTGTGGGATTTCTGAAAAGAGCAGAACAAGTGTGCACGCTGGGAGTTGTAGTCTGAGAGCTGGAGAACCAGAGGTTGTTGTGTGCTAGGACTTTAACCAAAAGTCCTATCAGAAAATATTCCAGTCCTAGTAAAACTAGTAGAATTGACCACAATGGGAAACTCTTGCCCTCATTATGACTCCTTAGCCCAACCCAATTGTGTGTCTGTTATTTCTATAGAGTAGGGGAATAGCAGGGTTGTTAGATACATTTGGCGCCGCTTATCTCTGTAGGAAAAATTGTCTGCAGCTCCTATATACACACACAACATTGTCTGCTGATCCTATATAGTCACAACCTTCTTGAAGACCCATGCACACTGTGGTGATGGTAATGACTCTGCTGTAAGCCACCCTGTCTAGTCCCAGTTCTGTTGGTTCTTGCAGCTGTCACTTTTGCTCTTATATGGATGCAGGTAACACATTACTTATTTCATCTCAAAACTTGGAAACGAGGAACTGAAGCGTCTATAAGAGGTTCCTTATACGCACTTGTGAGAGCACAGCTAAAACAGAAGCTGACCCCAGACCAGAGATAGCTGCCGGCCCCAAACCATGACTCCCTTACCTATTAGAGTACATGTTTAACCCCTTAGTGACCACAAATATGCCTTTTTACTTATGTAAACAAAGGGGTCTAGGATAGATAGCTGGTGTTTAAGAGTACCTTTCACCGCTCCTGACATTCCTGTTTTAATAGCTCCATGCATTCCCCACGTACTAACAGCTCTGGAGCATCTATTCTCATGTCTCTATGTTGTGCCGTTCCTTTATTATTTGCACTAGAAGTCATGAATAAATTGCTAGCAGTCTACAGTAAGGGTATAGAGGGGCGGTAACCAGTTGGGGGAGTGTCCCTGCACAGTCTGACAATGGCAGCACTGATTGGATAGAGTGAGTCTGTGCAGGGACACGCCCCCAACTGGTTACCTCCCCTCTGTACCCTTACTGAAGGCTAATAGCAATTCATTCATAACTTCTAGAAGGAATAATAAAGGAATGGCACAACATAGAGCCATTGGAATAGATGCTCCAGAATTGTTAGTACGTGGGGAACACATGGAGCTATTACAATAGGTGAGTCAGGAGGGGTGAAAGGTCCTCTTTAATCAATGATTATATGTACACAAAATGGTGCATTAAAAACTTTAACTTGTCCTGCAAAAAATAAGGCCTCATAAAGGTATATTGATGAAAAACCAAAAAAGTTATAGCTCTTGGAATGCAATTTTGAATACAATTTTTTGTATTACCCCCCCCCGCCCAATTTGCAATATTGAGCTGTTGATATCATCATATTAGTCTCCATGATCTAATAAAAAAATATACTATTTTTACCCCCCACCTGTCCCTTCTTTTTTTTTCTTCTAAGTGCGCCGTAGTTTCACGCATGCGCCGATGTTACTCACGTCCGGGCTTTCTGGTGCACATGCACCAGAAAGCGGAGAAAGCTGGCGCATGCGCAATTACACTACTTGAGGCTGCTGCCAGGACACCGCACAGGCCCGGACGTGAGTAACGACAGCGCATGCGCGAGACTACAAAAGGCGAGGACAGCAGTGAATAATTAACAGCGGTGCGGCACTGGGCTTTGCGATAATGGGAGCGGCTGATCACAAACGGCCGGAGGGACAGCCCCTTGGGCATGTTAGGACGGGTTTGCATATAAATAAAAACTATTAAACTTGACACCAGGTGCCGGGCCCCTTGTCAGCCCGGGCCCCGAAGCAGAGGCTTCCCCTGCCTCCCCGGTAGTTACGTCACTGCTAATGTCTATGTCCAGCTAAGGAGATAATTGATCCATAAGAAACTGTTATCGTTATACAGCGGCATGCAAAGGTTTGGGTGTCCCCTGGTCAAAATTATCGTTACTGTGAACAGTTAAGAAGTTGCACCTTTTGAGGTCATCTACTGTGGATTTTGAGGCGTGTTTAGGATCATTATCCATTTCTAGAAGCCATCCTCTTTTCAACTTCAGCTTTTTACAGTTAGTGTTATGTTTGCTCCCAGAATTTGCTGGAATTTTATTGAATCCGTTCTTCCCTCTTCCCATGAAATGTTCCCCGTGCCATTGGCTGCAACACAACCCCAAATCATGATTGATCCACCCCCCATGCTTAATGGTTGGAGAGGTGTTTCATGAACTTCTGGGCCCTTTTTCTTTTCAAACATACCTTTGCTTGTTTTGGCCAAAGAGTTCTAACCTTTAGATATTCTTTTGCACACTTCTGATGCTGATTTTTGTGGTGAGGACGCAGGAAAGGTTTTCTCCTGATGACTCTTCCCATGAAGGTCATATTTGTGCAAGTGTTGCTGAACAATAGAACAAAGTACCGGAACTCCAGAGTCTGCTAAATCTTTCTGAAGGTCTTTTGCAGTCAAGCAGGGCTTCTGATTTTCTTTCCTAGGATTCCTACGAGCAGCTGTCTCTGAAATTTTTCTTGGTCTTCCAGACCTTCTCTTGACCTCCACCGACCCTGGTAACTGCCATTTCTTAATTACATTTCGAATTGAGGAAATATCAACCTGAAAACGCTTAGCTATCTTCTTATAGCCTTCTCCTGCATTTTGGGCCTCAACCATTTTCATTTGTAGATTGTGAAGCAGCTGCTTAGAGGAACCCATGGCTACTGTTTTTTGAGACAAGGTTGGAGGAGTCTGGGTATTTAAAAAGCTGTGAAATCTGAATCACTTGGCCTTTCCTAATGATGATTATGAACAAACCTTAACCCCAACAGGATATTTAAGATCTGAGACCTCGGTTAAAGTTATCCGAGTGCTCAAATCTCCTTGGATTCCCAGACTCTTTCAAGGAAATCCTTTACTTTTTCCACTCTAAAATTCTACAAAACCACAATAATGCAGTGATATTGCCTAAAATGTTGAAAAGTGTGTTTCATCTTTAACTTTATGCCTTTGGAGACCATTTAATCTTCAACTTGCTGAACTGTTCACAGTAACAGTAATTTCGACCAGAGGTGCCCAGACTTTTACATGTCACTGTATATCCTTCAGTTGTCTTCTGTTTTATTTACATCTGTTTCTGGGGTAATTCAGTAGAAAGATATAAGACATTATAGCTTCCAGAGAGGTTGTTGCTCAACTTTCCTAGACACCTGAACGCCAGATCTGCCCAGTGACATATCACAAATCCCTTGTCCTCATAGTCTGTTACAATGTATCACTTCATGTAAAATGTATCAGTCTGGAGTGTAGGGTGTGCAGCTCAGAGAGGATTGTCTAGACTGGACTATCAGCCATGATATGCAAAAGTTTAGTCTTATTCGCTGACAGCAAGCAGGGGTCTTGAGAATTGTAAGGAATTTAAAAAAAAGTTGCAGAACTTTTGATTTCTTGACATTTGCTGACTGCCCCCCCACACACACACACACTCATTTAATGAGAATCATTGAGCTGCCTGTACATGGTACACCACTGTAGGACTAGAGGCTGCAGCTCTGGATCTCAGGGATTCAGATGGAGAGATACAGGCAGATCTGTTACATGCCAAAGCTTCTCAGCAGCTATAGGAGTCTAGACAGCCCCACACAGAGAGCGTCCTATGGCACCTTCTAATGGACGTCTCAGAATCATTTCACTCCGAGACATGTGGGATCACAAGTCAAATCATCAAGGCTCCTCTGAGCAGGCTCCTGATGCCTACCTGTGCAACACCTCCCTCCGCTAGGGATAACATGTTGTCTCAGACTTAACTGACATCTTAACAGAGCAGATAAAGTCATTCATAGGTCACTGAATAAGAGACACGTTATACTAATCCATAGAAATGTACAGTTTATTGTAGCTATAGTAAGCTGAATTCCATAAATCCAGTATATTACATTACCTACCTTCACTGATCCTGAGTTATATCCTGTATTTTACTCCAGAGCTGCACTCACTATTCTGCTGGTGCAGTCACTGTGTACATACACTACTTATCCTGTACTGATCCTGAGTTACATCCTATATTATACTCCAGAGCTGCACTCACTATTCTGCTGGTGCAGTCACTGTGTACATACATTACTTATCCTGTACTGATCCTGAGTTACATCCTGTATTATACTCCAGAGCTGCACTCACTATTCTGCTGGTGAAGTCACTGTGTACATACATTACATTACTTATACTGTACTGATCCTGAGTTACATCCTGTATTATACTCCAGAGCTGCACTCACTATTCTGCTGGTGCAGTCACTGTGTACATACATTACTTATCCTGTACTGATCCTGAGTTACAGCCTGTATTATACTCTAGAGCTGCACTCACTATTCTGCTGGTGCAGTCACTGTGTACATACATTACTTATCCTGTACTGATCCTGAGTTACATCCTGTATTATACTCCAGAGCTGCACTCACTATTCTGCTGGTGGAGTCACTGTGTACATACATTACATTACTTATCCTGTACTTTTCCTGAGTTACATCCTGTATTATACTCCAGAGCTGCACTCACTATTCTGCTGGTGCAGTCACAGTGTACATACATTACTTATCCTGTACTGATCCTGAGTTACTTCCTGTATTATACTCCAGAGCTGCACTCGCTCTTCTGCTCACTGTGCAGTGCAGTCTCTAGTAAGCATTCTTATATCATGTATATATATATATATATATATATATATAGTAACAGCCAGTCCATTGCAGTGACCTTCGGAGCAGCGCTCAGGCAGGCCATGGTTAGGTAAACAGTGTACAGGAGGCTATAAACCTCTTACATTGTAATACTATAGTTAATGAGTATAAAACACTAGATGACCTGAGGACAGAGGTGGGTCTTAACCCTTCAGTGACCATGAGGCGAGCAGCCTTAGCCTATCTGGGTATCTGTGACCATAAAACACATCACGCTGTTGGAGCACTACTAGTTCCAGCATGCCATTTAGTTGCTGTATCATTGCCACCTGTGGGGTGCTGAGATTTGTAGTGCATTATCTTCGCAGAGGACCACTGCATGACTTCTCACAAGGAGACATGGGCCCTCCTGTAACACTGGACTACAACCCCCAGCATAACCTGAGCACACAGTGTCTTAGATTCAGACCCTGGCTCTGCCCTCCTGTGGGACTACAGAATCCAGCAATATGCCCTGACAAGGACATCCCGATGATGAACTACAAATCCCAGCTAGCCTCGTCACCTTCAACAATCCTGGGGGTTATAGTTCCACTACACAAGGGAGAAAGCTGTGCACAGTTCTGGCAAGCAAGGTGTTAATGGCCGAGCCCGCTGACATGCCAGCAGCCGCTCCTCACAGGTTCCTACATGCATGGCATCGTGTGACTGAAGCCTGGTACCTGCCCTCTACAGGTGAAGTTCCGTCACTTTGCAGGAGGAGCCTCAGACTTTGCACCGGGCTGCAGGGTGAGGATCCCCCCAGTGGCCGCCAGGGGCGCCCCCTCATTCTGCCGGCCTCAGTTTTGAAGGGGTTTCTTTCTGCTGGAAACAAATGTGCTCTTAATTATCATATGTATAAGTGAGTTTCAGGAAGGGGCCGAACAAGTCAAATCCCATCAGAGCCAGGAGCAGGCAGTGACTTTCAGGGGGCTGGAAAGAGAGAGAATAAAAGTGCAAGAAGACAGCGGAGCCTCAGACTGGCCGAGCCTTTGTGCTGGAGGTTTGGAGCAGTGTGCAGTGCCTACCCCACACCCTGCATTCACCAGAGCCTTGGACTGTACCCCCCAGGACCCTCCATCCACTTTCCAAGAACTTCTGCTGACTTTTCCGCAGGCGGGATCCTGAGCTGGAAGGACTTTGCTCCCGGGGATTTGTCAACACAGGATAAAGTCAGCGGCTCCCTGTCAGTGAGTGAGAGGCAAGCTGGGCAGCCTGGACCTCAAGAAGATCGTCTCCAGCATGCAGAACTACAAGTATGACAAGGCCATGGTACCAGAGAGCAGGAATGGGGGCAGCACCACTCTCAACAACAATAATGGCCCTGGCAACTGCAAGAAGATCCTCCTCATCTTCCTGGATGTATTCTGCCTCATAGTCGGTGAGTCCAGTCTTAGGTTTCCCTTTAAACCCATGGCTCTGGGGGTCAAAGCTGCCGGGCTGTCACTAGGTGTGGAGCCCTGGGGCTTTCAAGGAGCCTATAGTGTTCACTTCTCTCAGGCACATACTCCTCTGACAGCATGATGGTCCCAGAACCTTATTATATTCTATATTCATGAGTATTAGACTGTGCATTAGTTTATTTTTGCCTTTTATTACATTTTGCATTACATTGTGCTTGCATTGCATGACATTTTCATTATATTGGGCTTGCTTTGTGTTATATTTTGCATTATTGTGACTGCCTTATATTTTACATTATATCATAATTGCATTGTATTACACTTTGCAGTACAGTGTGCTTGCATTGTACTACATTGTGCATTATATTGCGCCTGCATTGTATTATAGGTTGCATTATATTATACTTGCATTCTATCACATTTTGCATTATATTATACATTGCATTATATTATACTTGCATTGTATTACATTGTGTATTATATTGTGCCTGCATTGTATTATAGGTTGCATTATAGTATACTTGCATTCTATCACATTTTGCATTATATTGCGCCTGCATTGTATTATACGTTGCATTATCTTATACTTACATTGTGTATTATATTGCGCCTGCATTATGTTCTACGTTCATTATTTTACATTTTGCATTATATTATCTTTTGCATTACATTAAACTTCCCTCTTGCAGAACAGCCCTCCCTTTATGCCAGCCCCCAATGTTTAACTTCTTCACACACTATTTTCATTCCTCTTCATATTTTCAGGAAATATTTTTGTTAGGAAAAAGTGATGTGTAACATAGTATCCTGCAGACTTTCACTGACTTCATGTGCCTGGTGCCTGGTGGATGTGTAGTGTAGAGTTTCACTTGTGGAGTAAATTGTCACTGGAAAAGGGAAAGTGTGTGATTATGAATATGTGGAAAGCACCCAGCAGATCCTGATCCACTGGTTCTATCCCCTGATGGGAACGGTTGGAATTACAAATTGCACAGCAATGACAGATTAAATAACTGTAGAGTTATGGGAAGGGGGCACAGGCAAGTATAGAGCAGAACTACAACTCTCAGCATGTGATGATGAGGCTTTGCTCCACTGCTGTATATGGTACTCATTATGGTCACCCATCTGCTGGGTGTGTGTGTGTGTTTAGATTGTAGCTTTTGCTCTATAAACCGTATCAATGTGTGGTCCTGGAGAATGCAGCTTTAGTTCCTATAGGTTGTATATGGGAGAGGCACATGATAGTCCCTAGTGTAAAACATAAGGTCCCTGAGAGTAAGCAGCTGGTGCCTGTATGATAGGAGTAGCTGGCTGTGTTGTGACTTTGGCGGGGTCTCTGGAGGAACAGCACCGTCTCAGTCTTATCAGATTTAAGAGAAATCCTTTCAATATCTTCAAAGACAATCCTTTCTGCTTTGCTCTGAATTCTCCACATTGCATTCTGCAATCACCGATGTATGACTTCTCCTCCACTCAGCTGTGCAACACTTATGAAATGATTTTCCAAAACCACAATTAGACGCCCCCCCCCCCTCCTCCCAGTGTACAATCTGCAGCTTACTGTGGGCTGAAACCTGATAACTTCTAGTAAGGAGAGGCGCCGTGTCCGCGACCCCTCTACTGCAGCAGATACACCATCATTACATTCTCATTGCACTGGAGTCAACCATGGCCATATCCCGTCCCTTTAAGAACATCCTCAGTAGTGACAAATGTCCCATTGACCATAAGTGCAACCGCAGTGACTTGTTTCCAAAGGTCATGTCATGGACGCCCACATAGTGCAATACCTTGGCTCTGCGGCTAAGCTGCATGTCAACAATGTAGTTAGTAGCCGGTCAATGGTGGATATTTAAAGTTGACTTAAGGGGTGTCTAAAGCTGAGCCGAATCCATAAATCATTATATAATTGACATCTGGTTTGCATTGTATCCCATGTAACTGAGAATGGTTGGGGATTGGATAGCTTTAGGTCCTTTAAACATAGTACGTGCCCCCCTTGATATACAGCCTAGGTTGGCTTTGCTCCATCCAGTACAGTTGAGATCTCCTGGTGTAAGCTGTCTGAATGATTAAGAAGGTTTGTGTTACAACCATTAGAGCAAGAATTTAGCCTTCAAAGGAGCCCAGCTAGGAGACAGAGACTTTCTAAGTGTCTTCTCGCCATACTCATGGCTCTACCATTGGCTGCTGCATGAGTCTGCTGACAGTTAACAGCAGCAACAATGCATTGTCTGTCCACATTAAAGGCGCAGATCCCAGATAACAGTGCCATGAGAGGAGATAAGACTTGGAAGGTTAACTTGACGTTTGCACTGTAAACTTTCCAAATATAGGAGCTAAAGCCGAAGCTGCCCCAGCTAATCTCCGACCGTAATCCTCCGATTATTGCCAGATCCTTTTTATTTTCTCCTTTGATTTTAGTTATTCAGCATTTTCTACGCTTGGTCTTTAATAAGCTTCTATGAGCATTGAGCCTCCTGGTATCCCTTGTAACATGTCCAGTTGAGTGTTGGTTACCATGCTCCTCTTCGGTGTCACCAGATTCTCCCTAGGTTCACTTAATGGCTGGCAGCTATGAAATAAGATGTCCTAATGCTTTCTGCAAGGAGCAGCTATCGTGTGACACTGTGCAGACATCTCCCAAACAAGGCTGCTCCCAAGGTGTACAGGTAATTGGCAACACAAAGATGTAAAAAAACTTGGTAAAGACTAATTTTGCAGACTGGTTCCGAAGTGAAGAACGGATATAATCTACCCAATTGTATGTTGGGTCTGTCCGTTGTTTCATCAGTAGCCACACCTACAGATGAAACCTTCAGCCTATCTCCCTATCTCCTTGAACCTGGATCTTAAGAAGCTAATGCTCTGAAGTATGGGAAGAAACCCAATTAACCATGTGGAGAACATACAAACTCCACACAGAAGTTGACTCTGTTCAGATTAGAACCTTTAACCCTAATGATGTGAGGAACTTGCATCTCCTTCCATAGGGTCTTAGCTATCAAGGTACTTGGTTGATCAACTGAAGACTTGAGAGGCCTCCTGACTACAGGTTTCTGGGTCAGCTACTGTATCTTGAGTCAGATGTCTTAAGTCTATAAATCAAAGAGCGGAGACACTGACTGTCAACTAGATGTTTGCTTTGTCAGGGGGAGGCAAACGTTTCATTAGTGACTTCTGTCCTCGTTATTGCAAAATTCCTCAGACTGACCCAGTGGGAGTCATCTATCTTGTCTGCCTGGTTTTCGGTTTTCTGCATTGCACCCCCTGATTCGCCCAGAAGACATCTCCAGAGGATGGTGCAGAGATATGGAATCAAAATGACCATTTACTGTATGTCAGTGTGTACGGTAAACCTAGAAAGTAGCATATTGTCCTTTCTAATTGCTGCTGTCCCTAATTATTGTCATTAGTCCGCCTCATGTGATGCCCTGTCACACTGGAGCATCTTGACAATAGTTTCTGTAACAACTCTTCTGCATCTTAAAGAACCTGCACAAAGCAAAACAGTTCCCTCATTTACATGACAAATTGCACAGGCGGTCTTCTGGTATCACCCATAATAGACAAGCATGGTGGAGTTTCATGATAAAGTTGTCACCTTGGAGACCCATGCTAAATCAACCTTTATAACAATCCCGTTCAACCCAGTGGTTGCCTTTGCTTGATGAGGTTGCTAGGACATGCTAGAAGGCATCTCAGATAAGAACCAGGACTTACACTTAACACCAACATTCCCTACAGACTGAAATGCATTACCTTCAGTTCAATCGACTGGAATCTGTGGGCAGAAACCACCATCTGGTCATTATAAGGAGAACTGGAGGCAGTGTAGACTAGTACGGCTGTGTACAATCAATGGAGATAAGTACCTTGGTCATCCAGCCCCTCCATGACTATCTATGATGTTCCCTTTGAGGATTACCACGTATCTGCAGAGTATGTCTTCATAATGAGTGATTGACAAGAGCAAATACGTCTTGCCTTTTCTTAAAAATGTGCTAGGAGGGTTGACAACAGATATCTGCCTTTGACTTGTTAGAAATGGTGGTCGCTAGAACTTGTTGGAAGACGTCTTAGATAAGAACCAGGGCTTGCACTCAATAGCACTTTTCCCTGATTCCCTGACAGATTGTAATGTATTATGGATGAAAATGACTACAAACTGAGAGAAGAACTCACCATCTGGTCATTGTGAGGTGAACTGGAGGTTATGTAGACTGGTACTGCTCGGCACAGTCAATGAGAGCGGCACCTTGGCCTTCCTAGCTCTTCACATGTTCCATTTGAGGAGCACCACGTAGCTGGAGAGCCAAAGTTTTCTTAATGAATGATTGACAGATGCAAACACTTCAGGGCTTTCCTTCAAAATGGTCTGGGAGGATTTAAGAGGACTTTCTTCATCCAACATTTTCCATGGTCTTAGATGGTATCATAAACTTAAGGGTGGCAGGAAAATCCCAAGTATTTCACCAATGCTGGACAACAGATTGGAGTAATTTAACCCACCCAGTTAATAATATTTACAGAAAAGTTTCTTATTCCTGACTTGCTACAGTGGAAGAGGCCTCAGGACCATCTGGAATAACTTTACAGATGCAGAGCTTGGAGGGAGGGTTAACCCTTCATGGTCTCACCAGCCATGCATCGTGGCCCCATCCACCTCACTGTGGCCTCAGTTGGGCCATCTGGGGACTCGGTTTGTCTGCAAATACAATAAACTTGAACATGTCTCTTTATGTGGGTACAGACCAAATGGGAAATGTAAACTTTCCAGGAAACTCCTAATGAAACAGCAGGTACCGTGCCGTTCTCCTTTTGTGGTCAGAATTTGCAGCAGAAATTTAGTTACTTTTTTACTTAGTTTTTCTTAATTAGTTTCTTTTTTTTTTTTTTCCTGGAAACTGGATCTCCCCGTTGGTCTTTTAAAAGGGGGAAGGAAAGGAGGGGGCTTCATGCTCCACCAACAGACCTGACAGGGTCTGGAAACTGGCAGTCCAGTGATATATATGTGTCTGTTTCCTTTTTTCTCCAGAATGTCTCTGCTGCTTAATTTTTTGGAAAAATCATATAATCTTAAAGCGCTGAGTCTGCAGTCTTTGATCTAAGCCTTGAAACATGAGATGCCCAAAATGGAATCTGATTTGTAGCTTTGGAGGTGACCTTGAGCTGGTCATATGATTCCTCATAGGGACAGGACAGTTATGTAGCTTGATATGTAGCAGAGCTAGAAGGCACCAATTTGCATGCACCTGCTGGCCCCAATCTGCCATGGGGATCTTTACAGCTTTTAGTTCATTTATAGATACCGTATTTGCATAGGATTATGGCGTTTATTTTTATTTTTTGAAAAATCCATTTGGTAATGGTAGCTTCAGGCAGTATTTCTTTTCTCTTCTTCTTTATGGTGAGGTGTGAGTCTGGAGTGTGGGCGGCTGAAGCCCTGTAAATTCATATTCCTATAAATGCAGCTTTGAAAGGTTACTACATCTACATCCGAGCCATAGAGCATTCATTATCTAATTATAAAATCACTTCATGGCAATTCGCTTTATAAGTGGGAAGCCTGATGTGGAACATATAGAGTGGCTGTCCTCCAGCTCTACCAGGACCAGAGGATAAAAATAGGAAAGGACGATTCAAGGGCAATTATTTACTGGGAATTGTCAGATTTTAAGTAGAAAAACTAACGCTACTGTTACCATTCGTTTCTGGGCTTCGAGGTCAGTTACAGATTAACTTAGATATCGCCTGAGAATAGAAGCTGGAGGATTGAGAAGCTCGGCAGGAGTGGACCAGGGTCAAAGTCTTGTCAAGGCTTGTAACCAGGAGGGTTTCTGAGCAGGATTCCCTCCACCTCAGCTAACGTCTTCTTGCACCATGGTGATAAGGGACTTGGGGGCATCTGGACACATGACCAGGATTTGCTGCTTTAGATTTCACCTTTTTTTATAGACCTTTTTGGGTTCAATTTGTGAAGTTTTCAGGGAGAGATGTATAAAGCTGACTACGAGAATCCAGGTGCATTTAGGATTTTGTAACATCTGGAGGATATGTGGGGACAGCTGACCGGAAAGCACTGGATGCTCATTGCAGATCATCTTCCACTTCCCATTCAAGCACTGACTAATTACAGTTTTCGTGGGAAGGGGGCGGGGGGAGTTGGGAGAAAACAATTATTACCCATAGCTTGTAATTTTCGTACTGGGCTTTGGTGAATTATTGATCATGTGGTCATCCTGGCTGACCATGCTTTAGCCTGATTGGGTCAATGATGGTGCCATGCATGGTTAGCTCTTTAGAAGTTTCACCTTTTTTCACATGTTGGATTTCAGCTTGCTAAATACTTCCATTCTCAGGGAAAAAGCTGTCCACTAGAGATGTCGGGAAGCAGCTTACTCTTCTGTGCCTATTGAGAACACATGCATGCTCAGCCCAACCCAGAGTGCATTTGTATGGGGGCACAAAATAGATTGTAGTCGGCTCATTTGGCCTGTAGCTATCTAAGGTGTTTGGCCGGCTCTAAGTTGGTGGTTGGACTTTCCAATGACTGAAAGACCTAGGGCTATGCTAGTAGTGGGGCGTACACTTAGAGAGACAAGGGCCAACAAGTATAAAGTCTTCAGTGGACTGCTGATTGCCCCAAGATAACTTCCCAGGGTCATCCTTTAGACACCCACCTATAAACAAAAGAAAGTCCTCCTCCTGTTCCTCAGAGGTGGGCCACGTTGGGCTGTAGTGGCATTGGGCCATGCTTCCTTGACATACTCCAGTAGTTACCTAGGTTTAGTCAACTTTTAGCCAATTCTTGAATGAAAGCAAAAGTTCCCACCTGTGCACCCACCTAGTGGACAACCAGATGTCTCCACACCCAACAGTTATTCCCACCAACCCTCTTATCTATTGGATTTACCACCCGGTTGACAAAATGGCCAAAGCTAGTGTCTCAACAAGGAAAGTCTGAATACTGAAGTTATTATCTGGAACAGGCCAGGTATCAGAGACAACTGTAAACCTCTTCACGAGGCTCCATCTTTGTATCACCTTGGGTAACAACGTCACAGAAATCTCCTCTGTCTCCTGTGTCTTAAGCCTGTGTTCATCCACCGTGTCTTCACTGTCTTGTGTCGCCATCTACCTTTCCGTGCCTTCCCTCTCATCAACCATTTGATTAGGAAATCAAGAAGAGCGGAGAGGGGGTCTGGGAACAATGCCCCTTTCAACTGCCTGATCTAATTTAGTATCTTTGAAAAGTGAATACAGCCTTGTGCTCGGCGCTTTCACTGGCCATAGAAATGTCACTGTGAATGGCAATTCATGCCGTACATAACTCCGAGAGAGCCAAATGGCCGTTATGTTTTTCCCACCAATTCTATTGAAAAGTTTGCACAATAGACATTGTTTCAGGGCCGTCTCCTTGGCAACAGCCATTGATGCCCAATTTACATCTCAGTCTGGATAATCTGCCCCCGTCTGTTCTACTGCCTCCATAAATAACCCCCAATCGTTGCGAAAATAAAATAAATAGTAGTCAACAAACTTTAGTGACGTTTCAAAAGGTAACAACTTGTCAAATTCGTCAGCCCTGCCCCTGACACATTCCTTGGTTCAGCATGAATATTGACACGGTGTAACCAGTTTCTTCGTGTGTTGTGTTCAGACTTGCATGAAGTCTCTTGCAGAAAGTGAGGACCGCCGCGTCCTTAAATTACACAGCGTCGTTTATGAGCTCTTGCTAATAAGAGCGTGAAAACAATTTTCCCGGAGTGAAAGGACTGAGCTCTGTGGAGCAGGTTCAATATGCCCTTGGCCCATTGTCAAAGCCCTATTCAGACGGAGGCTTTAGATGAATGGAGCAGTGATTAACATGGGAGACGGCAGCGCTGGGGTATACAGGGTATACAGCGCCTCGGATAGGGCGAGGCTGAGGGGACGAACAGAGGACATGGTGACAAGTGCACAATGTGGAAGATCTGAGCAGAACTCCTGGAGGAACCGTAATAATAAACCCTGGAGTGCAATATGGTCATATCCAGTGGTCAGATGATGTTGGGAATTGTAGTGCTCTATGTATAGATTATAATAGGAATGTATGATGGTCATAGCCAGTGGTCAGATGATGTTGGGGATTGTAGTGCTGTATGTAGAGAGTATAATAGGATTGTTTTATGGTCATCTCCGATGGTTAGGGCTAAAACGATTACTTGATAGAATCGAGTAATTTGACACATAAAAATCAGTTTGTGTCATGTGACCACGGAGCGGGAGTGAAGCGCTTGCTATTACTTACCGCTCCATGGTCACCCGCCGGCTCGTACTGCGCCGCACAGAGAAGAAGAGGAAGGAGCTGTGGAGCGGCGCCCCTACAGGAAAGGTAAGTATTTTATTTCACTGGTGCTGGGGACATGGCACTGAAGGGGGACAGCCAGCAATGGATGGCATGGAGGGGCTGACTGATGCACTGGGTGACATTGAGGGGGTGACTGATGGCACTGGGGGACATGGAGGAGCTGACTGATGGCACTGGGGGAGTAGGGGACATGGAGGGGCTGACTGATGGCACTGGGGGACACGGAGGGGCTGACTGATGGCACTGGGGGAGTATGGGACATGGAGGGGCTGATCTGATGGCACTGGAGGACTGGGGACATGGAGGAGCTGATCTGATGCACCGGGTGACATGGAGGGGCTGACTGATGCACTAGGTGACATGGAGGGGCTGACTGATGGCACTGGGGGAGTAGGGGACATGGAGGGGCTGACTGATGGCACTGGGGGACACGGAGGGGCTGACTGATGGCACTGGGGGACTGGGGACATGGAGGGGCTGATCTGATGGTACTCGGGGACATAGAGGGGCTGACTGATGGCACTAGGGGAGTAGGGGACATGGAGGGGCTGACTGATGGCACTGGGGGACATGGAGGGGCTGATCTGATGCACTGGGTGACATGGAGGGGCTGACTGATGCACTGGGTGACATGGAGGGGCTGACTGATGGCACTGGGGGAGTAGGGGACATGGAGGGGCTGACTGATGGCACTGGGGGACATGGAGGTGCTGATCTGATGGTACTGGGGGACATGGAGGGGCTGATCTGATGCACTGGGTGACATGGAGGGGCTGACTGATGCACTGGGTGACATGGAGGGGCTGACTGATGGCACTGGGGGAGTAGGGGACATGGAGGGGCTGACTGGCACTGGGGGACACGGAGGGGCTGACTGATGGCACTGGGGGACTGGGGACATGGAGGGGCTGATCTGATGGCACTGGGGGACATGGAGGTGCTGATCTAATGGCACTGGGGGAGTGGAGGACATGGCAATGGAAGGCATGGAGGGGCTGATGGCACTGGGGTGGGGGACAGCTAAATGCACTGGAGGAACGGAGCTGATGGCACTGGGTTGGGCGGGAGCTGATGGCACTGGGGGGAACTGATGCACTTGTGCTGATCGCACGGGGGGGAACGAAGGGTGTTGGGCACTGATAGCACGGGGTCTGATGAGTTTTTATAAAGGAAAACAGTCTATTATTTCATTATTTCTTATTAGATTACTTGATTTATCATAAAAAATAATCAATAGAATACTCGATTACTAAAATAATCGTTTACTGCAGCTCTACCCGTGGTCACATGATATTGGGGATTGTAGTGCTGTATATAGAGAGTATAATAGAATTGTATGATGGTCATGTCTGGTGGTCAGATAATGTTGGGGATTGTAGTGCTCTATGTATAGATAGGATAGGATTGCATGATGGTAATATCCAGTGGTAAATTCATGTTGGAGGTTGTAGTGCTCTAAGTATAGAATAGAATAGAATTGTATCATGTCACGCCCAAAGGCGTCATGTTGGAGGTTGTAGTGGTCTAAATATACAGTAGCTATAATAGAATTGTTTTAGGGTCCAGTCCTGTTGGGGGTTGTAGTGTACTTTACATAGCAATAATAGAACTGTGTTATGGTTATGCCCAAAGGCCAGGTCACCTTGGGGGTTTCAATATTTGGTGCATACAGTATACTGGACACGTTCAGGTCATGTAGGGGGTTGTAGTGCTCTATGTATAAAGTATAGTAGCACTGTCTTATACTCATGTCCTGTGGTCGGGTCATGGTGGGGGTTGTAGTGCTCTATGTAGGGTTGTATTATGTCATTTTCAGTGCTGTTCTTTGATTAGTAGACTGTTTAGGTAAAGATGTCTCCCAGCTTGCAGTCATTTGCCCCTTGATTTTACTCCTCTGAAAGACCAAACATTAGTAACTTTATGTGGTGAAATAAAAAATAGCAGAAAAAACAACAAAACACAAGAGTTTATTAGTTCAGGTTAATCTTCAAAATCAACTGTAAAGCAGGAGGACCCTGGAAACCGCTAGCCTTGACTTTATCATGGAGCGTAGTCACAGAACTCTCTTTGAACCCTCTACACGTTGTTAATCCCTCTTTGTTTTTCTTTTAAGAAATTGCTTTTATTTCCTTCCCATGAAAAGGTTTCCTTGGAACGGTCTGCGTTCTAAGATTTCGAGGCCTATTATGAACCACAGAGCTGCTGGCAGTGCTTGGTTTCTTCTCAAACATTTCACCAGTTCAGATCTTTGGGGTTCAAGTTCAGGATACAGAGCTCCGGGGGTAAAACAATGAGGCTTTTCAGGAGGACAGGGCCATTGGCGTGAATGCAAAGCCATTTCTTTAGAGCTGAGCACTGGGGAATGTGCAGAAATCAGGAGCATTCGATTACAGACAGTGGATTTTATTTGGATTTCTTTACTCCGCTTCTGGTTTTGATGTTCTTTAGTGGGAAATTCATTTGCAGAAGAGGAAAAAAAAATCTTCTGAAGTTTTTGTGTTTGTCTTAGAGGTGGAGACGGGTATCCTGAATGCCCAGAAATTAGCTGAGAATGGATCGGTCCTGTTTCATGTGAAGGGAGGTGGCATCTCAGGGCTGAAGGAGCGATCCTTTACATCCATTTAAATTGGATTAAGCTATTTTTTTCATCCCTCCCAGATTTGACTTTTTGGCAGTTCTATGTTTAACAAATGCAGATTTTTTTTTATTCCAACATACCGTAATTGCAGCAATTTTTTTGGGGTACATGTTTTCATTAATTTTTTATATTCAAATACAAAGGGTAGCAAAACCAAATTCTGGGTTATTTAGAAAAAAAATAAAAATAAAGGAAGAATTTGGTTGTAAAGAGAACATCATTTCTTTACCTGTGATGGCATTTTTATCGGTAAGGGCTCGTTCACACGACCGTAAGGCTTTTAACGGATCCAGTTTTCCAGTTTTTTGTTTCAGTAGTGTTTCCGCTTCCGTTCCGTTTTTCCGTATGGCATATACCAGTAATGGTGAACCTTTTAGAGACCGAGTGCCCAAACTGCAACCCAAAACTCATTTATCGCGAAGTGCCAACATGGCCATTTACCCTGAATACTAATATAACATATGTTTCATGTACTTTATCATTTATCTATAATAGCCTGCCTACATTCAGTGAGCTGTGCCATTCATAGCATGCCCTGCGCTGATGAATGGCAGAAAAAGTCTAAGGCATAGTGTTACACCTTGGACTTCTTCCAGGGTTCGAGTGCCCACAGAGAGGGCACTGAGTGCCGCCTCTGGCACCCGTGCCATAGGTTCGCCATCACTGGCATATACAGTATACAGTAATTACATAGAAAAAATTGGGCTGGGCATAAAATTTTAAAAAACGGATCGGATATGGAAGACATATGGAGTACATTCTATATGTGTTCCGTTTTTTTTTTTTTGCGGAACCATTGACTTGAATGGAGCCACTGAACGTGATTTGAGGGCAATAATAGGACATCTTCTATCTTTGAACGGAATGGAAATACGGAAACGGAATGCGTACGGAGGACGTTGCGGAACCATTAAAATGAATGGTTCCATATACGAACCGTATACAGAACGCAAAAAACAGCCCGTATACGGAACGCAAAAAACGAACCCTAAGGCTGGCCATACATGAGAGGGTCAGATAGTCCTCAAAAAGACAGGATCTCCACCAGTATGTATGTGCCTAGAGCCAATGTCTACTTCAGTGGAGTCTGGTGGGAAGAGCTTAATGAAATACAATATACAATACAGTAATGCAATATACAGTACAGTAATACAATATACAATATACAATAATACAATATACAATACAGTAATACAATACAGTAATGCAATATACAATACAGTAATACAATATACAATATACAGTACAGTAATACAATATACAATACAGTAATACAATATACAATACAATATCAGCCAGCCTAAAAATCCAACTCAGATTGGACATACTGGATTTCAGCCCAATCCTTGGTTTCTGCCCCCAGATATGTCTGGCAGAGCTTTTCCTCATCTCCCCATTGGAGCCGCAGGCTCAGCTCTCTGTATGGGAATTTTATAAAAAGATTAGTGCCTTCATTATACAGTAACCTGAGATTAGGTGGTTAATTTACTTTTAAATAATTAGTAACTTATTTCTTTGATACAAATTTTCTGGAGGTTTATAAAAACAAGGATTGGAGGATACAATGGAAAGTTTGTATCCAAATACAAATCAATACAAGCCCCATAGGAGAACTATAGGGATCAAATGGAAGATTGCATGAATTATTATTTTCCACCATGTGTCCATTGCCTCCTTATCTCTTTAGATTGCTAGCTCTTGGGAACACCGTCCTCCATGGTCTGTTCCCAGTACATAAGTGTCACAGATTATATTGGTGCTATAGGAGATAACGGTCTTCTCTCTTCCATGCTGTCATATCCTTCAGCCGGGGGCTGCACATCATCATCACTTCATTGAGGTCTCAGACCCTCCAGGACCCGGCCATACTGCGCTGCCATACAGCTTGGGGTTTTTCTTGCAGCTTTCCCACTCGAGAAGACAATGGAGGGACGATCTGTCAGCACAGGCTTATCTGCAAACCCCGCTTACAGACCAGATAGCAGCAGCTCTGTAGAGGCTCTCAGGCGTTAATGATTAGATGGTGCCAACTCAAGTGGCTGGGTGCGAGAGAGCAAACATGGGGGCTGCCCAAAGTATTTGATCTGGATACAGTAGGGAGTCGATGGGTTACAAAGAGGCGCGATATGGTAGAAGGCCGTGTGGTTACTGTAGGGTCCTGCAGGTCTCATCGGGGATAGCAGAGGGTGGATAGGGCCGAGGGCACACCTACCTACCGAGCAGCATTTCATTTTTGCATCAAAAGGGGCATAGATGCCCGTGATGAGAATATAGTCCTACCACTTGACAAATCATTAGTCAGACCACACATGGAGGACTGTGTACAGTTCTGGGCTCCAGTGAACAAAGCAGACATAGCAGAGCTGGAGAGGGTCCAGAGGAGGGCAACTAAAGTAATAACTGGAATGGGGCAACTACAGTACCCTGAAAGATTATCAAAATTAGGGTTATTCACTTTAGAAAAAAGACGACTGAGAGGAGATCTAATTACTATGTATAAATATATCAAGGGTCAGTACAGAGATCTATCCCGTCATCTGTTTATCCCCAGGACTGTGACTGTGACGAGGGGACATCCTCTGCGTCTGGAGGAAAGAAGGTTTGTACACAAACATAGAAGAGGATTCTTTACGGTAAGAGCAGTGAGACTATGGAGCTCTCTGCCTGAGGAGGTGGTGATGGTGAGTACAATAAAGGAGTCCAGGAGGGGCCTGGATGTATTTCTGGAGTGTAATAATATTACAGGCTATAGCTACTAGAGAGGGGTCGCTGATCCAGGGAGTTATTGTGATGCCTGATTGGAGTCGGGAAGGAATTTTTATTCCCCTAAAGTGAGGAAAATTGGCTTCTACCTCCCAGGGTTTTTTTGCCTTCCTCTGGATCAACTTGCAGGATAACAGGCCGGACTGGATGGACAGATGTCTTTTTCGGCCTTATGTACTATGTTACTAAGTTACTGTGTTACATGGACAGAGCAAACAGAATAACCAGGATAAGTACTACAGAGGAGATGCAATTACTCAACGCTCTCTATAATATAGTAAAACCTTCCTTTCCGTTTCCAGTCAAATGTGAGGCCGGACAGACATTCAGAGAAACGAATTACCCTCTAATTGTAGACGGGGAAGGATCTTTAATTAAACATGTAAAATAGAAGAAAAAGAACTGGATCGCACATCCTCAATACTAAGCTTTTATCTAACTGCTTCTCAGCACAATTTGTCATATACCTCCCCCTATGCTGCATGCTGTACATGAGGCATCAGTATACAATTTGATCAAAAAGCATAGGCCCACTCACCACGACAAGGTTACCTCTTTGAATGGGACCCTACTCTACATTTGGCGCAGCGCTGCATGGCGACCACCGACGCCGCAGCACCGCCCCAGCAGGCAGCAGGACCCAGCAGTCAAACAGCGCCCCCTACTTCTCCCAGAGACTTCAGTGTCAGCAACTCATCCTTCTCCACATCTTATATATCTTATCATGTGTCTTATCGTCTGAGAATGCCGCCTATCCATTCACTAGAGATCAGCGGCGCCGGTGACATCACTGAAAATGCAGCCTATCCATTCAC
This sequence comes from Bufo gargarizans, assembly GCF_014858855.1. NCBI lineage: Eukaryota > Metazoa > Chordata > Amphibia > Anura > Bufonidae > Bufo > Bufo gargarizans. Next base: position 48,787,847 of record NC_058086.1, read on the forward strand.
TAGAGATCAGCGGTGACATCACTGAAAATGCCGCCTATCCATCACTAGAGATCAGCGGTGACATCACTGAGAATGCAGCCTATCCATTCACTAGAGATCAGCGGTGACATCACTGAGAATGCAGCCTATCCATCACTAGAGATCAGCGGTGACATCACTGAGAATGCAGCCTATCCATTCACTAGAGATCAGCGGTGACATCACTGAGAATGCAGCCTATCCATCACTAGAGATCAGCGGTGACATCACAGAGAATGCCGCCTATCCATTCAGTAGTTTACCTTACACCCCTCCTTCTGTAGGTGAAGCCTCCTAATGACATAATGACACAGTCCCAGTCGGACACTACCAGTCTTACTCGCTCTGCTGATTGCATCCTTTCCCAGGCCGCCCTGATTAGTGCCCCCCCCCCCCCCCCCCCCCCTCGTCCTCCCATGATGATGCTTTGGCCAGAAAAGCCTCCTGTAATTAGGAGCCCTCGGTCCTGCTCTGAGCCCCTGCCAGCTCCTTCTCTCTTTATGAGGTGCTGCACTTTTCTTGTTTTTCAGGGTCTTAAGGAATTACCTTTTAGAAATCCTCACAACCCCCATCGGTAAAGTTGTTGCTCCCTGATTAATTGGTGCATTCAGCGGAGCGGTGACTAATGCAGTGTCTGATGGGGGCCCAGGAACCTGACCGTCCGTCTGTCTGGCTTTGCAGGTTTGTAGCGAGCACCGGAGTGGATCCAGTTACTGGGAGTCATCGTTTCTGTTACATTGTAGCTTTTCCAATTCACTCTGCTGCTGTAAGTTCTACCTACCTTTGATGCCCCTTGGCAATTAGAGACCATAGAAGAATTGCTTTTCTGTGGGAAGGGTGGTTACTGCCCCTGGACTTGTTACACGGCCTACATTTCAATAAAGGGGATGCCTAGGGTTAAATAAAAGATGGCTGCTCCCAAAAACAGTGCCTCACTTGTCCACAGGTTGTGTCTGGGTTAATGAGTCTCAGCTGCAGTACCACATGCAACCTGTGGACAGGAGTGGCGCTGTTTTTTGAAGAAAGCGGTATGGTTGATCCCATTCTTCAAAACCCCTTTAAAGGGAGTTCTGGTTAGAATTAAAGACTTAAAGGGGTTTACATTGGACTTCTCCTGGCTGTGACCCAGCGCGTGTTGGTGGTCTCCCCCCGGATTTATGGATGACGTATGGGGGGGTCGCTATATAAATATTTACAGTATAGCCTATAGATATGAAGCATGTTCCCCAGCCAATCAGCAGGCTGCATTCACACCTACAGGTACTGTTTCCCACCACTATATTTTTCGGTTGCAGTAATTTCCGCCTCGTGAATTCATCCTAAGGGGACGGCCACAAGATCAGGTTTCGCGCGCAGTCATGGAGTGAATTCCATATAAGAGAATTCGTGTCTGTCCTTATATATTTTCCGTCCTTTTAAGATCCACTCCTAATTTTGGCTTCCAAAACTGCCCACAGAACCCTGACCGCGTGGTCCTACCCGAAGACTGGCCGCCTCCCTCTGCGCCCCTTTCCAGGACGGTGGAGCGGAGCTTTGCGAATAGGGGGGCATTGGGGCGGACCCGTCTGATGTTCTGCATCAGGACAGTGCGGACATTGTACTGGGACCCGATGAATGACGGATTTGGCCGTAGACCTTAACCTGTTCACTCCTGGTGGGCATTAGACAGGCGGCACAGTTAGGGATGCAGCGGGGGCACACAATGCCTCCTTCATAGCTGGGCCTTTGTCTTTCTGGGAGTAGGAGAGCGGTGAATGGAGGTCAGCGGCTCAGCCACCATCGCAGTGAAATCCCTCCCGTGGGAATTGAAAGAACTCCCTTGTCACCATGTGATCCTCACAAACCTGCGTGCCGCAGCACAAAGGCGGGGGATTTATCCCGGCAGAATTCCTATTCAGGCCAGGTGATTGAGCAAATGTAAGCATAATTAGCCCGGCCTGAATGCCGCCGATATTCCCGGGCAGTTTAGATGCTCCTCACGTTACGTGGCGCTCTCAGAAGCTCTCTGTCTGCCATCCTGGAGATTATCCGGCAAGGTTCTCTTTCTTACAAATGATTTAAGTCTAAAATTTGGGAACAATCTTTTTGATTTATGTTCGTTATAGTTATCTATCTATCTACAGGTGTCTGTCTATTATCTATCTATCTGTCTATCAAATCAGCTTTATTGGCAGGACTAAATACATTTTAGCATTGCCAGAGCAAGTGGGAAATAATTGGGTAGGGGTGGGGGGTGGGGACACGTCCAGGGTGGGGGTATAGGAGTCCATGGTATATCAGGCTCCTCTCAGTCTATGGCAGGCAGTAATATATTGTGCTGCTGTGGCCGCTGTGTTCTCCTCTTCCCCAGCAGTATGGAGAGTCTCTCTTCCTCCTCCATGGAGGTGAAGTCTGGGCAGAGATCAGGCAGTCTCCTGAAGTCAGTCTCCCTCACTGCTGAGTATGAGCCTCATCCTCCACGGCCTCCTAGTCGCACTGCTGGCACAGTCTGCTCTCCCTGGGCATGTACCTCTGTCGGTGACGCCCGGATTCAATGAGCAGGCTGTGGGCGCTCAGTCTATATCTATCTATCTATCTATCTATCTATCTATCTAACAAAGCTTTATTGGCAGGACTAAATACATTTTAGCATTTCCAAAGCAAGTGGGAAATAATTGGGTAGGGTTGGGGGATGGGGACACGTCCAGGGTGGGGGTATAGGAGTCCATGGTATATCAGGCTCCTCTCAGTCTATGGCAGGCAGTAATATATTGGGCTGCTATGGCCGCTGTGTTCTCCTCTTCCCCCAGCAGTATGGAGAGTCTCTCTTCCTCCTCCATGGAGGTGAAGTCTGGGCAGAGATCAGATAGTCTCCTGAAGTGAGTCTCTCTCACTGCTGAGTATTTGGGGCACCGCAGCAGGAAATGAGCCTCATCCTCCATGGTCTCCTGGTCGCACTGCTGGCACAGTCTGCTCTCCCGGGGCATGTACCTCTGTGGGTGACACCCGGATTCAGTGAGCAGGCTGTGGGCGCTCAGTCTGTACCGGCTCAGGATCTGTCGGTCTCTTGGATTGGGGAGTTTCTCCAGATATGGGGCCAGTTTGTACTTGTGTATCGTCCTCTGGATTTCGCTCTTTGTCAGGCTATATCTATCTATCTATAGGTGTCTATCTATTATCTATTATCTATACATCTATCTTATATCTATCTATCTATATTGCAGCTTCTCTGTAAATTCCATCCAGCTTTCCTAGAAATGAGGAATCTGATGGTCAGGAGGCCGCTCACAGGACGATTGTCGGCCGCAGTATATTTTCTACGTATTTCTCCACACATTGTACTTTCAGGGGTCACTAGCGACACAGAAGTGATGGAGGGTCTAATAGTCCATATACCCAAATTGAGGAAATACCTTAAAGGATCCCCCTCCTTCAAAAAAAGTGATCAGTGGATTTCTGGAGAGGCTGGTAATATTTCCGTCCTGCGCAGTCGCGGGCCTGGATTTTCATCCGTACTCAGAGCCGGCGCTGTTTGTGCAGGTGGCAGCTGTCGACACTGAAGAGAGATTTCCAGATCCACAATAGACACATTGACAGGCGGCGGCTGGCGCTCGGCCGGGACGCACAAGATACATAAATTTGCTGCTTTATAGCCGCATCCTGGGATTCTGCTGAATCGGATATTACATTAAGCAGCTATTCACCAAACGGCGGCAACTGCGGAGCGGCAGGAACCCAGTGTTTACTATCATTGGCTTTTATGAGATTCAGAAATGTCGTTACTGCGGCGGAAATCGCCCATTAAAGCCGCCGTGCACAATCCCGCACTGTCCTTGAATTGGCTACTGCAACTAACGTTCCATTATATGCGCTTTTAATTCTCACCGCTGTTCTGCTTTAAAGTGACGCTGAGTCATTAAAATCCACCTAAATGGATTTCCTCTGAAATCACAACTATACCCAAGCTGTTTCTAGGAAAGCTGGGTAACCAATGCACTTCTACATCCCCTGCTAAGTCATAGGCTGCTGCTTTCTCTCTCCCTTATGCTTTATACTGCAGCTTTTCTCATCTGCATTGACTGTTTTGTGAAAACACATGCTCAGATGGGAACCTGAATGGATGGTAAGTCTACCTACTTATTTAGTGATCTATCCTCTGCTTTGCTCTGATGTGCCCATGTACTTTAAGGGATTGTCCAGTTTTTTATGTAGGTCGTCAGATCAAAAAATCAGACAACCCCTTTAAGGATGCATGCTCTGCTTCATCAGATTGGCTGCTGAGCAGCTGTATTAGGGAGGAGTTTTGAGCACTGCCATTCCGTAATCCAGGAAAGCTGAATGACCGTCCCTTTAAGAGCTGTGATGATGTCCCGATTGACCGTCACCCAGCTTTCCTATAAGTTGTAACAACTTCTGATAAATTATTAGAGGGGAAGGGTCTTTAATTGCACATTAGGTGGAGCCAATGGAAATCTCGAGCTGTATCTTATCTGGTTCCTTCCTGGAATTGTCACTATTTTGGTGGAGTCAACCCAAGATGAATTACCCGGTGCCCGGAGGTATTGTTGCAGCATGGAGAGAAGAAAGGCACGATGGGGGCGAACGCCAATAGATAAGGGTGCAGGTGGCTGGAACTGTAGGGGTGCAAAGTCCTGGACAAATGGAATCTCCTTCCACGTTTTCCTATTGTTAGCAGTGTTTCTATTTATTTCAGTTATCTTGCAACATTGTAACAATTTGTATCCCTCTTTGAGCTTCTATACTTGTAGAGGTTTCTACTCTGTTGTAGTGGATTATTACTCCAGACTGCAGATAACGGGAGGACGGATCAGATCCTGTTCTCATGGAGCTGGAATGTTTCTAGTAGCTGGAGATACCAGTATAAGATTATTCCCCATCTGCTATTTTCCCAGGGAATACAGAACATAAGAGCCGTCACTGATGGTCTGTGGCTCCTGCCTGTAGAGGCGACACATGGATCCGTACATGGGAGATGAATGCACTAAGAATAGAAGGGGCTTATATTCCACTCAGATCTCTAGGGTTACACGTGACAGATCTGAATGTTGTCGTGCATGGCTTTCTGCAAACCCATCCAGATGACTAGGACGCTGGCGGACATTTCTGCAACAGTTATACTCCTTTGTGACAGCGATGCCCACAGGGCACATTGGGTACGTCAGGAGGAGATTCTGTATGGCATTGCAGAAGTACCTGAGGAAAATAACTTCATTAAGAAAAGAAAGGAAGGAATCAAGGAAGTAAAGATTTGTAGATAGGAGAAACAGTAGATAGACAGATAGATATGAAATAGATAGGAGATAGATAGATAAATAGTAGATAGACAGATATGAGGTAGGTAGATAGACAGATATGAGGTAGGTAGATAGATATGAAATAGATAGATAGATAGAAACATAGATAAATAGGAGATAGATACGATATAGATAGATAGACAGGTAGATAGATTTCAGGACAAAGCCCCATGACCTGGGTGAACCCTGTTGGCTGAAGACGTGAGGACATTACTAGTCCCCTCCGGTGAGGTATAAGCGGTGGTAGGTGAGCGGAGGCTGCAGCACAATGTTCCTCTAGGGCGCTGTGCACACAGACATCATTTCTTCATAAACTTTGCAACTTCAAAGCTCTCGGGCAGAATGTAAGACATTCACTTTCAGCCACTTTGGCTGGGAGCCAATTTCAATAATTTGAGCGTCTATTACAACCCAAATGAGGTCCCCCCCTCCCCCCCCCCCCAGCACCAGTAGCCCTGAACTGCTTAAAATAGCACCCAAGTCACAAGCGTGCAATCATAATATTTAGAATGCGCGCTTACCTCTCGTATCACCCGCCCCGCCGGGCGCTCCCGCACCGACCTGGCAGGGTGGGTTTTTCGTTTTCCTTTCTAGTCCTTGGCCCCATTCCCAAAATTAAACAGCTACCAAATATTAAAGAGAAATTTCCAAGCTCCGTCATCGGCCCGGCGAGCCTTGTCATGTGGAGATTAGCTCTAAAGTGACTTTGTGGCTCCATTCGCCAGGCTGGTAATAAATGGCTCCTTGTTGCACTGGAAATTAAAGGGGCGACATCTGAAGGGGGTCAGGATATTCAGGGGTATAACCATAGGGGTGCGGAGGCAGCAGTCGCAGCCCATGACTGATGGAGCGCAGAGAAGAAGACACCAGTATTATAGATGGCACCGAGTAGATGGCACATCTGGTACCGAATTTGCATTTGGACCCAGGAGCTTTAATTCACACGTAAATTGTTATATAAAGACACAAAAGTGGCCGAAAAAAGTTAACTAGTTAATAGTGGCGGGTCACACTTCACACTACACAGCGCATTACTTGCCAGAGGTTCATCCCACCATAGTAGGAGCCCCTGCAGGCGAAATGGGTCCTATAAGGAATGGAGCCCAGCTCTGATTGGCCTCAAGCTTCTTCCCCCGTACAGGGCTAATCCTCATGGGTGGAGTTAACTGCACGTAGGGAACGCCTCCAAGGAATGGGTGGAACAAAGAATGAATATATGGAGGCATATCATGGCATGAACCAAGGTTATGTTGGTGGGAGAAGCCCTTTTATGCTATGCCCCCTCCCCCCTCATTGTGCAACTTCATATTCTGTTTTATGATTCAATTCTTGTTTATGGCTGAAAAGCTGTCCTAATACTTCTCACCGCTGAGGGTTTGTTACAATTATATACATTCTAATGTTACATATTGATACATTTTACCTGCAGCGATACATTGTCTCAAACTATCACAAGAGGAGCGCTGCTGCTCTGTTTACTTCACAGCGGATTGTTTACACTGGTTACAAATGTAACAAACCCTCAGCTGTGAGAAGTTTTAGGTCAGAAGGAGATTTCCTCCACTGAATGTCAACAAGGATGTTCCTCTTTAATGATGGCAAGCAGAGATCTTGAAATATAAAGTCAGAGTTTGCAGACGTTTTTATGCTTACATACGACTGGACAATCCCTGCATTTGCGCCGCGGTCGGCCATTTCTGCCATCCGATTGGTCATGTGAGGTGGGAGCCTGAATATAAGTTGATGATTGTGTGTCTTGCAAGCATCCCCATCATCCTCGGCATCTGAGAACACTTACCCTCTTCAGTCCTCATCCCTTGCAGTAACAAAAGGATTATATGGCTTCCCCCAGAATAACTGAACGTGTGCAAAGTTTGTCACGTGCGGACGTCTTCCAGGGATTAAGTGGTTAACGTTCTCCCCTCAGAGCAACATGTGGTTTACAGGTTTGTCATGTGTGAGCCATTCGCAGAATAAACTGTCTGCAAAATAATAGTAATGACACAAAGCCACGTAATTCAAGCACCATGGACCTGGCCGCGGCCGCGTTGTCTTCCTGGTGCCATCTGATTGGTTGGATCTTGCATGCGCTAAAGCTTCTCCTCGCAGTCCTGGCTTCTCACACTGTGCAGACTCAGTCTTCCTTGGCACGCAGGACGCCAAGCGCAGCCAAGTTGGCCGACTACTCGAATGTTTAGGTAGTGAAATAGAGATGAGCCTGGTTTATATAAGATGCTGCGCTGCTTTCCTCCCAGGTGCTGAAGGCCGCTCTGTCTGCAGGAGAAAGACGTGACTGTGCGCCGCTGCTCGCCTTTGTTTATTGTGCAACGTGTCAGAGGAGTAATGCCTGTCTTAAAGGGGGTGTCCAGGGTTAAAAAAAAAGCCGCTTGCTTTCTTCCAAAAAGTGTGCTGCACCTGTGCACGGGCTGTGTGCGGTATTGCAGCCATTCGCTTCAACGGAGCTGAGCTGCTATGCCAGACACATCCCCTGCACAGGAAATTCTAGACATCCCCTTTAAGAAGTAAAAGGTGACCATCTTGTTACATTATCATGTTTGCTGTAAGGCTGGGACTGCACAAGAACGTAGGAATGCGTTAAATTGCACAATTTCCAATTTTCCTACAAGTCCCGGCTTTCCGTTTGCTTCAAATTATTTGGTTGGAAGAAGAATAAAGTCAAATGCCACCAGTATCAGTCATTTATCGCCCCACGTCCGAACAGGCTTCACAGTGGAAATCATCATACAAAGTTGTCTGCCATTATGGTTTCTGCTCCAGTCACATCTAGAGCTGCGCTCACTTTTTTGCTGCCTGCCAGTCTTGTTCCGACAGATGCACCCCTAACAGCTCAGTCTTTGCATATAGTATATCAGGAAAGCAGCAAAATTGTAAATGCAGCTTTGGGTGTGAACAGAGTATAAACCAAGACCTCTGTAGATTTCAACTGGAGAATACTGTTTAATGGTGAAGCTATAGACTTTAATAGGGATTAGGGAAGAGCGAATCGACTTCGGAGTCGATTCGCATAAAACTTCTTTCCAATTAGAATGTATTGGCTCCGATGAGCCGAAGTCATTGCATTGCGAAGTCTCGCGAGACTTTGGGTAATAACTTCATAAATTAATTTGTACTGTAAAAAAAAACATTTCCCGAACACTTGTAACCGAATCCGAGTTCAGGAAAATAAAAATTACAGTACAAATCAATTTATAAAGTTATTACCCAAAGTCTCGCGAGACTTAGCGACGCAATAACTTCGGCTCTTCGGAGCCAATACATTCTAATTGGAACAAAGTTTTATGTGAATCGACTTCGGATGTTTCATCCGAAGTCGATTCGCTCATCCCTAACAGGGATCGGCAACCTTTGGCACTCCAGTTGCTTTATAACTACAACTCCCAGCATACAACATGCTCGGCTGTTCAGACTCCAATAGAAGTAAATGGAGCATTCTGGGAGTTGTAGTTTCAGAACAGCTGGAGTGGCGGAGGTTGCTGATCCCTGGACCTGACATTTCTTGCATTGATCAATCAGGGCTGATTATTTCCACCAGTGCATTGTAATTTGTGACATTTCATTATTTGTCCTAACAGCTTGTGCCCCGGCAGTCGTGACCAACTGTACATCTGCCATCTTACCCTACCAGAGGGGCTTTTTCTGCAGCGATGAAAGCGTCAGATATGAGTTTAAGAAAAGCACAATATCAGTCCCATTGCTTCTGGCACTGGGGGTGCTGGTGGCGCTGGTTTCTGTAAGTGACACTTGGCACAGGAGCCGGGCCCCGCGGAGCTCTGCCGCCCCTCTACCAGTAATGATGGAGTCCTGGTCATCATCATTACACCTGGGAGGTCCTGCATTGCTCCGCGCCGCCTGCCCTGTGCATTGTTTTCATGTCTATTAGTTTGTGCATTGACGTATTTTCTATTTTGTTTTGTGTTTCTCTCTCTTGCTCTATGGGTAGCCGCCCTCCCTTTCCTGATAATTGAAACTAACAGAATCCAACCGTATCATCGGGGGTTCTACTGTAAGGATGAGAGTATCCGGTACCCCACCAAATCAGGAGAGACAATTAGTGACGCTGTGCTATCTGCTGCTGGCATTTTAATTTCCATCCTTGCTGTAAGTTGTCAATTGTCAATCACAAAAATCTTTTCTGTTTTTTCTTATGAATTGCTGCTGAAAAGGGTTCTTAACCTTCTGGGCCACTGAGGGGATATGAAATCTCCCAATTTCTTTGCTTCTTGTAACCCAGAGACTGACCTCTGTAAGGAGACCTTCAAAACCACCAGGTGAAGTTTTTCTATAACTATAGATACATTGTTATGATAATAGAAATGTATCACCACAATTGCTATGATACATTGTAACAATGATAGAAAAAGCTGTGAAGCTGTGACAACTTGTCATTAATTCTTACAAAGATAAAGAGGGCAGTTGTCACCCTTAGGAATGCAGTCAGAGTTATCCCCTAATATTATTTTTGGGCATAAAGCCCTGTATATCATTAACATTGATGTCCATTTGGAGACCACACTAAAGCAATTAAAGAAAGTCTCTTCTTTGGACAATCTCTAATAAACTGATCATAAAGTGCCCCCCATGCCGAGACAATCTGTGGGGCAACTTAGCACTAAGTGTTTGATTTCCCTGCAGCGCCTCTACAGGAGAAGTGAAGTATTACACAGTACCTGTTTATTTTAATGGATAATTTGTGTAATGCAGGAAAGAATAGGTCCTTCAGAGAGAGAGAGAGAGATGCCCTTTGTAACCACTCTCCACTATGAACCATAGATTATCCTAAACAGAGGACCACACCCCAATTGTAACTCAGAATTCCTTAATAGTGTATGTGAAAATGGGTTGGACAACCCCTTAAAGGAACTATAATAACTGAAATTGTTCACTGTCCGTATGTGCCCACGTGAAGGTTAAGAACTCTTCAGCTAAATGTTCTGTATCAATCCTGTTTATTAATTACCTGAAATGAAGGTCAAATTGTCAGGACTCTGTGTTTCTGATACAGAGCTCCAAATCCCCCTGGTTAGACATGATAAAATGGTATCTGCCTGCAGCCACCAGTAGGGGGAGCTCAAGAGATTTCTGCATACATTGGCTGCACTGATAAAATACAGTATACACTGAGCTCCCCCTAGTGGTACCTGCAGGCTTTCTTTCTTTCTTTTTCTTTTATCTTTTCGCTCTGGGCTTTTGGATTTCTGTAATAAAAAAATAAAAAATAAACTGAGCTCTGACCTCTGAAAAGATAAATTCTACCAAAACATTTATTATCGAGCAGCCATTTCTCATCCATTATTACAGTTCATCCCAGAGTTGGGGGAAATTTTTTTCCTTTCTTGTTTCTTGAAGCAAGTACAATTATTGGAGTTTTATGTGGATCTGGGTTTAATTACTGCTGATTTATTCCACGTTATCTCTGCTTTTGCATCGGTGTTGGGAAAATCCTTTGCTTTTCTTCCATATGTGGATTCATTCTGTTTTGATTACCCGGGGCCCCATGCTGGAGCTTTCTATATAGAAGATGGCCCTCCGGGGACAGAGGTCGAGGCTTACTGCCTAATCCACCTCTGTGCCTGGCATATTGCACTTGCGTCAGTCTTCAGGTTTGTGAAAATAGAGCCTGTAGATGTCATCATATTCAGGGTTAATTCTGCATGTGACAGGTAATATATGTTTTAAAAGTCATCTGTGAATTGCTGAAGGGTATGCTCACCTAATAAATAGCAAATATTTAAAGATCATTTATTTAAGGCTGAGAAATACTTTGCATCATTATTAATGTTCTTATACTCCAATCACAGCCAGAGCTGCATTCACAATTCAGTTTAAAATTAGTGACAGACACACATCTACCAGTAGGGGTCATATAATGCAGTATACTCTAGTGTAATGCATTCTGGGATATCTTTTTCAATATCAGACTGTTCCTCAGTGTCTGATATAAGTCTTAAAGGGGTATTCCATTTCATAAAGTGATATTATATCTCTGTAATTGGTGGGAGTGTAGCCAGTTATCCTGATTAAGCCCTTTACTTTCTTTTCTTGCACAGTGACACTCTGTCACCCAGCTGTGTAGGGGACTGGGTTCTCAGGAGGACCACCATGCAAGAAAAAGCTGCTGAGGGCCCACAGCACTGGTCAGTGTGCCATCACCTTACAAGATTGAAATATCTCTTTAACAAAAAAAGAAAAAAAACATCAGAACATGCTCTGGACAGATACTAAACAAGCAGGGGGTGGGGGGGAATCAGAGTGGGGGGGGGGGATAGCAGAATTCTGAATGCAGCTTTGGAAGCAGAAGCAAAGTATTTGCAAAGTTTTGCAACATTGTATTTAGATTGTATGTATTTGTAAACAGTAAACTAATATAGTAATTAGGGGGTACAAATCTGCTCTACCACCATCTTGGCTGCAGTCTTCAGAGCTGTAGTACTACAATAGTGTCCAGCGGCTGTATTCAGCCCTGTGCTTGTGGAGCTTGCAGGCCTCATGATGACATCAGTGGGTGATGTAGAGGTGACATCTCCCATCTGAAGGGATTGTGACCTGTGTGACGCCACCAGCACTGACGCCAGTTTCACAATTCCAAGTGATTTGTAGTTGAGGTGATTAAGTTAATTAAGTTATTAAGTCATTGAATGTTAAAGAATTTTACCAAATGTCTCATTATGTAATGACCATAATAACAATGTGAATGACAAGATGTGAGATTAGTTACAGAAGCGTCTCGTGTGTCACTGCTGACAATCTAGAGGTAACAAAGTAACACTAAAGAGAACTCCTTCTCTAAAAACAGGCGCCCCATGTCCGGCTCCTGTGCCCCTGGTGATCAGCTGATACCCCCAAGAAGATTAGGGTCTCCCCCAGGTTATGTAATACATGGATGGGCAGAGTCTACCAAAGGGGGCAGGGGTTTTATGGGCCTCTTACCAGCCTCTAGAGCCATAATGAATAGAGGTTAAAACTAGCCTTACATATCAGATAAATGATGGCTACCTCCTGGTCAACCATCTAATGTGTGTGAGGATCTCCTGACAGGGGAGAAAAGTATCAGGCATGTTGGATTTCAACTGCCCAGTCCTTTTAGCTTTAGGGAGATAAGCCACTGCCAATGGTGTCTGGAGGGGACAGAAGAGTGTAGAGGGGAGAGAAGGGTCTTGAGGGGACAGAAGGGTTTGGAGGGGACAGAGGAGTCTGGAGGGGACAGAAGGGTCTGGAGGGGACAGAGGGGTCAGAGGAGTCTGGAAGCGACAGAAGGGTCTGGAGGGGACAGAAGATTGTGGAAGGGAGAGAAGGGTCTGGAGGGGACAGAGGGGTCTGGAGGGGGCAGAAGGGTCTGGAGGGGACAGAAGAGTGTGGAGGGGAGAGAAGGGTCTGGAGAGGAGAGAGGAGTCGGGGGGGGGGGGGCAGAGGAGTCGGGGGGGGGGGCAGAAGAGTCTGGAGGGGACAGATGAGTTTGGATGGGACAGAGGAGTCTGGAGGGGGCAGAGGAGTCTGGAGGGGGCAGAGGAGCTGGGGGGGTCAGAGGAGTTTGGATGGGACAGAGGAATCTGGAGGGGGCAGAGGAGTCTGGAGGGGGCAGAGGAGTCTGGAGGGGGCAGAGGAATCTGGAGGGGGCAAAGGAGTCTGAAGGGGACAGAGGAGCTGGTGGGATGGGGGTCAGAGGAGTCTGGATGGGACAGAGGAGTCTGGAGGGGACAGAAGATCTTATAGCATTACAGGAGCATTTACCCCTTAAACTTTTTTGCATGCCCTGATATTTATTTTATTTTATGCACTTATATAGCGCTACTATACTCTGCAGCGCTTTACAGACATTGGCATCACACTGTCCCCAGTGCGGTTCACAATCTAAGGTCCCTATCAGTATGTCTGATATAACTAATTAAGGGAATATAGGCCCCATCAGGCCATGGGGCCCCCATCACTGCCCTCATGCCCAAATGGCCTAAGTAGTTCCATCTTTAGTCCTGGTAATTGGACACAGTCTGACATCTGAGAGCCCCCCTCTCACCTTAGCTACTTCTGTGAGGAGTCAGGACCTTTTACTTGCCCCGATGGCCGGCATAGAATGGACGTCTGTTCTGTGTCCTCTGTTTTCCTACAAAAATAGAAAAAGAAAAAGAAAACTCAGTTAATTTACCAATTAATTCTTTACAGCTTGCTGCATCTGTGAGGACCACCAGCAGTGTCACCAGATGGGGGATGGGACCCTGATAGTAAAATAAATATAGATACAGGGCGTCCCCGGGGGCTTGAAGAACTTCTCAGAAGAAACTCTTTAGACTTCAGGATTCCTATATTCTGTTGCTCCTCAATACAGTCTCAGCATTAAATTCTAGGGGGGTGAGAATTGCGCAGCAGAATCGCGGTCTGGTGCGGGTCCCATGTGATTATTACAGTAATGGAGGCAGCGTATCCCTGTCTGGTCTCGTTCACAGATACTGATATACATTTTTTGCACAAAGTTTACAGGACATATAAACTTGTATTAGTAGAGGAGTTGGGGTCTTGGCCATTATTCCCCTATTTAATCCCAAATTTTCCCATTTTTGTGCATTGTTTACAATTTGCAGCTTTTTTGCCTTCCCCTCTATGGACAGTGCCAGCCGCCTGCCCTCTGTGCTGCCCATGGCCTGCTGCCCGTAGTGTGGGGGAGGGAGTTGGCGCCCCCCTGTCCCCTTCTTCAGAGGTGAGAGAGTTGGACTTGGTGTCACAATCTGACTTTAATTATGTGCCCTGTCAGGGTAGCGGAGCCTCTCCAGGTCATAATTCTGATTTACGGCCGCTTTCTCACATCCAGAAGACTTCAGTGAGTCCTGGAGTCCGTGATCGCAGGATTTACAGTCCACCTTCTGGAGCAGAGGTTTAGCAAATGGGGCTGAGCGGTTGTATTAGTGAGGGGCGCATCGGGGGATATTCTGAAGCTATTTTTCATATTTAATTTGGAATATAATGATCTGAAGAAAAATAGTCTGCAGACTGCAGCGCTCCACTAACTGGAGGGACTCACAGCCCAGGACCAGCTGTGGAAGTGCAGCCATATGGTAAATGCACAGATACTACTGTGTACACTGCACACAGTATAGATATATACTACTTATATACACTGCACACAGTATAGATACTACACACATAGACTGCACACAGTATAGATATATACTACACACATAGACTGCACACAGTATAGATATATACTACTTATATACACTGCACACAGTATAGATACTACACACATAGACTGCACACAGTATATATACTACACACATAGACTGCACACAGTATAGATACTACACACATAGACTGCACACAGTATAGATACTACACACATAGACTGCACACAGTATAGCTATATACTACACACATAGACTGCACACAGTATAGCTATATACTACACACATAGACTGCACACAGTATAGATATATACTACACACATAGACTGCACACAGTATAGATATATACTACTTATATACGCTGCACACAGTATAGATATATACTACACACATAGACTGCACACAGTATAGATATATACTACACACATAGACTGCACACAGTATAGCTATATACTACACACATAGACTGCACACAGTATAGATATATACTACACACATAGACTGCACACAGTATAGATATATACTACTTATATACGCTGCACACAGTATAGCTATATACTACACACATAGACTGCACACAGTATAGATATATACTACACACATAGACTGCACACAGTATAGCTATATACTACACACATAGACTGCACACAGTATAGATATATACTACACACATAGACTGCACACAGTATAGATATATACTACTTATATACGCTGCACACAGTATAGCTATATACTACACACATAGACTGCACACAGTATAGCTATATACTACACACATAGACTGCACACAGTATAGATATATACTACACACATAGACTGCACACAGTATAGATATATACTACACACATAGACTGCACACAGTATAGATATATACTACACACATAGACTGCACACAGTATAGCTATACTACACACATAGACTGCACACAGTATAGATATATACTACACACATAGACTGCACACAGTATAGATATATACTACACACATAGACTGCACACAGTATAGATATATACTACTTATATACGCTGCACACAGTATAGATATATACTACACACATAGACTGCACACAGTATAGATATATACTACACACATAGACTGCACACAGTATAGCTATATACTACACACATAGACTGCACACAGTATAGATATATACTACACACATAGACTGCACACAGTATAGCTATATACTACACACATAGACTGCACACAGTATAGATATATACTACACACATAGACTGCACACAGTATAGATATATACTACACACATAGACTGCACACAGTATAGCTATATACTACACACATAGACTGCACACAGTATAGATATATACTACACACATAGACTGCACACAGTATAGATATATACTACTTATATACGCTGCACACAGTATAGCTATATACTACACACATAGACTGCACACAGTATAGCTATATACTACACACATAGACTGCACACAGTATAGATATATACTACACACATAGACTGCACACAGTATAGATATATACTACACACATAGACTGCACACAGTATAGATATATACTACTTATATACGCTGCACACAGTATAGATATACTACACACATAGACTGCACACAGTATAGATATATACTACACACATAGACTGCACACAGTATAGCTATATACTACACACATAGACTGCACACAGTATAGATATATACTACACACATAGACTGCACACAGTATAGATATATACTACACACATAGACTGCACACAGTATAGCTATATACTACACACATAGACTGCACACAGTATAGATATATACTACACACATAGACTGCACACAGTATAGATATATACTACTTATATACGCTGCACACAGTATAGCTATATACTACACACATAGACTGCACACAGTATAGCTATATACTACACACATAGACTGCACACAGTATAGATATATACTACACACATAGACTGCACACAGTATAGATATATACTACACACATAGACTGCACACAGTATAGATATATACTACACACATAGACTGCACACAGTATAGCTATATACTACACACATAGACTGCACACAGTATAGATATATACTACTTATATACGTTGCACACAGTATAGATATATACTACACACATAGACTGCACACAGTATAGATATATACTACTTATATACGCTGCACACAGTATAGATATATACTACACACATAGACTGCACACAGTATAGATATATACTACACACATATACTGCACATAGTATAGATATATACTACTTATATACGCTGCACACAGTATAGATATATACTACACACAGTATAGATATATACTACACACATAGACTGCACACTGTATAGATATATACTACACACATATACTGCACATAGTATAGATATATACTAAACACATAGACTACACACAGCGTTTGCACATAGGCTGCATGGGTTAGACAGACAGTATAAACATAGACTGCACGCATCATATACAGACATGATTATCGCACATAGCCTTCTATACATTTACTCGTGGCCATCCTTTTTTTTAATAAAAACAGACCCAAAACTAAAATAACTTGTGGGAAAGTGAGTGATCTCTGACTTATCAAGATTTCCTGCAGCATTCATGTGTAAATGGGACTTAATGGTTGGGATGGTATGAAAGGGTCTGCCCGTGGTGCCCCATTATGGTCACAATTCTGATATCTTAGTTTAAGGTCCAGGAATGTTGTATTCTCACCCTCCAGAGCGGGGACCAGGGCGGCCATTGGGGTTCACGGGTGGCTGGATACTCTGAATGGGCATTAATGTGCTACAGGTTGTAAAAGCCGCACGTAGACGCTTGTATCTACAGATAATCCCGGGGGCTTTGTTTGGTTATTTGGTTGTCAAAGCGATGGAAGCAATGGATACATTGTAATATAAAATATATGCTGAGGAGAAGGACACAAGGTCCGTTTTTTGACTTGTGTAAAAATGGCCTTATGAAAAACATGGCAGCTTTCTCCCAAAAACAGTGTCACACCTATCCCTTACCATCAGTGAGGCTGAGCTGTAATACCAGACACAGCCCGTGGACAGGAGTGGCACTGTTTTGGGGAGAAAGAAGACATGTTTTTCTAATCCTGCACCATGCTATTAACTTAGTGTAGACTCCCATAGCCTTAGTGTAGACTCCCAGAGCCTACAGCGATTCTCCAGAATGTCCTGTCTTGTGTTTGGGTCTCCTGTTTTCCCGTGGCCCAGGGTTTTTGATTCCTGTGATTATCTCCATTTTCCTGGCCATCTTTTCTCATCACCTTTTTATCTCTTCCAAATATGATAGTCTTCTTACAATATGTGCATAAGATTGGTCTTGTCTAGGTTCCTCTATATTGGGGTCCTTGACATGAGAACATCCAATCTTTCGAGAACTGTCTGCTTGCTTTATAATTAGTGGAGGGACTTTTTCTTGGTAATAGGTTCTTGGTCTTGTTCTTGGTAATTGGTCCTGGGTCCTGTTCTTGGTTATTTATCCTGGGTCTTGTTCTTGGTAATTGGTCCTGGGTACTGTTCTTGGTAATTGGTATTGGGTCTTGTTCTTGGTAATTGGTCCTGGGTCTTGTTCTTGGTAATTGGTATTGGGTCTTGTTCTTGGTAATTGGTGCTGGGTCTTGTTCTTGCTAATTGATCCTGGGTCTTGTTCTTGGTAATTGGTTCTGGGTCTTGTTCTTGGTAATTGGTTCTTGGTCTTGTTCTTGGTAATTGGTCCTGGGTCTTTTTCTTGGTAATTGGTGCTGGGTCTTGTTCTTGGTAATTGGTGTTGGGTCTTTTACATCTTTTGAACATTTTTGCCTTTTACTAATGAAGGTTCCATGTCTTTGCAGATCATTGTGGGCGAGTTCTTCCGGATATACTACTTGAAGGAGCGCTCATATTCGTTCATCCAGAATCCCTACGTCTCTGCATTGTACAAGCAAGTCGGGTGCTTCGTATTCGGCTGTGCGATAAGTCAGTCTTTTACAGACATTGCAAAGGTTTCCATTGGACGTTTGCGCCCTCATTTCATAGAAGTTTGTGATCCGGATTTCACACAAATCAACTGTTCTCTTGGATACATCCAGGATTATAAGTGCAGAGGTCTGGAGAGTAAAGTCATTGAAGCCAGGTATGTGATACACTGCATGAAGGCCAGTAGTTACTGGCTCAGGGTATTGGGGGACTCAGTGGTTTGTATAGAGAAATAAACGCCAATCTAAACAGGCCCCTCTTTTTGGGTTGGTTCAAGCTTGGTGCCTTTTTTTTTACCTTCCCATCCTTTGTAGAACAGAAGGGCAATATGAGTGCCAGCCCACCTCTGCCTCCTGTACTGTCTGTGTGTTATTCTGAGGAACCCCATAAATACCATGGAGTAGAGGGATGGAGCCAGCCTGACCAGCACCTCAGGGGCCGTCAGTGTTTTATTTAATTGTGGGTGGAGCTACATCCCAGAAGATCATGCTAATCTGGCTTTATAATCTAAAAATAAGACAAATAGGACTATTTTTTGGTCTTTTTCATTATTCTACTGTTCTTCGCTTTGTACATGGTCATAAACCCTCTTCCATAATAAGTCCTGCAACTTCCTATGCTGTGTAACAATGAATCATGCCAAAGATAGGTTTGATGACCGGGTAGTCAGGTGCATTATCTTAAAGTAAACAGGGTATGACATTCCCTTATATACAGTCAGTATATCTTTATACATACCTGTACATGTTCTGGAGGCTGATGCTCCTCAAGATAAGGCCATGAGTCAGCTCTTGCTCAATCTATTCGGTAAAAGTCCATCGCAGTCATGTCCTTATCTTATTCTAAGGATTTTTTTATTTGTCTTTACAGAAAGTCGTTCTTCTCCGGCCACGCCTCCTTCTCCATGTATACCATGCTATACTTGGTGGTAAGTTATACACATTGTATACATAGCAAAGCATTCTTTACCTTGATACAAGTGTGATCAATGGGAATTCCAGTGTGAAGACCCTCGCCGATTCTAAAAGTGTTTGCAAATGCAGTTTACGGTTCCTTTCAGACGAGCGAGTGTCACGCTCCGGACTCGCAGTGCAGCACCCATCCTGACCTCCCAGCACTGCATTATATTGATTTATGATGCTTTGTAACCCTTAGGGGTCTGGAATGTGTTGGATAACAATGACAGCATTATGTTAGTGTTATTCAATACATACCAGAACTGTAAGGGTTACATAGCTTTATAAGTCAATATAATGCTATACAACCCCCCGGCAGTGCTGGAAGTTCAAAGCGGGTGCTGCACCGTGAGTCCGGAGCGTGACACTCGGTCGTCTGAAAGCATCCTAAAGGGGTGCTCCACATCCAGGTACCTTAAAGGGGTGATCCACCTGCCTGACACCAATCAGTATTTTTAGTAATCCTCATTAGAAAACTCATCTTTTAACCATAGAGATGGATTAATAGACTTAAACACATATAGGAAGTATGGATGGCGGGTTTTACTGAGTTTCCAATGCAGGGGGTGGGGCTTTTAACAGAAGGGGTGTGGTCACAGGGAATAGGAGTTTGTCGTCCACTTCAGATCTTCCAATGTGAAACAAAACTGCTCTGATGTTTTATAACAATGTCATACACCCCTTGAGCCTTATAGACTCTCGGAGCAGAGGTTGTCACTTCCCTTCCCCCACAAAGCATTGGATGTCCCATCCAGACTAGGAGACATTTGATTGCTACTCCGAGGTATAAAAGTCTTCAGTAAGACATGCTGGAGCCACGCGGACAGAACCGATGTATTACGGCTTGATTTATTATCATTTTTATGCATTTTGTTAAAGTTGCAGGAGGGCGCAAACAGTAAAATGCTTCATACGAAGACCCTCGTAGGGTTGCTTCGAGTCCTAACAGGGATGTTGTTTTCTGTTAGAGATTCTTTCTTCTTTTTTATGGTATTTATTTTGCTTTATGTCTGGAAAATGATTTGAGACCCCCGGCTCGCTGCCTAGCTGTAAAATATTACCTGCTGCAGGTGTTAGAGGGGAAAGGTGGTGCTGAATTTCCTCCGTGGTAGTGTAAGACCCCCCACCCCCATCATAGTGTCTGTGAGCAGTTATACCCCCATCCCGGCTCGGATGCTATGAAAACATTTAGGCAGCTAAGCCCCTCTATAAAGGCCGTCACTTTTATTTCTGACTGTTTTCGTAAGCGCCTTCCCCCAACATTTATTAAAACAGAAGTTGACCTATTTCTTCGGCTGAATGAAAGTTTTGTTGTGCCCCCTGACTTCCATTTTCGGAGGTGTCCTGAAGATTGAACAGTGAATTCTATTTATAGAAACGTTTTTCTATATTTAATTACAAGAAAAATATACGTCCACGTGTCAGATAGGAGGCTTAGGCGCGATTACTGCAGATTTACAATGTTTTTAAGGGAGGTGGGGGGAGAGGCTTCGGCAATGGCGGACACCTATGTCATCTGAAACCTTCCAACGGAGGAGCTCCCATCTACCAGTAACGTTGAAGAAGGTGCAGGCTTGAGTTTCATCAATGCTCCATTCACCTGCAAAGCTGCATTCAGAATTCTGCTCTTGCAAATCATCCTGTGACCCAACAACACAGCTCGTATTGTTACAGGGCGCTGCCATCTAGTAGAGTTTCCGAATGCAGCTTCAGATGTGCATGGAGTACAAAACAAAATCTCATTTTCCCTAGGACCTCCTGAGCAGTCGCGAGCAATCAGTGCAGTTTGGCAAGTAGCGTGCGATCTTGGCGAATGCTCCTATTTTTCCTTTCAGTAAATTACCACGGCAGAACCTGTCCGGCCAGATATGACATCACCGCCCCTGGCAGCAGGAGAGTGATAGAAATTGGAGTTTAGCGTAACACAGCACGGTATATGTAGATTTTTTGTAATTATTTTTTCCGTGTATCGTTCAGGTCTTTGGCCATGACGAGATAAGATGGGTTTTACGTGTTTTCAACCAACCCGATATCTCAGGACAGAGGGAAATGAGAAAAGGCGACTTCCTTATTAGTGAATGAATCATGAGGCCGTTCACCTGCCTTAAATAAACACGTTAACAGATCGAAGACTTGGAACAAGGCCGCGCCTGTCACTTTAAATATAACACTCTGGGCTTCATTTTTCACCTACTGTGCCATGGAATTAATGGTGCTTTCAAATAAATAATAATAATAATTTGCCCCTTAAAGGACTCCCCCCGACTGACCCCCCTGAGGTTAGGACATCTATATGTTGTCCTATCCTTTTACCAAATATCCCCTAGAAATGGCAGAATAGGGACCAGAAAGGACAACCTCTGCCACCCTGAGCTCTTAGGGAATAGGGACATAAGGCTGGGGCGCGGTGGGTCATGTGACCTGGAGGGGCATCCACGATCGGCTTTTCTGACATTTTATTTAGTGATCCCAATTAGTTCTGTTTTATTACCATTGGGATTGGGATCCCTTTAAAAAGGACCCGTCCCCTCTCCTGACATGTCTGTTTTACTACCTACTTGCATCCCCTAATTAATAACAATTCTGGAGCATCTACTCTTATGACTCTGTGTTTTTACCATTTCTTTATTGCTATGACTAGCGGTATGCAATGAAGGTCCAGACGGGTGTTACTACTTGCACAGTCTGACACTGGAAGCACTGACTGGATAATGTCAGACTGTGCAGGTGGTAACACCCATCTGGACCTTCATTACATATTGCTACCAATTAATTCATAACTTCTAGCAGGAATAATAAAGGAACGACACATCAAAGAGTCATAAAAATAGATGCTCCAGAATTGTTTGGGATGCATGGAGGGGGGGGGGGGGGGGCCCCTTACTAAAACGGACATCCCAGGAGAGGTGAGCAGTCCTCTTTAAAGGGGTATTCCCATCACATACAATCGGGGCATATCTCTAGGATCTCATTGTCTGATAGGTGCGGGTCCCACCTACAACAGGAACGGAGCGGGGAGAGCTGTGGCTGGAGGACCCTGGGGTCCATCCACCACCAAGCGCTGCTCCCATAGACGTGAATGGGAGTGCACCGTGCATGCGCGGCCACCGCTCCCATTTATTTCTATGGGGCAGACGGAAATAGCTCGGCTATTTTTGGCGGCCCCATAAAAATTAATGGAGGGCAGCTGCGCATGCGCAGTGCGCCCTCTGTTCATTTCCCCGCTCGGTTCTCATTGTAGGTGCGGGTCCCAGAGGTAGGACCCGCACCTATCAGGCAGTGGGGGCATATCCTAGCTCTATTCCCCCAGTGTATGTGATGGGAATACCCCTTTAATCTCATTGGAAATCTCATTGATCCTTCCTTGTATTGTAGCCAATTGTATCGGATCTGAATGACACATCATTACATATTAGTCACATTGTAGTCATTGGCAAAGTTCATATCCGGCTCACTTGACCATCAGATTAGCATACGGTGCTGTCTGTGACAGGGACCGCTGGGCGACAACCAGTATCCGGAATGGTAAATCTGCCTAGTTACGCAGTCATAGGCCCCCTGATTTATGCATTCGCACTCAGGATTCTAGGAAAGCTGGGTGATAGACTACTTATAGCATTTTTATATTATTATCACTCCTGTCTGGGTCGCCAGATGAACATATCGAGCCCCCAGGTTCTTCCCATGATGCAAAGAGATAAATGGTAATATAATGTCATGTTAATCATTCATCTGCTGCCAGCCACAGACAGATGTCTACCTCCCCGTCCCACGCCGGCGGCGGAGTATATTCTTTGCCAGGTGTTTCATTTCCCCAGTTCCTTCCCCTCGAAGAACGGAGGCGGCCATGACACTCATTGATGAGACTGTGATCAGGGTTTACTGCCTTTTGCAGATATTGAAAATATATTAAATGACATTTTTACTTGTGGTTTATGATCGTTCTGTCCCATGCTCTGAGGAGTTAATGGTCATATTCAGCAGACAGTCATTGCTGCAGTGTAAAGTATGGGGTAAAGAGAGCGTAGCAGCTTTAGCAATAGCTGGTGATACATCACTGCATAACTAGTCAGATGGTTTGTTCATAAGTCTGGGTGAGATTGTGTTCATGCATATCAGCCAATATAAATAAGCAGAGCTGCAGTATAAAGCATGGTGTTGGGGCAAAGCAGCAGTTATAACAGGTTTATATTCCCTGGTTTGCCATTCAGGACTCTGAGAAAGCTAGGTGACTACTTGCACAGTGTGACACTGGAAGCACTGACTGGATAATGTCAGACTGTGCAGGTGGTAACACCCATCTGGACCTTCATTACATATTGCTACCAATTAATTCATAGCTTCTAGCAGGAATAATAAAGGAACGACACATCAAAGAGTCATAAAAATAGATGCTCCAGAATTGTTTGGGATGCATGGGGGGGTTACTAAAACGGACATCCCAGGAGAGGTGAGCAGTCCTCTTTAAAGGGGTATTCCCATCACATACAATCGGGGCATATCTCTAGGTGATTGTGTTCATGCATATCAGCCAATATAAATAAGCAGAGCTGCAGTATAAAGCATGGTGTTGGGGCAAAGCAGCAGTTATAACAGGTTTATATTCCCTGGTTTGCCATTCAGGACTCTGAGAAAGCTAGGTGACATGAAATGTTGGAAATCCTGTCACCTACAAAGCCATTGTGCTGGAGATAAGTGACCGCCTGTAGCTATTGTGAGATAATCTGCAGGTCGATCACTGATTACTTGTCAGGAATCTCGGCTAATCTTGGATCAGGATTAGGACGGTCGCCTCACAGATCGGATTACCCACTGTCACAACATCCAGGCGATCCCTATCTGTGGCCATTATATGTCCCTGTGACGGAGCAGATAATGGGGGTTGTGATCCTTGTGCCTCCTCTGCAGGCTCCATACATCATAGAGACCATCACCTGCCCCACGAAGGGGTCAGGAGGCTCCGGACGGTGCCTGTGCCGCCATGACAGGGTCACTATTTCATGCCCTGATGTTTCGTTATCACTTTAATATTTGCTCTGAAAACTGAGACTCCTTCATTACCAAACAATGGGAATTCCAGCAGCTCCAGTATAAACAGCCGAGCGGCGGGGGGGTGCGGCCAGCAGCCAAATATAGGTCCTTATCCACAGGCCTTGCTTTATAGCCTGCAGCAGGGAAACTACAACTCCCAGCAAGCCCTGTAAGCCTTGATCTTACTGTGTATGATTGCATTGTATCTGCCATACCTTGCTGCTCCCTATAGATCCAACTTAGCTTTCTGGTTTACACATAGAATCCGAGCATTGCAGTACAGACTGACACATATGACAGTAATAGACAAGGGGGGGGGGGGGAATGGGGGAAAGGGATATAATGTTTCCTAACATTGCAGATTTATATGTATTTCAGGGTCAGTTAATGAGCTGGTCAGGACGGTTGCACATTGACATGGAAGACATTACCCCGAATTCATTAAGTTTTACTGAACATCAGGGTCATAGTGACCAGGAATTCATCTGAATTGATCCCCGCAGATCACATGACTGCTTGTGTATCCTTAGACTACAGCACAATTGAAGGAGTACTATAAGCCTCAGCATGCCATAGACATGGAGCGCCCCTTAACAAAATGTAGGTCCCGAAATTCAAATAAGCATCTTAACGGGGGAGCCATGCTGTAAGCTTTAGGATCTGACTGAATCAGAGGACTTCCCACTGGGACATATTATAAAGAATTATGTAAAATGGACTGTCCCTTTAAATCTGTTGTAAGCTAGGTCATACAATAAGTAAAAAAAAAATCCATAAAATCCACACTTGAGTCACTTTCCCCCCCACAGACCCTTCCACGTGAGTCACCTTGAATTCTGGTAGAAGCCCGTTTCTAATGACCGCAGCACTGAGTAGTCACTGACAAAGGAAACATCAGTTCCTGTGTCAAAGGTCAACACTAGGAAATGAAACGTTGTCTTTTGACATCATCCAACCAAGTGAAATCCGTCATCTATCCGAGGGCAGGAGAGAAAAGCTGCAGACCTTGCAGGAAAGATCGGAAATTCAGGGTTTGAGAAGGAACAGAGGCAGGAAGCAAGAAACCGGCGAAATGTAGCAAAAATCAATCAATAAATAAATAAATAAAATAAATAAATATTCTGCTACAAGGAAGGATGAGTGACAACCATGACAGATCTGCATCTCCCACGGATGTGTTGCTTCTGTTCAGGGCTCTTGTAGGTGTTACTCAGCTTTACCAGACACAGATACATTGGAAGTTACAATGTTTTTACTGTTTTGGGGCCAGACGATTGTATGAAGTAATTTCTTAAAATACCGGTCACCTCCAGCCGCGGCGTCCCTGCCATTCCCTCGATTTCCTTCCTATAGGAAGGGAAGGGGTCCACCAGTGGGTCTTGTCCGGTGCCTGTTGTGCTCATCCCAACCTGGTCATGTCCAATCGGTTTTGATAAGTGGAACAGAAGTGTCCAACTTCCCTGCGTCTCTTCCCCTTTGTTTCAGAAGGTTCCCACAGAAATCAAGACAAGTGGACTGGGCCCAAGTCCAAGAGGAAACAGCAACAATGTATCTCTCAACATATATATAGATTCAATGTATACAAGTGTTTCTGAGGTCTTAAAGGGGTAGACTTCTTTAAGGCATGTGACGCCCATGGTGGTTTGGAACCTTGGGACCTTCTTACATTATTTAGAGACACTATCTGTTCTCTCTCTCTATATATATATTTTTATTTTTTATTTTGCACGTCTGTAATTTTTTAGAATTTTTGAAAGATTTGTGAAAAATTCTTCATTTCAGAAATCCCAATTTTACCTTTGACTGTTTTGTTTTTTTGAAAATCAATGTCGGGCCGCAGGCTCGCACTTACATTGCACAGTAGCTCCCTTGGCCTAGACATTTACAAGCCGTCGGCCTCCTCCGTAGGGACAGATCCCCCCGGCCTTGACTTGCCTTTGGCCTTCTTCTCCAGCTGCTGATTACAGGATTTTGCCAGTAAATGTAATTTTAGCTAAATTGAGAACTTGGTGACTCCTGTAGACGTCTGGGAGGTGAAGGAAAGGATAAAGTTTAAGCGGATCAGAGGGAAAGTGACAACTAGATCAGATTTCTTCCAATTTGTTCCAAAAATGTCTTGATTCTAAAAACTAATTCTGTCGCGTTGGGAGCTGTCGTGTCTCCTCTTTGGGTGACTTGTAGCCGCAGTAGAATATGTCTATAACATTTATAATTAGTTACAAATTTTAATGATTGTTTCCTCTTTTTTTCCAGTTTTACCTTCAGTCAAGATTTACATGGAGAGGAGCCCGGCTCCTACGCCCCCTGCTGCAGTTCACCCTCCTTATGATGGCCTTCTACACAGGGCTGTCCCGAGTCTCGGACCACAAGCATCATCCCTCCGACGTGCTGGCTGGTTTCGTGCAGGGAGCTTTGGTGGCTTATTGCATAGTAAGTATCTCCCATGATGGCAGGTCCATCACATAGATACGAGAGTGACCCTGATCAGGAACATCTGCACATGGAGCTGTCTGATTCTTGGGGTTGGTCTTGCCATGAGGCAGATATGACCATGAACAACCATATTGTCTGAACCTTCACTGGACCAAGAGTACGACTGTAAAGTATTATTGGCTTTAAGGGGTTCTCCATTTCAGGCCATGTCCATAGATCAATGGAAACAAAGTAGATACCAGTCAACTTTCCTGACATGTCAGTTTGGTCAATACTTGTATTTCTCATGAAATAGCTATTTTTTTAGCATCTTTTCTAAGAACTCTGCATGTTTTCTGTTGCAATTCCTCTGTTATTCCTCCTGGAACTGTATATCTAAATGAACAAATAGGTGTTACTATTCCCCTTTTTAATTGGGAGCGTCGCCACACTGACATTATCCAATCCACTGACGGCATCAGACAGCCTAGAGACAAAGCTTAGTGCCTAGCAAATTTAGTCATACATCGCCTGGAGGAATAACAGAAGGATTTCAGGTATTTAATAAAATAGACAAGTAGATAAAATAATATTTGGACCTCAGCTATCTTCGCCCATTGTTACACTAGTGTACATTGGCAAGATGAGCGGCTATCAGATACTTCTGACACCCCTTATCTCTGGGGAAGCAAATGATAGGACAGGTAAAAATTCAATCATCCATCTATAGAGGACTTGAGGGAACAATTGGCCTTCAGACACGATTGCTGCCTCATCCTGTGAAATTTGGCGGCTCCACCAACACAAATCCCATGTTTGTGGCCAAGTTTGAGAATTTCTCACTACAAGTATCTGCCCCCCCGGTGCCTCTCCAGCACATGCCTTCCCTGGGAACTTCTGCCGCCTTGTTTTTATTGGAGAGGTAACAAAACCCAGTTGATTGTAGATTTTCGGAAACCAGTTGACCACGATTGCCACTTTGCTTGTTCTCAGGCAGATTGCACAACGAGCAGCGGCCAGGCCGTCGACATCGCCTCTTTTTTTTTTATGAACAGCGACCCATGTGTTACCACTTAATTCAGGAGCAGAAGAGAAAATGATCATGTAATCAAATCATGTCTGCAGATTTATCAGAGACGGAGGCTTCGGGCTACAGAAGAAAAACATGGGCAAAGGCTGGAGACTACACCGAGAGGCAGCTTATCTGGCCCCTGTTAGATCCCATTGAATGGCTGTTAAGTCCCTCGGTCGCTCTCACGAGACCCAATTCCTATACTTTCTCACCATTGTAGTTTACGCTATGTCTACATGGGTCCTGGTCTACCTCATTCCGGCTTCCATGCCATCATCCCAGGCTTGTAAAATATTTAGGGAAAAAGCGTTTTTTATAGACTGACGTATGACAATCACGTAGGAAACAGCTGGTGTTATGGGGGGGGGGGGTCATAAAACTATTGTGTGTCCTTACCAAAGGAAAGGGACAGGGATACTGAGAGTCATGGATGACTAGGGTCCTTTCTGCTGCCATGTTGTTAAAATGTTGCAAACTGTAACCATTTTTTAAAGCATTGCTCCAGATTATACACATAGTTGCAAACGTTTATGTTCTACATGGGGGAAAAAAGTTTCAGGGCGTCTGGTAATTACTGTAAGTTTTCCGTAGCTCGGAAAATTGCTGCCTGTCACTAGCGCCAACTCTCGGTTGGTTAAGAAGAATTGGCAATTGTGGATTATTTTCTAATTTTAATCAGTAACAAATAAAATCATTGACTCCTTCTGGGTCTTTGTTGGACTGAGCACTGACAAGTCATTGTGCTGGCCGCCGCCGCCGTCTGTGGACGTGTAAGAGGCTCTTCAGAGTCGCACAAATGTCAGAGCAGATGCGGCTCTAGCACAAAGCTCCGGGCAGACTGAGATCATTCCTCCCGGATATCGGTCAGAGTCTTTCCTGATGATGGGTAATGGTGGTGAGATGAGATCTGACCGCCGGCGCTTCGTGCTGTCATGAAATCATATTTCTATAGAAAATGTACGTTGTCATCATCATGGTCGTGCAGCAGGATGTGAGCACACGCTGACCTTTATCATATCCCATATGGTTAAAAACACAGCATCTCGACAGCGTTACAAAGACCCATTGTCATGTCCTCACACGAGTCACACTGCAAGGGTGACCCCCCTCCAAATAAAGAAAACTAGACAACACTACCAGCTGTTACCCAGCTTTCCTTGAAATTTATAAAACAGAAGAGAAGAACCCAAGGATTTGTCTTTCTGTGGATTTTTTATTTTAAGGGGACGCCTGGCTGCAGTGAACTCTCCAGAAGTCACCAGGAGTCTATACTACTCTACCCTGCCGGCCAATTTCTCTAATGTTTCCAGAGATGTGTTGCTTTTCCAGTAAAATGTGCAAAAATAGATGAAGAGGTTCAAAAAAATGTACAATTTGACACATCAGCCGGGAATGAAAGCACATTCCTCTCCCTGAGAAGGCTTGGGGAGTTTATTTTTTGGGTGGAGAACTTCGCTTTTCAGGAAGTGGACCAAACCCAGTACAAGAAGCTTTTCCCCCTTCTCTCTCCCGCTCCTCTGTATTCACCGCCCTTCATTGTGTGACCCGGAGAGGAGAATTTGCAGAGGTTGTATTTCATGAGCTCTGCCAGTTGTTTATGTAACCTCCAGCCATTGGGAAATGGTCGACAGCTGCCGAAAAAAAGACAAAGTGCAACGTATTAGTGAGTTAACAACTCCAGGCCTGCCACTCCGACATACCTGGAGAGGCTTGAAAGGAATTTTTAAAAGCTGATTTCACATTTGTAGTAAATGACTCCACAGGGCACTATAGTCACCTCCAAAAGAAGCCATGGTGGCCTTCATACAGGTATTGATCTCCCTTCTGAGAAAAAAGGTTCCTAATCCCAACCCTATCTTTAGGCTTGTTTTTGGTAGGCAAAGCAGAGCAGTCCATCCATCTTACCATACAACCAACCAACCATTAGTTTGCCCATCTGTCTAATTATCCACCTTCTTATTGAACCCAGAAATCAGACAGACTGACCACAACTGTTGATTAACACACCCGATTTGCTTCTACTTGTGCCTCCAGAGTTAGGCGGGTGGGTCTTTTGCCCAAGAACCCTGTCACTGCCTATTTCAAGTTGACTTTGACCATGAAAAGTCAAACACGGTCAATCTAATTTCTTCAGAAATGTATGTCCAAGATTGGTGGAAAACTTTGGAATCCATTGAGCAACTTTAACTCTCCAGTAGGGAAGTTCCATAGGGTCCTGGCTATTTTGAAGAGGTTCTGTTACTCCATTTGTTGGGTTGTCCCATATAGGCAGCCCATTGGCAGATAGCCATTTGCTGGTGCTCAGGGGTACAAATGCCCATACTATGACCTTATGTGTGCTTAAGCAGTGGTCACCATTGGCTCTTTTAGAAGTTCTGCTGACCTTTGCAAGACCATGGGCTGATCCAATTTTCCAAAATTGGGCAGTCAGGGCAACAGTGCATAAACTTTAACAGAGCCCCACCTCAGCCACCACACAACATGGTTGCTCTAAGGTGGACTGTAGGGCATATATGGCCAGATTTTATGGCATATGCGCACTTATCAATGTACAACCGTCCAGCACGACCTCTGATTACATGCAGGAAAAATTAACTTGGCAGTAATAAAATATAGGTCATCTTGTAAAACTGAGCAGTAATCCGGCAGACACAGATGACCCCGGAGGGGGAGACTCTTTCTTATCCTACACATTTTTCCGCCTGCATTGTGTGCTGTCCCCAGCTGACACTTCACACTGTAGGAAGTTAGGTGGACCTGGCTGGTGATTTCCCTGCACACACCCCTATGTTCCATTGTCACCATATCCCTGCCCTGATATGTTAAATGTCGTCTATTTCACATCCTGCAGACGGCTTCCGCTATCGTGTATTCAGGAAATCATGGTCAAATATCTCTTCCTTGCATTGGATGTCAGCAGGGAGAGGGAGCTTGAGGCTGATGGTGGCATTATTCCAGAAATGCCTAGAAGGAGTGCTGTCATCCTCAACTTGACATTGCATGTCCTCACAGATAGCATAGACTTTCCCTTTAGGAAGCCAATCCACTGGCATCGGAATCATAAATCTTGGTGGACTGTAGTCTGTGTTGTGTATTTGAATTTTTATTTCTCTTGTCCACTGACACAAAAAGTTGTAAATGAGTCCATTAACCTTCTCTTTTTGATTTTTTTGCAGGTGTTTTTCGTATCAGACCTCTTCAAGACGCCGAAGAAACCCACGGTCACCCCTCCTCCTGTGAAGAAAGACTCTCTGTCACCTGTGGACATCATTGACCGAAATATTGTATAAAACCACCGAAAACTGATTGCAGAAGAACTTCTGACAGTGAATTCATTGACCTGCTGCTTTCCAATCTCATCAGACAGTAGAATGTAGAGAAAGACTCTTTGACCCAACCAAACGGAGACTTAAAAAAGAAAAAAAAAAACAATAAACAATG
This sequence comes from Bufo gargarizans, assembly GCF_014858855.1. Classification (NCBI taxonomy): domain Eukaryota; kingdom Metazoa; phylum Chordata; class Amphibia; order Anura; family Bufonidae; genus Bufo; species Bufo gargarizans. The sequence continues at coordinate 48,819,150 of NC_058086.1, forward strand.
TCTGCTATGAGGCCTTTCGATCACAACCTGGCAGAAGGTGGGGGAAGTTCAGACTATTGGGCGGCCAAGTGATGACAAGAAGCCAAGATGGAATTCCAGATGTACAATTGGTCTTTATCTGTTCATGTTTTAATGAACAACCTATTGTTCATAAATTTATGAACTCCAAACTTTATTTGAACAAAAGGGAGTTGTCTTTGACTATAGATATTCTTGGCTCATAGAAAAAAACTGATTATTAACGATAGCACTATATAGATCTATAGCACTCATATGTAGTAAGACCATAAGGGACTCATGGTTGGGGATGGTGTCTCCATTATTGGCCATTCCCGATGGACCTTCTTACAAAAATATATAGAAAGATATATAACAAAAGGTATCATTGACCCCATCAAACCCGAGGCAGGCATTCCTACCAAGGAGATCAAAGTTGACACCCTTCCTGAAACTGTCTAGAAACCGGCAAGAACAGAACATACCCAACACGGTTCTTGGCCAGAAGACTCTCAGAAGGTGGAAAACCATTAGTGGCCTGTCTTGCTTGAGACTTTTTAAGCACTATAGACTTTGGGTTTGATACCCAACGTACATGACCTAGAGCAGGGTACCGCTGGACGGTATGCTATCCTGAATCAATTGTAGTCTCTCCAGTCTCATGGACGATCATTGATAGAGTCATGACATTTCATGCAACAATCATACAAACAATATGAAGTGTTTCAAACCGTCAAAAGTGAGTAATTTAAGGCACAAATAAACTTCTTTTTGTAACTTTTACTCCTTAAATTTACCACAATATTAACACAAAAAAATAAAATCCGTCCTATCATTTCAACAATAGCAAACAAGCTGATTTTTTTTATATATTATATATTATATAAATAATGTATAAAACAGTAAAGAATTAACTATGTAAAATATTTTTCAAAAATAAAAAAAAACAAAAACAGAATAATTTTAGATATATCCACTATGATCATTAACGGTGTCTCGACCTGTGTTTTTATTTTGCTGCTTAAAAAAGAAACAAGCAACAATTTAATTTTTTTTGTATAGTCACCTAAAATATTGTTAGATCTGTGGTAGTAATTTCACTATTAAATAAAAGCAATAACTAGTGGCAATTGTATAAAATGAAAGAAATTGTCAGTATTTTTGTAATGTTTCATATTGTAAAGAAAAGAAAAACGAAGAAAAAAAAGAATATTATTCAAATATGTTTTGTAGAATACTATTATTTTTTTCTTCAAAAATTGCTGTAAAAAGATGCTTTTTAAATAAAAGCTCATATTGGATAATTATTCTATCCCTTGTGTCTTGTCTATTGTCATATTCTGGGGTTTGTGTGGTGTATTTTTAATTTTCTGGAAAGTCAATTAATCAAGACTAGACTTGAAAAAAATGGCATGGAAATGAAACTACTCTTATGTGCAAATGACCCTTAATAGATAGATAGATAGATAGATAGATAGATACAGTGTCAGAATGACAGGGGTGACTAGGGCCCACCGGTAAAATTTATTCCGGGGCCCACTATACAGCTCCATACTACCTACGGCCCACACAGCAGCTGGTAGGAGTAAGACGGTACAAGATGTCTATGAGGGTCCCTGCAGCGACCTCCAGAAAGCAGGTTCCTGGGTTAGGAGAATGCTGGCTGGCATGCCTCAATATCTAGAAGTCGTCTAGATCCAGAAGTCATCTCAGCCACTTGATGTATCTACACTAATGAGCAGAAGGGTAACAATGTTTTGAACCTTTGACTCTCAGCCTCCATATCTCATCATCCACTGCAGCTCCGAACGTAAGACTCCAATCATCCTATAGAGTAGACAATCCTCCAGGCTATCTCATACATAAATTGGACTTGTAACTATTTAGCATATGATTAGTTCTGCAGATTCTTCTCATGTAACTGCATTGTTACCGGTTTGCTCCTAAAATTTTTATTTTTATTATTTTGTTAGTATTTTGTAAATCGACCTTTGATTTTCAGCACGGCCTGAGTCCTTCTGGGCATGCTCTCTATCAGATACAATCTGTTCCCAGGTCTCTTCTACGTGTTCCCAATGTTGGTCCATACTGGTCGACTCACTTGGGTATGAATACAGCTTTTTCTTCAACTTTACGCACAAGTGTTGGTTTGGGTTGAGGTCTGGGGACTCTGGGGCCAATCCGGCACCTCTACTTCATTGTCATTGAACCATTTGCTTCGGGTGGTTGTCCTGCTGGAACACTATGTCGACCTTTTTTTATACCCATAGTACTCGAGTGTACGAAGTAACGCATCATGTAGGATACTCATTAGGGATGAGCAAATCGACTTTGGATTCTTCATCGGAAGTTGATTCACGTACTGTACAGTATTAGAATGTATTGGCTCCGATGAGCAGTAGTTATTACTTAGCGACGTCCTGCAAGACTTCATTTAATAACTTAGTGAATAAATCATAACTGTTAAAAACCTTGATACCGAACTCGGGTTCGATTCCAAGGTACCACTTGGAACGGAACCCAAGTTCGGTATCAAGGATTTTTACAGTACAGTAATACAACAACGTTTTATGCAATTCGACTTTGGATGAAGCATCTGAAGTCAATTCGCTCATCCCTAATACTCACATACAGCTCAGCACTGAGACCACCATCGACCCTGGTCAAGTATCCAACACTTTTGGCTGTAAAACAACCCCATATCATCAGGCTTCCTCCACTGAACATGACAGCTCCTTCAATCTCTCGATCCGTTAGACCTTTTTCCCTTGTTTTTTCCAGAGTCCAGTCTATTGACTTTGCTCCAAATCACCAGTTTCCAATCTTCCACCGTTTGTACTTTTATGACGATATTGAAGTTGAGGCTTCTTCACCTTTTTTCAGGCCACCATTCCATACTTGTGTAATGTGCATCGCACGGAGCTTGCATTGACGTCTGTGATCTCACAATTATGAAGCACACGAGCCGCCTCCACTGCCGTGTTTATCGCTCCAGAACTGATAGACCTTGTGATGAGCCGACTTGGTGACTCCGATATTTTCCCTGGACGTCCACCTCTTGCCTTTGGAATGGATGGACGGACTTCATTTTGTATTCTTCCCCATCTGTCATGGCCTCACATGATGCAGTTTGGCAATTTTCTTGGCTGAGATACTGCTATCGATGAGATGGATGATGCTGTTTTCTTGGGAAATCTTCTTCATGGCGGCTCCTGGATTTGGACCACTGACCGTTCGCTTGGGAATCAACCTAAGAACACACTGAGCTATTAGGGAATGTGAGAACAGGCTGTAATTTGGAGTAAAGAAGAAACAGATTGTTCCACCACCTGGACCAAAACGGTAACAATGCAGTTACATGAGAAGAATCTGCAGAACTAATCAGATGCTAAATAGTGGCAAGTCCAAGTTATGTATGAGATAGCCAAGATGATGTCTATAAGATGATGGGAGTCTCACGTCCGAAGCTGTTGTGGATGCTGAGAGATGGAGCCTGGAAGTCAAAAGTTCAAAACATTGTTACCCTTTTGCTCGTCAGTGTATAATAATAAACTGGGCAGTTTGCTAAATAATTTACATATTTTCATATTTATATTGTCTGGTTGAGATGCTGTACACTGACTATATGTAGTGCAGTCAGTCTACTGTATCGTGTGCCACTTGTGCAGGGATGAGGGACTAGGGGCCCACCTTGCTCGGGAGCCCACTGGGGGAGTCACCTGTTCGGCTCTGGGCCAGTCTGAGCCTGGATAGATAGATAGATAGATAGATAGTTTTGGAATTTAGGGGAAATGCTCGGTTATATTCTTGCAGTCCAGTTTTCTGACATCTGTTCCCCGCCTGAACATTCCGTTATGGTTGGGATTTGCCTTCTAAGCGTTTCCATATATAATAAAATCATTTTACATAAGCTCCTTTAATCGAGGAGGTGCCAGGTCGCCCCCTTGGAAAGTTCTAAAGGCCAATAATCCCTGCTGGACGCAGTGGAGTTAAAGTTGTTTGTGGAGTGATATCCTGCGGGTCCAGGTACAGTGACTGTGAGAAATGTGCGTAACTTGGCAGAGGCGGCCTGAGGACAACGCGGTGCCACACACATGGCGGCCTCTCCAGCACAGGGCCCTGGTTGTGCTGCGGCCTATTTGCTGGGGACGCGGCTCTGACATAGAAGGTTTCATCTTCTTTACTCGTTCAGGCTGGAAATCTCTCCTGGAACTGCTTAGTCACAGTCTTTCCCAATACTAAATGAAATGCAGCCATGTTCTCCGTTCTCACCGGTTGAGTTTTTTTTTTGTTGCTATATTTAGCAAAAATAATGTTTTGGGGGGGGAAGTCACAAGTTCCATTGAAGAGACCCAGCGGGTGTTTGGAGAATTATTTTTTCTAGGCAATGGTCAATGGCAAATAAGTATGCAAATTAATAAATGCAAATAATGAATAAGTAATTACAAAGGAATAAAGTCTGAATCCCAAATGTAACATTGTTTCCATGGGTGGGAAATTATCTGCTATTCATTTTTTCTTGGGTATCAAAACTTTCTGTGAGAAAACATGAGTAGGAATCTCTCTTACACCAGTGCATGAAAATAAGCAGCCAATACTACAACCCCCAGCATTTTAGCTTGCACTGCATCAAAAATTACAAAGTGCAATATATCCACCCCCCCCCTCCCAATAAAGTGGGAGAATGTCCATGGGGGGGGGGGGGGGGGGGAATGGGGTACATATCACAGTATTATACATTGTAACATTCGATCTGGAAAGGGCCTAGAATACCAGAACTACAGTTAAGACTGGCACATTCGGAGTCTCTTTTAGGTTGTTGGCACAGGCCTGTGTTTTGTGAGTAGCAAATTTGGCAATACCCCGGGGCCCCGATGTCCCCCCTCCAAGAGCAATATGTTGTGATATGCTCAACATAAATTGTTCAGTCGCAGTTGTTCAGTCGCCCTGATCCTTAATGGCAATAATATGTGGACACAGTATGACGATATTATTTGGTGGTGTACAGCGGTAGTATTTGGGCACTGAATGGTCGCTTTATTTTGCCATTGAATGGCATTATTGTGTGAGCAACATATAGAAGTGGTCAGAAGGTATTCTATAATAGTATAATTTATATACTGTATCTCAGTATTTTTTTAGACATTGTATGGCAGTATTATTTCATATATGCAGTTATTAAAATTGTAACAAAAATTCAGTAAATATTTGGAGCAGGGATGGTTTCTGCAGAATGCTATGCTTGTTGCCCAGAGCCCCTGATTCTGAAAAAAAAAAACCTGCCCTGGTGCGGCATCATATGGTGGTATTATTTAGACACAGAATGGTTATTTTATTTTGCTTTTCATATTGAATGGCGATACTTTGTGAGCTTTATATAGCAGTATAATAATTGAATAAGGAGGGGAGTTCTGTGCAGTTTTGGGGTCACTATCAGACGAAGCTTTGAGCTGCAGGAGTCCCTGCTTATATCTGGATCTCGTGTCATTATAATCTTATAATTGATGCCGTATGATGTCACTGCGCGCCATATCTCCTGCAGTCAAGGGTTTGGGCGACGTCCGGACTCCTGTTCTATAACGTTTAATATCATCACAGCCATTTTTGCCCCTTGACATCTATGTGAGGATTACACATGACGATAAGTCTGTCTGGACGGGCGGGTGAAGCTGCGGCCAAGGTCGCCCGACTCCCAGACTTCAAGGATGCTTACCCCATATCATCAGCAGATACAAGTACAGACGCAATAGGAAGGTTGCGTTATAATTTATTTTCCCACAATGCACTTCTGGGGGCCCTAATCATTTCAGAGGGGTAACATGGGTGACAGTCAGACTTAAATAAAATTATTATAATTTGCCTCATTGAAATATTTCATTCTCCTCGGTGTAGCAGAGCTCAGTTTGTCATTTGGCACAATGTGCTGACAATCTGGGTTTTCACTGTAGACATTAAGGAGAATCCCTTTAAGATTTAGAATCTACATTTCATAATCTGCAGTTGTAGCGGTGCTGAGTTTGTTTCCATCGGCACAAAGGTAAGTGTACTCAGTTATTGCAATGCACAACAGCTCAATTGCAAACTCAGCTCTGCTACTTCTATATGCACTTATATCTGCCTATGATTGGGACAGTAAAAATAAGAGGTCAGTTTAGTATTGAGATTATCATAAGGCCTCTCATACGGCTATTTCAGTGTTTTGGGGTCCGTTTTTCACGGATCCGTTGTTCAGTTTTTTTGTTTCCGTTGTGTTTCCGTTCCGTTTTTCCGTATGGCATATACAGTATACAGTAATTACATAGAAAAAATTGGGCTGGGGGTAACATTTTCAATAGATGGTTCCGCAAAAACGGAATGGATACGGAAGACATACGGATGCATTTCCGTATGTGTTCCGTTTTTTTTTTTTTCCGGAACCATTGAAATGAATGGTTCCGTATACAGAATGCAAAAAACGGCCTGCCAAACGGAAAAAAAAAACGGTAGTGTGAAAGAGGCCTAAATCAGAGGTAGATTCTAAGGCCTTGGAAATATTCAGGGGGCGACAAAGAGCTGAAAAGGAAGCTCCTCCCAGGGTAGAGTAGTTATGGAAGCATGATGGGAGTGATATTCAGTATCAAGCAAGACATTTACCACCCCTATTATTTACGTCAGGAACATTTACTGGATCAGTTATTAGCAACCGAGTCTGGAGTTCCCCCTTAAATACGTTCCATCTTGACGACCTCACGGCCATTTTTATTGTTCTTAATTATGTATCTATATTGTAAGACAAAGCAGCTTTGTAATCTTGATTAAAAATGTCCTACGGTTTTGTGTGTGCAGCTCCTATGCAGAGCCATGCCTCTCCATGGTAACAGACAACAAACAAACCCCGTGTAGTCTGATCCTGCCATCTGTCCCTAGATATAGGTCCGAATATATAGACATGGAGGACATATGACGGCAGGATCAGACTACACAGGGGCTGTTTGCTGTCTGTTACCACGGAGATGCATAGGACTGTATGGAAGATGTAGATACAAAATTACAATTTTATGCATTTATTTTCATTTGGAGCAATACAACTGTGACGATGGACCTTCCCTTTAAGGATCTGCGGCGAATGCTGTCTCCAGTTCTTGTGCAGTCACGTGGAGTTGTCTGTTCCCTTGTGATTCTGGTTTGTGACCTCTTCACTGTAAACTCTGAGAGGATTGTCCTTGGTGTTCTGCCGGAGGACACACTGTAACGACAGATGCTGAATGCTGCGAATGAATCCTCCCTTATTACTGCCCTGCAAGCCCTTGTTTAGACTGTAATAAAGAGGCTGAGGTGTGTAATCCCTGGTTTTATGGGGGTCCAGACCCTATGGAGCCTCCTGCGACGCAGAGCGTTGTCCACACGGCGCCAAACAAAATATTCGATTCTATCACAGTAAACAAGAAGCAAGATCTTGTGATCACAGTCCTCGGCGTCACAGAGTCAGTAGTTAGTTGTCTAGATCAGGGGTCGGCAACTTTTGGCAATCCGGCTGTTTTGAAACTACAACTCCCAACATGCTCCTTTGACTTCTGTAGGAGTTCAGAGAAGTGTGCATGCTGGGTGATGTAGTTTGACAACACCTGGAGTGGCGGAGGACCTGACCCATGGTCTATATCACAGTCTTAGGCTACATGCACACGACCGTATGTGTTTTGCGGTCCGCAAAAAAAAAGAAGTGTGACATCCGTATGCCATCCATTGTAACAATGCCTAAAACGGACAAAAATAAGACATGTTCTAATAAAGAGGTCCTCTAGTAAACAATCTAAGCTCTTCAGCTGCCTCATACACTTTCAGAGTGATTCAATTCCTCATCATTTCCAAGCTCTCTGCTTGCTGTTCTTGAATGAAAGCTTCCTGAGGACCGGAGAAGACCTGATCCCGCTACTGCAGCTGAGGGTTTGATACATTTGTATCCAGTCTATACAACGTTCTTCAGTGGCGTAAATCAGTGTTGAGCGAATCGAAGTCCACAAAGGATAAATTCGATTTGTCGCAATGTCGAATTTCCTCATGCTTCGTAGTAGCGAATTATTTTTACCTAAAATATTGTAAAAACAAAAATCATACTTACCTCAACCATTTGCTCACAACGGGCCTGTCACCTCCATGATCACTGGCCGTGCCAGATCTTCAATCAATATGTTGGCGGCTGGCACGTCGCAAGCACATGGATGAAGTAAGTATAATTTTTATTTTTTTTGTTTATTCAAAAAAATTTATTTTATTTCTAGTACGAACGCGGCATCTGCAGGGCACAATGACGGGGGCGGCGCAATTGCTGCTTTCACTACTTCGCGGCAAAGTAATTCATCAAAAAGCAAATTTGTTTGCAAAATTCGGCGAAGCAGCCGAATCGTATTTTTGGAATACTTTGCTCATTTCTAGTGTAAACACTGTAGCTGAGGGTTTGATACATTTGTATCCAGTTCATACAACGTTCTTCAGTGGAGTAAATACTGCAGTAAATACCATGTTTTTCCTGATATTATGGTTTATAACTGGTTCGCCTATAATGATAAGTTAGAACTTAGAAGCCTCGGTTACCTGGGATGATATAAACCAAGGATGCTCAACCTGCGGCCTTCCAGCTGTTGTAAAACTACAACTCCCACCAGTTTTGCAACAGCTGGAGGGCCGCAGGTTGAGCATGCCTGATATAAGCTCCACGCTGTGTAGAGAAAGAAGAAGCCTTAACCCTTTCATGACTGGGTCTAAAAAAGGCTTTAAAGTCCAGGCAACTTTGTGATTGATTTTGCGCACGCAGTGGTTTAGTGACCCCAACTTTCTATAGGTTTATATAACATCTACAGGTTTGAGTGAATGGGAATGGACTATGGTGACGATTTCTGTTAGCGACAGCATTTGTAATTTTTTAAATTTTTTTTTGTTTTAATTTATTTTTGGTCAACCTTAAAAGACCTCGGGAGGACACTGACTTTTCCCCCCCCATTGTTTCCACTGTAAGTGGGGCATCCACAGGAGCATTACACACAGGCAGAGCTCTGCTCCTGCCCCAGACACCCCCGGCGGTCATGCGACTGCCGGGACTAACAGAGGAAGCGGCTCCGGTCTTTTCCTCAGGGTCCCTGCTGTGTCTCACATCGAGGACCCAACCTGATAGATTGCAGGAGCTTTAATCTGAGCGCTGGGATTGAAGCGCTGCCTGAATGTTTATATACGTGCGGGGTGTGTGCAGATAGGACATATACAGTATATCCAGTGGGCAGTCTGGAAGGGGTTAAACAAGGATTGGCAGGAGCGCTGCGCCTTTGAATTTGTGCCGTAAACGGGATCTGCTCTCGCAGAGAATGTGACATTATATAACGAGACACTTTTATATCGAGCCACTTCATTTTTAATCAGATTTCCATTCCCCTCCAGGAACCTGTTCCAGGAAAAACATCTCTTTTATTCGCTGACAAGAAGCTTTGCAGAAAAAACTTTCTACTAGAAAAGAGAAACAAAACCATTTATGACGGTTTTTAGGAGGGGGGGGGGGTGGCGTTTGGTTAACAATGTGTGAAAAGTATCGAGACTCTGCCAGCGTCATGTGGACAGAAGTTACCGGCCGGTGGATACTGAAGCCCAAAGGGTCTGCACGGGACGGATAGACCAAGGTCATCTGCAGATCAATGCTGAATGACAAGGATAATTTCTTAAAGAAAAACTCTGGAAAAAATTCCTGTTACAATGTCATTTCTTTCGCTCTGCTGAATTCTTTTTCTATTTTGGATGAAGCAGAGATTTCATCTTCTCTTGGGAGGATCTTTCTCTTCTGCTCACCGCTGCCCCCTGCTGGCTTGCATTCGGTTGACTTGACTACTCTACGGAGGGGTGTAAGCTGAAGGTCTGGGCCCCAATGCAAAAATATGTAACATGGACCCCAACTAGCATGTACCTTTATGCTACTGGTGTCTTCTTATGTGGCAAGTGAGGTCAATGGGCCCTCAGGACGGCTACCTCTGCACCCCCTATAGCCAAGCCCATGACTCTGGGATTATTTCTGCCCTAAAAAAGTGATAAGGAAGAGACCTATACCCTTATGTGCTACATGGCCTACTATAGAGCTGTGTGGTCGTCTCAGCTGCATGAAGGTTATAGTAGCTTATGCCCCAAGAGGCACAGAAAATGTGCATTTACTGGACATTGATTGTATCCACTGTATTGGCACAATTATTGTAACGCACCAACTTTTCTAGGGGTTCTCCCTCTAAGTCTAAATGATAATGCAAGTCTGGCTTTTCTCCTTGTTTTCTGCCCATCATTCCTGGCTGCATTGCTGGAAAAAGAACCCGGTTCAGTCTTAAAACGCGTTGCTTTTGTACACATTATATCACTTAATATCATATATGAAGAATCTTGCTCGGATAATGTTGATCATTTACTGCTAGAGTAGAAAGGCCCATTCTCTTCTCAAGCATTGCCACCGGCATTGGAGACGGACTGGTTGCTATAGACACACGGCCTAACAGCAACTACAATGTTTTGTGATTGTCACTAGCAACCAGACAGATAGTGGGGCAAGGAGACTAAGGCTGGCCATACACAGGAGATACTGGTCCATTAAGCAAGCATTTGACAGCTACCTCAACTATCATGCAGAGAGGGTAATGAGTAGCAAGGAAGCCACCAGGCCGCTACCGCCTGGAGTAGTCCTGTTGTGGTTGACAGTTGTCCCGCGGGAGAGAAAATAGTGCAGGACACCGAGGGATCAAGCTAAACTCATAGTAAGTAACAGGCCAAGGTCAGGGCAGGCAGAGTTCGTGCAAATCCGTTCCAGGTCTGAGGTTAGAGCTGGCAGCTAAGGGTCAATCTAGCAATCAGGCACAGGTCAGGTCAGGAAGCAGAGAGTCAGAATCAGGAAGTGGTCAGTACATAGACAGACAAACAGAACAGCACACCTTATGCAGGGAATATCAAGCTAGATCAACCTATTGCTCAGGTGCCTTAAATACCCCAGGGTGGCCAGCCATTGGCTTGTGAAGATCAGGCTGCGCTGGCTCTTTAAGATCCAGAGATCATGCTTTCCCTATGGGCACAGACCGCCAGCATAGCAGAATGCTTCATTTTCAAGGGTGACAACCATTCTCATAAAAAAAAAAAAAAATGTCAGGTTGTCACAGCCCTTTCCCTTTTACAAGCACGATAATATAGTAACAATGACATGGTAGCAAAATAAGAGGAACAGTTGTCACTGCAGATATGTGACATCACATTAAAGAAAGATGAAAAGTTAGCTTCCCTATGTAGTGGTATTTTCTTACTATTTTCTGTCCCGTCCACCATTAGCATTTGGTTGGTTGGATACTGGCTGAGCCCTCTTGCTAAGCACTGATTGGCTGCCTGTCTAATTAAATCTATTTTACCGCAACTTATTTGCATAATTGATTCATTTTGGGGAATAATGTAGCAAATAACATGCACTAAATGGGGATCATGTCACCAGAGCCTGTGGGATTGTCACCTATATTTTCAGCCCCTCAATTTTTTTTTTGCTGAAGTTTCTCTTTCTCTACAAAAGTTGCAAAAATTCTCTGCAGAGTAAAATGTCAATGGCTCCAGAATCCCATCCACATGCTTCAGTGCTTATCCAATATCCTTGAAAACAGCTGCGCTGCAACTGTTTCCAGCCTCCTGAATCAGCTCTGCCTTAAGCTTTGCCAAATTCGCCTTGGGTATTTTTTTGTGTTGTTTTTTTTTCTGTGCACTTTGCCCATTTTCCTTTCTCTGTTATCCATCCAGCATGGAAATTCTACACATATGAATGTCCGCAACCACAAAGGCCACAAACTCCCAGGAGCCCATATTATCCAGATCACAGTGGGGCCAGGTTGGTTTTTAAATCCATTTTCTAACTCCTGTCCTGGCAAAAAGAGTCCGAAGACTTAGACCGGGCATTCTGTATGATATAGACATTACCATAATGTCTCCTCCACCTCGGCCCTCAGAGTTTAAATGGCTTCTCAATCTAAGTGTATTCTTAGAAAAATCTGATTAGTAATGCAGCCTCCCCTCCTCGTCTTGTTCTTGTGCCAACCCTAATGAGAAAGACTGGTCGCTAAGGATACAGTATTTTTTAAGTGAATGTTTAAAGCAACTAGTCAGAAATATCACTGTTGTACAGTCGACTATGGTCGTATTAATCAGATTTTTGTGAAAAAATAGATGCAAAAAAATGCCTTTACATTCTGTGGGGAACTGGCACTTGATCAATATCATATTTTGAGTGCATTCCCATCATCTTACTCTGGCCATATATTTTAGATGATTGTAGATGCTCTTATCAGGCATGTTGAACTAGAACATGCTGATCCTTCCTCTCCATACACATTAGATGTTTGTCCAGTTCCGTCAAAATCGTCAGGTTTAGCCAACGTTCCTCGGATTTGCAGTTTTCATAGGGATCTAAAACTTTCCCAAATCAGCCGACATCTCTTCTTCGAGACCTCCCATGCTTGAATTGGCCAGGTGTGCATGTGTCAGGCACCCCTAGTGATCAAAATCAGACATTATCAACATTTGGAGATGAGCGAATCGGCCGATGTACCACCTGAAGTCGATTCCCTCATCCCTAATCAACATGTCTGATCCTTTTTTCCCACCATCTGTTGTACGAACCTTGTCCGAACATCTAACACCCATTAGACAGTCAGCCGGTCCTGCCAAAATCAGCGGGCTTGACCAACCTTTAGTCTAATGTGCATGGCCTTCAGCTTTCGGCTACTTTGTTCTATAACAGTTCCTTTTCATAGAATTTCAGATGTTTTGGCTCTGATTGTAAGTGCAGATAGTTGGCTATTATTTACCTCCCTGTCAGCGACAGTAGTCTCCATGGGCAAGGTGGGCTTATCATAGGATCATACGTAACATTTCTGCCCCGTGATATACAGTAATAGCGGAGGAATTGGTCGCAGGGTAATAATAATAGAAGATGCACTGACATGTGGAGGAAGTAATATTTATATATCTAAAGGAAAGCACTGTTTCCTTTCCAAGCAGGAAACTGAAATTATTCTCGGAGCTTCAACCAAATGGGTTTACAGAACAGGAATAAAACATTGGCGCCTTGTCTTTTCCTAGAAGAAGGTGTTTGTTTTAGTTAAAGATAAAATAGAAGATTATTATTATTAACTTCAGAGACGAGGAGCGGAAACGTTACCTGCGGCCGGGGCCCTTCGCTAGAGACGATGTTTCCATATGTAACTGATGATTCTATATGGGATATTTTATCAGCTTTGTAGATCTAGTTGACTTGGGGCAGGTTAGATGTTAAGTTGAATAGCCTCGGTCTTACAGACAGGTCTTGTTGATGTGGCCGGCCTGTATTATTCTTGAAACCTATCCCCTGCGTTGACAGATTTGTATTTATTCATCAGCTCCTTAGGAGAAAGAGTCTGGGGCCTTAGTTTGGGAAAAGACCACATGGAAAAAAACATCAGCCTGTGCCCCCGCTGATTGCAGTGCTCCTTGGTATTCTAGTCAAATTCCTTCCAGGACGGCGAGCGAGTGGCAGCCTCTTCTTTTGTTTGTTGAAAGAAGAAAATCCCAAGTAAACAGAAATCCTTGAGTCGTCTTCTTCTGTCAAGTCCTTCCATATTCTCTCCAGATGTTGGATTTCTGCTGCTGTACCTGAGAGCAGGGTATGATAGAGGGAGAGAAGCTGACTAGCTGAGCTCAGTGATCTACAGGTTTATAGGATTTGTACCAGGATTTCAGAGTAAAAAGCATAGTGATTCCAGACAGGACTCCTAGGAGAGCAGCTGAGAGTCCTGATGACCAGGTTTGCACAGGGTGGCAGCCTTCTCTTTACACATACTGATATAGAGAAAGCTGGACTCTCACTGTCTCTCCTAGGAGTCCTGTCAATAATTACTCTGCTTTTTATTCAGACATACTGCTATAAATTACAGACCGAGCTCAGCTTTCCTCCCCCTATCCTGCTCTCAGATAGGGCAGCAGAAATCCTCTGACAGGTTCACTTTAAAGGGGTTATGCCTTATCCAGAGGATAGAGAAAAAGTGTCTGATCGGTGGGGTTCTGACTGCTGGGGCTTATTCCTATGCTCTGCACAACTCCTTTAAATGTGTGCATAAATGTGCAGTCTGAAGATACCTTAAAGGGAACCTGTCATCAACGTTATGCTACCTATACTAACGGCAGTATAAAGCAGAGACAAATTAATTGATTAAATTTCTAAGTTAAAAGTAAGTGGTTGCTGAGAACCAACATCACAAACATTGCAGACTGGGCCTGGAGAAGAGTCCTGGCCTCCTGAGAAGAGTCCTGGTTATTCATGATCCCCCCCCCCCCCACCTGCTGATGACTGACAGTCTTCTACCTAGTTTTCTCTCTTTCTCTCTAGGAGAGAACTGCCAATCATCAGCAGATGGTCGAGAGAGCAGGAGATTATAATGACCAGGACTCTTCTCAGGTAGATGTGACTCTTTTCAAGGCCTGGGCTGCAATGATTATGAGGCTAGTCCTCGGCAACCACTTACTTTTAGCTCATGAGTGACACACCGCTGAAATCTGCATTTCTGTCTGTATTTTATGCTGCCCTCAGTGAGGTTAGCATAAAGTTGATGACGGGTTCCCTTTAAGCCCCACAACACACTAGTAGCGGGGACATACAGAATTCAATGTCGCAACTTCTGGCACTGGGGCATTGGGTAAAGGACCTGGAAGAGCCCTTGGTGCCCAGTACTAGCAGTGCCATGGGTATAAAATACATCCTGCATTGTATCCAGTTACAGATACTTTATACAAATAGTTTCGATTGTTGATCATTTTGCAGCATCAACACAAATCAGTTGTATGACAATACACTTTGAATGCTTTTCGCCGGGGTGCACTTTTCTTATTAGGGAATCCATCTTCCCATAAATAAGACAAAGGAGCTTAGCAAGGACAGGTTTCCAGAATTCTATTTCTACCAGGTCAACAGGACAACCTAAGGTATCGCCAACAGTTGTAAGGCATGGTTCTCATCCTTATTGGACGTGCACTGTTATCCACATTCTTACTTCTGTTGTCTCATATGCAGGAAATATGGCTTATAGGAAACATGTCTCTTGGTGGAATATAAGCTGCTAACAAAGGTCATAAATTCAAGCTCCTGAACCCCAATACAAATTCTTTAAAAGACCCCCCACCTACCACGTGTCATTTATAATACTGGTGTCCTCACATGTGGTAATGGGGTCTTAGATCACTCAGACACCGGCCTGGATGCAACTGCACCTCCTATAGCTACATCCAACTTACTGTGTTATGGTATGGTGGTTGACATCTGTATCAGATCTTGATCTGCATATGACACCGGTCATCAGATAAGGCTTATTGCACCTTGACCCATGGTTGACTCTACGTATTACAATTAGCACAAGCAGGGGAATCATCTGGAAGAAACATCCTGGATTCTGACTTGTGCAATACTAGTGTTATATTAATGTGTGTGAGCTTACACAATAGGTCTTGAGGATCAAATCTCTCCCTTTTATCATGTATGAACCAAGTAACCATCAAGATTCAGGGCCCTGTTAGGGGCTATGCATTTCTATGGCGCTTGGGCTGACTTTATGACAAAAAGTTGTAAGTTAGGTTTAGGTGTAAGATGAAGATGCAGGGAGCATAAATACGTGAGTAGAAAGAAAATAGCACACCATAATAGGAGTAGAAAAAGTCTCTTCAGCTCCAGACATTGGCAGACACGAGCTGGACTGAGATGTTACAAAATGATGATAAAGAACAAATAGTATCCATACAGTGCGGACAATACAAGCAAACAAATAAATCATCTGTATACTTCGGACGATCCCTGGCCAAAATTACCGTACACATGTAACTCTTCTATTACGTCTTTACGTCTGAGAGATCCATTAACAGGCGCTTTAGACGTAATCTTTTATGGGTTTATTTGTGCATGTCATGGAAAAGCCTCGCTTCCAAATCTCTGGTCTCGCTCTGGAGACGTCAGGAAGACAATGCCGCGCTCCAGCTGTCATCGGGACCGGACTGGAGGAGAAGCAGCAGAGCTCTGAAAAACGCCCATGTAGGAGATGGGGATGATTTCACATATTGTAGTCATTGCCCCCAACAAACCTGAACGTCTTCCAACAGGGTCAACGATGAGAAAATAATTACAGATAGTAACGTATTTAATGGGCTGAGGTAATACGCAGCCCGGCCGCAGGCTCAGTCCACTTAACGTGTTCTAGTCACTGCACGGAAATGTGAAGAAAATCAAACTCCACAACAAAGATGGAAAATGTGGGGACATCTGGTCCGAGCTGTTAAATAACTTGAATTGAGCAGATGGGAAACGTCTTGTGGTGAGAGAGAGAGCAAAAAAAAAATAATGTTACATAGATGAATCAGCCTGGAAAGGGAGACAGATGAAAATCTCCAAAATATAGGAATTAATGGAATAAAATTCCATTATGCGGTGCTTCTGGACCATGCGCTGGTCTAAACAAGTAACAACTGCCCATAGTCAGGATTGGATCCAGCTTGATGGAAAACGCTGGGCAAAGTGGGATGGTGCCCTAATCCGGTAGAAGTTTCCTATAGTTTATGTTGGACGTAAACTGTAGATAATTGCTTAATTTTTGGTTGAGACCTCTGGGCAGTTGTCCATTTTGCTCTCCTTATAACCCCTTCATTACTGATCTGCAGAGTAGTTGTCACTTCAGTCTTCAGTGAAAGGACAAGGAACTACAATTTTGACTGAAGGGCCTGACATTCATTGCCTACCCCCAGGATAAGCCATCAAAACCATACGTTTTTAGAAAACAAGTATCCAAAATTAGGGTTTGTTAATTCACGGCTCAAACATTCTGGAGGACGTTCAACGTTGACATGTAACCAAATGAACCGACATGTGGTTCTAGATAAACAAATTAATTCATTTTTTTTGTTTTTGTTTCTAAAACCTTAATCTTTTTGTCTTGATTCTGAATGATCCATTCTGCTTCTCTGGTAGAAAACAGCAGCTGCAGATTGTCTCACAGGACAGCAATACAGAATCCGAATAAAAACAAGACTGAGACTCAAAAATACAAGGTTCAAGAATACAAACTAACACATACAAGACATGATGATACAAGACTAAAGAATTCAAGACTCAAGACTGTAGAACGGAAGAATACAAGACTTGTGACTACAAAGCTGAATACAAGACCCCAAAACAGAAGACTCAAGAATGCAGGAATCAATTCTTCAACACCCAACAATAAATTAACCAGTTATACAAAGTACAAGGATACAAGACCATACAGGAATCATGAATACAAGACCCAATACAACAGGACTTAGGGATACAAGACTCAAGACTGTAGAACGGAAGAATACAAGATTTGTGACTACAAAGCTGAATACAAGACCCCAAAACAGAAGACTCAAGAATGCAGGAATCATTTTTTCAACACCCAATAATAAATGAACCCGTTATACAAAGTACAAGGATACAAGACCATACAGGAATACAGGAATCATGAATACAAGACCCAATACAACAGGACTTAGGGATACAAGACTCAAGACAACAATCTCCAGACTTCATATCCAGAGGGCACAGCTTAGAGGGAACATTAAGGGTGACCTCTTATTGAAATGGTCATTCCAAAGGGCATACTGAACATATGGGAAAATGTAGTATTCATGTGTCCAGTAATCCAGAATATTTGATAATCCAGTGACTATCAAGGATTTTTTTTAACTCCAGGCTGAAGGAGTTGTACTGTACTTTTAATATTTTGGCACTGATGACCACTAGAGATGAGGGAATTTTTCAAAAATTTGATTTGGCCGGTTCAATCCAATTTTATTTGCGTTAAATCGCGGTAAAAAACAGCTATTTTCTGGCTTCTGAGAGCCTGTATAGGGGTGTAGAACACTGTGCCTTGCAGTAACACGCATAGGGAGTCTGCTGTGGTAGTGGAGAGGGTGTCAACAGTAAGTTTGTGTTGACGTCACTGATTATTTTTCCCTTCCTCTGATCCGTCAGAACAATAAACCACCCAAAAACGGATCCTGTCTGTGGAACATCCGCCTTCACTCAGTCAACATTTGCTCAGTAATCCATCAGTACTCAATTGTCTCTGCAGCGGAGGCTGAGGACACGGTGAAGGATGAGGAGGTAGGGGCGGACATTGTCGCACGACCAACGGCGTGGGAACGTGGAGGCGGAAGCGGCGTGACCTGGCCAAGTTGCTGGTTTGTCTGGGCAGGAACCACATTTACCCAGTGGCCCGTAAAGGACATATATTGTCCTTGACCATAGTTACAGCTACCGACCAATTTTCCCAAAAAAGGCTGTATCACAAACAAAATTTCACCACTGAATGGCTAATCGATGTAAATCAGTCCATACAGAAGAAAGTCTCCAATCATCCATCAATTTTCCCCAAAAAGGCTGTTTTACCCCAAAAAATTCCCAACGAATGGCTAATCGACGTAATTCAGTCCGTACAGCAAAAGGAGGTCTACACTCACCATCAATTTTCCCGTATTCTTTTTCTTATTAATACACCCCCAAAAAATAAATACAGCAATCACAATTCACCACAGAACGGCTAATAGGACGTAGGTATCTGTCCTATTAATACACCCTGCAAATGGCTGTAGTACAATGGAACTGCACCGCTCAATGGCAAATATATATATTTTTGGGCTCTAATACACAACAAAAAGGGCTGTAATGTTCTCACTTCACCACACAACGTCTAATAAGCCCCTTTTTTCCCACTAATACAAGCCAAAAGATGCTTTAGAACATATAACCGCACAAGGGCAAATAAGACGTAGAAATATTCCCCTGTAATAACCCTGTTAATGGTGGTATCACACAGCACTTGCACCCCAATAACAAGAGCGGTTTGCTGGAATTACAGAGCTATATAATGGCAATGTGGATCCGCAGTCAGTGCAGCAAGGTGTAATAGGATTGTTCCTATTCCCCAGGCTGTAACCTCCCCGACTGAACCCTGTTCTACATAAATTCTGCGGAATAATTCCTCCCTATCCTCTCCCTTCACATAAGTCTTTCCTAGCACTGTCCCTAGCGCCTGCTGACGTCTCTCTCTGCACTAAGTACACTGGAAAATGGCAAAATCCAAGATGGCTGAGGCTATTTATAGGGCTGTGACATCACAGGGCTGGCTGGCTGCTGATTGGCTGCATATATGGCATTATGGGTGATCCTGCCTAACCGGAGTTCCTTGCTCCATGTACTCATTTGATTCATTACCACGAATCGCAAGGAAATTCGGCTTTGGTGCGAATCAAACTTTTCCTGAAATTTGGATCTAATTCCACTTTGTCAGCTTCGATTTGCTCATCTCTAATGACCATCGTTATCCGTTCTGGAGAACACTGAGCAGATGAGACATGACATCCAAATGAGCTTCCAACTGGATTAGATGCCAAACATTTTCAACAAATGCATTCTGCTCCTTAAGTCTTTTAAAACATTTGTGATTTTGTATTAATTTGGCATCAGAGGCAGCGGTTATAGGTCTGGACTAGTAACATGCTGTATCCATAATTACTCTACGCTGATCATCAGATAACCCAAGTAACCTCTGGAACCTGTGCAGTGTCCACATGAAATGGAAATGCACGGATGATGAATGAGATATTCTGTCCATATGGAAAGTTCAGAGGTCACCTCATTTCTTTCCTTATAATACAGAAGACTGAATTGTAATAGTGATAAAGCAGAACGGATTGTATTGTTGTATTAGTTAACGCCACATCGTATAGCGAGGGCGTTCTTGACTGAAGAGACTGGGAGTTAGAGTCCGATGGGTTAATTTTATGTCTTCTTCCTGTATCTTTTGGTTTGTTCCGCACAGGGTGGTGTTTGTCTATGGTTGCTCCCCTTGGCTGGCCATGTCACTGTCACGGATGAAGTTTCAGATAGCTGGAACTTATAAATAAACGACTGACTGACTTGATCCCAAAGTAAGGATCCCAAACCCTAAGAGCTCTCCCTGACTGCTATGCACAGGCAAGGGTCTCAATGGTAGACAATTGCATGCCCACGTACCTAAGACTGTGTGACACCTGAAAACCCTATAATAGTGAGGGGACACGACCACCGACTCCCTGCACTTAATATAGAAGGAGTCAGGGTCACCTAGAATCAAGCCAGCAAGGAAACACAATAAAGGAAAATACTTATCTGAGCAAACAGCAGCAGCAGCCTCCAGCAGTGAACACTTCATCTAGGAACTAGTATAAACCGCAAAGTGAGGCAGTATGGGAGGGAATATAAAGGAAGATGATTAGTCGAAATAAGTGACACCTGGCAGAAGGAAAGGAGATGACAAAATGAAGCCAAAACAAAGAACGTCATACAAGAGGTAGAGAAGAATGTCTGTCAGACCTTCTCACAGAACTGGCGGTGACAGTCACTCCCATTCCCCCCCCCCCCCCCTTTGGGATATTCATTATGGTGCTGGTTGTCCCTCCCCTAGAGTTATTAAATAGGAGGGCTTACCTTCTCCCCGGTCTCTTCCTCACCGGCACCTTCATCTAGCTGTTTCCCACCCTCCCGCCCTGGTTGTGCTTTTGCTTACATCTTTTTCTTTTGCAGTTACCGTTAAGTCACAGCTGGAGGTCGGTTCTAAGAATATACTAAGAGGGAGGAGAAGGCGGACTTGCCAACTAGGGCGCAGTGGTGGCATATCGCTTCTCACACTCCTGAAGGGGTTGTGGTTTTGGAGAAAAGATTTGTAATTTGAAAATTTAAAGAAGAAAAATATAATAAGAATTTTAATAAAGCTGTGACCGACCCTCATTCCAACAAAAAAAGTTGTTGTTCTGGTGTGGTTATTTGTTTGCGGGGGGTAGACATGTGGTTAGGTGGTTGGGTTCAGTTCTTGGCAGTCTTAGTTGGATAGGAAGAGTGTCAGGGAAGTGTCAGGGAAGAATCTTTGCTGCCTATTTGTACCAGAGATCATGTATATCTAGCTTTTGGTGTCTATCTCTATCACAGAAGAAATGAGAATACCTTAAAGGGGTCTACCTATCCATCACCGCAGCCATTCTGCCGCTGTCCCAATCCTTTCTTCCCTGCACTTTCTGTCCCTGATCGGCACAGCTGGAAATGCATGGGAAAAAACACTGAGCTAATCACTGGCTGAGGTGGGTCAGAGGCGCCATCTGTGCAAGATGTATTGGTAGAGCACCAATTTCCAATCTATACCAGAGGTACTGAGAAGAGCATGTGCTGCCCATCTATACCAGAGGTACTGAGAAGAGCATGTGCTGCCCATCTATATCAGAGGTACTGAGAAGAGCATGTGCTGCCCATCTATACCAGAGGTACTGAGAAGAGCATGTGCTGCCCATCTATACTAGAGGTACTGAGAAGAGTATGTGCTGCCCATCTATACCAGAGGTACTGAGAATAGTGTGTGCTGCCCATCTATACCAGAGGTACTGAGAAGAGCATGTGCTGCCCATCTATACTAGAGGTACTGAGAAGAGTATGTGCTGCCCATCTATACCAGAGGTACTGAGAATAGTGTGTGCTGCCCATCTATACCAGAGGTACTGAGAATAGTGTGTGCTGCCCATCTATACCAGAGGTACTGAGAAGAGAGTGTGCTGCCCATCTATACCAGAGGTACTGAGAAGAGCGTGTGCTGCCCATCTATACCAGAGGTACTGAGAAGAGCGTGTGCTGCCCATCTATACCAGAGGTACTGAGAAGAGCGTGTGCTGCCCATCTATACCAGAGGTACTGAGAAGAGCATGTGCTGTCCATCTATACCAGAGGTACTGAGAAGAGCGTGTGCTGCCCATCTATACCAGAGGTACGGAGAAGAGCGTGTGCTGCCCATCTATACCAGAGGTACTGAGAAGAGCATGTGCTGCCCATCTATACCAGAGCTACTGAGAAGAGTATGTGCTGCCCATCTATACCAGAGGTACTGAGAAGAGCATGTGCTGCCCATCTATACCAGAGGTACTGAGAAGAGCGTATGCGGCCCATCTATACCAGACGTACTGAGAAGAGCATGTGCTGCCCATCTATACCAGAGGTACTGAGAAGAGTATGTGCTGCCCATCTATACCAGAGGTACTGAGAATAGCGTGTGCTGCCCATCTATACCAGAGGTACTGAGAAGAGCGTGTGCTGCCCATCTATACCAGACGTACTGAGAAGAGCATGTGCTGCCCATCTATACCAGAGGTACTGAGAAGAGCGCGTGCTGCCCATCTATACCAGACGTACTGAGAAGAGCGTGTGCTGCCCAGCTATACCAGAGGTACTGAGAAGAGCATGTGCTGCCCATCTATACCAGAGGTACTGAGAAGAGCATGTGCTGCCCATCTATACCAGAGGTACTGAGAAGAGCGTGTACTGCCCATCTATACCAGAGGCACTGAGAAGAGCGTGTGCTGCCCATCTATACCAGAGGTACTGAGAAGAGCATGTGCTGCCCATCTATACCAGAGGCACTGAGAAGAGCATGTGCTGCCCATCTATACCAGAGGTACTGAGAAGAGCATGTGCTGCCCATCTATACCAGACGTACTGAGAAGAGCATGTGCTGTCCATCTATACCAGAGGTACTGAGAAGAGCATGTGCTGTCCATCTATACCAGAGGTACTGAGAAGAGCGTGTGCTGCCCATCTATACCAGAGGTACTGAGAAGAGCATGTGCTGCCCATCTATACCAGAGGTGCTGAGAAGAGCGTGTGCTGCCCATCTATACCAGAGGTACTGAGAAGAGTGTGTGCTGCCCATCTATACCAGAGGTACTGAGAAGAGCGTGTACTGCCCATCTATACCAGAGGCACTGAGAAGAGCGTGTGCTGCCCATCTATACCAGAGGTACTGAGAAGAGCATGTACTGCCCATCTATACCAGACGCACTGAGAAGAGCATGTGCTGCCCATCTATACCAGAGGTACTGAGAAGAGCATGTGCTGCCCATCTATACCAGACGTACTGAGAAGAGCATGTGCTGTCCATCTATACCAGAGGTACTGAGAAGAGCATGTGCTGCCCATCTATACCAGAGGTACTGAGAAGAGCATGTGCTGCCCATCTATACCAGACGTACTGAGAAGAGCATGTGCTGCCCATCTATACCAGAGGTACTGAGAAGAGCATGTGCTGTCCATCTATACCAGAGGTACTGAGAAGAGCGTGTGCTGCCCATCTATACCAGAGGTACTGAGAGGAGCATGTGCTGCCCATCTATACCAGAGGTACTGAGAAGAGCATGTGCTGCCCATCTATACCAGAGGTACTGAGAAGAGCGTGTGTTACCCATCTATACCAGAGGTACTGAGAAGAGCATGTGCTGCCCATCTATACCAGAGGTACTGAGAAGAGCGTGTGCTGCCCATCTATACCAGAGGTACTGAGAAGAGTATGTGTTACCTATCTGTGCAAGAGTAGGCTATAAACAGAAGAGCAGACAGAGGCATTGCCTCCTGTGCGGGATCACTAGGGGTCAGGTTGTGCTAGAATATGGTAATGTGATTACCTTTTTGTGTTGTGTGAACCACAATAATTTGAAGTGTGAGCTGCATTTCTACATCAGGCAGCGAGTGGTGTCCACGGGCGGCTGCTGGGTCCCTTTGCCGGCTCTGCGGTTAACCACTGGCTGTGTTTTCGATAGAAGGAAGGATGAAGAAGAAGATTGTGACCTGTGTAACGGGCCTCTCCCCAGTAACGGGCTTCCAGATTAGGTATATAAGTTAAGTATAAGTATATAAAACCAGTGGGGGATATTTTTTATCAAACTGGTGTAAAGTAGAACTGGCTTTGTTGCCCATAGAAACCAATCCGATTTCACCTTTCATTTTCCAAAGGAACTGTGAAAAATGAAAAGTGGAATATGTTTGGTTACTATGGGCAACAAAGCCAGTTCTACTTTACACCAGTTTGATAAATATCCCCCAGTGTCCTTATTACAGCTTTGCATTTTGAGGTCGGATTGTCCTCTTTATCAGGCTTCTTCTTCATTAGTGTTGGCAGAGCATGCTCTGCACATCGCGGTGTTCGGCTGAATACCGCGTGTGCTCCAGCATGATGCTCGAGTCTCCTCCCCGCATGTTTGCTACCTGCTACGCAGCCAATAAACACGCAGGTAAGTACTGCCCTCACTGTAATGCCGAATAGTGTACTGAATACTCTGTGTTCCCTGCACCCCTTCCACCACAAACAAGGGCATATGGTTCTTCCTTTTCTCATCCTCCTCCATCATATCAACACGCTTATTAGGCTGCCCTCGCCCCTAATGTTTTAGATGGTCAGATCACCAGCAGGCCCTCACCCCTAATGTTTTTGAGGGTCACCAGCAGGCCATCAATCATAATTTTTTAAGGCTGTGTATGATGCCCACCTTTATGTGTAATAAAGGGTGTATTGGAGCGCCAGTTCCTTGTAATTTTTGGCAGCCCTTTCCCTTAGTGCATAGGCTTTATGAGTGTAGGAGTCCCACTACCTGAACAATTGTACCACAATGTGAATGAGTCCTCCTTTATGTGATATACAGGGTGTATCGGAGCGCCTCTCCCTTGTCATTTTTGGCAGCACTTGCACTTTATATACAAGTAAATATACAGGAAAGAATGTTTCCTCTAAAATCGATTTTATCTTCGGTTTGGTGCATATTATTGTCAGTCTGTAAAAGTGGCGCACTACTCGGACAACATATTTCCCAGCCGCGACTTGGGAGTCCAGGATGCATCCAGACATCCTCCCCATGCTGTTCCCAAACCTTTTCAGTGGTGTTTCTATCAATTTCTGACCTTTTCCTGTGAACCAGACGCCCTCCCTTCTTCAGAGCAGGTGGTGCCTGGTTTAATGCTCGGGTTCTCCCATTGATTTCAATTGTGCTCGGGTGCTCGGTAGACCACTAGGTCATTCCGAGGTGCTCGACCCGAGCCCCCGAACATTCCAAGGTGTTCGACCAGAGCCCCAGAGCACTTTGGTGCTCAACCAACACTATTCTTCATCCTTCCTCCTATCTGTACAAGAGGCACTGAGAAGAGAGGTACTAGGAATGCCATATGTTACCTATTGGTACCACAGTTCTGGGAAGAGCATGTGTTGCCTATCTAGATCAAGAGTAGCTGAAATAAACTATCTGCACCAGAGGTGGCAGGAAGCAATTGTCTTACCTGCCTTACCAGAGTTGCGGTAGTAATTCTAGTGGAACGTAACAACTCATGCTTCTTACCAGATTATAGTAACCTCTGCCATTATACACTTTGGGTGAAGGAGCTCCTTGAGATTTGAAGTTGCATTGGTAATATTGGTTCCACCTCGACAAATCCGACCTGTGCTCAGAATTAGACCAGTTTTTATGTTCAATAATTTAGATGTTTGGTTGACAAATGAAATTGCCCAACTTGGGCTGATTAATTGACTTCTGTACACAGGAGAATAAGCTACAGTTGGAAATCATTCAGAACCCATCTTCTCCACCTAGAATTGTTTATGCTTTCTCCAACATGTCATTTTTTCACACTTGGAAAATCCTTTAATGCTAATAGGTTTGTTTGTAAATCCTCATGTCAAGCACAAGATGAAAGTTCGTGTAGCACTTCAGTGTATTACTCCAGGGGATGGGCCTGACTATGACAGCATGGAGTTGCTTTTTGCAGGAGACCATCTACATTTTTGTACTTTGAAGTCATCGGATTGAGGCTCGTTCCTCGTCTGAACTGGAAGGAGACAAGCAAGTACATGGCTCCTGAGAGGAGAGTAAACACTGCGATTAGCCGTAGACATTCACCGGCATTACCTCACCCGGCTCACACTCTGTGTTAGACATTAGCAAAGAAAAGCTCCTTCTGCTTGCGTTTGGGGTGTCATGAATATTTATTTGGGGTGTGAGCCCCAGCAGCAATCATGTCTGACAGTCTTCTTGCTAAGAATGCACCGCCTAACTACCATAGTCATTTCGAGGAGGTTCTCAGGTAGCAACTATTCTGTCTCAAGGAAGAATTTCCATACACCACCAAGCCAAGAGATTACCGCAGCGGCCATAGGGATAGGCAGGTGCATCATCAATGTGGCAGAGGACGGCGGGGAGCACCAGAGTGGATCTGCTGGAGCAGAAGGCAATATAACCATATACCATTTTATCATATTCCCTCATTTTACCAATTTTTTGTGGAACTTCGAAACCCTCTTTAAGCTTGAACTGACCACAAAATGGTGCCTGTCCCTTTAAAATATTAAAGATACAGTGTATGAGGGATCCATGCAGGGAATCTCATATGGGATGATGGCTCCTAAAGCAGATAATGCCTTGAGCGGCATGTTGTGGAGTTTAGTGCGATCTGCGCCTCCATTGTGTCTTGTGACAGGTGTTTGACACATTGTTACAACCTTCTGCTTGTAAAAACGTGTCAACATTTCATGTAAATTCAGTGGCACCAAAATAGATGATGATGTGAGAACAATGCACAGGACCGAGAGCTACAAGTGTAATCCCAGAACTTTCCATCATAAGTGACTAGGAGAACGAGAAATAATGATATAGTACAACAAGCCTGAGCCAGGTGACCCCCAACAGCCAATCAGCAAGTACAGGATAAGTAATGTAAGTACACAGTGACTGCACCAGCAGAATAGTGAGTGCAGCTCTGGGGTATAATACAGGATGTAACTCAGGATCAGTACAGGATAAGTAATGTATGTACACAGTGACTGCACCAGCAGAATAGTGAGTGCAGCTCTGGAGTATAATACAGGATGTAACTCAGGATCAGTACAGGATAAGTAATGTATGTACACAGTGACTGCACCAGCAGAATAGTGAGTGCAGCTCTGGAGTACAATACAGGATGTAACTCAGGATCAGTACAGGATATGTAATGTATGTACACAGTGACTGCACCTGCAGAATAGTGAGTGCAGCTCTGGAGTATAATACAGGATGTAACTCAGGATCAGTACAGGATAAGTAATGTATGTACACAGTGACTGCACCAGTAGAATAGTGAGTGCAGCTCTGAAGTATAATACAGGATGTAACTCAGGGTCAGTACAGGATAAGTAATGTATGTACACAGTGACTGCACCAGCAGAATAGTGAGTGCAGCTCTGGAGTATAATACAGGATGTAACTCAGGATCAGTACAGGATAAGTAATGTATGTACACAGTGACTGCACCAGTAGAATAGTGAGTGCAGCTCTGAAGTATAATACAGGATGTAACTCAGGGTCAGTACAGGATAAGTAATGTATGTACACAGTGACTGCACCAGCAGAATAGTGAGTGCAGCTCTGGAGTATAATACAGGATGTAACTCAGGATCAGTACAGGATAAGTAATGTAATGTATGTACACAGTGACTCCACCAGCAGAATAGTGAGTGCAGCTCTGAAGTATAATACAGGATGTAACTCAGGATCAGTACAGGATAAGTAATGTAAGGTTTGTACACAGTGACTGCACCAGCAGAATAGTGAGTGCAGCTCTGGAGTATAATACAGGCTGTAACTCAGGATAAGTACAGGATAAGTAATGTATGTACACAGTGACTCCACCAGCAGAATAGAGAGTTCAGCTCTAGAGTATAATACAGGATGTAACTCGGGATCAGTACAGGTTAAGTAATGTATGTACACAGTGACTGCACCAGCAGAATAGTGAGTGCAGCTCTGGAGTATAATACAGGATGTAACTCAGGATCAGTACAGGATAAGTAATGTATGTTCACAGTGACTGCACCAGCAGAATAGTGAGTGCAGCTCTGGAGTATAATACAGGATGTAACTCAGGATCAGTACAGGATAAGTAATGTATGTTCACAGTGACTGCACCAGCAGAATATGAGTGCAGCTCTGGAGTATAATACAGGATGTAACTCAGGATCGGTACAGGATAAGTAATGTATGTACACAGTGACTGCACCAGCAGAATAGTGAGTGCAGCTCTGGAGTATAATACAGGATGTAACTCAGGATCAGTATGGGATAAGTAATGTATGTACACAGTGACTGCACCAGCAGAATAGTGAGTGCAGCTCTGGAGTATAATACAGGATGTAACTCAGGATCAGTACAGGATAAGTAATGTATGTTCACAGTGACTGCACCAGCAGAATAGTGAGTGCAGCTCTAGAGTATAATACAGGATGTAACTCAGGATCAGTACAGGATAAGTAATGTATGTACACAGTGACTGCACCAGCAGAATAGTGAGTTCAGCTCTAGAGTATAATACAGGATGTAACTCGGGATCAGTACAGGATAAGTAATGTATGTACACAGTGACTCCACCAGCAGAATAGTGAGTGCAGCTCTAGAGTATAATACAGGATGTAACTCGGGATCAGTACAGAATAAGTAATGTATGTATACTTTGATTTCACTATTTATGTACATGATATTGGTGTATAATATATTAGACGGGTACATCCATTATCTTTTGAGTCTTCCAGTTTTTTCCGACTTGACTGTATTTAGGTTAGCAATTATTTCAGGGATTTCAGAAGGAAACATTGTTTTAATTCTTTCATACAAATTTGAAAAAAGAAACTCTTAAGATCCACAATGAAATATTTGCCAGATGTAATTAGTTCCTTTCATTATTTTACTTTTAATCACGCTGTTGCAGTCACAGGTCCTGTCAGCTGCATCACTCGTCTCCCGGTTCTACTTGGCTGTCATGTCGTGTTTAACCAGGCTGACGAAGCGTACAAGTGAGGACATGACGGCCTAAGTATTCAGGGGAGGGGGTTTTCTATTTAAGAAAAATATTCACAAACATAGAAATGGCTTTCTGCGCGCTCCTTGTTTTACAGGTCGCTGTTTATTGCTACATAAGCTTTTAATAGATTTTCCCTCCCTTAAAACTGTACTCGACATCTGGGCTAAGACTCCTCGTTTGTGACTACAGGATTTCGACAGAGGCGAAAAAGTCCCTAAAGTCCAATAAATATAAACCCTAGAGTCATCCTCTTATTCTGTTATTAACTTCTAGCTGTTAATTACATATGTCCCTGGGAAATCGTGACCAATATGGCGTCGATTCATTTCGTATTCCAGCATCAGCTTTCTCGGACTCCTGACAAGTCTACCTAGTTATTCCTCCCCCCATATTGTAAGCGAGAAGATCTAAAGTCGCTAAAGAACATTTCTTCAAATCATAAAAATCTGGGTGACATCCAGGAAAGGAGCTGTTACTGCAGCCATTGTGGAGGCCATTGAGGCTCCATTAAGGAAGTAACGTGAGCTCCCGTACAAAATCCGTATCGTGGTCCCCAAATATGAGACGTTTATAATTATATATGAGACGTCTAATTATAAGGGGCAGAGGGACGTTTTTGGCTCTTAAGTTTCAGGATCAGGATCTCTCTCACAGACTGCTCACCATGCCCGCTCTTTAGCAGCAGTCTATATGAGAGTCTCCACAGACTGCTCCGTATGCATCCCTCTATTACACAGACTGCTCCCTCCTCCACAAGGACTGCTTACAATGCCCCACTTTGAGACTGACTGCACCCTTATTGACTCACACAGACTGCTCCCCTATGTCCCTTCTTTCTCACACAGACTGCTCCCCTATGTCCTCTCTTTCTCACACAGACTGCTCCCCTATGTCCCCTATTTCTCACACAGACTGCTCCCCTATGTCCCCTCTTTCTCACACAGACTGCTCCCCTATGTCCCCTCCTTCTCACACAGACTGCTCCCCTATGTCCCCTCTTTCTCACACAGACTGCTCCCCTATGTCCTCTCTTTCTCACACAGACTGCTCCCCTATGTCCCCTCCTTCTCACACAGACTGCTCCCCTATGTCCTCTCTTTCTCACACAGACTGCTCCCCTATGTCCCCTCCTTCTCACACAGACTGCTCCCCTATGTCCCCTCTTTCTCACACAGACTGCTCCCCTATGTCCCCTCCTTCTCACACAGACTGCTCCCCTATGTCCTCTCTTTCTCACACAGACTGCTCCCCTATGTCCCCTATTTCTCACACAGACTGCTCCCCTATGTCCCCTCTTTCTCACACAGACTGCTCCCCTATGTCCCTCCTTCTCACACAGACTGCTCCCCTATGTCCCCTCTTTCTCACACAGACTGCTCCCCTATGTCCCTCTTTCTCACACAGACTGCTCCCTATGTCCCCTCCTTCTCACACAGACTGCTCCCCTATGTCCCTCTTTCTCACACAGACTGCTCCCCTATGTCCCCTCCTTCTCACACAGACTGCTCCCCTATGTCCCCTCTTTCTCACACAGACTGCTCCCCTATGTCCCCTCCTTCTCACACAGACTGCTCCCCTATGTCCTCTCTTTCTCACACAGACTGCTCCCCTATGTCCCCTCCTTCTCACACAGACTGCTCCTCTATGTCCTCTCTTTCTCACACAGACTGCTCCCCTATGTCCCCTATTTCTCACACAGACTGCTCCCCTATGTCCCCTCTTTCTCACACAGACTGCTCCCCTATGTCCCCTCCTTCTCACACAGACTGCTCCCCTATGTCCCCTCTTTCTCACACAGACTGCTCCCCTATGTCCTCTCTTTCTCACACAGACTGCTCCCCTATGTCCCCTCCTTCTCACACAGACTGCTCCCCTATGTCCTCTCTTTCTCACACAGACTGCTCCCCTATGTCCCCTCCTTCTCACACAGACTGCTCCCCTATGTCCCCTCTTTCTCACACAGACTGCTCCCCTATGTCCCCTCCTTCTCACACAGACTGCTCCCCTATGTCCTCTCTTTCTCACACAGACTGCTCCCCTATGTCCCCTCCTTCTCACACAGACTGCTCCTCTATGTCCTCTCTTTCTCACACAGACTGCTCCCCTATGTCCCCTATTTCTCACACAGACTGCTCCCCTATGTCCCCTCTTTCTCACACAGACTGCTCCCCTATGTCCCCTCCTTCTCACACAGACTGCTCCCCTATGTCCCCTCTTTCTCACACAGACTGCTCCCCTATGTCCTCTCTTTCTCACACAGACTGCTCCCCTATGTCCCCTCCTTCTCACACAGACTGCTCCCCTATGTCCTCTCTTTCTCACACAGACTGCTCCCCTATGTCCCCTCCTTCTCACACAGACTGCTCCCCTATGTCCCCTCTTTCTCACACAGACTGCTCCCCTATGTCCCTTCTTTCTCACACAGACTGCTCCCCTATGTCCCTTCTTTCTCACACAGACTGCTCCCCTATGTCCCTTCTTTCTCACACAGACTGCTCCCCTATGTCCCCTCTTTCTCACACAGACTGCTCCCCTATGTCCCTTCTTTCTCACACAGACTGCTCCCCTATGTCCCTTCTTTCTCACACAGACTGCTCCCCTATGTCCCTTCTTTCTCACACAGACTGCTCCCCTATGTCCCCTCTTTCTCACACAGACTGCTCCCCTATGTCCTCTCTTTCTCACACAGACTGCTCCCCTATGTCCCCTCCTTCTCACACAGACTGCTCCCCTATGTCCTCTCTTTCTCACACAGACTGCTCCCCTATGTCCCCTATTTCTCACACAGACTGCTCCCCTATGTCCCCTCTTTCTCACACAGACTGCTCCCCTATGTCCCCTCCTTCTCACACAGACTGCTCCCCTATGTCCCCTCTTTCTCACACAGACTGCTCCCCTATGTCCTCTCTTTCTCACACAGACTGCTCCCCTATGTCCCCTCCTTCTCACACAGACTGCTCCCCTATGTCCTCTCTTTCTCACACAGACTGCTCCCCTATGTCCCCTCCTTCTCACACAGACTGCTCCCCTATGTCCCCTCTTTCTCACACAGACTGCTCCCCTATGTCCCCTCCTTCTCACACAGACTGCTCCCCTATGTCCTCTCTTTCTCACACAGACTGCTCCCCTATGTCCCCTCCTTCTCACACAGACTGCTCCCCTATGTCCCCTCTTTCTCACACAGACTGCTCCCCTATGTCCCCTATTTCTCACACAGACTGCTCCCCTATGTCCCCTCTTTCTCACACAGACTGCTCCCCTATGTCCCCTATTTCTCACACAGACTGCTCCCCTATGTCCCCTCTTTCTCACACAGACTGCTCCCCTATGTCCCCTCCTTCTCACACAGACTGCTCCCCTATGTCCCCTATTTCTCACACAGACTGCTCCCCTATGTCCTCTCTTTCTCTCACAGACGGCACTGCATGTTCATCCCTTTCTTACAGACTGCACTGCATTCTCCTCCCTCTCTCACAGACTGCACTGCATGCTCCTCCCTCTCTCACGGACTGCACTGCATGCTCCTCCCTCTCTCACAGACTGCACTGCATGCTCCTCCCTCTCTTACAGACTGCACTGCATGTTCATCCCTCTGTCACAGACTGCACTGCATTCTCCTCCCTCTCTCACAGACTGCTCCCTGTTCCACACAGACCATTCTCTATGTCCCCCTAACTTCCATGGTCTGTAGCAGGAAGCATAACATTTTTGGTCCAGCTTCTTGTTTCCTCCATGCATTGATCATATTGATGAGTGCAGCAAGGGGAAAGAGGACTATGTAGCTTGATGAGCGCCCTGCAAGAACATTAAAGGGGAGTACAGTTTTCAAGTTGCCTAGTTTTATGCTCTCCACTAGCTTGTCATGCACAACCTAATTCATGGCTCTCTTGCAAGTTCTTAATTGTTGTGTTAACCTGGTAGAAGCCATCCAAAGACTATGAGAAGAAGCAAATGAAAAAAGGGATGGTTCTCATTAAACAGTGCCCATCCAGTGGGTTGTCTGTTTAACACAGGACGGGACAGGTCCTCCAGAGCCAGAGATGATCTTTGGAACCACTCTAGCCAAGAGCTAAGGATCCAACACAGATCACTCCCCTATATAAACCCACAATTCCCTAATAAGAGGTGGGAAACTGGGTTCTCTAAACCATATAGCCATGTCTCTAATTCTTGTCTTTTTTTAGGTCATCCATGCTAATATTTAGCATTTCATATAAGCTGCTTCCTTGACTTCACATTTCATGTGTTTTTACCAAATATCAAGCTGGGCCTCCTCCTCATGAAACTCTAGATGGGTCTTATGCTCAATGAGATCTGCAGACAAATATTGTGCCAGACACCTGACCCCCGACAGATCCAGTGTCATAAGTGGATCCATTTACCTGTATTACTGGGAATTCTGCACCCGCTGCAACTTGAGAAGGACTTCAGGTAACGCAGCCCCTGGATATAACTGGAGGCTCTGGTTGTCCTGTTAAGTGCTGTCAGTTATGTTGGGTTGGGGTCTGCAGAATCTATTACAGTTCAGTGCTGACAAAATAGTTTTGCTTCTCTAAATCTGTCTTTTTGTTGAAGCAGAACTTCAGCCATCACAGCTGGTTTCCTCCACCAGATGTGTCCACACTGGAGACTGATGAGCTCTCTATTTACAAGGGGCTTAATAAAAACTTGGACCATCTCCAGTCCTGCAGCAGTCAGTCAAGCCAAGAGCAGTACAAACATGTCACCTGACGTGTTCACACTGATTGTCCTTCCAGTAAGGTCCATGAAAAATCACAATTTTCCACAACTTGACTTGTCACCTGAGGAGACGAAACTGCGGGTCCAGAAATACAAAACTGTCAATAAACTGTGAAAAACATCAGAAATGCCCCCGAAAGTTGTTCCCACAGGACCCGCGGCTTTGCGCCGCATGGTCAGAAGTCTCCTCTAAGATGATAATTTTATAATTGGCCCTGAACCCAAAAAATAAATATCCGTATGAAAGAGAGACCAGAAAAATTGTAAGCGAGATCCAGCACCGACTACTGATAGTGATAGAGACCATGCTGGTATAACCTGGGCATCCTCTGTATATAATTATATATGTACAGCTGGTATATGTATACATCTTCTTGTATATAGTGATATGGACCATGCTGGTATAACCTGGGCATCTCCTGTATATAATTATATATGTACAGCTGGTATAAGTTATACACCTTCTTGTATATAGTGATATGGAGCATGCTGGTATAACCTGGGCATCCTCTGTATATAATTATATATGTACAGCTGGTATATGTATACATCTTCTTGTATATAGTGATATGGACCATGCTGGTATAACCTGGGCATCTCCTGTATATAATTATATATGTACAGCTGGTATAACCTGGGCATCTCCTGTATATAATTATATATGTACAGCTGGTATAAGTTATACATCTTCTTGTATATAGTGATATGGACCATGCTGGTATAACCTGGGCATCTCCTGTATATAATTATATATGTACAGCTGGTATAAGTTATACATCTTCTTGTATATAGTGATATGGAGCATGCTGGTATAACCTGGGCATCTCCTGTATATAATTATATATGTACAGCTGGTATCAGTTAGACATCTTCTTGTATATAGTGATATGGAGCATGCTGGTATAACCTGGGCATCTCCTTTATATAATTATATATGTACAGCTGGTATAACATAGTAACATAGTACATAAGGCCGAAAAAAGACATCTGTCCATCCAGTTCGGCCGGTCATCCTGCAAGTTGATCCAGAGGAAGGCAAAAAAACCCTGTGAGGTAGAAGCCAATTTTCCCCACTTTAGGGGAATATAAAAATTCCTTCCCGACTCCAATCAGGCATCAGAATAACTCCCTGGATCAGCGACCCCTCTCTAGTAGCTATAGCCTGT
The DNA here is from genome assembly GCF_014858855.1 of Bufo gargarizans. Classification (NCBI taxonomy): domain Eukaryota; kingdom Metazoa; phylum Chordata; class Amphibia; order Anura; family Bufonidae; genus Bufo; species Bufo gargarizans. Next base: position 48,853,776 of record NC_058086.1, read on the forward strand.
AATATTATTACGCTCCAGAAATACATCCAGGCCCCTCCTGAACTCCTTTATTGTACTCACCATCACCCCCTCCTCAGGCAGAGACCTCTATAGTCTCACTGCTCTTACCGTAAAGAATCCTCTTCTATGTTTGTGTACAAACCTTCTTTCCTCCAGACGCAGAGGATGTCCCCTCGTCACAGTCACAGTCCTGGGAATGAATAGATGATGGGAGTTATCTCTGTACTGACCCCTGATATATTTATACATAGTAATTAGATCTCCCCTCAGTCGTCTTTTTTCTAAAGTGAATAACCCTAATTTTGATAATCTTTCAGGGTACTGTAGTTGCCCCATTCCAGTTATTACTTTAGTTGCCCTCCTCTGGACCCTCTCCAGCTCTGCTATGTCTGCTTTGTTCACTGGAGCCCAGAACTGTACACAGTACTCCATGTGTGGTCTGACTAGTGATTTGTAAAGTGGTAGGACTATGTTCTCATCACGGGCATCTATGCCCCTTCTGATGCAACCCATTTCCTTATTGGCCTTGGCAGCAGCTGCCTGACACTGGTTTTTGCAGCTTAGTTTGCTGTTTATTAAAATTCCTAGATCTTTTTCCATGTCAGTGTTACCGAGTGTTTTACCATTTAATAAGTACGGGTGACTTGCATTATTCCTTCCCATGTGCATAACTTTACATTTGTCAGTGTTAAACCTCATCTGCCACTTATCTGCCCAAGCCTCCAGTCTATCCAGATCCATCTGTAGCCGTATACTGTCCTCTGTAGTATATATATACAGTATACTGTCCTCTGTAGTTTATATACAGTATACTGTCCTCTGTAGTATATATACAGTATACTGTCCTCTGTGGTATATATACAGTATACTGTCCTCTGTAGTATATATACAGTGTACTGTCCTCTGTAGTATATGTATGGCAGGCTGGATTCCCAGCCTGCATTTGTGGGAGGGGCGTAGGGTATTTAGCCGGCCCCACGCTCTCCTCCCAGGTGTCGGCATCGCGGCTCGTGCAGTGTGACGTCTTACCTGTGCGACTTCCGGTTCCGGCTCCCAGCTCCTGCGTGTAGCGGCGACCGCGTCCCCCGGCTCCGTCCATCTCCTCTGCGGCGTTGGTAAGTAGGCTCCGTGCCTTCGGTTCCTTCACAGGTCGGATGTTTGCGCGGCCGCAGTCTGCCGCGCGCCTCCACGCTTCCTCCGGGCCGAGGGGTCCGTCGCTCACTGCCGCCCGCATCGAGCATGACCACCCCGCTGCCTCACTTCAAACCCGGCCGGAACGCCACGCCTCTTCTCCGCCCATCTCCCGCCCGCTCCTGCGCCGCTTCTCAGGACCGGTCCCCTTCAGCACTCCCCCCGCTCGGGCGTGGGGGTCCGGCCTTGGAATCACATGGCAGGACGGGCTGGGTGCCCATGGTGGGTCTGCAGCACAGTGACCCGTGCATCTGGGCTTCAAATCTTGCATACCCAGATTGGCAGATCCTGAGGCAGCGGGGAATGTCAGCAGTCCGGCACAGATGTTCGGACGGCTGGGCGCCCCTGAGCCGTTCATCAGGGGGCGCACCGTCTCTACCATATGTAACCCCTGCCGCGTCTTTTTTCTCGGGGGACCAACTGCGCATTCCGACGCCCGGGAGCACCCCACTGGGAGCCCGGATGCATTCCCTTAAGTGACGCCCTCCGGCCTTGTGGGGGTCGCAGCCGGGCTCCGCTCCAGGGCGTGTAAAATATCCGTGTCCGTCCCCTGATATGTTTCTCCTTCGTGTCCTGTCACCTGAGTAAGTTCTCGTCATGTCTTTTTTCACTCTTCACATCCTGTCACCTGATACGTTCAGGTCCGTTTTTCCTGTCTTATCACCTGATACGTTCAGGTTCGTTCCTGTCTTGTCACCTGATACGTTCAGGTTCGTTTCGTGTCTGGTCACCTGATACAGTTCAGGTTCGTTTCGTGTTCAGTAACCTGATACGTTCAGGTTCGTTTCGTGTTCAGTCACCTGATACGTTCAGGTTCTTTTCCGTGTCTGGTCACCCATCATGTCGGGTTCTCCTCGTTGCATCACCTGATACGTTCAGGCCCGTCTTCATGTCCCGTCTCCTGATACGTTCAGGTTCTTTTTCATGTGCTGTCACCTGACTCGCTCAGGTTCTCCTCTTGTCCAGTCACCTTGAATCCAGGCTCCCTTCCTGTCCGGTCACTCTTCATGTCTGGCCACCTGATACGTTCAGGTTCGCTCCATGTCCTGTCTCCTGTCACGTTCAGTTTTCACTTCATGTCCTGTCATCTGATACGTTCAGGTTCTTGTCGTTTTCCGTCACTGTTCATGTCATGTTCACCTGGCACGTTCAGGTTTCATGTCCACCTGCCCTGTCAGGCCCCGTTCTCGTCTCCTTCCCATCACGGAATTTCAGGGCCGGTCGCCTGACACTCCCACACTCACTCACTTCCATGGCCTTCCCCGTTAGGGCCTTCACCTGTCTTTGTCACACCCACGTTTCAACTCGTCTCTCACCATCCTGTCACGCCTTCTCTCCTGCCTTGTATAAGTATCACGGTCAGGCTCTTCACCTCCCACACGCGGGTCCCGTGTGTCTCTCCGTGGCCGCCATGCGCGGGTCATGTCGCCTCACTGGCCGTCGCTCTGTTAGAAGTCCACTTTGGCATTTGAGGCCTCATCGCCAGAGGCATCTCGGCCTTCGGTTTGTTTCACGGGACCCAACTCCTTCCAGTCACCTGTCAACCAGCTCTTGCTTCTTCTTTTCCTCACGTGCAGGCCTTGTTGCTTTTTCATGTTTCATCTTTCACTCACCTCCATTCTCGTCTTCACCTTGTCATCACGGCTTCACAAGGGCCACTCGGCCATGGCACCGTCTTCTTCTTCTCCAGCAGCCATCTCCTGGCACACCATGGGTCTTCAGTCCGATCATCCGGCACGTTCCATCACCCTCGTGTAGTTCCTGACCCGCTCAGGATGTCATTTTCTTCTTTCCCCATTCAGGTCTCGTTCTTTTCCTGATCGTCATCCGTGTAAGTTCCATTTTCAGAAATATTGTTGGTATACCTCTCCACGCAGGTATCTGTTAAATTTCCACCTCACTCACCAATCCCAGGTTACGAGGTGCAAGTCTCACCCTCCCTGCGGACCTTCCCGGGTTCTTTTCTTGCTCATTCCCAGGTTCCCCTTTTTCCACCCCAAGTTCCGCTGGGCCCAAGGTAAGATTTTTTTATTTTTTTTTCCCTGTTTTTCCCCCTTCTGGGGGTTCTCTTGCATAAGTTTGTCTTTTCAATTCAGATCCTCCCAACAGGGTCCGAATCAAACGGCGTGCCCTCTCCCCGAGACCATGTCCCACGTTTCGGACATTGAGGACTCAATGTCCATTCCAGAATCAGCGGTCTCCGAGGCAGCCAGCCGCGCGTCCTACAGACACTGGACCATCCCCAGGCTGGTCGCCGAGCTCAAAAGGAAAGGGATCCGCCACTCGGCATCAGCGCGAAAGGCGGAATTGTATCGCCTGCTCTTTCCCCAGTCACCCAGGGCTTCCGAACCACCCGGAGCCACTGAAGACCTGGTCTCCATGTCAACGATTCAGTTCTCCTTAACCCAACTCCATGCAACCATCAACAACCTGGCATCTTCCATATCGCACATCGACTCCAGGCTCCAGGCCGTCGAGAACACGATTGCCACGCCTCCTCCTCCCGCTGAGCCCGAGGCTGTTCCGTCAACCTCCGACGCTAACACCCCAGGTACGAGCCTTGCTTCGCCCGACATCGCCCCCGCTTTCTTCATACCAGAAAACATCAGGCGGGATATCCTGGCAGGGAAGGACATCAATTTGGCCGCCATCCTGATCTCCACACATGACACGGTCGAAAACCGGACAATCGCCTGCGGTGATGTGTCAGTGGTACTGAGGTCCAAAGACGTCCGCCTCAACAAGAAGCTAACCATCCCTGAGTTTATGCTGACCTTCAGCCTGTACCGGGACATCGTGTGTTCCATTCATCCCCACCGCAGGGAGGAACTGGACATATACATGTACAAGGTCACTGAGTTGGGATACAAATATGGCGGTTCCGCTTTTTATGAATACCACCGGTCCTTCTCCGCCAAAGCGGCAGCAGCGTTCCTCCAGCACCAGCATGTCACCAACTGGGCGGTCTTGGACATGGAGATCTTTTGCAGGCATTTCGCCGGGCTGAAATCCCCTGCTTGTGCCGGTTGCCAGTCAGTTCTCCATTCTTCTGACTGGTGCCCCCATGTCCCTAACCCATCCCCTGCCAGGCCTTTGTTCAGCTCCGGAGCGCAGAAACCCAACCCCGCCACGGACAAACTAGGTCGTCCCATCACCTTCCTAGGGAAGAATCAAATCTGCAACAATTTCAACCTGGGTTTCTGCAGTTTCGATAAGTGCAAAGCCTTGCACATCTGCTCCATTTGTTTTAGGGCCCACCCTCAGTCCTCTTGTTCCCAACGCACGGCCAAACGCCCGTGACTAGGCGGGGTCAACATCGACCTGTTACTCTCCCTCCTCCAGCAACATCATGACCCCAGTTTTGTCCTGTTCCTCAAACAGGGTTTCACGGAGGGGTTCCATACAGGGCTAGTCACCCTTCCACAGTCCACTCATGAGTGCCCCAACCTTCTCTCTTCTCTTGCGGATCCCGGAGCGGTGGATGAACTGCTGGAGGCGGAGTTACAGAAGGGCTTCATGATCGGTCCATTTGCCGAGTCCCCTTTCCCGGTGTACCGAGTCAGCCCCATAGGTTTGGTGACCAAAAAATCATCTAATAAAAAGAGATTGATCTACGACCTGTCCGCTCCTCATGCGTCCAGCATCCCCAGCCTAAATTCCCTGGTCCCGTCGGACGAATTCTCCATGCAGTACTCTTCACTGGACGAGGCCGTGGAGCTCATCTTACAGGTCGGGGCAGGAGCTTGGTTGTCAAAAGCGGACATCTCCGATGCCTTCAAGTTGCTGCCTATCCTGCCCCACCTGTGGAAGTTCTACGGCATCAAATGGAGGGCAAAGTATTATTTTGCCACCCGCTTGACGTTCGGGTCAAAGAGCAGTCCTTGGCTCTTTGACCAGTTCGCCCAAGCTCTCCACTGGGTCCTGGTCAATCACGTCCACTGCCCGAGGGTCATCCACTATCTGGACGACTTCTTGCTCATCGAGCAGCCTGAGCATGCCCCGGACAGGCTGGTCAGCCTCCTCAGCCTGTTCGATCGCCTGAAAGTTCCGGTGGCCCCAGCGAAGGTGGAAGGCCCCTCCAGGGTAATCACCTTTCTGGGCATCACCCTGGACACAGTCAAAATGGAGGCCAGCCTTCCCCTGGACAAACTAAGCAGGCTAAAGGACTCGGTGGCCAGGCTTGTGGGTACCCGCACGGTGTCAAAGTTGGAACTCCAGTCTCTGTTGGGGTCCTTCAACTTTGCCGCCAGGATCATGCCACAGGGCAGATCATTCACCGCCGGCCTGCTCAGACTCCTCCCAACAGCCTCTGATCAGCATGCCCTCATTTACCTCGGACGCGATGCGTTGGCAGATCTGGCCATGTGGTCCCTATTCTTGTCCAGCTGGAATGGCATCTCCCTCTTCGTTCCTCAGTGGGACGATGCCTCCCCCTTGGTTTTCTCTGATGCTGCGGCTTCTCTCGGTTTCGGGGCCATCTGCGGGGACCAATGGTTTGCGGGCCCTTGGCCCACGCAGGTCTCTTCGGACCAGGAGGCTGCCAGGTCCTCGCCCCTACTCGAGGTCTACCCCATAGTCGCAGCCGCTCTCATCTGGGGGCAGTCATGGAGCAATAGGCCGGTGTGTTTCATGACCGACAACCAGGCAGTCGTCGACATCCTCGCCAGGGGTAGGTCCAGTTCACCGAAGGTCATGCGTCTGGTCCGTAAGCTCACCTGGCTGTCTCTCCAGAACAATTTTCACGTCACCTGCAGACACATAGAGGGAAAGAAAAATACCGCAGCCAATGCTCTGTCCCGTTTAAATTTCAATTTGTTTTTTCAGGTCATGCCGGGAGCACAGAGAGTCGGGATCAACCCACCAGGGTTCGAAGCCCTGATCATGGATTAGAGGAATACATTTCCGCAGCCCATGGTCTCATCCGCAGGTCCCTCTCGGTCAATTCAGCCCGCAACTATCTCACGGGGTGGAACACCTTCAGGCGGTTCGCACACCTTCATCCCAGGGGGGACAGGGACAGAGTCTCTTTCATCCTGGCCTTCCTGGCATACTGCCACAAAGAGCTCCGATTGTCCCACAACACCATCAGACTTTACCTAGCGGGCATCCAGCACCACCACATGATTAGTCACCCCAGTCATACCTCTTTCTTTTCCTCCCAGGCGGTCAAGGCGGCCTTGAGAGGCATCCAGAAGCTCTCTTCTCCTCCCACTCCCTCCAGACAACCAGTCACAGGGGACTTATTCCAAAAAATTTCTGGCGCCCTAGATGGCAGTCCTTTTGGCCCTTTCCGAAGTCTGATCCTCAAAGCTGCCCTCTATCTCAGCTTCTATGGGTTCCTCAGGCCTGGGGAATTCTGCTGCACCTCAGCCCAGAACCCAGGGCCAGCAATCAGCCAGCTAAGCCGTAGTTCAGACCACTTCACCCTCTCTCTACTTTCCTCCAAAACCTCCCAAGTCGGTCCACCGGTCCAGATCGAGTATTTCAATTCGTCCAATCCTTGGTGCCCAGTGTCGGTATTCAATCAGCTACTCTCCATTCTCCACGAGAGAACTCCCGACAGCCCCCTACTGCCTTTTCCCGTGCTTCCAATGACATCCGCGCAATTCATCAAGCACATTCGCTCCATAGTTTCAGGTCTGGGGTTCCATGCTGCCTCCATCTCCGGCCACTCTTTCCGGATAGGGGCCGCATCCGCAGCTTCCAAACATGGCGTTCCCGCTCACGTCATACGAAAGATGGGACGATGGCAATCTACATGTTTCTCCCGTTACATCCCACATCCACGGGTCGAGATCGCCAAAGCTTTCTCCAGTTTGGTCTTATAAATTCTCAATTCAATAAACAGCCTAAATCCATGTTTTGCCCCCTTTTTTGGCTACCCGCGTCACATGGCTAAAGGCACACCACCAGCCAGTTAGGTCCCACCACGTCCGGTGTCTCCTCCTTCGTTCCCACACTCCCCCCGGAGCCTTGACCACAAATACAGTATACTGGCCTCTGTAGTATATATACAGTATACTGTCCTCTTCAGTGTTAATTACTTTACACAGTTTAGTGTCATCTGCGAATATTGATATTTTACTGTGCAAGCCTTCTACAAGATCATTAATAAATATATTGAAGAGCATAGGGCCCAATACTGACCCCTGAGGTACCCCACTAGTGACAGTGACCCAATCTGAGTGTGTACCATTAATAACCACCCTCTGTTTTCTATCCCTCAGCCAGTTACTTACCCACTTACAGACGTTTTCTCCCAGTCCGAGCATTCTCATTTTATATACTAACCTTTTATGTGGTACAGTGTCAGATGCTTTTGGAGAAGTCCAGATATACGACATCCATTGATTCGCCGCTGTCAAGTCTAGAACTTACCTCCTCATAGAAACTGATTAAATTTGTTTGACATAACCGATCCCTCACGAAGCCATGCTGATATGGCGTTATTTGCTTATTTCCGTTAAGATGCTCTAACATAGCATCTCTTAGAAAACCTTCAAACAGTTTACCCACAACAGATGTTAAACTTACCGGCCTATAGTTTCCAGGCTCTGTTTTTGGACCCTTTTTGAATATTGGCACCACATTTGCAATGCGCCAATCCTGTGGGACATTCCCTGTCAATATAGAATCTGCAAATATCAGAAATAAGGGTCTGGCTATGACATTACTTAATTTCCTTAGGATACAGGGGTGTATGTCATCCGGTCCTGGCGATTTGTCTATTTTAATGTTTTTAAGTCGCTGTTGAAATCATTTTTAAAGGGACTCTGTCACCAGTTTCTAACCCCCATTTTTAAAACTATTGTTCTGTCCATGGAGCCCTTGTGATTACTAAGATGTTGTTAAAAGCTAAATCTGCTGGCTCGTTTTGATAAAAAAAACTTTTTCTTCACATTCAGGCGGCGCTGATCAGAGCGGAGGAGGAGCTGGGCACCAACGGCGGCAGCATCTTCGGACCATGAGAAACGCCCTGGGCACCTTATCTATATGACTGACAGGTCAGATAAAAGTTTTTTTTATCAAAACGAGCCAGCAGATTTAGCTTTTAACAACATCTTAGTAATCACAAGGGCTCCATGGACAGAACAATAGTTTTAAAAATGGGGGTTAGAAACTGGTGACAGAGTCCCTTTAAGGACGCTCCACCTATCTCTAACTTTGTCATTGGTTCCGATATGGACCATGACCGCTGGATCTTCTCCAGCCCCTCCCAGTAATCTGTCAACCCGATCCGCTATCACTACTGATAGTGATAGAGACCATGCTGGTATAACCTGGGCATCGCCTGTATATAATTATATATGTACAGCTGGTATAAGTTATACATCTTCTTGTATGTAGTGATATGGACCATGCTGGTATAACCTGGGCATCTCCTGTATATAATTATATATGTACAGCTGGTATAACCTGGGCATCTCCTGTATATAATTATATATGTACAGCTGATATAAGTTATACATCTTCTTGTATATAGTGATATGGAGCATGCTGGTATAACCTGGGCATCTCCTGTATATAATTATATATGTACAGCTGGTATAAGTTATACATCTACTTGTATATTGTGACTCACCATTGGTTGACCCCACAATGTTGGAAGCATATACCGTATTTTTTGCCCCATAAGATGTAGTTTTTCCCCCCAAAGTGGGGGGAAAATGCCCCTGCGTCTTATGGTACAAATATCAATGAAGCACTTCCATTTTGGAAGCGCTTCATTAGTACCGGAGTATCGAGAAGCGGTGAAGGATCTATGCTCATCGCTTCCTGGTCCTCCGCTCGGCTGTCTGCTGCGCACCAAGTGACCTCACTGTGCGCAGCCTTCACAGCTGACAGCCGAGAACCAGAAAGAAGAGAGAGAGCGCTGGTGGTGAGGAGCGGCGGCGTCCAGGAGCAGGGGAGGTAAGTTATTTTTTCTTTGTTTTATTTGCACTAATGGCTGACATGGGGGGCATGATGGTTGACATGGGGGTATGATAGCTGACAATGGGAGGGCGATGGATGGGGCTAATGGCTGACATGGGGGGCTGCGGCTGACATGGGGGTCTGATGAGTGACATGGGGGCATGATGGCTGACAATGGGGGCATGATGGCTGACAATGGGGGCATGATGGCTGACATGGGGGCATGATGGCTGACATGGGGGCATGATGGCTGACAATGGGGTGCTGATGGATGGGGGCTTATGGCTGACATGGGGGGCTGCGGCTGACATGGGGGGCTGATGGGTGACATGGGGGCATGATGGCTGACATGGGGGCATGATGGCTGACATGGGGGCTGATGGCTGACATGGAGGGCTGATCTGAGGCATTGGGAGTCTGATCTGATGTCTGATTAACATTGGGGGTCTTATTGGGGCTGTCAGCTGAGGTCTGATTAACATTGGTGGTCTGACCAGAGGTGTAATGGAAAATATTTTTTTCTTATTATCCTCTTTTAAAACATAGGTGCGTCTTATAGGGCAAAAAATACGGTACTCATCTTTATAGACCAGTGGCCTCAAGATGTTTGCTATAGGACCCATATAGATGTTTGCTATAGGACCCATATAGATGTTTGCTATAGGACCCATATAGATGTTTGCTATAGGACCCATATAGATGTTTGCTATAGGACCCATATAGATGTTTGCTATAGGACCCATATAGATGTTTGCTATAGGACCCATATAGGTGTTTGCTATGGGTTCCTCTCTACTGCGTGCCACTGAGCAATTATATCTACAAACCCTATTTTAAAAATAATCTCCAGTTACAGTGTGCAGTAACGGAGAGGACAGATTATTTAACAGCTCCATTTTGTAGGTGAAATATTAATCCCCAGTTAATCCTGAAGCTCGTTATATCCCATTTCACAGAGTAAAACAAAACCGTGGCACGCTGAGACTTTCCTCCAATAGGGCTGCTGCCATTCTTCATGTGGCTTCTTCTACATCTTTGAATGTTTCTAATCTTCAGCACTTTCTTCAGAACTTAAAATAGCCATTTAATAGTGACAGGCTCCTGTGAAGACACCAGCTCCACTTTGTACCGAGTTCCAAAATGTGATGCCTTATCCATAAAATGCGCCAAAGTCATGGCTATAGGATAACAGCTGTGAAGTGAGAAGGATTAGGAGTTATATATAGCATCGCTGCAGGAACCGCACTCGAACAATGCGCTGGACGGGTGGATGGAGCAAATATCTCCTGTACGAGTGGAACAGTGACACCAGAAATAGCCCTTGGCTGGTTTCCATCTTGCAGGCAGTAAAAATACATCATAAACTAAGCAAATCTCCGCACAGAAGAGACAGATGAGATCTCACGTTCCTAATTCAGCAAATTGTTGCGATCACTACTGTATCGTCCTTACATTTCATAAAGCATGCCTTGAAATGATGAGACGTCGCCTAAAATAACCACCAGGCTGACCTGGTAACTACAGATCATGAAGGAAAGGGCACAGTTGTGGAGCCATGCTTAGTCCCTTAGTAAAGATATGTATATTGGATATAGTGTTTTCCATTTTGTACTCTATTCCTTAGATCTTCAACATTCCAGACATGGCAACGGGCGCAAGAGGATTCTTGACCCATTTCAGATGGACCTTCAACTTCATCCAAGAAATGACCCAAATTAAGGATATTTAATAGACTAATACTATTAATGTGGCTATCAGGAGTCAAAATGGTCACACCTGATGTTATTAGCAGACCAATTACAACATTCATATAGGACTTTTCAATGTGCTTTCCTGAGGACCAAGAAATAATTTCCTTCTTTCAGGTGAAATGCCATTTAATGAAAACATCTTGACTTTGTTTTGCTTACTTACATGCCCTCCTAGATTATGTGCTCAAGGACTTTTTTGTTAGCAGGCATGTATGGCGCCCCCATGGCGGTTCCCCTACTTCTGTTGATTTCATATGTGTCTATCATTAAACAGCATCTTGAAGATTTCCTATAATGAGTGGTTCTCAATACAGATGATGCATTAAGGCGACACCAGGAGTTTTTCCACTAAATAGGCATCTGTGACATTCCCATGGCGGTCCCTATAATTTTGTTGCCTTCTCATGTGTCTACCATTGAAGACCATCTTGAACATTTTATCGCATTGCACATGGTTCATTTTAAGCTGAGTTCTCCACAAATTTGCAGTAATTCTCCAATGGGACATACAAGAGAATTACAGAATCTGGAAGATCTTCAATTCTGTTGTCTAAAACCTTAAAGGGAACCTGTTACCAGCAAATTCCCTGTTTCTTCATGCACAATGTAGCGCTAGCTCAGTTGACTCTAATGAGCAATTGAAAAGCCCACAAGGGGAGAGTGTCAATAATTAAAACATAACTTTTACTTGGATATATTAAATAAAACAATACAATAACCAATGTGATGCACCAATATAAAAACAAGGGTTCCAAGTCTGGTACCCCAACACTGGTAGATAAAGAAATATCCTGCTCCACCTGGAGAAAGGTGCGAGCAGTCTTACCAGATCAATACGTGTAATGGGACCAGGAGAGGTTTCAAAGGAGGCGAATCCGGAGGACATCAGATGTGGGTCCAATGGATAGCCAAGGTAGTCGACGGGATCTGTATAGATGAAGGAGCTCTGTACCCTAATATGACCTACTTAAAGGTAATGGGGCTAGTTTCATTCTGCCTATCTATAGAGAGCACCCGTCCCTACAGGGGCAACCCCGTCTGGATACCTGTCCCTACTCGGGACTGATCCTTAAATCTTGATGTTTAAAAATGACCAGCTGTCTGCGCTCCTGATGACGTCCCGACGTGGCACGTTTCTGTTCGTGTCGACTCTTCAGGGGAAATCGTACAAAAAGGAAAAGAACACCACAGGTGTGTAGCCTGCAGCGATATCTCGGTCAAAAGGAATAAATGCCCCTCAAGTGAGAGGAGGCATAAGTCAGGAGGATATGATAATCCTATGCTGTGCAGGTCCCCTATGGTTGGGGGAAACAAAAAACTACCAGCCAAACTTTTCAATATGTTGCTTCATTCTGGAGAAAATCCATATGCAAATGAGCAGTCAAGTGCACCCAGGGGAGGCCCAGGCTACTCTGTGCACCCTTGCTCCTCCTGCTTCCTCTGACAACCCCTCCCCTGCTTCCTCTGACAACCCCTCCCTCTACTTTTTGATTAAAAGGGCTAGGCAAGATGACTATACAGGAATCTAGAAGAAGAGGCAGAAAGGCAAAGGAAGCAAGGGTGCACTGAGAAGTCTAGGCCCACCCTTGGTGCACCTAGCTCATTTGCATAGTAAATCCTTTTTTTTCCATCCAGAATGAAGCAATGGATGACTAAGTGAACAGAGTCATTACATTCAGCTGAGCTAGCCCTATGAGAGATATAGCCCGATGTAGAAGTAAATATCCTGGTGACATTCCCTTTAAGTTGCATAGCTTAGAGTGAAAATGTCTGCCTCCAGGTCCCATGATGAGAGGTCGAATGGTCAAACTTAGAAAGGCTTACATTCGAAGAAGTACCAGGAACAACCTGGACATTCTACCATTTTTTACGTAGGGATTTGGATGCTGATAATATATTGGGCACCATTGGCATAGCTGGGGCACTTTTGGGGCATCTGCCAGGTTCCACACCGCCTTGGTTAGGGTATTGGGGCACAGAACTATTGGAGAACATTGCATCTTTACCCCAGGTGATGAGAAGTGCGACTCACCTTTGGTCACCCTCCAGATTAGGTAAATTGGGCAATGACATGTAGTCTAACACAACCCATGGCCGTCACCCTTGTGCTTGCCACTTGTCTCCTCGCCAGGCCCCTCTGCAGTTTTCTTTCTTGCAGAGACATCAATCTCACACCTCGAAATGTGTAAGCGGCTGACATTGTGCCAAGAAGAAACGCAGCCACAAAGGAGGTGGAAGCGTTAAACCAACACGAAGACTGTAAGTAGCTGTCACCTCGTAATGACGGCACGATCCCCATTCGGCTCCAGGAAGATGCACAGATTGAAGATTCTGTAATTCCCGGCCATTTCCTCTCATTTGTTTGGATAACATTTTTTGCAAAAATGGCGTCATCATTATTGTCCTCCAGATGGGACCAGAGCCAAACACTTCGCTTCATTATTGGTCCAGTGAAATCTAAATGGTCCTAGTTAGTCACTTTGGTTCATGTCAAAGTCTGGACCTATTAACCCTTCCCATGCTGTGCCGTACATTTACAGGTGGAACTTACCCATGGGAGACATTTTTAAAAAGGTGAAAATTGACGTGGCTACGTATGGCCTGAAATAACAAAAAAGTGCATATTCCTCTGTTCTATCCTACACCTCCGATGGTGCTGTGGTCCCCGCCAGACTCCACTGCAGGATGAACGACGTTCCATCAGTAGGTGCAGCGTGTGAATGCGGTAGTCAGTGATTGGCTGCATCAGTCACATGTCAGTGCAGCACTACTGCAATAAAAACAGAGGCGGGTGTAGAACCGCAGGTCCATCGGAGGTGAAGGGTTTAAAGAGAACCTGTCCTGCTCTTGACATGTATGCTTTAGCAAATACTTGCATCCCCCAAAATATAACAATTATGGGACATCTTTTCTTAGAACTGTGAAGTACTCATGTTATTCCTACTAGAAATGTATGAATAAATTGACACCTGGGTGTTACTGGTTACTCAAACAGACATGTCAGGGGAGGTGACATTTCGGTTCATTTTCTTAATTTATCACTATACCAGTCAGAGCTTCAAATCCCCTGCATAGTCTTAGAGTGAAATGAAAAAAAAAATCTGACTTCTGCAGCCACCACTAGAGGGAGCTCCGGAGCTTACATTGGATTCAATGATAACACCGTCTGCAGAAAGCTCTTGGGCTCCCACTAGTGGTGGCTGAATTTTGTCATGTAGCTCTATTTCTATGCAGAGGCTTTCGGGTGTCCGCCTGGCCGTGCGGAGGCGTGCGGATCCGTGCGGATCCGTCCAGACTTACAATGTAAGTCAATGGGGACGGATCCGTTTGAAGATGCCACAATATGGCTCAATCTTCAGGCGGATCCGTCCCCCATTGACTTTACATTGAAAGTCTGGACGGATCCGTCCGAGGCTATTTTCACACTTAGCTGTTATATGCTAAAATAATGCAGACGGATCCGTTCGAACGCTAGTGTGAAAGTAGCCTAATAAGGGCTCCATGTTTCAGATCTAACTCATATTTGCCAGATGTCCTGGAATGACCAGGAGGCTCCCAGAAGTAAAGAAAGAAAGAAAGTCCTCTCTGGTCTGCGATTCACATGGATGGGAGGTCTGGCCAGGGCTCTGTATGACGGGAGGGTCTGGTCTAGGGACTGTATAGAAGGGGTGATCTTTATAGATGGGGACTGGTCTGGGATCTGATGGGACTTTGATTTTGGTGTTTTGGGGTTTGAATAGATGGAGCTTTAGTCTGGGGTTTGTATAGATGAAGGTTCTGGTCAAGGATCTGTATAGATTGGTCCAGAGTTTGAATAGATGGATCTTTGGTATATAATATGTATAGCTGGGATTCTGGTCTGGGGTCTATATACATGGGGGTTCTGTTCTGGGGTATCTATAGATGGGGGTTCTGGTCTAGAGTTTATGTAGATGGGGTGTCTGTGCCAGGGTTAAAATAGATGGGGCTCTGCTCTGGGATATGTATATATGAGGTTCCTCTCTGGGGTATGTATAGATTGGGTTCTGGTCAAGGATCTGTATAGATGGGGTGTTTGGTCTGGAGTTTAAATAGATAAATCTTTGGTATGTGATATGTATAGCTGGGATTCTGGTCTGGGGTCTATATACATGGGGGGTTCTGTTCTGGGGTATCTATAGACGGGGTTCTGGTCTAGAGTCTATATACATGGGGTTCTGGTCTGGGGTATGTATAGGGTATAAGGGTTGTGGTTTAGGATCTCTATAGATGGGCTCCTAGTCTGGGGTATCTATAGATGGGGTATCTGGTTTAGAGTCTATATACATGGGGGGTTCTGGTCTGGGGTATGTACAGATGGGGTTCTGGTCTGGGGTCTATATACATGGGGGTTCTGGTCTGGGGTATGTATATAGGGGGTCTGATCTTGGGTCTGTATAAAGTGTAGTTTTGTGTGTGGTCTGCATTAATTTGGGGTAGTATGAAGGGATCCATATGTACTATTTGTGATGCAAATGCTGTGGCTTAGGGGCATGTCCTATATAAATAGGTGGGGTATAAATTAAAAATATATATTCCCATTTTAACAATCTCTTCGATGTCCCTCCTGAGGTTCACAGCTAGGACCTAACTATAATTTAGATCATCTGAAAACCATCCTATATTGATGTAAGTAGATAGAAGCAGCAGTATATGGTCCGGCTCACAGAGAGGCGCCTTTATACTGTGCCCCCCCCCCCCCCCCGGCAGTGAAAGAGTTAATCTGCACAGTACATTACATCCAGGCTCCTATGCGGCCACCTTGTTATATGATGTGCAGATGATTAATATTCCCATTAATCCCCAGTAGTTGAGCAGTAAATCACTGAGATAATCCTAAACCCTGTTGTGTGTGACATGACCCAGCACCATGAGGGACCCCAGGAGGGATCTTGGGGGTCTACAAATCTTCTGTGGACATTCCAGGCTGATGTCTGATATGATGAGTGAGGGGCCACAGACTAGAACGAGCGCTCCTACATATCCCCAGCAGGAATGACCACCGCCAGGAGGACACAAAAGAGAAAAAAAAAATCAGTTACCCTCCAGTAGTGAAAGGGAGAACAGAACACGTCATCATTTTTGATACATTTTATCCAAAAACAAAAACAAAGAAAACACAAAACAAAAACGACATTTATTCAATGAGTGCTGATATTTTATGCTAATTCCTTTCATGTTTTATGGAAATCCGCTCTCTGCGCATTCAATTCCTGCTGCTTTGGTTTATACACAGCAGTCACTCTAAACAAGCAGAGCTGAAGTGCAAAGCATGGTAGAGGGAGAGAGCAGCTTGGATCAGCGCTGGATTTCAGACTACTTCAGGCTCCAACAGACAATGTGGCCAAGCTACATCCCAGTATTATCAAGGGGGCCAACATCAAGAACCCCATTACCCACAGAATAAAGGGGCTACAGCAGTACAGTTGGCACCACGCACAGCAATCCAAAAACAGCAGGTGTCTATATCCGATATGGCAGCTCCAATCTATTCACTTTGGCTGATGGCCGGGGGTTGGAATCAGAGGCATATAGATGCCCCCGGACCCAATGCAAAATCTGCCCCCCCCCCCCCCCACACACACCTTGAAAGTGGTGCCTTCTTATAGGCAGTGAGACCTTTGAGCCCCTTTCACACGAGCGAGTTTTCCGTGTGACGTGAACGCATTGCACCCGCACTGAATCCTGACCCATTGACTTCAATGGGTCTGTGTACATGAGCGTTGTTTTCACGCATCAGTTCTGCGTTGCGTGAAACTCGAAGCATGTTCTATATTCTGTGTTTTTCGCGCAGCCCTGGCCCCATAGAAGTGAATGGGGCTGCATGAAAAACGCATTGCATCCGCAAGCAAGTGCGGGTGCGATGCGTTTTTCACTGATAGTTGCTAAGAGATGTTGTTTGTAAATATTCAGTGTGAAAAACCATCAAAACGCATTGCACCCGCGCGGAAAAAACGGAACAACTGAACGCAATCGCAGACAAAACTGACTGAACTTGCTTGCAAAATGGTGCGTGTTTCCCTGAACGCACCCGGACCTAATCTGTATCGTTCGTGTGAATGAGGCCTTCCTGTAATCGCTATCTCCCCACCCCCTATAGCTACACCCCTGCTCTGACCCCCTACGATCGCCCATCCTAATCAATGCATATTCCTGGAAAAAACCCTTTAAGGCATAGATTGGATGACTAATGCAAAAAAATGCCCTTAAATCCGTATTCTTGTGATTTATTAAAAAAAAAAAGTTCACTGGACGCCCGGATCGTGATCTGACACAAACAACCTAAGTAAATAATAAGGAAAAACTGGATCCGTTACAGAACGTGAAACTCCTGGACATGTTGAAATCCTCTGCAAGCGATGACCTGTCTCCTGCGTCACACCAGTCACTGACCCCGGAGATGAAAGGCGCGTCCCGCAGATAACACATCGCTGGTGGAGCGATAACCACATGTAATGTGCAAAGTACAAACCCTCAGTATGACATAGTGTGAAGCTATAGGGCGGCCATAGAACTCCACCGGTCATGCTCCACCGTCATCTAGCTTGCACTTTTCAGGGTATATGGTGTCATTTTCATTATCTTTGTAAGAAATCTGCTTTAGGGCTCATTCACACGAACGTTTTTTGCGTTCCGTATACGGAACCATTCATTTCAATGGGTCTGAAAAAAACTGGAATGTACTCCGTGAGCATTCCGTTTCCGTATGTCCGCATTTCTGTTCCGCTACATTTTGAGTCTTGTCCTATTCTTGTCCGCAAATCACGTTCCGTGGCTCCATTCAAGTCAATGGGTCCGCAAAAAAAACGGAACACATACGTAAATGCATCCGTATGTCTTCCGTATCCGTTCCGTTTTTTGCAGACCCATCTATTGAAAATGTTATGCCCAGCCCAATTTTTTCTATGTAATTACTGTATACTGTATATGCCATATGGAAAAACGGAACCGAAACGGAAACACAACGGAAACAAAAAGCGGAACAACGGATCCGGAAAAAAACTGCCAGAAAAACACTGAAAAAGCCATAAGGTCGTGTGAAAGAGGCCTTACCTGTAGAAAAGAAACCGTGAATAAGGCCTAGTTCACACGAACGTATGGCTTTTATAGTTTTTTGCAGTCCGTTTTTCACGGATCCGTTGTACCGTTTTTTGTTTCCGTTGTGTTTTTGGAACGGAACAGAAACGGAAGACATACGGATGCATTTCCATATGTGTTCCGTTTTTTTGCTGACCCATTGACTTGAATGGAGCCACGGAACATGACTTGCGGAAGTTGCGGGCAATAATAAGACATGTTCTATCTTTAAACGGAACAGAAAAACGGAAATACGGAAACGGAATGCTACGGAGTACATTCTTTTTTTTTTGCGGAACCATTGAAATGAATGCTTCCGTATACGGACAGTATACGGAACGAAAAAACGGCCAGTAAACGGGGAAAAAAAATCCCGTGTGCAGGAGGCCTAATGGAAACCATCAGGAAGCAGGCAGGTTGCTGCTGTCAAATGGATGTCACATGGATTCTGCCTTCATACACTGTGTATGTGACTGATATAACTCATTATTACATGGACTTTATATAACCAATATCCTGTGCATTCATTAGATGAGCTGCAGATATTCAATTACTAAAAAGCCGATAAGACACGGAGCCCATTCCCTGCAGGATATCATTCATTCTCCATAATCAGAACAGATCCGCCAACATCAGCTTGTTGATGGTTTCCAGATAAGGGTAGGTTCACATCACTGTTTTGTTTCCCGTTCTTCTGGATCCTTTATTTTAAGCCTCCATTATGCTCAGTTTGCATCCGTTTTAGCCATTTCCGTCTGAAATCCGTTGCTTTTTTTTCATCTAAAATGATTTATCAAACAACATTCATTTGGGATAAATTATGGCAACGCAGACTCAAGAAAAACTGACTTCAAAAATTCCCCTGATGAGAAATGTCCCCCATTTGTCTCTTTTGAATGTTTTCCTGCCCCGGTACGGCCGCGCTGTAGATGTATATATATATGTACCCAGGGCAGCGCCATCTGCCTCTACCATTTGGCACAGTTCACATTTCCTCCACTTTCAGTGACTGTTTTTCCAATATTGACTTGGTGAAGCCTCCCGCCCCGCTGGGATCACACATCTCCAGTAATCCCGGCTCGGGGTCCGCTCCATCTATTCCTGCAGCCGCCGGGGATAAAACGCCGGAATCCTCGGGTCACTGTTTTTCCAGCAGCCGCCAGATGTGGATGAAAGGCAAATGGCCGTTTTATTGTTGTTTGGGTAAGAAACAAGGGAAGGTTTGTAAGAGACACTTTGTGCTGAGCCTCCGCCGTCGGCCCATGTGCTTCACATCTTCCAGAAAACACCAAGAAATCGCTTGCTACCAGTGTCTCACATTTCCCTTCATGTATCTAAGACTCGGATACGGTGCACACAGGAGCGCATCGCAATCCAGAATCAATAACTTGTTACTGTAACAATTTACTGAATCAGGAATTCTGCAAGATCCTTACAGTCGCGTTCTGTACCGGACGCTGCGACACATACCGTATGTTCTGTGTCTGTGGAGAAGTCTGCCGGCCGCGGTTATATCCCCTCTGTGGGCCGTCAGGGGAAATACACAAAGGCCAGTCAGTCCGGTCACAAATGTGCAATATTATATTTGCGCCATAACGTCCGATAGGTTTGGATCCTACCTCTCAAAAATGGAGTCCAGAAGTGAATGGAGAGCAAGCTGCGCCTGAACGGCTGCTCCGTCATTCACCCCAGGGTCCCCAATATTACAGAGAGTTATCTAAATCAGTGACATCAAACTCGTGCCCTCCAGATGTTGCAAAACTATAACTCCTAGCATGCCGTGATAACTGTAGGCTGTCCAGACATGATGGAAGTTGTAGTTTTGTAACAGCTGGAGGGCCACAATTTTGACACCTCTGGTCCAGATTGATACAATTGTAGCAAAACCTTATTTGTTAGACATATTAAAAGGTCTTTTCAGGAATTTAAAATTTATGACCTATCCTCTGGATAAGTCATCAGTAATACAGTATCTGATCGGAGGGGGTCCAACACCCAAGTCCAACGCCGATCCTGTGCGCGCCACGGCCTTCTCTCAGCTTGCCAAGCACAGCGCCGTATATTGTATAGTGGCCGTGCTTGGTATCACAGCTGATCCCCATTCACTTCTATAGGGCTGAGCTGCTCCTGGGCCCCGTGACCCATGAACATGTCGTCACTGGCCTAGGAAAAGCAGAGAGAAGGCCGCGGCACTAGTGCGAGGCCTGGTGCCTTCTCAAACAGCTGATCGACGGGGGTCCTAGAGGATAGGTGATCAGAATATAAGTCTCGGCAAACCCCCTGCACACATGCATGCTTAGTTTGGCTGAGACTAGTACATGTATTCTCAATGGTGAGTAAAGCTACACATGCACCTTACACTGCTGTTAGGCCAATGCTTGTTGAGCTGACCGCTATCACGCCTGACTCCCCACACACATGCATGCTCGTCATGGCCGTGAAGAGACAGCGGCTTATGTCCTGGTGCAATATTCATCATGCCCGATCCTTCCTCCCACCTGACATTATCTGTTGGGGGGAAGTCAAGATGTCTGATACACATTTAGGCTACATGCAACCGAACATTGTTTGTTTTCGTGTTCGTTCAGTTTTTTTTTTTGTGGATAGGATGCGGACCCATTCATTTCAATGGGTCCGCAAAAAATGCTGACAGCAAACCGTGTGCTGTGCGCATCAGTATGTCCGTTCCGTAGCCCTGCAAAAAAAATAGAACATGTCCTATTCTTGTCCGTTTTAAGCATTGTTACAATAGATCCGCAAAAAAAATAAAGGATGGCATACGGATGTCATCTGTTTTTTTGGGCGGACCGCAAAACACATACGGTCGTGTGCATGTAGCCTAATAGGAAGGTCCTGATGAAATCTCAGGACCGTTATGTGTTTGGGGGGCCTGAAGCTGCAGACATCTCCAGTGGATTATGTCCCTTGAGAACAAAATAATCAAAGTAGCCTGTGACCTTAAGCCTTCATCCATATACCCATTCACTGACTGCAAGCAATGATCTTGACATGGTAAGACATAAAAATGCAAAGTCAATTATGAACAGGTAAGATTTAAATGTCTTTACATAAACCCCAAAACCCCTTTTAACCCTCCCCCCCCCCCCCCATAACCCTCCCCCCCCCCCCATCCCAGCTGGACGAATCTGATCGTATGGACCCTCATCCAAAAAAATGCTTCAGCGTGTCCCCCCCCCCCCCCCACACGGAGGAGCTTTGTGCGCCCCACACAATGGCCGTAATTAGAATGTATTTGCCGGCTCCTCTTGAAAGGCAGCGTGGAGGATCCCGGATTCCACATCACGTTGCTCGGAGACTCTGAGCCGCCCCTTTGTTCCAAATTAACATTAAGATTTTGTTTTCTCCTTCAGACAAAAGACTGGACTCCCGGTCCTCGAGGACCACATGCGCGGCTTTGTGGATGTGTGCGCACTTTTCTTTGGGAAGCGCTCGTTCTCAGGATTTCATTCTGGACGTGCTCATTGATTGCACGCAGCGTCCCTTACACCACAATCCACTTCACCCCCGACAAACAATCCCTGCGTTTAGGTTTCTTCTCACTGAAGAGGAATTTGCTGATATTCAGATCTCGCCTCTGATCCAGGGATCTGGGGAGAAGTAGAAATGGCCGAACAGATGAAGAAGGCGACAAAACCGTTTACTTCGCCGGGATTTGTTTTATTCATTTAGACAGAAATGTCTCAGAATTGTTTTAAAGGGGTTTAAGAGAAGATAAACCCAATCCCTAATCTATGGTGCCCATTGACCTGAACGCTATAAATTGCTCACTATTGCTAACTACTATAATACTGCTCCTATGTACAAGAATATAACTACTATAATACTGCTCCTATGTCCAAGAATATAACTACTATAATACTGCCTCCTATGTACAAGAATATAACTACTATAATACTGCTCCTATGTACAAGTATATAAATACTATAATATTACCTCAAACTGTATGTACAAGAATATAACTACTATAATACTGCCTCCTATGTACAAGAATATAACTACTATAATACTGCTGCTATGTACAAGAATATAACTACTATAATACTGCCTCCTATGTACAAGTATATAAATACTATAATATTACCTCCTACTGTATGTACAAGAATATAACTACTATAATACTGCCTCCTATGTACAAGAAAATAACTACTATCATACTTGTCCTATGTACAAGAATATAACTACTATAATACTGCTCCTATGTACAAGAATATAACTACTATAATACTGTTCCTATGTACAAGGATATAACTACTATAATACTGCTCCTATGTACAAGAATATAACTGCTATAATACTGCCTCCTATGTATAAGAATATAACTACTATAATACTGCCTCCTATGTACAAGAATATAACTACTATAATACTGCCTCCTATGTACAAGAATATAACTACTATAATACTGCCTCCTATGTACAAGAATATAACTACTATACTACTGCTCCTATGTACAAGAATATAACTACTATAATACTGCTACTATATACAAGAATATAACTACTATAATACTGCCTCCTATGTACAAGAATATAACTACTATAATACTGCCTCCTATGTACAAGAATATAACTACTATAATACTGCTCCTATGTACAAGAATATAACTGCTATAATACTGCCTCCTATGTACAAGAATATAACTACTATAATACTACCTCCTATGTACAAGAATATAACTACTATAATACTGCTCCTATGTACAAGAATATAACTACTATAATACTGCTCCTATGTACAAGAATATAACTACTATAATACGGCTCCTATGTACAAGAATATAACTACTATAATACTGCCTCCTATGTACAAGAATATGACTACTATTATACTGCCTCCTATGTACAAGTATATAAATACTATAATACTCCCTAATATGTACAAGAATATAACTACTATAATCCTGTCACGGTCATATTGTTTTTTGACCGTGACGCAATTGCCATGCAGACTGTTTGCCGGTGGCAACATGTTGTCGGCTTGCACGTGCATTTCCCCTTTAAAGTATGTCTCGCTGTGGTTTGGGGAGCGAGGGGTTAATCCTCTAGCTAGTGGGGATTTAGGTGTGTCAGGGGTGTGGCCAATAGCTTGACTTTATCTGTGTCTTCCTAGCTGGGGGCAGTGGTACTCCAGACTTGTTTGGTGATGGAGCTCTGCTCCTTTCCTGGGTGATTCTGCCAAGTCCATGAGGGCCACCTTGTTCGACATAAATTATCTTCCTTTTCTATGCTCCTTATACCCTACCTGTTAGGTGTGGGTTTATGTTCAGGGTGTGTTGTACTTATTTATTGTTGTTACATATCTTGGCTGTTGTTGGTGTTTGTCCCTGCATGTATGTAAGACGTTTTCCCTGTGTTGTTTCCTCCGGAAGGGAGTTGGTTTCCCGGAGGGGTGAACCACAAGCCTGTATGCAGTGTTGCCTGGGGTTGCCATGCACCTTGCGGCATGGGTTCCTGGCGGAGTCTGGTGTGCTGGATACCTGTGTGATTTGCTGGTACGGCATCCTGTTTGGTGTTATGGCTTCTGTACGTATGCACGGGTTTCAGTCGTGGAGTCTTCGGCGGGTAAGTGTGTTGTCTTGTGTTCTTACCTGCCGATCCTCTTTCTGTGTATGGTCTCTCCTTTTTCCTGCTACTAGGCTTTTTGAGATTCCTGTTCTTCCGTGTTCTGAAAGAACAGGGCGCCTCTCCTCAGCTCAGATACCCAGGGTATGAGCTGTCCTATCATCCAGGTCCGCTCATACGGTGAGGAGTTAGGGAGAGGATTAGGGACACTATAGGAGGTGACCTGCTTCCCTTTTCCTGCCTTCTTGGCCTAGTAGCTATCATTATCCCTATACATTGTATGGTGGGGGGTTTCCCCCACTCCCCACCGTAAAAAATACTGCTTCCTATGTACAACAATATAACTACAAGAATATAAATATTATAATACTGGTCGTATGTACAAGAATATAAATACTATAATAGTACCTCTTATGCACAAGAATATAACTACTATAATACTGCTCCTATGTACAAGAATATAACTACTATAATACTGTTCCTATGTACAAGGATATAACTACTATAATACTGCTCCTATGTACAAGAATATAACTGCTATAATACTGCCTCCTATGTATAAGAATATAACTACTATAATACTGCCTCCTATGTACAAGAATATAACTACTATAATACTGCCTCCTATGTACAAGAATATAACTACTATAATACTGCCTCCTATGTACAAGAATATAACTACTATACTACTGCTCCTATGTACAAGAATATAACTACTATAATACTGCTACTATATACAAGAATATAACTACTATAATACTGCCTCCTATGTACAAGAATATAACTACTATAATACTGCCTCCTATGTACAAGAATATAACTACTATAATACTGCTCCTATGTACAAGAATATAACTGCTATAATACTGCCTCCTATGTACAAGAATATAACTACTATAATACTACCTCCTATGTACAAGAATATAACTACTATAATACTGCTCCTATGTACAAGAATATAACTACTATAATACTGCTCCTATGTACAAGAATATAACTACTATAATACGGCTCCTATGTACAAGAATATAACTACTATAATACTGCCTCCTATGTACAAGAATATGACTACTATTATACTGCCTCCTATGTACAAGTATATAAATACTATAATACTCCCTAATATGTACAAGAATATAACTACTATAATCCTGTCACGGTCATATTGTTTTTTGACCGTGACGCAATTGCCATGCAGACTGTTTGCCGGTGGCAACATGTTGTCGGCTTGCACGTGCATTTCCCCTTTAAAGTATGTCTCGCTGTGGTTTGGGGAGCGAGGGGTTAATCCTCTAGCTAGTGGGGATTTAGGTGTGTCAGGGGTGTGGCCAATAGCTTGACTTTATCTGTGTCTTCCTAGCTGGGGGCAGTGGTACTCCAGACTTGTTTGGTGATGGAGCTCTGCTCCTTTCCTGGGTGATTCTGCCAAGTCCATGAGGGCCACCTTGTTCGACATAAATTATCTTCCTTTTCTATGCTCCTTATACCCTACCTGTTAGGTGTGGGTTTATGTTCAGGGTGTGTTGTACTTATTTATTGTTGTTACATATCTTGGCTGTTGTTGGTGTTTGTCCCTGCATGTATGTAAGACGTTTTCCCTGTGTTGTTTCCTCCGGAAGGGAGTTGGTTTCCCGGAGGGGTGAACCACAAGCCTGTATGCAGTGTTGCCTGGGGTTGCCATGCACCTTGCGGCATGGGTTCCTGGCGGAGTCTGGTGTGCTGGATACCTGTGTGATTTGCTGGTACGGCATCCTGTTTGGTGTTATGGCTTCTGTACGTATGCACGGGTTTCAGTCGTGGAGTCTTCGGCGGGTAAGTGTGTTGTCTTGTGTTCTTACCTGCCGATCCTCTTTCTGTGTATGGTCTCTCCTTTTTCCTGCTACTAGGCTTTTTGAGATTCCTGTTCTTCCGTGTTCTGAAAGAACAGGGCGCCTCTCCTCAGCTCAGATACCCAGGGTATGAGCTGTCCTATCATCCAGGTCCGCTCATACGGTGAGGAGTTAGGGAGAGGATTAGGGACACTATAGGAGGTGACCTGCTTCCCTTTTCCTGCCTTCTTGGCCTAGTAGCTATCATTATCCCTATACATTGTATGGTGGGGGGTTTCCCCCACTCCCCACCGTAAAAAATACTGCTTCCTATGCACAACAATATAACTACAAGAATATAAATATTATAATACTGGTCGTATGTACAAGAATATAAATACTATAATAGTACCTCTTATGCACAAGAATATAACTACTATAATGCTGCCTCCTATGTACATGTATATAACTTCTATAATACTGCTCTTATGTACAAGAATATAACTACTATAATACTGCTTCTATGTACAAAAATATAACTAATATAATACTGCCTTATATGTACAGGAATCTAATTACAATAATACTGCCTTCTATGTACAAGAATATAACTACTATAATACTGCTTCCTATGTCCAAGAATATAACTACTATAATACTGCCTCCTATGTACAAGAATTTAACTACTATAATACTGCCTCCTATGTACCAAAATATAACTATTATAATACTGCTCCTATGTACAAGAATATAACTACTATAATACTGCTCCTATGTACAAGAATATAACTACTAAAATGCTGCCTCCTATGTACAAAATATAACTACTATAATGCTGCCTCCTATGTAGAAGAATATAACTACTATAATACTGCCTCCTATGTACAAGAATATAACTACTATAATACTGCATCCTATGTACAAGAATATAACTACTATAATACTGCTCCTATGTACAAGAATATAACTACTATAATACTGCTCCTATATACAAGAATATAATACTGCTCCTATGTACAAGAATATAACTACTATAATACTGCTCCTATGTACAAGAATATAACTACTATAATACTGCTCCTATGTACTGTACAAGAATATAACTACTATAATACTGCCTCCTATGTACAAGAATATAACTACTATAATACTGCTACTATGTACAAGAATATAACTACTATAATACTGCCTCCTATGTACTGTACAAGAATATAACTACTATAATACTGCCTCCTATGTACAAGAATATAACTACTATAATACTGCTACTATGTACAAGAATATAACTACTATAATACTGCTCCCTATGTACAAGAATATAACTACTATAATACTGCTCCTATGTACAAGAATATAACTACTATAATACTGCTCCTATGTACAAGAATATAATACTATAATACTGCTCCTATGTACAAGAATATAACTACTATAATACTGCTCCTATGTACAAGAATATAAGTGAAAGGCCGATTCATTGGCCTGGATTTGTGGGAGGGGCTGGCCGACCTACTTCAACGGCTTGCGCCCCTCCCACCGTGTACGTCGTTCAGCGTTTGAGCACGTACCTGGCACGATCCTGCAGGCGACGGTAAGCATCGTTCGGGTCCGGTAAGCACGGTCGTCCCCTTGGTGAGTGGGGACTCCGTGCTCCGGACAGTGCACGGCCGTTGGTACAGCGGTTCTCCTCCCCCCCCCCTCGTGGTGTCGGTGAGTTTGCTGGCAGCGGGGGGCGGCGCACGCCGGGGAGCTCTCCGCTCCGGCTACATGTCAGGAGGCCGCGCCGGCTCCCCTCACTGCAGTGCGCACAGCCGGCGGCGGGTCAGCCCCTCAGGCAGAGGGGGGGGGCTCCCCCGCACTGTGTGTTCTGCTGGGAGCAGGGCGGCCTCCCACGTGGCACGCTAGTTCGTCCGGCGGGGGGCGGAGTCAGAATGTTCGGGCCTCCCCCCGCTCGGCTTGTGTCTGGGGGTTGCGCTGGGTCCCCACGTGGTAGAGCGCCCAGCCGGCGGAGGGCCAGCCCCTTAGGCTATGGGGGTCCCCCGCTCTGGGCGCTCTGCCTGGGTGCAGTGCTGCCCCCCTCGTGGCACGCTATTTCCCGGCGGGGGGCGGGGCTTGATGTTAGTGCCTCCCCCTGCCCGGCTATGTCAGGGGGTTTGCGCCGTGTCCCCACGTGGTAGGGTGCCCAGCCGGCGGAAGGTCAGTCCCTCAGGCTTGGGGGGCTCCCCCGCACTGGGCGCTCTGCCAGGGAACGGTGCGGCCCCCCACGTGGCAACATTTCACCGACCGGTGGGGGCGGGGCCCACGTTTGCCGGGCCACCCCCCTTACCGGTCCATGCCAGGGTGCAGCGCTGCTCCCCACGTGATAGATGCGCCCGGCCGGCGGGTGGGTCGGCCATGGAGATCGAAGGGCCCCCCCCCGCACCGGGCTCTCTATCAGGGAGTAGCGCGTGCTCCCCACGTGGCTCACGAATGGCGTTCGTGTGGGGTGGAGGCCACCGAGCAGAGAGTGTTCCCCCGCGCCGTCCCTCGATGCCTGGGAGTTTCGCGCTCCCCACGTGGTCATCGTGGGGGGGGCGTGGGTGGCGCGGTGGTCCCGCCCCTCACTCGCCTTAAAGTCTGGCACGGGCCGCCGTGCCGCTTAGACAGGCAGGGATCCGTGATTACATCAAGGTCGGCCAGGGGGTACGGGCGTTAACCGTCCGCTGGCCTCCTCCTACTGGCTGCTCTCCAGGTTCACTACCACGTCTTCATGTCTTACTTTTCGCTTGGTTGTTCTGCTTTGCATGTGCATCCAGAGTTGATGCTTATCGTTTTGTTTCTAGGTCATAGTCGGTCTAACTTACGTCCTGAGGTTGTGGCCTGTCGGTAAGGTAGTAGGGGTACAGACGGGGGTAGGGGGCGTAGAGGCCATTCTAGCAGGGTTGTGTCTCATGCTCTGTCTCACGTTCAGGTTTCCTTATTTTCTAACTCCCCTCGGTGGTCTTTCTGTAGTTTCCAAGCCGGTAAGTACAGACGTGGACAAAATTGTTGGTACCCTTTGGTCAATGAAAGAAAAAGTCACAATGGTCACAGAAATAACTTTAATCTGACAAAAGTAATAATAAATTAAAATTCTATAAATGTTAACCAATGAAAGTCAGACATTGTTTTTCAACCATGCTTCAACAGAATTATGTAAAAAAATAAACTCATGAAACAGGCATGGACAAAAATGATGGTACCCCTAACTTAATATTTTGTTGCGCAACCTTTTGAGGCAATCACTGCAATCAAACGCTTCCTGTAACTGTCAATGAGACATCTGCACCTCTCAGCAGGTATTTTGGCCCACTCCTCATGAGCAAACTGCTCCAGTTGTGTCCGGTTTGAAGGGTGCCTTTTCCAGACTGCATGTTTCAGCTCCTTCCAAAGATGCTCAATAGGATTGAGGTCAGGGCTCATAGAAGGCCACTTTAGAATAGTCCAATTTTTTCCTCTTAGCCATTCTTGGGTGTTTTTAGCGGTGTGTTTTGGGTCATTGTCCTGTTGCAAGACCCATGACCTGCGACTGAGACCAAGCTTTCTGACACTGGCTAGTACATTTCTCTCTAGAATTCCTTGATAGTCTTGAGATTTCATTGTACCCTGCACAGATTCAAGACACCCTGTGCCAGACGCAGCAAAGCAGCCCCAGAACATAACAGAGCCTCCTCCATGTTTCACAGTAGGGACAGTGTTCTTTTCTTGATATGCTTCATTTTTTCGTCTGTGAACATACAGCTGATGTGCCTTGGCAAAAACTTCGATTTTTGTCTCATCTGTCCACAGGACATTCTCCCAGAAGCTTTGTGGCTTGTCAACATGTAGTTTGGCATATTCCAGTCTTGCTTTTTTATGATTCGTTTTCAACAATGGTGTCCTCCTTGGTCGTCTCCCATGTAGTCCACTTTGGCTCAAACAACGACGGATGGTGCGATCTGACACTGATGTTCCTTGAGCATGAAGTTCACCTTGAATCTCTTTAGAAGTCTTTCTAGGCTCTTTTGTTACCATTCGGATTATCCGTCTCTTAGATTTGTCATCAATTTTCCTCCTGCGGCCACGTCCAGGGAGGTTGGCTACAGTCCCATGGATCTTAAACTTATGAATAATATGTGCAACTGTACTCACAGGAACATCTAGTTGCTTGGAGATGGTCTTATAGCCTTTACCTTTAACATGCTTGTCTATAATTTTCTTTCTGATCTCTTGAGACAGCTCTTTCCTTTGCTTCCTCTGGTCCATGTCGAGTGTGGTACACACCATATCACCAAACAACACAGTGATTACCTGGAGCCATATATATAGGCCCAATGGCTGATTACAAGGTTGTAGACACCTGTGATGCTAATTAGTGGACACACCTTGAATTAACATGTCCCTTTGGTCACATTATGTTCTGTGTTTTCTAGGGGTACCATCATTTTTGTCCATGCCTGTTTCATGAGTTTATTTTTTTACATAATTCTGTTGAAGCATGGTTGAAAAACAATGTCTGACTTTCATTGGTTAACATTTATAGAATTTTAATTTATTATTACTTTTGTCAGATTAAAGTTATTTCTGTGACCATTGTGACTTTTTCTTTCATTGACCAAAGGGTACCAACAATTTTGTCCACGTCTGTATATCATGTTTTCTCTGCACGGTACTTACGGGTGTCGGTTACGGTCCACTTCCTCACGGTCCTTCTGGTGTTATTGTGCGGAGCTCACGGGGGCGGGTCTCCTTGATACACGGCCGGGCTGGTCTCTGGTGCTGGCGGTCATCCAGTGTCGCTGGTCACTTACGTTACTGTTTCCACAGCTGTGATGTCGCACGCATCGGACATTGTCGAGGCGTCCGTGGATGAGAATGTGGCAGGAGTGTCTGAAGGGGGCAGTTTACCGTCTCTGAGAGCTTGGACTATCCCTAGACTCATGTCGGAACTAACTAAGAAGGGTGTCCCCTTCCCGGCTGCCGCCAGGAAGGCGGAATTATATCGGTTATGGAAAGACTCTGTGGCCTCCAGTCAAGATGTACTCCCCATGTCCACGGTGCAAACATCGCTTGAGCAGCTACACGTCATGCTGAACGGCCTTACGGCAGCTGTAACTTCCTTACAAGCGAGGTTGGAGTCAGTGGAGTCTCGCGACTCGGTCGTTCCTGCTCCCCCCCCTGAGGTTCCGGTAGCCACTACCTCTGCCCTAGGGGAAACCCGTACTGCCCTGGCTGTTCCCAGTGTGGCGCCCTCTCATTTTGTCCCGACCAACGTCAGGAAAGACATCCTAGAGGGTAGGGATGTTAACCTTGCATCTTTACTGATAGCTTCCAGGGATATCTCCGATAACAAGGTTATAGCTTGCGGGGAAGTCTCGGTGGTACTGCGAGGCCGCGACCACAGGCTTAACCGCAAGTTAACCATTCCCGAATTTGTAATGGCTTTTAGCCTTTTCAGAGATGTTGTATGTTCGGCTAGGCCGGATAGGAGGGAGGAGCTTGATCTTTACCTTTTTCGTGTGACGGAGTTGGGTCATAAGTATGGAGGGGTTTCGTTTTATGACTACCATTGTTCCTTTTCGGCCAAAGCAGCAGCGGCTTTTACTCAGTTTGGTTATGTCACAGATTGGTCCAACCTGGATACTGAATTATTTTGCCGGCATTTCGCAGGTCTTAAAGCTCCCTCCTGTTCGGCCTGTCAGTCCATCTTCCACTCTACCGAGTGGTGCCACAAATCAGCCAGCAGTACTCAGTCTTTCCCTTCCAGCTCGTCGGCCGGGCCTCTCGATGTGTTCAGGCCTCCCAGCTCAGTCGACAAGTTAGGCCGGCCCATCGTGCAGTTGGGTAGGTCCCAGATTTGTAATAATTTTAATTTCGGGTCTTGTAATTTTGGTCAATGCCGTCTTCTTCATACCTGTACCAATTGCTTTAGGGCCCACCCCAGAACTGCATGCTCATTAAAATCAGTTAAAGCCTACATGAGCGTGGTCAACACCGATTGTTTATTAGAGCTTTTACAGGGACATCATAATCCAGGGTTCGTGCAGTTTCTAGTTGCTGGATTCTGCAAGGGCTTTCATACGGGGTTGATCACCACACTTGAGTTCACGTATGAGTGCAGGAATCTCCAGTCTGCCGACAGGTACCCCGAGTCCGTTGACAAATTAATTGAGTCCGAGCTGGTTAAGGGTTTCTTGATTGGTCCTTTCAAGGTGCCCCCCTTTCAGCGATGGAGAGTCAGTCCCGTGGGGGTAGTCACGGGTAAATTCAGTAAGAAGGAGAGACTCATCATTGACCTATCAGCCCCACATGGTTCCCACGTCCCTAGTCTTAACTCCCTCATCCCTTCTGAGGAAGTGGGCATGAGGTATTCTTCCATCGATCAGGCCATCGCCATTATCTTACAGTTAGGGCCCGGTGCTATGTTGTCCAAGGCTGATATTTCGGACGCCTTTAAGTTACTACCCATTATGCCAGCGCTCTGGCAGTGGCACGGCATTAAGTGGAAAGACCAATATTATTTCTCCACCAAGCTCACCTTCGGTTCCAAGAGCAGCCCCTGGCTCTTTGATCAGCTGGCTCAGGCCCTTCATTGGATATTAGAACAAAAAGTCAGTTGCGAGTTCGTCATTCATTATCTCGATGACTTCCTGCTGATTGAAAGGCCAGGGGCAGCTCCCCTAGGCTTGGGGAAGTTACTTAGGTGTTTCTCTCAGCTAGGTGTACCAGTCTCCCCCAAGAAAGTCGAAGGCCCGTCCACAGTCATCACCTTCCTGGGCATTGAGCTTGACTCGCAGGGCATGTTAGCCAGGTTGCCGTCAGACAAGTTGGCTAGGGTTAGGGAAGTCATCCACAGGTTCTCAGTCACGACGGTGGTCACCAAGGCGGACTTACAGTCGCTACTGGGCATGCTGAATTTTGCCATGCGCAT
Organism: Bufo gargarizans; assembly: GCF_014858855.1. Taxonomy (NCBI): domain Eukaryota; kingdom Metazoa; phylum Chordata; class Amphibia; order Anura; family Bufonidae; genus Bufo; species Bufo gargarizans. The sequence continues at coordinate 48,886,045 of NC_058086.1, forward strand.
TATCCTGCAGGGCAGGTCTTTCATCTCCCGGTTGCTGGTGCTTCTCGCCACGGCTCCGGAACAGGACAGCCCAGTGCGTCTGGACAGTCAGGCCTTGGCAGACCTTCACATGTGGGACCACTTTCTCTGCCAATGGAATGGGGTGTCTTTGTTTATCCCTGAGTTGACCAGCCAATCCCCGGTAGTGTTTTCTGATGCGGCTGCTAGTTCAGGATTTTCTGCTATTTTTGGCACCCACTGGGTCGCAGACGAATGGCCGGCTGAGGTCAGACAGATCCCAGGGTTCCTACATACCTCAGCGCTGTTCGAACTGTACCCCATCGTGGTAGCCGCCCATGTGTGGGGCAGTAGCTGGGTCAACCGCTCTGTCTTGTTTGTTACTGATAACGCCGCGCTGGTTGACGTGTTGAATAGTGGGTTGTCTAAATCCTTGCATGTCATGTGTCTCTTGAGACGTTTAGTGCAACTCTCCCTTCATTATCATTTCCGTGTCTGTAGCACGCATGTACCAGGCTCACAAAACGTGGCTGCTGACGCCTTATCTAGGGCTAATTTCTCCCTTTTCTTTCAGGTCATGCCAGAGGCAGATGTCGTGGGTGCTGCCATCCCTCCCCACGAGTCATTAGTACTAATGTGACCAGACACCTAGAGACGGCCCACGCCTTAATAGCCAAGTCCCTGTCAGCAAACACGACCAGGGCTTATAACACCGGGTGGAGGGTGTTTTGTAGGTTTCAGCAGGAGTGTCCTCAGGGGGAGTCCAGTTTCGTGGAATACATCCTTTCTTTCATTGGCTACTGCCACGCAGAGCTTAGGCTATCCCATACCACAGTCAAGACATACTTGTCGGGGGTGCAGCATTTCCTTTCGGTCAGTCATCCCGAACGGGCTTCGGTTTTCTCCATACATGCCGTCAAAGCTGCACTGAGGGGTCTGGGCAGATGTGGATCTGGAGGCCAAGTGCGCAGACAAGCTGTCACCGGGCTCCTTTTCCGCAACTTGTCCGACGTCCTGGATAGGAGCCCTTTCGGGGCCTTGCCTAGCCTGGTGCTCAAGTCCGCTATTTATTTAGCCTTCTATGGTTTCTTAAGACCGGGGGAGTTCATCTGTTCTCCTGGTAGTGACAGGTTTCTCACGGTCAGTCAGCTGGTTCAGTGCACCGAGGGTTTCGTGCTACTACTCAGGACGTCCAAAACCTCTCAGACAGGTCCCCCAGTTCCGGTGTCTTTCTTCCCCACGGCTCATCAGTGGTGCCCCGTTGCAGTCCTCCGTCAGTTGCAGTCTGCGTTATCTGGGCACGGGCCGGATAGTCCTTTACTGCCGTTCGGAGTGATGCCACTCACTACGCATCAGTTCGTGTCCCATGTCCGCTCCTTGGTGGCCAGTCTGGGCGGCGATCCAGCCACAATCTCAGGACACTCATTTCGTATAGGTGCCGCGTCCGCGGCCTCTAAGAATCAGGTGCCAGCACATGTCATCCAGAAGTTAGGGCGTTGGCGCTCCGCCTGTTTTAGCCGATATGTACCTCATCCCAGTACTGAGATGTCTATGGCTTTTCAAAGTTTGGTTTTGTGAGTTTATTGTAATAAATTATTCCTGCTAACCAGTGTGTCTTTTTGCCCTCTTTCAGGCGTCCCCACTACGGCGCGGTTGCGGCACAACTCTAACCGCTGAGGGACAGGGTAGTTAGGTAGGGCAGGGACGCTCCCCTGGTTGCCACGACCACAAGTGAAAGGCCGATTCATTGGCCTGGATTTGTGGGAGAGGCTGGCCGGCCTACTTCAACGGCTTGCGCCCCTCCCACCGTGTACGTCGTTCAGCGTTCCCCACCCACCCTCCCTTCCTGTTTACTACCCCCAGAAGGGATGCCCTCTTTCAGGCGTCCCCACTACGGCGCGGTTGCGGCACAACTCTAACCGCTGAGGGACAGGGTAGTTAGGTAGGGCAGGGACGCTCCCCTGGTTGCCACGACCACAACTACTATAATACTGCCTCCTATGTACAAGAATATAAAACCCGAAAAAGTTAAATGGAATCTGTCTGCTCTAAAACACATTTAAACTAGAGTATGTCGTGTACAGTGTAAGTGGTGCTGTCCAGTTATATAATTTTAATCTTCATACTCACTTGATATCTGATCATGTGCTCCCACAAACCAGCAGTAAAATGCATTGAGAGGACTCCTCTGCTCATGCACATAATGGAGAGCATTTAAAGAGGAGTCCTCCCACTGAATGTTACTGCTGGTTTGTGTGAGCACAGGATCAGATATCAAGTGAGTACGAAGATAAAAAGTGCCTAAGTGAACTGAGCATCATTGACACTAATAACTTACTTTAGTTTGGAGGTAACAGAGTCTTGTTAATCAGTGGCATAGCTAGAATTGACTGGGCCCCACAGCTAATTTTTGAATGCCCCCCCAGTAATTTTTTCGCAACCCCTTCCTTTCATGCCGCCCCCATTCCTGTGTCTAGTAAAGATCGCTCTCTTGGACCAGGCCCGGCCGCTGTTCCATCCGTTTTCTACACGGTCTATACTGTCACTGTATATAATTTCATTGTCTAATACTGTTGAGGGGGCCCTGACAAAATCTTTTAGTCCTCCTCCTCCTGGATGGGCCCCTTCTGGGTCAGGGCCCCAAAGCAGCCGCTTCCCCTGCTTCCCCTACAGCTACGCCCTTGCCTTTAATGACTGTGCTCTTTTGTGGATGTTTAGTATCTACTCTGGTCGATCTTCTCTGTCCTGTTACATATTAGGTGCTTCCTTTCAGAGCACTGCCCTGTGATGTATATCGCTCGGGGTAGGTGGGCCAGGATTATTGTGTGTATAAACTACAAGAACGAAACATGGAGAAAATATTGAGAAAAGAGCAGAAACCCAGAGGCTGGAGGTTCCTGGAATACATTTCCTTTCCGTCCAGAAATAAGGAACACATGGACGACGTCATGAAAAATAAATTGAAGAATTCCAGACCCAACATTCTGATCAACCATGATGATGAGGATAACTAGTGCAGAATGGAGCATCGTCATGGCCATATTCTAACCGGAAGTCTTGGTTCATCTTTACAGGGGAGCTCAGTGAGCAGCCAATATAAAAATAAAAATGTGCCACCTTTACCGATCTTTCGTCTTAATCAGTTGGAATTTTGACCACAGATATAACCGATATGCATTGATCAATGTGTTTGGGATTGGACCTAAGTGATGAGGACATTTAAAAAAAATGACATCAAGGTATGAAACGTTTTGACAGTTGTTGAGTTTGTGCCTTTAAATAGACCCATCTATGTTACTGGACCATTGGGTCATTACTTAAAAGAGATGGGATTTCAAAACCAGAAGATTTCATGGCTCCTTAGAGGTTCTTGTTCTTCCCCATTAGTGGATTGTAAGACTTTATTGAGTGCAAACTTTTCAGGAACCCAAGATGAAGTTTTATAATTAACTTTTGAGGTTTTCTGACAATAGCCAGGTTCTCACATTGTTGACCCATTTTTTAAGGTCTTCTTTATTTCATGGATGACATCTCACCAAGGCTTGTCATTGGGTTCCATGTTATAGGAATTTTATCTATAACTCAACTCCACGCTCTAGCAAAAAGTCCAGCTACAGTCATCGTAAAGCTGTAATCCAGTGGTCCCCGGAAGGGCCCTGGAAGATTGTTTGCTGGGCCGCGGCGATCAGGGCCGTCTTTAATGCGGTACTAATGAAGCGCTTCCATTATGGAAGCCCTTCATTAGTACAGGAGGACCAGGAAGCGTTGAAGGATCTGTACTCACCGCTTCCTGGTCCTCGGCTCGGCTATCGGCTGTGCAGGGCTGCACACAGCGTGAGGTCGCTCTGTGGATGAAGAGGATCGCGATGGTGAGCAGGAGAGGTAAGTGTTTTTTTTGTTTTTTTTTACTTGCGCTGGGGGCTGACATATGGCTGATGGCTGACATAAGGGGCTTATGGCTGACATGGGGTGCTGATGGCTGACATAAGGGCTGGGGGCTGACATTGGGGGATTATGGCTGACATGGGGGCTTATGGCTGACATAAGTGCTGGGGGCTGACATATGGCTGATGGCTGACATAAGGGGCTGATGGCTGACACAAGGTCTGGGAGCTGATATGGGGGGCTTATGGCCGACTTGGGGGGCTTATGGCTGACATATAGCTAATGGCTGAAATAAGGGGCTCATGGCTGACATAAGGGACTGATGGCTGACACAAGGGCTGGGGCTGACATGGGGGCTTATGGCTGACATAAGGGGCTGATGGCTGACATAAGGGCTGGGGGCTGACATAAGGGGCTTATGGCTGACATAGGGGGCTTATGGCTGACATGGGGGGCTTATGGCTGACATGGGGGGCTTATGGCTGACATAAGGGCTGGGGGCTTACATATCGCTGATGGCTGACATAAGGGTCTGGTGTCTGACATGGGGGGCTGATGGCTGACAAGGGGGGCTTATGGATGACATGGGGGGCTTATGGATGACATGGGGGGCTTATAGATGACATGGGGGGGCTGATGGCTGATATAAGGGTTGATGGCTGAAATGGGGGGCTAATGGCTGACATAAGGGTCTGATAGCTGACATGGGGGCTGATAGATGGCTAAAGGTTGGGGGGTTGATCTGAGGCATTGGGGGTCTAATCTGAGGTCTGATCTGAGGTGTAGTGAAATTTTTTTTTTTCTTATTGTTCTACTCTAAAACCTAGGTGCATCTTATAGGGTGAAAAATACGGTACAGTGCAGCGGAGACCAGTGCAGCAGAGACCCTAGTCAGTTTATATAGTCGTTATATAGTGTTATATACTTTAATATGCACCTTGTGTTTTGTTATGCGCGTGAATCAGTCAGCGCTGACTAGCACCCCCTAAACCCCCCCCACCCGGTCCCTGGGAAAAAGGTCTTGCATGAAACTGGTCCTTGGTGCAAAAAAAGGTTGGGGACCACTGCTGTAGTCAACTTTTTTTTTACTAGGATGAAGCAATATTTGAGGTCATTCTTTGTTGGTCATTGTCCCTAGGTTTCTCTATGATACATCAGATCTTTGAAGAACCTGATATATTCAATGATTGGTCAAGGTTAGAGGAGGCGTGTAGACACAACAAGGTTAACGGAGCTCCAACTGAGGAACTGTAAGGAGAGCCATGAAAACTTGGAATGAGGGCCACAGGCTGGAGTAGCTGGGGTGGGCAATGACAGGGGGATAAGTAGGTCTGGTAAAGAAAGTAGAGCGCAAAATCAGATGGGGCATCAGGGCACCATAGTCATCTGTTTTCCACTTTCAAAAAGTTGCTAGGAGGCAACAGGAACATTGGAGACATGGATCCCTCCCTGGAATTGAGTGTCTTTAAAGAGTGCAAAGGGTCCATCCAGGTTGCTATGTGATATGTCAGGTACACGTGTTTTGCTCAACCATGATTTCCACAGATGGAAAAAAAAACACTCAGGCAGCGTCTGTAAAGTTTTTCATCAGATCTTAAACAACTTGCTGCACGCCCTACACATTTCATATTCTTATTCATGCAAACCATTAATGTGACCTCCTCTTGGGGCCCATCAAGGCATTAAAGCCCAGGAGAGAAGTAGACTTTCCTCCTTCATGACACCGATTCTCATGGACCAGCTTTAAAAATGACATCCAGGATGTGTCTCCTCCTGACATGTAAATCATTTCAGGGGTGAAGACATTTGTAGGTGACGTGTTTCTGAGCCAAGCATCATTTCCGTGCACATTCTGATTGAGCCCATGATCTCCAGTTAAGTAAATGGTTGATGTGAAACGCATTTAATTAGCCAGGAGTAATTTAGCTTGTCAAAAATGAAAAATGTCTAATTATTAACACATGGTCCACAGCTCGTTATGGGAATGAAGTGTAAAATCTGCTCCACCTTCACTTCCATCCAGATTCAACAGATCAAAAAATGTGTCATGTTATGAAATAGTGTGTGGAAAACGTCTCCGGCAGGAGGTCAACCATCATATTGTGTAGTGGTCACCAATGTGACCCCTGATATGTGGACCACAGAGAAGGGAACCTCAGCCTTACTGCCCCGGGCATGACTACGAGGTAATGAGACTGCTGTGGGGCCCAGGATCACACGGGGCCCAACTCCACTATGAATTATTCTCATTGCACACGGTTTTCATCTTTTTCCCTCGTCTTCCAAGAGCCATAACTTTTTTATTTTTCTATCAACTTAGCCTTCTGAGGGCTTTTTTCCTTGGAGAGCTTTCTTTTTAATGGGGCCATTTTGTCCTCAGTTCCATAAAGCGTCCTCCTGCTGGTAACTCCAGTGATTAGCTGTGATCTGAAGAGGAACCAGGCAGTAAGTGTTCAGATTTCCTGCAGCGCCACCACAGGAGAAATGAAGAATGACATGGTGTCCTTCACATCACTGGGTTGTCTGGGTCATACAGGACAGGACGGGTCCTCCAGAGGAAGATGCTCTTTGGAAAGTCTGTCCATTTTGGCCACCAGATGAGGATTCAGAACAGAGGACCTCCACCCCTACATTAACCTAGGATTCACCAATAGAGTGTTTTATAAAGTGGACATCCCTTTCATAGGAGACTCAGAGATGAGTAGGTGTCCAGGAGAATGTGGGCTGAAGTAATGGACCATAGAGTGCCAAGGTATAACACTTTTTGTGGTTGGGAGAGGGGCTAGGAGACATCCCTAAGCAATGTCCGCCATCTTCATATTTGACCCTCCCATAGAGATCTTCTCTCAAAGCTTATTTAGTTTTCTGGGCCCTAAATATCATGTAGTCTGGGATTTGTGAGGAAGGGGTCTTGACGTGCGGCCCTCGCCAGGCTGATGATCTACACACAAACACAGGGCTGATAAACAAACACCCTGCAGCTCCTCAAACACACATCCCACCGCTAATTACTGGAAGTTTTCTTAACACCAACCTGACTCAAATCTATTTGGTCTACAGGGGAAACGGCCACCCAAGAAGAGGGGGCGATGGGGCTGATTGATGGCCGGGCCTGCTGATAACACATGAGTCCTGATGATGATGGGGGCGCAGAGTGTGGGGCTGCTCTCTGCCTCAGCTTTGTTTGGTTACCCCCATCATACCTGACACTGGTCACGTAGAAGAATGCCCCATCAATGGGTTGACAAATAATAAACCCTCCAAAAGGAATATGCCCTTAAAAACATTTCAACCTTAAGAAAAAAATAAAATAAAAATCCCAATAAAAAAACCATTTATCTCCTATCTATCTATCTATTGAATATATCTATGTACGCATTTATCTATTATTTATCAATATCTAGAAGAAAACATCTTCAAAATTACTATATGATCCCCATTCTTTATACTTCTACATATCTCACATTAGCTTGATTTTCACTGGCTTGCCATGAGGACCTGAAAGGGGTGTGGTTTATATGTAAGTGGGAGTGGCTTAGTTTAAAAGTGCAGACACTAGGACCTTGTGATCATTAGTCACCCATGGGCAGTAAAGGAATATGTCCCTGTCTCTCTGGAGCTGCTGGGGGGAGATCTAGGAAGTTTTTCTGGGATCCATTGGGTCGATGGGGAGACATTGAAGGTGACCCCGCCCCATCCGAGGCTGCACTTTTAAGACTGAATGCATTTGCATATTGAAATAGAGATTAAAGTGAGCTAAATAGTAACATTGTATCTTCCCATCCAATGGGACTCACCAGGGAGGGTGACATGAATTTCTTCTCTCTAATCTAAGCAACATCATATTGGGGCAGGGATGACATTTGCACCAACACCCTGTGGCAGTGGGGGCCCAGTGCTATAAATATCATAGGAGAATTATGGGGCCCTTGTACACATTTAGCATTGGGCGTAGTGTCTTCTATCTCTTACGCAGGTGAAACTTGAAAAACTAGAATATCTTGCAAAGTTCATTTATTTCAGTAATGCAACTTAAAAGGTGACACTAACATATGAGACTCATCACAGGCAGTGAGATATTTCAAGCTTTTATTTGTTATAATTTGGATGATTATGGCTCACAGCTTATGGAACCCCAAAATCTCAATCTCAGGTCCCCTTTGCTCAGGGGGTATGGACTAATTAGCTGACTAAAGTGCGACACTTTGAGCCGAGAATATTGAACCTTTTCTCAAAATTCTAATTTTAAGCTGCATTACTGAAATAAATGGACTTTTGCACGATATTCAAATTTTTTACTGGAGCTGTAGATGCCGTATGGATTTCCCAGTTCTGCTTCTGGTTTCAGTCTCATTCCCATGACTTGTCCTTAAGTTGGATCGTATGTCAATCAGAGATCATCGATCGCTTCCTCTGTGAGGAATTATTCAGTAAAGTGTTGGGGGTGGGGACATTGATGGGAACAATGCTCTGCGCAAGAAGTTTGGAATCATTTACAATACGAGGCCAAGGAAGAAGATTTAGCCGGGAGAGGAAGTGGTCTAGGAATACTGCTCCAGTGTGTGCACATGTGTGCAGAGACCAGATATGGTATGTAGCTCAATCAGAGTCAGGGCTGGGGTACAAGCAGAAACAAAGTGAAGAACTGAAGCAACAAGAGGAGACCGTGTAGTCCTGGTACAGACCTGTCCAGTGCATGCGCAGATTATGATACAAGGGACTCTGCTGTCTGTATCTGCGCACGCGCTGGATGCATTTCACTTGCTTTCAGCGCCTGCACAGAATTACAGGAACAGTCAGAGACAGTGGCACCGCAGAGGATGACTGGTGACTCTGCTTTCGTTAGGGCAGCTGGGAGGCGGTATACAGTCATGTATGGAGAGTCCATTTAAAAAATCCCCTGGGAAATTGCTCAAACCCTTTAATAAATCTGGTGCGTCTCAGGCACAAGGTTTGGTACATTTCCCCCATCGTTCCCACCAGTTACACTGTAAGGCCCCTTTCACACGGGCGAGTATTCCGTGCGGATGCGATGCGTGAGTTGAACGCATTGCACCCGCACTGAATCCGGACCCATTCATTTCTATGGGGCTGTGCACATGAACGGTGATTTTCAAGCATCTCTTGTGCGTTGAGTGAAAATCGCAGCATGCTCTATATTGTCCGATTTTCACGCGACGCAGGCCCCATAGAAGTAAATGGGAAGCCTGAAAATCGCATAGCATCCGCAAGCAAGTGCGGCTGCGGTGCGATTTTCACGCACGGTTGCTAGGAGACGATCGGGATGGAGACCCGATCATTATTATTTTCCCTTATAACATGGTTATAAGGGAAATTAATAGCATTCTGAATACAGAATACATAGTAAAACAGCGCTAGAGGGGTTAAAAAAAAAAAAATAATTTAACTCACCTTAGTCCACTTGTTCGCGAAGCCCGGCATCTCCTTGTGTCTCCTTTGTTGAATAGGACATGGGGTGAGCATTAAATACAGGTAAAGGACCTTTGATGACGTCACTCCGGTCATCACATGGTACGTCACATGATCTTTTACCATGGTGATTCACCATGGTAAAAGACCATGTGATGACCGGAGTGACTTCATCAAAGGTCCTTTACCTGTATTTAATGCTCACCACAGGTCCTATTCAACAAAGGAGACACAAGGAGATGCCGGGCTTCGCGATCAAGTGGACTAAGGTGAGTTAAAAATTTTTTTAACCCTTCTAGCGCTCTTTTACTATGCATTCTGTATTCAGAATGCTATTATGCTATGGTTATAAGGGAAAATAATAGCATTCTGAATACAGAATACATAGTATAATAGTGCTGGAGGGGTTAAAAAAAAAAAAAAGTTAACTCACCTTCTCCTCTTGATCGCGTAGTTCCCAGTCTCTTTACTTCTTGAATGATGAGCTGTGGGCTAAATGACCTGTGGTGACGTCAGATCACATGCTCCAATCACATGGTCCATCACCGTGGTGATGGAGCATGTGATCTGATGTCACCACAGGTCCTTTAGCCCACAGCTCATCATTCAAGAAGTAAAGAGAGCGGGAACTACGCGATCAAGAGGAGAAGGTGAGTTAACTTTTTTTATTTATTTTTTAACCCTTCCAGCACTATTATACTATGCATTCTGTATTCAGAATGCTATTATTTTCACTTATAACCATGTTATGAGGGAAAATAATACAGTGAATAGACTGTCACCTAGCAACCATGCGTGAAAATCGCACCGCATCCGCACTTGCTTGCGGATGCTATGCGATTTTCACGCTTCCCATTCACTTCTATGGGGCCTGCGTCGCGTGAAAATCGGACAATATAGAGCATGCTGCGATTTTCACTCAACGCACAAGTGATGCGTGAAAATCACCGCTCGTGTGCACAGCCTCATAGAAATGAATGGGTCAGGATTCAGTGCGGGTGCAATGCGTTCAACTCACGCATCGCACCCGCACGGAAAACTCGCCCGTGTGAAAGGGGCCTTAAGGGCTCATGCACACGACCGTATGTATTTTACGGTCCGCAAAAACAGTTCCGCAAAAAATACGGATGGCATCCGTGTGGATTTTGGCCCCTAATAGAACAGTCCTATCCTTGTCCGTAATGTTGACAATAATAGGACATGTTCTATTTTTTTGTGGAACGGACATATGGACATACAGAAACGGAATGCACAATGAGTAACTTCTGTTTTTTTGTGGATCCATTGAAATGAATAGTTCCGCATACAGTTCGCAAAAAAAACAACGGAACGAACACGGAAAGAAAATCTGTTCGTGTTCATGAGCCCTTAACAGGTTGGAGGCACAGACAGAGGTCCAGGGGGTAAGGCACAGAATTGGACGGCAAAGGTGCAATAGCATGGGGTTTATCCTGGACGTTACCGGTGACGGTAAGCCGTACCCCTCCGAAAAGGCCTGAGTGCTCTGCAGAGGGTTCACTATAGAGCGAAGGCAAAAATAATTACTGGATCAGACTGAAGTCTGGACACCGTTCAGCTTCTCCCGTGTGACCCAAGTAGCAGATGTATCTACACAGAAGGAATTATGGGAAATACAAAAACATTGAAAGTGAGACTACGAAACCCTGATCCTTGGGATTTGGATAATGAGGACAACACATCTGGATAAGATCTTGAGGTTTCTGTGATAATCATTGAATGTGACGCTGGAAACCATCTCTACGCCGTGTGCCCGGCGAGTCTATTCATCGTCCTTCATCACAAACATCGAGAAGAACATCATATTGTCAGCAGATCTGTTTGGTTTAATATAAAACACTTTGTTGAAAGGTCAATCATCCCCCCCATAGACCTTTAACGAGGCTCTTTAGTTGAATGTTTTTGAAACTTTGTGAAAATCAGTTTCATTCATTTGAATTTGTAGCAGCCCCATCCAGAATGAGGGGCGTGAAGATGGCCTGAGCCGCGCTCATGTGGCAGATGATCCCCAATTTTGTTGCATTTTGCACACCCTGAATCCACTCCCAATCTGACTCCATGCTGTTGATTTTCATGTCACAATAAAAAAAGGAACCTGTCCATTCCTGGTGCCGATTCTGTCTGACGTCTAAAAATGCATCAAAATCCACATCAAAATCTGCACCAAAACAGAAAACCGCATTAAAAATAGCACAGCGGAATATTCTGCACCTTATTAATAAACTTAGAGAGCATAGCCTTAAAGGGGTTGTCAGAAAAACATGGCTACTTTCTTCCACAAACAGCACCCCACCTGTCCACAGGTTGTGTGTGGTATTACAGTTCACCCCTACTCGCGCCAATGGAGCAGAGTTGCAATACAAGACACAATCAATGGACAGGTATGGCGTTGTTTCTGGAAGAAAGCAGCCACGTTTTTCCAATTCTGGACATCCCCCGTGGCCGTATTGCGGACCGCATTTGTGGATCCGCAATACATGGGCACTGTTCCGTGTGCATTCCGCATCACGGATGCGGACCCATTCACTTCAATGGGTCCGCAAATACAGAGATGCGGAATGGTGCGGAACGGAGCCCTATGGAAGCACTACGGAGTGGGGTTTCGTCCTGTACTTCAGTTCCGCAAAAAGATAGAACATGTCCTATCTTTTTGTGGAACGGCCGGATCGCTGACCCATTAAAGTGAATGGGCTGCCGCACGGTGGGTGTTCGTGCCTTCGCGCATCTTCGTGTACAAGAGGCCTTATGGTAAGTTTATATGTGGCAGAAATTTGCAACTGTGGCAACTGTGGTCTCTGCAAACTCCATTCAGATGAGTGGGACAGTTGTAGAAATTTCCAGAAGAGATCTGAAGCAGGTGAATATGGTCTAAGGGCTCATTCACACGATCGTGCCGTGTTTTGCGCTACGCAAATTGCAGAGCTGCAAAACACGGATGCTGCTCGTGTGCCTTCTGCAATTTGCGGAACAGACAGCCCATTATAGAAATGCCTATTCTTGTCCGCAAAACGGCAGAGAATAGGACATGATCTATCATTTTTGCAGGGCCACGGAACGGAGCAACGGATGCGGACAGTACACAGAGTGCTGTCCGCATCTTTTGCGGCCCCAGCCCTATTGAAATGAATGGGTCCGCACCCGAGCCGCAAAAAATGTATCTCGGATGCGGAACCAAACCACGGTCATGTGAATGAGCCCTAAGGCCGGTCAGCTGCGGATTTGCCATCTTGGATTTGTGCACGACAAAACTTCAGCGTTGTACAGTATCGGCAAAGAGGACGAGAATTTCTGAATTCTCATCCACACTAGGTAAAAAAAAAAAAAAAACGTGCGGCGTTGCGGATTTCACATCCACAGCAAGTCAATTAACAGCAGATTTAAAAGAGAGAGCAAAAAACGCACATAAAACAGTTTTGTTGTGTTTTTTTGTGAATTTTTTGGCCTTTCACACGAGTGTATTGTAATCCTTCAGTACGCCTTAGGGCTCATGCACACGAACAAATTTTCTTTCCGTGTCTTACCATACGCGGAAATATTCCTTCCAATGGGTCCGCAAAAAAATAAATAATCCATGTTACTCCATGTGCATTCAATTTCCGTATGTCCATTCTGCAAAATAATAGAACATGTCTTATTATTGTCCGCATTACGGACAAGGATAGGATGTTCTATCAGGGGCCGGCTGTTCCGTTCTGCAAAATACGGAATGCACATGGACGTCATCTGTATTTTTTGTTGATCCATTTTTTGCAGACCGAAGAATACATGCGGTCGTGTGCATGAGCCCTCAGGCACGGATTCCTGATGATATAGGGCTCATTCACAAAACCATAAGCCGTGCATGCCTGTATTGTGGACCACAAGCGGCGATTCTGCAACATATGGGCGCTGGCCGTGTGAATTCTGTATAACGGATGCAGACCCATTGACTTGAATGTGTCTGCAAGATACGGATCGGAAGCTCTCGGAAGCGCTTCTGTGGGCTTTTTGGTCCGTGCCTCCGCACCACAACAGAAAGGACATGTCTCATCTTTTGCTGTATATTGCAGATCACAGACCCATTCGTGTCACTGGGTCCACGCTGCCATACGGGATTCACACAGCCGCTGCCCATGCAATTTCTGCAGCACGGGCGGCTAACGTTCGTGTGAATGAGCCCACACCATTAGTATTGTCATCAGTATTGCTTCAGGATTTGTCAGGATTTACACACGTGTTTTTTCCTACCTGCATTTCTGATACACTCCATTGCACACAACCGTATGTATTTTGCGGTCCGCAAAAAATACGGATGACATCCGCGTGCATTAAATTTTTTGCGGAATGGAGCAGCTGGCCCCTAATAGAACAGTCCTATCCTTGTCCGTACTGCGGACCATAATAGGACAAGTTCTATCTTTTAAAGGAAATACAGAAATACGGAAACGGAATGCACACGGAGTACCTTCCGTTTTTTTTTGCGGACCCATTGAAATTAATGGTTCCATATACAGACTGCAAATGGAAACTGCAAAAACGGAAATAAAATACGTTTGTGTGCAAGAGGCCTTAGACTGGAAACAAATACGCACAAAACTCGGACATGCTGTGGAATTCAAATACTGACGGAAATTATACGGCCATGTGAACAGCTCTATTCATTAACATTAGCAGCGTATTCCGGTATGTGAATCGGTGGCATGTACGGACTGTAAATACGCTGGTGTGAATGAGGCCTAGTGATACCTGCACGGTGCCGAAAATCCACATGAAATCCGCACAAACAACACACATAAATCTGCGCTATTTGTTATTTTTGGTGCATTATTTGTGGGGTTTTTAAGCAGTTTTGGTTACGGATTTTCATACGTCTATGGGAAAACCACTATACAGAAGGTGCGGGGTCGTGCAAACAATAGACATGTTGAAGATTTTAAAATCAACACAATAGGTCAAATTCGGCACGGAATAAAAAAGCAAAGCGTATCCGAGATTTGTTACATCTCATTGACTTTGCTGATGCTGTATTAGGCCTCTTGCACGTGAACGTGTGCGCCCCGTGGTCGTGCTGCAGCCGCAGCGGATCGCGGACCCATTCACTTTAATGGGTCCACGATCCGCAAAAAGATAGGACATGTTCTATCTTTTTGCGGAACGGAAATACAGGACGAAACCCCACGGAAGCACTCCGTAGTGCTTCCGTAGTGTTCCGTTCCGTGCTTCCGTTCCGCATCTCTGGATTTGCGGACCCATTCAAGTGAATGGGTCCGCATCCATGATGTGGAATGCCCACGGAACGGCGCCCGTGTATTGCAAATCCGCAAATGCGGTCCGTAATACAGCCATGGAGCGCACACGTTTGTGTGAAAGAAGGCTTAGGCTACATGCATGCGACCGTGACATTTTTTGCTGTCCGCAAACCGTGGATCCGCAATAAACGGAAGCCGTCTGTGTGCCTTCCGCAATTTGTGGAACAGAACAGGTGGGCCATTGTAGAAATGCCTATTCTTGCCAGCAAAACGGACAAGAATAGGACATGCTATATTTTTTTTGCGGGGCCTCGGAATGGAGCAACGGATGCAGACAGAACACGGAGTGCCGTCCGCATCTTTTGCGGCCCCATTAAAGTAAATGGGTCCGCACCCGAGCCGCAAAAACTGAACCTGAAAAACGGTCATGTGCATAAGGCCTTACGCTCATACACACCGCTGGCGCATCTTTTGCGGCCCCATTGAAGTGAATTGGTCCGCATCCGACCCACATAAAAGGTCGATCAGATGTGGACAAAAAAAAAAACGTTCATGTGCATGAGCCCTAAGGGTGATCCTTAGGCCTCATGCACACGGACTTTTTTTTTGCGGTCCGCAAAAACAGTTTCCGTTGTTCCGTGATCCGTGTCCGTTTTTTCGGCCGTGGGTCTTCCTTGATTTTTGGAGGATCTACGGACACGAAAAATGAACAAAAAAATCTAAGTCAAGTTTGCCTTTGAAATGATAGGAAAAAACAGACACGGATCACGGACGCGGATGACAATCTTGTGTGCATCCGTGATTTTTCACGGACCCATTGACTTGAATGGGTCCGTGAACCGTTGGCCGTGAAAAAAATAGGACAGGTCATATTTTTTTCACGGCCAGGAAACACGGATCACGGATGTGGCTGCCAAACAGTGCATTTTCCGATTTTTCCACGGACCTATTGAAAGTCAATGGGTCTGTGGAAAAAAACTGAAAACGGAACAACGGCCGCGGATGCACACAACGGTCGTGTGCATGAGGCCTTAGGCCGTGTTTTCACTGTACTGTGCCGGCAGCAGGGAGCGCACGGCGTCATAGCAACCAGTGACGCAGTGCGCTCCTGCTCTCAGGAGGGATCCAGGCCGCGGTTCCACGGCCCGCACACGGCTGTGAAACACGGCCGTGTGCATGGGGCCTTATACTGTAGATACCAAAGTATTTTTTTCTTTAAAAGAATGTTTTGGGTTTTTGTGATGCTCATTCGGGCAGTTTTATTCTGAAAAGAAATCGCAAAAATCCTTAAAGGTGGTCGGTAAACTAAACAGCTGATTGGTTTATCAAAAAACTGACAGATTTGGAGTTAATCAAAATTTCCCCAAAAATCTCATAACATTGTAAAAACAATCAAAAGAAAAAAAAAATGAAGGCAAAGCTTTGTAGGGAAGGCGCGTAGGAACCCAGGGTTTCCTGCTCAGGTGCGGTTTATTATTGGTTTGGCGGCTTCAGAAAGCATAAATTCTGCCGTGGAATGTTTGGAATTCCTTCAAAATGTGACCGTGGTGAATACATTGAAATTGTTTAACGAAAATCCCTTTTATCTGAGGCTTCGGGCCTCTCTTTTGCTCTTGCACAGAAGAAAAAAAAAGACTGGATCTAAACTGTTGGAAGTCGGAGGAATAAATGTTTACATTTCTGGGTGGAAAATCCACACGACGCACGGAGGAAAATGCTGATGCGGGACGCAATTATACAGGCAGAAAAAACAGAATTAAATGTGAAATGATGAAATCCGTGACTATGTAGCGAGTGCTGGGGAGGGTCCGGCCAGGAACCCTCCAGGGGCCGTAGATTTCATGACTTTCCACTTTCCGGGACTGAAAAAATCTTGTAACTAAAGATGCAATAATTGTCACCTGACAAGATAATCGTAACATAAATAGATTAGGATTTCCATTGCAATGTGTTACAGTATCGACCTGCTGATGGTAACAGTTTCCACTGCAACACAAACAGTGACTTTTGGGGTTTTACAGGATTAGAAAACAGCGCCCCACCTGTCCACAGGTTGTGTCTGGTAATACGACTCAGCTCCACTGAAGTACATGGGAATGAGCTGCAATATCAGAAACAGCGCCCCATCTGTCCACAGGTTGTGTCTGGTAATACGACTCAGCTCCACTGAAGTACATGGGAATGAGCTGCAATATATGAAACAGCGCCCCACCTGTCCACAGGTTGTGTCTGGTAATACGACTCAGCTCCACTGAAGTACGTGGGAATGAGCTGCAATATCAGGAACAGCGCCCCCCCCCTGTCCACAGGTTGTGTCTGGTAATACGACTCAGCTCCACTGAAGTACGTGGGAATGAGATGCAATATCAGAAACAGCGCCCCCCCCTGTCCACAGGTTGTGTCTGGTAATACGACTCAGCTCCACTGAAGTACATGGGAATGAGCTGCAATATCAGAAACAGAGCCCCCCCTGTCCACAGGTTGTGTCTGGTAATACGACTCAGCTCCACTGAAGTACATGGGAATGAGCTGCAATATCAGAAACAGCGCCCCCCCTGTCCACAGGTTGTGTCTGGTAATACGACTCGGCTCCACTGAAGTACATGGGAATAAGCTGCAATATCAGAAACAGCGCCCCATCTGGCCATAGGTTGTGTCTGCAGCTGTTTTGGAAGAAAGCAGCCATGTTTTTCCAATACTAAACAACTCTTTTTAAAATTATAAAACGGATTATGTTGGTTTCAGTGCCTTACATGGAGTCTACCATGGCTTGTGCAGGATTTGAATGACAGGTCTGCTTCCAGAAACAGCGCCACACCTGACCATAGGTTATATGTGGTATTGCAATTCAGACACAATTCAATGTTGCAGAGCTGCAAAACCAGACACAACCCATGGACAGATGTGGCACTGTTTTAGGAAGAAAGCAGCCAAGTATTTCCAATGCAAGCTGAGGCTATTGCTCTGCATGTCGGCAGGAGTAAACAGCCGCCTGTGTCAACTGCGCTTAGGAGCAATCGTCCTGGCTTCACCTGCAGCTTAGCAGAGGACATCTTGAAATCTCCAGGGAGGTGGCATCAGGTCACACTTTGGGGTAAAGCTAAATGCCATAACCCTAAGCAAAAGAAAAACCGTTACATTTTAATTAACAGTTGCAGGGAATGTCCACCTTTTCACGCCATTTCAGTTAAGGTCCAATGTTCTGTACTGAGTAATATCTTAATATATATCTTTATAGCGGTTGGAGGTTAATTTTTCTGAACATAGTGTTTAATGATAAAATTCCTGCTGCTTGAAGCCTCCACTAGGGGGAGCTGACAAGATACCAAACAATATGCATTAAGCTCCTAGGTGCCCCTAGTGGTAGCTACGGGAAGCAAGAATTGTATCAGTTCTCACTTTTTGTCTATGCCGGGAATTTGGAGCTCTTTATTGGACAAACAGAGCTCCGTCTGCTCTAAAGATGTAGTGAGGATTTAATCAGTTCAGATAAAAAATGTGGACGTTCACTTTAAAGAAGAATTCCAAAAATGATATCAAGGCCCTCATTGCGCTTCAGGGCACTTTCACACTTGTGTTTTTCTTTTCCGGCACTGAGTTCCGTCCTAGGGGCTCAATACCGGAAAAGAACTGATCAGGCATATCCCCATGCATTCTGAACGGAGAGCGATCTGTTCAGGATGCATCAGTTCAGTCTTTTTGACTGATCAGGACGGAGATAATACCGCCGCATGCTACGATTTTATCTGCGGCCCAAAAAACTGAAGACTTGACTGAATGCCGGATCCAGCATTTTTTTCCATAGGGATGTATTAGTGAAGGATCCGGAATTTAAAATAGCGGAACACCAGATCCATCCTTCCTGTCTGCGCATGCGCAGACCGAAAAAAAGGTGAAAAAAATAAATGCCGGATCAGTTTTTCTGGATGACACCGGAAAGACGGATCCAGCATTTCAATGCATTTCTCTGACTGATCAGGCATTTTTAAGAGCTCGTTCACACAACCATTGGTGTCCCGTTCCCGTATTGCAGACCGCATTTGCAGATCCGCAATACACGGACTCCGTTCAGTTGTCATTTCGCATCACGGACGCGGACTCATTCATTTCAAGGGGTCCGCAAATCCGGAGATGCGGAACGGAAGCACAGAACGGAACACTACGGAAGCACCACGGAGTGCTTTTTGGATTTCCGTTCTGTGCCTCTGCACTGCAAAAAGATAGAGCATGTTCTATCTTTTTGTGGAACGGAGGGATCGTGGAGCCATTCAAGTGAATGGGTCTGCGATCCCCATGATCCTGCCCCACGGAAGGTGTCCGTGCATTGCGGACCGCAATTTGCGGTTCACAGCACGGGCACAGGACACCAACGGTCGTGTGAACAAGCCCTAAGACTGATCAGAATCCAGATCAGTCTTACAAATGCCATCAGTCGGCGACGGAACTGCTTGCCGGATCACTCTGCCAGATCCACTGCCTCCCCCTCTGCTCCAGTGTCCTGGTGACTTCCTGTCTAATATGTGGCCCTAACTCGCCCTCTGCATCCACATCCAAACTGTATTCCAGCTCGCAAAGATATTTCCCAGTGTTCGCACATGAGAAGGATGAACTGCCTGGACAAAGGACACAAAGTGTTGTCATGGGGACACTGGAGCTGGCTGTGATAGATACATCTCTTTAATCAGTGATTCCACAGAATGAACATTTTCCTCCCAACATTTAGGCCTCTTTCACACGGGCGTTGCGGGAAAATGTGCGGGTGCGTTGCGGGAACAGTCGCGATTTTTCCGCGCGAGTGCAAAACATTGTAATGTGTTTTGCACTCGCGTGAGAAAAATCGCTCATGTTTGGTACCCAGACCCGAACTTCTTCACAGAAGTTCTGGTCTGGGATCGGTGTTCTGTAGATTGTATTATTTTCCCTTATAACATGGTTATAAGGGAAAATAATAGCATTCTGAATACAGAATACATAGTACAATACGGATGGAGGGGTTAAAAAATAAAAATAAAGTAATTTAACTCACCTTATCGCGTAGCCACTTGATCGCGTAGCCCGGCTTCCCTTCTGTCTCCTTTGCTGAACAGGACCTGTGGTGAGCATTCATTGCAGGAACAGGACCTGTGGTGACGTCACTCCGGTCATCACATGATCCATCACCATGATAAAAGATCATGTGATGGAACATGTGATGACCGGAGTGACGTCACCACAGGTCCTGTTCAGCAAAGGAGACAGACAAGATGCCGGGCTGCGCGATCAAGTGGACTAAGGTGAGTTAATTTTTATTTTATTTTTTTAACCCCTCCAGCGCTATTGTACTATGTATTCTATATTCAGAATGCTATTATTTTCCCTTATAACCATGTTATAAGGGAAAATAATAATGATCGGGTCTCCATCCCGATCGTCTCCTAGCAACTGTGCGTGAAATTCGCACCGCATCCGCACTTGCTTGTGGATGCTTGCGATTTTCACGCAACCCCATTCATTTCTATGGGGCCTGCGTTACGTGAAAAACGCACAAAATAGAGCATGCTGCGATTTTCACGCAACGCATAAGTGATGCGTGAAAATCACCGCTCATGTGAACAGCCCCATAGAAATGAATGGGTCGGGATTCAGTGCGGGTGCAATGTGTTCAACTCATGCATCGCATCCGTGCGGAATACTCGCCCGTCTGAAAGAGGCCTAATGGTTGATACATTTCTTAGCCCTCGGCCCCAGTCCGTGACTTGTTCTGACAGAGACATTTAAGTCCATTTGGGAAGTTTTGTAAAAGTTTAATCTTTTCTGACAGGCTGTAAATATCTCTTTGGGCTAAATGAAGTGTTTTTAGCCACAAGGCATATGCAAAATGTACTCCCCCCACCGGCAATGTAACCCAATGTATATCATTATCATGTCATAGGAACAGTAATTTTAGCTGAACCCCAGGCGAGCGATGATAATTGCATTGGAGCAAGGACCATTCTTGTGGCTATGAGTGTCACTTCTACCTTTCACCTGTGCAGTGATATGGGATTATGAGAGCAACTTATGGGGCTGTCTGTAATATTATCCTAAACTTCATAGCCCATAGGAGGGTGGAAGCCATCATTACTGACAGGAAGGTCCTGATGGATAATTGTGGGGGTCTCAGGAATTGTTGAGGTCATGAGGTTTTGTAAAATGAAGAAGATGAAGGATTCTAGTAATCCACAAAAATGACACTTAATTTTTGATAACTGTTTCCTGTATGAGCGGGTACAGGCACAAATCCCCCCACCCCCATCAACAGAACACGACATAAGCTGCAACATGCCCAGAAATGTCAGGTCTACGCAGAGCAGCGAACAATGGCCGATCTGCGGTGTAAAGGAAGGAGACGCGGGATACATTTTTGGTTTTGAACTTTGCTAAATGACCTTCAGTGATCAGCACGACCAGAAGTTTATACATTAAATGTGTTCAAAGCAGATACCAAAAAATCTATTTCCTACTTGTTTTTAGAAAAAGCAACAGTCAACAATAGCAACAATGTTGCATTTTTAAACAACTTTATCCCTTTGAGAACCTTGCATATGAAGGTTGCAAGATTTGTTTTTGTTTAAAGTAACTGTATGATGTTTTTATTTTTGAGGGGTCGAGTCATACTTGATGTAGGTGCAGTCGTTTTTCAATTATTTTTTTTTTTTTTATGCAGAAGAAGCAATTCCCCTGTAGTTTTTGTTCTTTTTTTTTTTTGTAGCCCACATTGGTCATCATACATGATCCTATACATTTATTGCATGGGTTCTTCTGGTTGTCTGTGTTATTGTATATGCCTTGGAACTTGTATTTCATACTGGATATTTTTATTTTATTTTTTATAGTAATGTAGTAGACATCCATCTGTAGACAGAACAGTTTCTGGATTCTTGAGCAAGGGCAGATTTGGCTTTTTTAGGTCCCCAAAGTTATGTATGGGGGTAACTATGGCACTATGGTGTCCCCTTACTGGCCCCTCAGTACAGCTTAATGCACCCTTATGTGACTTTGACACAACATGATACCCCCTTAGTTTCCACAATAAATTATAATACCGCCTTATGTGCCCCCAACACAGTATAATGCCCCTTTATGTGCCGACACAGTGCCAGGTAGGGTTAGCTCAGCTGTATGCAATGATATCTTTCACTTAGCGATTCATTCTGGAGAAAAGATATTATATAATGTATATGCAAATGAGCACATGAGTGCACCAAGGTCCGGCCCAGTGCAATGCTGCTCCTCCTGCTTCTTCTACTTGACCAACAAGGCCAGGTTCCTGGATAGTCATCTCCCCTGTCAATGAAGAAGGAGAGGGAGAGACTGGCTGAGGAAGCAGGAAGAGCAAGGGTGCACATAGTGGCTTGTACCCGCCCTTGGTGCACTTACCTGATCATTTGCATCTGTTTTAAAAGCACTTTTTTTTTCTCCAGAATGAAGCAACAGAAGACTCACTGAAAAGCATCATTATACTGAGCTGAGCTAGTCCTACAAGGCACTGTGGCTGGTTTATCAGGGAATTTCCGCAAATGGGTCCGCATCCCGTTCCCGCAATATCGGGAACGGGTGCGGACCCATTCAATGGGGCAGGAATGGATGCGGAGAGCACACTATGTGCTCTCCGCATCTGCATTTCCAGAGCTCAACCACCCTGAACTTCTGGGCCGCGGCTCCGCCCAAAAAATAGAACATGTCCCATTCTTGTCCGCAATTGCGGACAAGAATAGGCAGTTCTAGGGGGTTGCCGGCCGGGTGTATTGCGGATCCTTAATACACTACGGACGCGTGAATGGACCCTTAAGGTATTAAAGAAATTGAAGTAATAGGGTTAAGATTTCAACTGAAAATGTCCAACTGATGACCTCAGCGCTCGGACGCCTCCTCAGGACTCTCCTGGAGCAGACTGACTTCAAAGCCTCAACCACAAGCCGAAATCTCTCTCCATCATCTGAACAAGTCTGCTTTGTCTTCTAAATACTTACAAATCTAAACAGGAGCAAAAGTTTCACAGCGGAAAACTCGAGCTCTAAGAAATCATCTCGGATGAACAAGACTCAAATTCGACGGCTCCTTATTTCTGTCAATTGGTAGATTTTTGCTAATTCCTTTTTTAAGTATATAAACTAGTATTCATTTAATGGCCACGTGCACCGTTTCATATTGTTCCAATGCATCTAAGAAAAGAAATTAGGCAATTTAGCAACAGTTAAAATTCTGATTAAAATTCTCCTACCGTTTTGTGTATGCAGCTCCTATGTAGACCTATGTGTCCTCACTGTAAGGCCTCATGCACACGGCCGTTGTTTGGGTCTGGGCGGCTCGGGTGCGGACCCATTCATTTCAATGGAGCCGCAAAAGATGCGGACAGCACTCCGTGTGCTGTCCGCATCCGTGGCTCCGTTCCGTGGCACCGCAAAAAAAAATATAACATGTCCTATTCTTGTCGCGATTTGCGGACAAGAATAGGCATTTATATTGCCGCGCCTGTTCCATTCCACAAATTGCAGAAGGCAACACGGGAGCCTTCTGTTTTTTGCAGATCCGCGACAACGGCACGGTCGTGTGCATGTAGCCTAACCAAACTCTGTGTATTCTGATCCTGCAGTCACGTGTGGCTCCGCTTCCTCTGTCCTCCTCATGCAAAAGAAGAGCAAGACAAAAAAGAAATAAATCCCGACTGCAGCATCAGACTTCACAGGGTTTGTAGTCTGTAACCATGGAGGCACATAGAGCTGCATGGCACGTCGTTTTTTAATCGGAGCGGCTTTTTTCTTCCATTTTTTTCTTATTAAAATTTCTTGCAATTTATTTTAAAAAAATATATAAAAAATCTGGGGAGTTGTAATTTATTTTCTGGGAGTGTTTGATGCACATGTAGGAAACTAGTCGGGATACGAGGGCCCATGCTAAGTTTTGCAATGGGGCCCTATGAGATCTTTGTATGCCCCTGACTAAAGCCCACAGCACTGTGCCAGAAGTTCTGTGTTAGGCCCAAGTCTCTTTATTAATGATCCCGTGGACGGGATTGAAAGTAAAATATTACAGAAAAACCTTGATAAGCTGCAGCGGCAGATGGATGGTAATGTGGAAGTGTAAAGTACAGTGGCCACATTACATGGAATAAAACTGGGGACAAAAGAAGAAGAGAAGGACTGGGTATTCTGGTTATAAATCAGCTGAGCAAATAAGATTTTAGGGTGTATAAAAAGAGAGATCCCGTGATAAGGCCACATCTTGAATATGGGGTTCAGTTTTGGACTCCACATACTATAAGGGATATAGGAAAGATGGGAAGAATTCAAAGGCAGCAACCAGATTATAAAATGGGATGGAAGGTCTCTATATATGTGTGTGGGGTCAATACAAAGAACTGGCAAATGGGGCATTCATTACATGTACATATATGTGTAGTCAGGTCGCATTCATTACATGTACATATATGTGTAGTCAGGTCACGTTCATTACATGTACATATATGTGTAGTCAGGTCGCATTCATTACATGTACATATATGTGTAGTCAGGTCGCGTTCATTACATGTACATATATGTGTAGTCAGGTCACGTTCATTACATGTACATATATGTGTAGTCAGGTCGCATTCATTACATGTACATATATGTGTAGTCAGGTCGCGTTCATTACATGTACATATATGTGTAGTCAGGTCACGTTCATTACATGTACATATATGTGTAGTCAGGTCGCATTCATTACATGTACATATATGTGTAGTCAGGTCGCATTCATTACATGTACATATATGTGTAGTCAGGTCACGTTCATTACATGTACATATATGTGTAGTCAGGTCGCATTCATTACATGTACATATATGTGTAGTCAGGTCGCATTCATTACATGTACATATATGTGTAGTCAGGTCACGTTCATTACATGTACATATATGTGTAGTCAGGTCGCATTCATTACATGTACATATATGTGTAGTCAGGTCACGTTCATTACATGTACATATATGTGTAGTCAGGTCACGTTCATTACATGTACATATATGTGTAGTCAGGTCGCATTCATTACATGTACATATATGTGTAGTCAGGTCGCGTTCATTACATGTACATATATGTGTAGTCAGGTCACGTTCATTACATGTACATATATGTGTAGTCAGGTCGCATTCATTACATGTACATATATGTGTAGTCAGGTCGCGTTCATTACATGTACATATATGTGTAGTCAGGTCACGTTCATTACATGTACATATATGTGTAGTCAGGTCGCATTCATTACATGTACATATATGTGTAGTCAGGTCGCATTCATTACATGTACATATATGTGTAGTCAGGTCACGTTCATTACATGTACATATATGTGTAGTCAGGTCGCATTCATTACATGTACATATATGTGTAGTCAGGTCGCATTCATTACATGTACATATATGTGTAGTCAGGTCACGTTCATTACATGTACATATATGTGTAGTCAGGTCGCATTCATTACATGTACATATATGTGTAGTCAGGTCACGTTCATTACATGTACATATATGTGTAGTCAGGTCGCATTCATTACATGTACATATATGTGTAGTCAGGTCGCATTCATTACATGTACATATATGTGTAGTCAGGTCGCGTTCATTACATGTACATATATGTGTAGTCAGGTCACGTTCATTACATGTACATATATGTGTAGTCAGGTCGCATTCATTACATGTACATATATGTGTAGTCAGGTCACATTCATTACATGTACATATATGTGTAGTCAGGTCACATTCATTACATGTGGAGGGAATGCGATGCAGGCGTCTGTCCAGGAAAGGATTCTTTGCAGTTAGAGCAGTCGCACTATGGAAGCCCTACCCAAGGAGGCTGTGATGGCAGATACTATGTCAGAGGCTTATAGCAAATTGTATTGAGGGTTATAATTACAGGTAATGTTATAATTGATTGAGAAATGTTGGTGGTGATGAACCTGTATCTTTTTTTAACCTATGTAACTATGTAATATCATGCCCATAACCACCCCATACAACACCTCTTGGAGCACCTTACCACGTATGTTCAACCTGCGACCCTCCAGCTGTTGCAAAACTACAACTCCCAGCATGCTCTAGTAGCTGTAGGATGTCCAGGGATACTGGGAGTTGTAGTTTTGGAGCAGCTGGAGGGCCACAGGTTAATCATCCCTGACATATGCAGTATTATACAGTAATATGGTGCGTCCAAGAACACCCTATAGCGGAGAGACTAATGTCACTGCTCAGGGCAAATGTCAACGTCTAGCAAATCCAGGCCGATGTGACCTGGTGATCAGTTGATTGGAGCAGGTCAACCTTCAGAAACCTGCAGTGGCCTCTAGAGGCGAAGTGGAGTATTACATTCCACCGGGGAGAGTGCAGCAGCTCTGTTTTAGCGGCTCTCTACTATGGTTTATAGACGGGCTTGAGACTCCCCACCCCTACGTGACATCTATTTCCTTTCTTAGGGGCAGAAGGTTCAAGAGGCTACGAGATGATTTAATTAAGAACATTTTCAAAAATGTCAGTATTTTATTACATCAGCAAAATGTAAGAAAGTGAAATTATTTGAGTTTGAACTTCACGCAAGGGCAGAAAGCGGTTAGGCCTCATGCACACGACCGTTGTGTTGCGTTCCGCAAAATGGGGTTCCGTTGTTCCGTGATCCGTTTCCGTTTTTGTTTCCGTGTGTCTTCCTTTATTTTTGGAAGATCACAAGACATGAAGGAAAGTAAAAAAAAAGTCTAAGTCAAGTTTGCCATGCAAATGATAGGAAAGAAACGGACGCGGACTGAAACCACGGATCACGGACGCGCATGACAAATGGTGCATTAGCCGAGTTTTCAACGGACCCATTGAAAGTCAATGGGTCCACAGAAAATCACGAAAAACGGAACAACGGACACGGAATGCAACAACGGTCGTGTGCATGAGGCCTTAATCTGAGGTTGGTATCGGCCTCTGCAGCGTCTCCTGATAAACTTCTGAAGTCTCTGGATCGGCAGCTTTGAAGTCATCACATAATTCCAGAAGAGTCTCGGCTTATCCTTGAAGAAGTTCACGGATTCCTCGCAGTTTTGATCGCGTTAAGCCGGACACGGTCGGCAGATTTCATCATCTGGAGGACTGGAGCCTTCATCAATTTGTTTACTCAAAACTCATAGAGGGAGAAGTGATAAATGTGTGAGACGTCTTCATATTTCATGTTCCTCCTGTAGCGGGGAGTGCAGGTGAACGAGCGTCTACATGATGTAAGGATCTATAGACTATATGGAAACTTCCCCTCCTCCGCTCCAGCCCTATGTAAATAACGATTCATCATCGTATAATAGAAAGTTCTGCAACTTTCTAATACAGTTTCTGCTTTACTTTCTGCCTAAGATCTCAGCTTGCAATCAGTAAGGGATCGTTCACACGAATGTATTTTGCGTTACGTATATGGGCTGTTTTCTGCGTTCCGCAAACTGTCCGTATACAGAACTATTCATTTCAATGGGTCCATAAAAGATGCCCTATTTTTGTCCGTTTTGCGCATTGCTATAATAGGCCTCCAAATTGCGGAAGGCACACGGGCGCCATCCGTGTTTTGTGGATCCGCAATTTGCGGACCGCAAAAAACGGCACGGTCGTGTGAACGAGCCCTAACTGGAAGAATTCTAGATGACTCCTGACCTAATGATAGTAGCTGCTCACAACTGTATCCAGTCCAGGCAATCCTCTGTGAGGCCAAAACATCAGCAGCACAACGCTCTGTCCTGCCCTGATCGCTTGTTACAATGTATCAGCCTAGAGATCAGGATTGTCTAGACTGGATACAACAGGGATCAGCAACCTCCGGCACGCCAGCTGTTCAGAAACTACAACTCCCAGAATGCTTCATTTACTCCTATGGGGGTTAGAAGAGCAGCCGAGCATGTTTACATGCTGGGAGTTGTAGTTTCACAGCAGCTGGTGTGCCGAAGGTTGCTGATCCCTGGGATACAATTGGTGGTGGATCGGCAAACTAACGAAGAGGCGACGGCCTCTACATAACTTTGGCGCATTCAGCGCCAGCAGGGCCGGCTCCAGGTTCATGCGGGCCCTTGGGCGATAAAGTCTCAGTGGGCCCCCTTGTGGCATTTTGCACGGCGCTTACAGCAATGAAACTGCATGTATAATACCTTACACGGAGCATGCTACAGAGCGGATATACGTATGTGAATCAGTCCTTATGTGCCTACTAGTATTGGCTGAACACCTTTAACAGCCAATAAACATGCAGGTCAGTACTGCCCTCACTGTAATGCCGTAGCCATGTTGGTTACTGGCGGTACAGTGATTGGCTGCCTGGAACGCGTCGCACCCGATGACACGTGGTTTGGCTCAGACTTAGTCAGGGAGAGCTGCAGCAGAAGGGACAGACAGTGTAGGGACAGTAATTGTGTTTTTTTTTTTTTAGGGAGTCTTGAGCGTTGAAAGGTGTTAGAGACCCAACAGTCCTTTTAAGGACTATTGTTTTATCTGGCTCCGATATATATTAGCGCAACGTGCACTAAATTGCGTGCAATTGTTTGGCTGCTGGTCACAGCGACATTACCTGTGCTACATCTCCTGTATAACTAACTCTAATAAAGGTCAAAACCCCAAAATATCACGCATGTAAAAATACCATAGACTCCTATGAATGAACTAAACACCACACGAAATGATCCATAAGAAAACTTTATTGCTAAACATGCATCAAGTGTCACACAAGTACAACTGAGAGCTGAGTGAACATATGAAGTACATACCCAACGTCTGTTTCGCTATCGCGCTTTGTCAAGGGCATCCTATATAACAATTGCGCATCCTAAATAATTGTGACATTCAGGATGTCTCGGCGAGCTCAGACACATCCCAAGCCTAGCCCACGTGTTCAACTTAGTGGTTGAGCAGTTTCTCAAAACCTACCCCAATTTGCTTGAGCTACTGGTGAAGGTGCGCCGCGTGTGTGCCCATTTCCGAAAGTCATCTACAGCTGCCGCCGGTCTGGCATCGCTGCAGCAGCGCTTGCAATTTCCAGATCACTGATTGTTGTGCGACGTGAGCACGCGCTGGAACTCCACGTTCCACATGTTGGCCAGGCTTTGTGAGCAGCAGAGGGCAGTAGGGGAATAACAAGTGCAACATGGTCGTCGCCTTTCCAGTCAGCTTCCGCTATTCACAAGCGACGAGTGGACATGGATGTCTGACCTCTGTGAGGTTTTACGCAACTTTGAGGAATCAACACAGATGGTGAGCGGCGATGCCGCTATTATCAGCATCACCTTCCACTTCTGTGTCTACTGAAACGCTCGCTGCTCACAATGACGGAGGACGCTTTGCATGTGGAAGAGGTGGAAATGGGGGAAGACATTACACAGGGTGATAGCCAGACCACCCTCCGTCTGTCTTCTCAGCGCAAATTGGATGATGAGGAGGAGGAGGAGGAGGAGATTGTTGCCTCCGCTACAGAGGGTAGTACCCACAGCAGGTTTATTCCATCTCAATCCATAAAAAGACCGCGCAGCTCAAAATTCCTCAATAGGGATGTTGATAATTAAGGGTACGTTGATAGTGTCTTTAAGGTGCAATAAAAGTGTATATAAAAGTGTAAAATGTTGCAGCCCTTGACGAAGCAAGCGAGAGTGAAACCTGGGTCGGGCAGGCGATAAATCAGCAACATTTTACACTTTTATATGCATGGATCTGTTTTTATCTATGGGAGTATAATAAAAAAATATTTGACTATTGAAGAGTTGTGGTACCTCACCATGTTCAGTTCTCTTGTATCACAGGAGATGAAAAATCTGATTGTGAAGGGAACCTAAAACTTGAAATCCAGTGATCTATTGCACCTTAAAGACACTATCACCGTACCCTAATTACCAACCTCCCTATGGAGGAATTTTGAGCTGCGCGATCTTTTTATGGATTGAGGACTGAGTGTGAATTGGAACCTACTTCATTATAGACCTGCTGCACTCCAATTGATATTGCGGTTTGGGATTTTTTATATACAGTTTTATTCTGTGTATAGACGTTTTAGTGATATTTTATTCCATCTGTTCAGCGTGGATGGGCCGAAGAGGAGCAAGAGGATGACGAGATTGAGAGTCATCCTCCTGATGAGGACAGCGAAGTCTTGTCTGTTGGGACTCTGGCACACATGGCTGACTTTATGTTATGCTGCCTTTCCCGTAACCCTCGCGTTGTATGCATGTTGGCCAACACCGATCATTGGTTGTGCACCCTTCTCGACCCCCGCTACAAAGAGAACTTCTTATCTCTCATTCCGGTGGTTAAGAGGACGAGCAAAAAAAGGTGCAATACCAGAAGGTCATTGTGGAAAAAATGCTCAAAACATCCACGTCCAGCGTCCGGCCCCGTACAACACACAGCACTGTCTGCCGACGGGACGGCACGCACCTGCATGCACACGCGCTCTGCCTCCGCCCGCCCTCTCACCCTATTGGTTGACTTGTGACTTGTGAACTTTGTGTTACGGACCCGGTATTGTATGCAAATCATCATCACACTCTATGTGGACCTAGCGCTGCAGCAGTGCTGAAGCCAGCGCTTTCATTGTTTACGTCTGGCAGGGTGGGATTCCATCTCTCCTGGGTGCCCCGCAATTGCGACCGTTGCAACCCCTATAGCTACACCACTGGTTACATACACTCAGCCTGAAGCTGAGACCACTGTGTTGCACAGCACGGCGCCCTCTATTGGTAGCCGGAACAATTTACCTACTGCGAGCAGAGAATGAGCTGTGAGCTGTGCATGGGAAACAGCGTCCTCTTGTGGCAAAACAATAAAACAACAGTCTAGAACTTAAATGGAACAGTATTCATGCAATGAAAGCTGCTTATTAATCTCACATGCCACCCCACTAGAGGTTGTTGTCCTCAGCAACTCCCCCCATACAAACTCATCCTGTGCATAGCGCTGTGGGGGCACACCAGCATTGGCCCTGGTTGACCTTCGCAGAGTGGAAGGCTCAGAAGCACTGGTGACGTCAGGCTCATCTGTCAGGGGAGGAGCTACTACTTGTTCAGCACTCTCTTTGGGTACTTGGGCCGGGACAACACACCATTCGTCTTCCTCCACCCAGGGAATCTCCTCTGTACTCTGAGCATGAGGAGCGATCTCCTCCATGCACACTGGCTCATTAAAATGACAGCGCCTCAACATGTTTCGGTGCAAGTTTTGTGAGGGTCCCTATTGGCTCTACCTCATAGACCGGGATGGCAGGGTCTACCCTCCTTTTCACCGTGTATGGGACCGCCTCCCATCTCCCATCCAACTACCCAGACGGCCGTTTGGCTTTGACCATCACCCAATCAATCGGGGCATACCCATCACTCTGCACTGGCCTTGGGTTGGGGTGTACCACTTGCCCCAGGCGCTCCCCCACAACCTTGTGGATTGCTCTCAGTCTGCAGAGGTGCTCTGGCACCCATGCGGTGGTACTTCTCAGTGGTGGCTCCATTGGGTCGGGCATGTGGAGGTCTTCAATCTCCCGTCCGGCTCTCCCAAACATGAGCATATTAGGCCCACATCAGTTCAGGTAGGTGTTCGGGCCACCAAGCCTTTTGGCTATCCTCCAGAGTCCACAGCATCTGGAGCAAGGTTCGCACGTCCTGTTTCCTTGGGGGTGATATGGGGTAGTACGAGAACGTTCGATCCCATACAGCTGGTACAGTTCATTCATTAGAGTACCCTGAAAACACACCCCCTGGTCCGAATGTATTCTCCGTGGACACCCGAACACCTGTAAAAAAGTGCTTGCAGAACGCTTCAGCGGCCGACTCTGCTGTCTGGTCTCTGGTGGGTACAGCCACTGCATACTTTGTTAAGTGATCTGTCATGACTAGACAGTACGAGTGTCCCGAGGTAGAGTATCTAGTCTGCACATAATCAATCATCAGATGCTCTAGGGGCTGAAGTCCGGATGGCCTGGACAGGAGCCCGCTCTCTGGGGTCAGATGGGCTTTCTCTTCTGACCGTAGCCAGATCTTAGCCCAAACCCATTCTTTCACTTTCCACAAATCCGGGCAGCCATTTTAGATTTCCCAATCGGCCAATGTCTTTCCCAGCACCACATCCTGGAACACAGGTAATCGACCAAGGTCAGGAGTTTCAGTGTCCTCAGCTCCTCATCGACACTCTAAGCCAACAACCCTACAGGAACTCGAAAGAGTGTGTCGGCGTTGCTGTTCTTCCTACCTGACCGAAACTTGATGCGGTATTGGTACTTAGAAAGGCGAGCCAACCACCTCTGCTCAAGCGCACCAAGTTTGACATTTTCCAGATGTGCTAACGCATTGTTGTCTGTCATCACAGTCATCTTTGCACTTGCCAGGTACTCCGCAAACCTTTTGGTTATGGCCCACATCAGCGGCAGTAGTTCAAATTTAAAGGAGCTGTAGTTGTCAGGGTTGCGCTCTGATGCCCTCAGAGACCAGCTGCCATAGGCAATGACTCTCTCACGTCCATCCTGGACTTAGGATAACACAGCCCCCAGACCATGTAGACTTCCGTCAGTGTACAACAGAAATGGGATGTCGAACTGTGCATAAGCTAGAATCGGGGCACTGGTCAGCACCTCTTTCACTGCTTCAATGGCCTCTTGTTGTCGGGATCCCCACTCGATGGGGCAATACTTTGGGCCAACTGCAGTGCCCCTTAATTTGTTTAACGAGCCCACCAAATAAGCAAATTTGGGTATGAACCTCTGGTAGTAGCCGGCCAGTCCCACGAATTCCCGCACCTCTCTCAGTGTAAGTGGCTGGGGCCACTTCTGGACGGCTTCCACCTTGCTATGGGACGGCTTTACCCCTTCCTGGGTGACCACATGTCCCAAATACTCGATCTGTTGCTGAAACAGTTGGCAGTTCTTGGGCTTGATCTTGAGCCCATGGTCTCGTAGCTGTCCTAGGACCTGTCGCAGCTTCTGGAGGTGATCTTCAAAAGAGGCCCAAACACTACTATGTCGTCCAGGTATATCAATACTGACTTGAAGTTGAGATCCTGCAGGCAGTGCTCCATCAGCCACTGGAATGTTCCCGGGGCATTGGACAGGCCATATGGCATCCAGTTGAACTCGTAGAGTCCCATAGGTAGACTAAAAGCCGTCTTCGCTTTGTCCTTCTTGGCCACCGGAACCTACCAATATCCACTGACCAGGCCAAGAGTCGAAAAGAACTTTGCGTGGCTCAGGGCTGACAATGACTCCTCAATTCGCGGAAGTGGGTAAGCATCCCAGACGGTCTGAGCATTCAGCTTCCGATAATCCACGCAGAACCGGAGACTCCCATCTTTCTTTCGCACCAAGACTACTGGAGCAGCCCAAGGACTTTGACTCTCTTGGATCACCCGGTTTTCCAACATGCTGGCTACCATATCCTTCACCTCCTGGTACATTTTAGGTTGGATTTGCCGGTAACGTTCCCTGATCGGTGCCGCATCGCCAGTAGGGATTTTGTGTTCAATATAACATATACACCACTGAATCTTTCAATTCAGTGGTGTCTTGGCCACAAGTTGTAAAGGTGGGTAGTCGAGTGGACTATATATACACCCCTCTAAAATCTGGGTAGCCTACTTATACAGGTGATCAGTCTGTATAGAGGTCTTATTAAAACACATAAATGTGCACGATGTGTGAGGCAGTAAAATAAAATGGCCTGCAAAAAATAGAATAATACTATTAATAGCAAAAACACTGATGGAAATCCTCTTATGTCCTGGGTAAATAGTTGTTTTGAAAAATGGAACAGTCTTACCCCGTTAGTTATAGGTCTTAGGGAGCGGCTGTAAAGGGATTTTTAAGTTCACAATATCCTGATGTATGCAGGCGATGATCCGGTCCTAGATGGCGTTGGTGCTTACGTGGTCCTCGGCGTGTCTCTCCACTGCAGCGTCCTGGATCCCTGGATGTTCTTGCTGCGTCCCACGTGGTACAGGAAATGACGTCCTATGTGACCGGAAGGGGAACTCTGTTGCTCCGGTCAGCTGGATAATTACGTCAATAGTTTTCAGCCTGCTCAATGAATATTAGCCTGCAATTTTTCTTGCCTTCCAACTCGGCTTCCATAATGGGGCTGCTGGCATACTGGTCATGTTCCTCACGCATAGGGCTTAGCTTCTGGTGTACCGCCGCAGTACACTCAGCTACTGCGGCGGTCGGAGGTTTAACGTTCAGCTCGGACTTTATCCGTTCTGGGCACTCTCTGGCTATATGGCCGTACTGTCGACAAGCCCAACAGAGGGGCCCTCTTTTGACGTGCCCCCGCACCTGAGTTATCCTGGGTTGAGTGGCGTGGGGCGCTGGAGTCATTTCCAGAGGCCGGGGCAATCCTGCCTTCATCTGGGGCACTTCCAGACGCAGTTCTTTCAATTCTGTCCGCAGGGCCTGGACCACATCCTTTAAGGAATCAGAGTCTTCAGATGCAGACTGACATCCTGTAGCATGGTTGCTACCCACTACTCTCGCCGTCACAGGCATGTGCTCTTCCTCTCTTTCCACGGCGGCTAGGTAGACGCTGTAGAATGTCATGTCGGCCGCCGTCGGGGTCATCTCTTGCAGCTTGTCCTGTAAGAACTTGTTGGAGGGCCCCACTATGAACTGATCTCTTAGTAGCCGGTCCACCTCCCGGAAGACTCCCATGGCCTCTGGGTCCCGCCGCTGTATTTCATTAAGCGTCTCCTGTAGGGCATTGGAGTACGGCATCAGGGTCTCGCCCTCTCGCTGTGCTCAGTTGAAGAAGTGGCTCCACAGCTACATTACTTTAGCACGCCCCCCCCCCCCCCCCTTCCCCATTGTGCTCCCTCCAGTAGGAAGAATATTTTCTCTAGGGTGTCCCTCTCGGATTCAGGCCTTACCATTACTGTCCGTCTAACATTACCCTCTAGAATTCCCAACGCAACTTCTGCCTGCAGTTTGGGGTCAGGTTTCACATTCTAACTGTGCTCCGCACCCTTTCAGTCCATTCCTGCAACATCATGTTTTTACCGTCATACTTTGGCAGATGACGCAGCAGCGCCCCAATGGGGATGTATCCTACTGGGGCGGGCATGGCATTGGGGAAAAGCTGGCCTTGTGCTGGTGCACCCTGAGCTGGGTCCTGATCCAGTGCCACTGGCGCTGGGGGAAGGTTTCCCGCCACGTCCCCGACCATAACGGTCGCTGTATCCTGCCGACTACGCCAAGTTGTAAGCCGCGTACCGGCGTGGGCTCCCCAGGATACAGCGAAGTCACAGTGAGGAAAGCGACACAGACTCTGGCTTTTGCAAACAAAACTTATTTTACTGAAACACAGCAATATAACCTACAGCTCTAAAATACAGTTAGCATGAAATAAAGTTACATACACTCAGGCTGAAGCTGAGACCCCTGTGTTGCACAGCACGGCGCCCTCTAATGGTAGCCAGAACAATTTACCTACTGCGAGCAGAGAATGAGCTGTGCACGGGAAACAGCGACCTCTTGTGGCAAAACAATAGTCTAGAACTTAAATGAAACAGTATTCATGCAATGAAAGCTGCTTCTTAATCTCACACCCTCTCTGTGATCCCTCCACAGTAATAATGCCCATTGTGCCCCCTTCATTTTAGTAATGCCCATTGTACCCCCTTCACAGTAATAATGCCCATTGTGCCCCCTCTATAGTAGAAATCCCCATTGTGCCCCTTCACAGTAATAATGCACACTGTACCCCCTTCACAGTAATAATGCCCATTGTGCCCCTTAATAGTAGCAGTACTCATTGTGCCCCCTTCATAGTAGTAGTAGTGTCCATTGTGCCCCCCTTCATAGTAGTAGTGCCCATTGTACCCCCTTCACAGTAATAATGCCCATTGTGCCCCCTCAATAGTAATGCCCATTGTGCCCCCTCTATAGTAGAAATCCCCATTGTGCCCCCTTCACAGTAATAATACACACTGTGCCCACTTCATTGTAGTAATGCCCTCTGGCTCTGGGCCCCCTCCATAGTAGAAATGTCCTCTGTGCCCACTCCATAGTAATAAAGTCCTCTGTGCCCCCTCCATAGTAATAAAGCCCTCTGTGCCCCCTCCATAGTAATAAAGTCTTCTGTGCCCCCTCCATAGTAATAGAGTCCTCTGTGCCCCTCTGTATTGATGGAAGCGCTTATTGCTTCTGTGTTCTGGCACCCCCTGAGAGCGGGCACCTTAAGCGGACCACCCCCCCCCCCTTCCCTTAGCATGCCACTGTCCTGCTTCACAATTATAATCAGCTGTACAGTGGGCCTCCGCAGGAGCTGTGGGCCCCGGCACTTGCCCGGGTATGCCGAGTGCTGACGCCGGCCTTGAGAGCCAGTTCTTAACGTAAGACGGCTTCCTCGCTGTCTTACATTTGGACTTTTTCCTACGCCTGAAACAGGCATAGAAAAAGGTAAATGAGACGGGTCTACTGGCCCCTCTCCTTCCCCACCATGTCCACTTTTTTATACCTGGCGTGAACTGTTGCACCGCAATGTGCACCAGAAATACACCTAATTTAGACGTATTATAGTATAATAAATGACCCCCATTGTCTCTACAGTTTTTAGTTTCTGTCAGCAAGCAAAGATCTTGAAAATGGAGAGGAATTAAACTTAAAGGGGTTGGCCCATCTTGGACATTAGGGGCATATTGCTAGGATATGTCTCCAATGTCTGATAGGTGCAGGTCCCACCTCTGGGACCCGTCCCTATACTTAGAATGGAGCCCTGCCATTCATTTCTTTGGGACTGCCGAAAACAGCAGAGCGGCACGCTCAGCTATTTTCGGAAGCCCTATTTAAATCAATGAGAAGCGCCCTGCTCAAGCGCGGTCGCCTCTCCATTCACTTCTATGGGGCTTACAGAAATAGCCGAGTCAGCACTTTATCAGCAGTCCCATAGAAATGAATGGAGGCCAGCCACGCATGCACAGTGCGGGCTCCGTTTTAAGTATAGATGCTGTTCCCAGAGGTGGGACCTGCACCTATCAGACACTAGGGGGTATATCCTAGCAATATGCCCCCCCAATGTATAAAATACCCCTTTAATGTCTGTTAAAAAGTTGCACATTATGCAATTATCTAAGACTGGAGTAGAGCAATGCAAACTGCACATAATGTACACATAGATATTGGTGCTGCTCCATCCCTTCCCTGTACTTTACACTGCAGCTCTGCTTGCTCAGATTGGCTTCTGTGAATAAGCACAGGCTCAGCAGAAAGTCAATACATAGACAGTTGATTTCCATTCCACAAATGTCAAGGGGACTTCTTCCTGATTTTAGGAATCAGATTGTGTGGGGTGTATCTCTTTAAGACTGTGTGATGTGGATGAAACGCGTTGCTTTCTGGATCTATGTGCGGCTTCCATCCCATGGATTTGCTCTTACGTTCCTCAGCTTCTGCTCCACAGTTTCCCCTCTATAGATGGGGCCGGACTGTGTCTCCACACGTAGATGCTTGCATTGTGCGTGCGGAGGGGTGGGCGAGGGGGGCACGTATCACCTGGCGCGCAGCGATTGTGTTCCCTGCTGTCAGCCGGCTCCTGTACACGCTACCAGCATGTAACACGCTTTATCTGCCCTGAACTATCCCAGAAATGTAAACTCGCCGGAGACATTGCGGAAGAATGTTTGGCCCCAGGCAGTAAATGTGGGAGTCAGTGCAGGTACTGGAGACCCCCCGCCATCAATCCTCCACCGCCCATCAGCGCACACAACCCAGAACTGCCGCCTATAGATAAAGATTCTGGTAATCTGGCACGATTGGATATCGCATCAGCAGCAGATCGGCCCCATAGACCGACCAGGAGGAACCAC
This sequence comes from Bufo gargarizans, assembly GCF_014858855.1. Taxonomy (NCBI): domain Eukaryota; kingdom Metazoa; phylum Chordata; class Amphibia; order Anura; family Bufonidae; genus Bufo; species Bufo gargarizans. Next base: position 48,923,434 of record NC_058086.1, read on the forward strand.
GGAGCCACGGGCTGACCGTTCAGTCACTATGGAGCCACCGATATCGGGGGAGTGACACGACTATTATGACGAACGTTAGTCATTTCAAGCGTTTTGAAGGCTGCGTTTCCGTAGAAGTCAATGGGAAAGGGGTAAAATCTACAGGAGGCAGATCTGGAGTGGATTTGGCGCCATTTATACCACCAAAAATGACAGTTTTCAGCTGCTGCTGCCGCCACAGATTTTTCTACTGCATATTTTGCTGTGTGAACAAGGCCTAAGGTCTTCTGAGGTGCATGCTGTGCGATACTTAGGGCTCATGCACTCGACCGTATGTATTTTTCGGTCTGCAAAAAAACGGATCTGCAAAAAATACGGATGACATCCGTGTGCATTCAGTATTTTGCGGTACGGAACAGCTTGCCCCTAAAAGAACAGTCCTATGATTGTCCGTAATGCGGACAATAATAGGACATGTTTTATTTTTTGGCGGAAAGAAAATACAGACATACGGAAACGGAATGCACACAGAGAAACTTCCAGTTTGCGGCCCCATTGAAGTGAATGGTTCCGCATACGGTCCGCAAAAAAAAACGGAACAGACTTGGAAAGAAAATACGTTCGTGTGCATGAGCCCTTATGCTGAGCCACTGTATCTAAGCCTAATGTGTGTGATACTGTCTGCTAAGTCAGTGTATAGTGTGTATAACTGCTCATCCGGTGTATCTAAGCCGATAGTGTGTGATATTGTCATCTCATCAAATGTATCTAAGCCTATTGCACGTGATACTGTCTGCATATCCATTATATCAAAGCCTACCATGTGGGATACCATCTGCTTAGATGTCTATCTAAGTGTATCATGCGTGAAACCACTGAGCTGCTGTATCTAAGCCCATTGTGTGTCATCGTCTTCTGTATCTTAGTATATTATGAGTGATACTGTGTGCGATGTATCTAAGTCTATCATGTATGATACGGTCTGGTGTGTATCTAAGTCTATCCTGTGTGATACTGTTTGCTGTGTATCTAAGTCTATCCTGTGTGATACTGCTTGCTGTGTATCTAAGTCTATCCTGTGTGATACTGTTTGATGTGTATCTAAGCCTGTCATGTGTGATACTGTCTGCTGTGTATCTAAGTCTATCCTGTGTGATACTGTCCACTGTGTATCTAAGTCTATCATGTGTGATACTGCCTGCTGTGTATCTAAGCATATCTTGTGTGATACTGTTTGCTGTGTATCTAAGTCTGTCATGTGTGATACTGTCTGGTGTGTATCTAAGTCTATCATGTGTGATACTGTCTGCTGTGTATCTAAGTCTATCATGTTTGATACTGTCTGCTGTGTATCTAAGCCTGTGATACTGTCTGCTGTGTATCTAAGTCTATCCTGTGTGATACTGTTTGCTGTGTATCTAAGTCTATCCTGTGTGATACTGTCTGCTGTGTATCTAAGTCTGTCATGTGTGATACTGTCTGCTGTGTATCTAAGTCTATCCTGTGTGATACAGTCTGCTGTGTATCTAAGCCTGTCATGTGTGATACTGTCTGCTGTGTATCTAAGCCTGTGATACTGCTCAATGAGTGATACACAGGAAGATAAATATTTCCGTGCGGTCGGTTTATTCTGGGAAATGCAGGGACAGTTCACGGATGCAGATTTTCCAGGAATACACCAGCGCCGGTTCCTGGGTGTGAAGGGCAGATGAGGGGCCCCGTGGCTCCTCTGTGCCCCTCGTTGTCCCTGCTGTGGTCACACTGCGCGACCCCCTGTACGGAGCAGGCGCTTCACCCTGATGTCTCTGGGGTCTGTGGGATGAGGGAAGTGGTTTCATGTGTCTCAATCTTCCAATCTGGAGGGTTGGCAGCGCCTGCTCTGCGGAAAACTGGCATGAGAGGCAGTGTATAATATACCAGGCAGTAATGGCGGCGCGGGCGGAACACGACCCTGATATTCTCATCATCTACTGTCATTCCAGTGACTATAAACCCTCTACTGGTGCGGTTCTATCTGTTACTGGAAAAGCTGGGTGCATTGCAGCATAGGGTAACACCCGGCTCTACAGCCACTGGTGCGGAGACTCTGCTCAGTCAGGGCTCATGCACACCGCTAAACACGGATACCGGCCGCGTATTTTCCATCCCATAATAGAACAGTCCTATCCTTGTCTGTAATGTGGACAATAATAGGACATGTTCCATTTTTTGCAGGTGCCGCGAAACGGACACACGCGGTGTGCTGTCCGCATCTTTTGTAGCCCCATTGAAGTGAATGGGTCCGCACGAGCCCTTATAGAGTGGTGAACCCTCCCGACAACCCCTGAGGATCTGTAATGCCAGACAGTTGTCATCCTGCCCTGCCCCCGCTCCCTCTTACTGAGCAGATTGACCTGTGTGCAGAGGTTACGTGACAACCGGGTGGACGTTTGATTGCAGCCATGTTAGCCGTCACCCAGCTTTCCCGGGAAGAGATAAAACTGAACAGATCTGACAGACGGCATTTCAAATGTTGTGCCTCTCACCCAAACAGCAGTAATCATCAGTCACACAAATAAACAATATAACATGTTGCAGCCAGATGTGCGGCGCCGCGCAGGAACCAGAATCACGCCATCCCACCACATTCACTTATTATTATGTCTTAACTGCGGCAATTTATGTGTTAACTTAAAGGGAAACTCCAACATAATACTCACTAGGGAATGATTGGGGCTCCATAATAGACCTTGTTGGCCCCAGCATTGTGCAGCATCTCGCTTTACAGCCTACAGCCAAACACCAGGCAATATAATAATGCAGCAAGCAAGACGCACTGTATGGCGCCATTATGTAGATTCTGGATATTGGCATTCTGTAGGAAGTATATAGCAATACTATGTGGGCACTGTATGGTATTATTATGTGGGCATTGTATGGTATTATATGGGCATTGTATGGTATTATTATGTGGGCATTGTATGGTATTATGTGGGCATTGTATGGTATTATGTGGGCATTGTATGGTATTATTATGTGGGCATTGTATGGTATTATTATGTGGGCATTGTATGGTATTATGTGGGCATTGTATGGTATTATGTGGGCATTGTATGGTATTATGTAGGCATTGTATGGTATTATTATGTGGGCATTGTATGATATTATGTGGGCACTGTATGGTATTATTATGTGGGCACTGTATGGTATTATTATTTGGGCACTATATGGCATCATATGGGCATTGTATGGTATTGTTATGTTGATACTGATGTAAATGTTTGCCCCATAGTCTAATAATGGACACTATGGGGTCATTTACTATGATGAAATACGGCTAAATTAGTTGTATTTCAGGGGCAGATAGTGGTTCAAAGGCTATATACTGTTCTCATACACGTTAGCACGGTGTGTAATCTGACATGTAGTTAAACCCTCTGTCTTCTGAGAAAAAGAGACTGTTCAGCTTTAACCTTCTCTTTATTGCTAGTAGACTGTGACAGGAAAGGTGAAACTACAGCATAAAACAGTAGTATTTCAGAATATAAATATCCATAGTACATGGCATAAGATACAGAATAATCTGCTATACACACAGTACATGATGTAATACAATAATAATGAGCTATCACATACAAGTAACATATATAAACTACAGTGTAATGTCACATAGATAGTGTCCTTACCGACTATGCTTGAAACAGGCTGTATAACAAATCATGGAGCAGAAGAACCAGTGAGAGAGTGGCTTCTCACACAGACATAGGATGGCTACTGCTTCTAATACAAGCACAAGACTACAAAGAACCAGGAACTACCCACAATGCCCTAGGACTCCCATAATGCATAGGAAAAACAGGCTGGATGAAATACATGAACTCACCAGTAGATGGTGCTGTAACCATACAATATAACGCAGATAAAATACAACACAGGTAAATTGCAATATGAAAACTGTTAAACACACAGAAACAACTGGATTTGCATCTGAGGACAGAACACTCAGCCGACGTCACTATTGTGTTTGTTGGGTGCAAACAGTAGAACGAGTTCTCCTACTGGTCTGAGTAACAATTTGGTCTCTTCTTGTCTCCGTATTTTCATGTCTACCTTGTGTATAATTCCGTCCTTACTTGGAAATGTCTTAGTAACAAGACCTAATGGCCACTCGTTTCTTTGTGACTGGCAGTCTTTCATTAGTACAACATCGCTGGCCTGGAGGTTAGGCTGCTGGTTTGCCACTTTCTCCTCGGTTGCAGAGTCGGAATGTATTGCTTTTTCCACTTGTCTCAGAACGAGTTTGAGAGACTCTGTACTTGTCTCCATCGATTCCTGTAAAGATCTTTGGAATTAAATTCTCCGGGTGGAGCACAAATTAGTTCAGTCTTTTGTATAAGCAGTGTGGCGGGTGTGAGAGCTGTTGGGTCATCAGGATTGCTAGAAATCAAAGTTAGCGATCTGGCATTTATGATAGCCGATACTTTCGCCATAAAGGTAGTCAAGCTTTCATGAGTCAGTTTTGAAGATCCTTCTTGTAAGAAGATTGAGTCGAGGATTCTCTGTGCAAAGCCTATCATCCTCTCCCAAGCACCTCCCATGTGTGAAGAGTGTGGTGGGTTGAACGTCCAAGTGAATCCTCGTTCACTGAGGTATCTTTCTATACTGTTAACGTCCAATTTGGAAGAGAGTTGTAGTTCTCTCGCTGCTCCGACGAAGTTTGTGCCTCGGTCAAAACAAATGTGTTTGACAGGTCCTCTAATGGCAATGAAATGTCGGAAAGGATTAATGAAACAGGAAGTATCCATAGATTGAATTACTTCAATATGGACAGCTCTGATGGACAGACAAGTGAACATAATCGCCCAACGTTTCCCATGCGCACAACCTCCGATGGTTTGCCGGACAACCACAGGCCAAGGACCGAACACGTCTAGGCCAACATTGGTGAAGGGTGGATCCATACTTAGTCGGTCATACGGGAGGTTTGCCATCTTCGGTGGCTGTGACATACCATGAAGTTTCCGACAGGTAACACATTTAAATATGAATCTGCATACACATCTTTTAGCTCCAACTATCCACAGTCCAGCTGCTCTTAGAGCTACTTCTGTGAACAGACAACCTTGGTGCTTTGTCTGTTCATGGTAATGTTGCACGAGCAGAGTAGCTATATGATGCTGTCCAGGAACTATCACAGGATGTTTCTCCGCCAGACCTACATTGGCTTCCATAAGGCGTCCACCTACTCTTAAGAGCCCATCTTCATTGATCACTGGGTCAAGTTTCCTTAAAACACTACCTTTGGGCACGGGTCTTTGGCTGACTACACAGTCGATTTCCGTTGCATAGGTTTCATGCTGTACAGCTTGGATGATTCAATTTTTGGACCGCTCTAGATCGAAAGCTGTATAAATATGTGAATGATACCAACCTCTACAGATATTTTTATCTGCCGATGAGGTTGCTTTGTACGACCGAGCAATGTGAGTCAGGCAAGTGATGGCATGGACAAGAGATCTCCATGTAGAGAAGCTACTGAATCTATGGGATTTCAGGTGGTGGTCCAGAGTCTCCGTATGTAACACAGATACCTGAGGACGTATCTCAACATCAGCATGTGGGTCTACTAGTTCGAACATGGCAGTTTCTGCTGTGTTGGGCGTCAGCCAATACAAAAAGGTGAGGCCTGTAAACCAAATTGTGTCCTTGAGACGGTCAGTAGCGACGGATCTAGTTGCTTGGTCTGCAGGGTTGAGATGCATAGGTACATATTTCCATTGTTCAGGAGAGGTAGATCTTCTGATCCTTAGCACTCTGTTGTTGACGTAGACATAGGAGCGTCCATTGATATCCAACGTCTTCAAGTAAGCTACAGCCACAATTGCTTTGACTGAAGCATCGCAGAAAACACAAAGTATTTGTGTCTCAACCTTAGTAGTTGGTACAGAAACATATGGGCGAGCTATGTGAAGATCAGATAAGGCTGTAAGGGAATTTTTCCAGGCCATCCACGTGGCTCTTTCCTTCATGGGAAGGGGAGTGTCCCAGTTCGACACTTCTCTGGTGAAGTCTCTTAACATAGCTTTACCTTTGATTATTATAGAAGCTGCAAATTCCAGTGGGTCATATAGACTGCTTATGGCCGACAGTACTCCTCTGCGAGTAAAGGGTTTTTCTTCTCTGTTAACCTGGAAGGTGAAGGTATCACCTTTTATATTCCAGAGTAGGCTAAGGTTGCATAGGAGGCGAGTCAAAACCTAGGTCTAAATCCTTTAAGTCTTCTGAATGGTCCTGAGAAGGAAAGGCTTCCATCAATTTCTGGCTGTTAGAAGCGATCTTGTGTAGCCTCAGGTTAGACAGAGAGAGCATCTCCTGGGTTCTTTTAAGAAGACTGATTGCAGTCTCATCTGAGGGCATTGATTTTAGACAGTCATCCACATAAAAATCCTTCTCTACAAAGAGTCTGACATCCGCTCCGTACTTCTCTTCTACTTTCTGAGCTGCGCATCTTAACCCATAGATGGCAACCGCAGGAGAAGGACTATTGCTGAAGATATGAACTTTCATACAATACTCTGTAACATCTTTAGAGGGATCGTTGTCCTTGAACCATAGGAATCTCAAGAAATTTCTATGTTCCTTTTTAACTAGGAAGCAATGGAACATCTGTTGGATATCAGCCGTCAATGCAACGGAGTCTCTGCGAAAACGGAGAAGCACTCCTATGAGCTTGTTGTTTAGGTCCGGGCCTGACAGCAAAATGTCAATCAATAAAAACGCCTTCATACTTGGCACTTGAAACAGTGCCAAGTTAAACACTACTCTGATCTGACCTGGCTTCTTTGGGTGATACACCCCAAACATGGCCAGGTACCAGCGCTCTTTTGAGTCTCGAAGTACGGGTGCTAGCTTTGCATGACCGTTCCGGAATATCTTTTCCATGAAGGTAAAGAAGTGATCTCTCATCTCAGGTTTACTTCGTAGGCTGTGCCTGAGAGAGACAAATTGTTTGAAAACTCGTTCTCTGTTGTTGGGTAAGCGTTGTCTTTGAGGCTTAAAGGGTAGAGGTGCAACCTATCTTTTTGTTTCATCCTGCACCATTCCCTGCTCCATTATATCTAGGAACAGTCTATCTTCGAATGACATCGCCATACGATTGTCCTCTTTAGTCTTGTGGAAGACTGTGGATCCCAGATGGTCTTGATTGCCATCCCAGATTAAGTCATTGTAGGCAGGACCTGCAAGGGTACCTGGTGATGAAGTGCTTTGAGGCAGTTCCTTGATGAAAAAGTGATTTTCGCATGGTTGGAGAAGAGATGGCTGTCCATTCTCAAGTGTACTGGTAAACATGCTGTTGTTGGTTTGTGTACACCTCCCAAACTGAATTCTCCTACAATGACTCATACAAGGTCAAGTCTCTGGGTCCATGGAGCGTTGTGAGGTCCATTGATCTGCTGTCTAACCTTGTGGACCTGTAGGATATCTCTCCCAAGGAGTAAGACTATCTGAGCTTCAGGATCAAGGTTCGGGATCAGGTGTCTTATACGCTTCAAGTGAGGCTGGTGCGCTGCTACTTCTGGCGTGGGTATCTCAGACCTATTGTCAGGAATCTGGTTACATTCCAGTATAGTTGGTAAACGCAGATGCATTTGACATCACTGGACTCAACTATGTAGCCGCTTGCCCTCCTTTTAGCTGTTTCCACAGTACCAGCACAGGTTTTTAGAGAGTATGGGGTACCAGGTCTTTTGATGTTGAAGCTATCAAAGAAGGCAGACTTCTTACTTTTTACTTCTTACTTTGATAATCTAGAATTGCATACACTTTGATGGCTTTGACTCGGTCGTCTGCTGGGTAAACCCTCACTAGGGAGATTTTAGAAGAGGATCTGCCTCCTCTGAGGTCTCTGCAAACCTCTGTACATTTAGAAGTTACTGCCAAAGTGTCAGTATTTGTGTCCTTCGACTCCCCGCTATGCTCTTGGGTTTTGGGTGAAGCCCACAATGGTGGCCTAGGGTGTAGAGCTGTGTCATGGTCTGTTCTGTCACATTCTACACACTTTGTACTAACCTCACAGTCCCTGGCGAAATGCGAAATTGAAGAGCAGCATTTAAAACAGATGTTGTTCTCCTTGAGGAAGGTCTTGCGGTCTTCCAATGACTTTTCCCTGAAGGTTGTGCACTTGAGTAGGGAATGAGGCTTCCTGTGTAAGGGACACTGTCTGCTCGGGTCCTTGGGTTTGTCTCCTCCTTTATAGGAGCTGAACTCTTTATGGACTGAACCTGTGGAAGAAACGTTAATTTTGTGGACCTCCACCGTTGCCCTACGAGGATTACTGACTGAGGTGGTGGCACATGACATCATGAAATCAAAGCTAGGATCATTTGTGATTTTTACTTGTTCAGAGACAAAATCTACAAACACATTAAATGGAGGAAATAGTACATTGTAAGTCTGTTTATACCGAGAACCATACATGACCCACTTCTCTTGCAGGTTGTATGGGAGTTTGTGAACTATGGGATTCACACCTCTCGCAGTGTCGAGGAATGTCAATCCCACCAGATCTCATTCTGCCTTTGCTACACTCAGCTCCATTAATAAGTCACTAAACTCTCTAAGCTTTGAATAGCCTTTGTTCGCTATTTTTGGAAAATCCTCAATTCTCTTAAATAAGGTGCTTTCTATGACCTCTGCTGCGCCATAAACCTCATCAAGTCTATCCCAGACTCTTTTTAGACCAACGTCTGGATAATTTTCATTGATGACTCTAATCCTTTTAGCGTCTTCAGCGGACTCACTTCCCAGCCATTTTACCAGGAGATCCAATTCTTTACTACATGACAGACCTAAGTCTCTGGTAGCATTTTGGAAGGAAGCTGGCCAAGCTCTATAGTTCTCAGCGAGGTCGCTGAACTTTACAAGTCCCTTGGTGACCAGCTCATGTCAAACAAGGAACCTGGCAAAGTCCATTGTGGCTTGATTGGCGCTGGAACCGGCTGGTGTTGTATTGTCAGAGTGAATGTGTGGTGCACGGCCATACCTGATGGAAGTCTCTGGTTTAATCCGGTCTGTGTAATACCGCTCTGAAACGAAGGGCATCTCTCTTAGCAGGGGTGGATTTCTGATTCTCTGTTCTGGAGAGAAGTTGTTGTAACCGGCTTTACTCTGATGTGTATTCTCTAGTTTGCTGCAAGGAGACAAATAGTCGACTTTCTGATGATCCGAATAAGCATGTTGGCTTGGCTTGTCAACAAACCGCTTTGTATGAAGCTGTGGATCTGGGTCGTCGTCTGACTTGGAATGTTGATAGACATAATGTAAGGTACGCTGTTCTGGATATTGGAATTCAAGTTCTGGCTGGACAATGCTGCGATGACTCTGGGTTTCCTGAAGTTCCTTGGCTTCTAGAAATTCTGCTTCTGCTATGGCAGCTGCTGTCTCTTTATCAGCGGCAAGTTTTTCTAGAGTTGCTTCAAGTTGTTCTTTCTCCAGCTTTATCTGCATCTCTTGTTCTGTGAAGCTGGATTTTGCCTTTGCAACTTCTGCTTTTGCGCGGGCAATGGTGGCAGCTTCTCTGATCGATGTCCTGTTAGAGCCACTTATCTGAGACCTTGTCTTGACTGAAGATGGTCGACTATCAGACATGTTGTGACTGTTAGGAGACTGCTGCAATATCCATATGCAGGCTCTGCGTGGGTAATGGCGGGCTCTGTCTAGTCAGATCTTCCGAGCTTGTTCTCAGCAGTCGTTTCACTATACTGTCCTCATGCACATGAGCACGGTGTGCAATCTGACATGTAGTTAAACCCTCTGTCTTCTGAGAAAAAGAGACTGTTCAGCTTTAAAGGGAACCTGTCACCGGGATATGATGTATAGAGCTGAGGACATGGGTTGCTAGATGGCCGCTAGCACATCTGCAATACCCAGTCCCCATAGCTCTGTGTGCTTTTATTGTGGAAAAAACCCGATTTGATACATATGCAAATTACCCCGAGATGTGTCCTGTCCCGGAGATGAGTCCAGCGTGACGGAGCCCAGCATCCTCAGAATCTCCTCCTTGCTCCCTGACGTCAGACAGCCAGACATGCGCAGTGTCCTCATAGTGTTCCTTCCCTGTGCTGGCATCAGCCTCAGGGAAGGAACTGCGCAAGTGCTAGCTTGCGCATCGTGAGATTACGGCGCTCTGGCTGTCTGACATTGGGGAGAAAGGAGGAGATTCTGAGGATGCGGGGCGGTGCTGGGCTCCTTCACGCTGGACTGATCTCTTGGACAAGACACATCTCAGTGTAATTTGCATATGCTAGTAGATTGACAGGAAAGGTGAAACTACAGAATAAAACTGTAGTATTTCAGAACATAAATATTCATAGTACATGGCATAAGATACAGAATAATCTGCTATACACACAGTACATGATGTAATACAATAATAATGAGCTATCACATACAAGTAACATATATAAACTACAGTGTAATGTCACATAGATAGTGTCCTTACCGACTATGCTTGAAACAGGCTGTATAACAAATCATGGAGTAGAAGAACCAGTGAGAGAGTGGCTTCTCACACAGACATAAGATGGCTACTGCTTCTAATACAAGCACAAGACTACAAAGAACCAGGAACTACCCACAATGCCCTGGGACTCCCATAATGCATAGGAAAACAGGCTGGATGAAATACATGAACTCACCAGTAGATGGCGCTGTTACCATACAATATAATGCAGGTGAAATACAACACAGGTAAATTGCAATGTGATTTGCATCTGAGGATAGAACAGGCTAGTTGCGCCACTATCTTCGACTTCGCCCCGCTCATGCCAGGTCTAAAATTGTGGGCGTGGCTTGAGCGGGGAAGGGGAGGGGCCGGCAGGCCTGTCTCATTCATCACTTTCTACACCTGTTTTAGGCGTAGAAAATGGTCTAAATGTAAGACAGCTTGGAAGCCATCTTACATTCAGAACTGGCTCTGGAAGCGCTGAAGTTATGGAGAAGCCGTCGCCTGTTCATAACTCCGGCGGATCCACCGCCAGCACTGGGACTTTATTAAGACCGGCTTCTAATATGTCGGTCTTAATACATGTGCCCCTATGAGTTGGTAGTTCGGGAACTATATGATGTTATGTGGACACTATATGGTGCTATTACATGGGCACTGCATGGCATTATTATGTAGATACTGTATATTCCTTATACAGTATGTGGGAAGCATATGGCAATATTTAGTGGGCACGGTATTATGTTATTACGTGGACGCTATATGGTGGTATTTTGTGGACATTGTACGACTTTATCATGTGGGCACCACATGGCAGTACTATGTAAATTATGGGGGAATTTATCATAGACTGTAATTTTATGCCTGTGTTTGATACCCCATGGACATGATACCCCATTATGATGGAAAATATAGGGGTATGATACCGGTCCTGTCTGGTGGCGATAGAAGGGCTCATTGTGTGTACTGTATGGCAGTATTCCAGTAAAGGACATGTAGCATCCCATGTGTCTGTTGTATATCAGTATTCTGCTCATGTAATGGTGTTCACATGTTTGTGGTTTGCGGTGTTTTCACTGTTAGCATTGCCTTCATGTAACTCCATCAGTGCAGCGGGTTCTGAGGTGGTAGGAAACAGAGCCTGGAATCCGCCCCATGCCCGTCCTGCCCATCCTGCCCGTGGCACACCAGGCTGCTGTCGGTACTACTTTAAGGGCACGAGCTTGCAGCAATTCCACACAAATTTCCTTTCAGAAGCCGGTGCGTTTCAGTGTTATTTACAGTTTTTTAATGAATTTTAGGGTCACAGATCTCAGCCTTGCACTGAAAAGTGTGAGATTTGCACAAAGTATTGACATGCGGATCTCAAAATCTGTGTGAAAGGCCAATTTCTGCACAAAACAAAATGTGAAATCCCATTCCCTTTGCCGGTCCTGTATTATGCTGCGTTTGTTTTCCGCACGGGAATCTTCACAGAATATAATGTGCATAATCCGCAGTGTGAGCAGGTAGCCCCAGACCAGTGTAGGTTTAATGACATTGAGTCCCTAAAATGCGTCTCCCACAAACCGCGCTGGAATCCGAGATTTACAAAGGAACAAAACCAGAGGGAAGGAAACTATCAGCGGTTTGAGCCGTAATTGCCTAGAACACGGTTTACACACACAGACGGCTCTAATGCCCAAAAAGGGTTCCTGCCGCAGAGCATGGCATCCATCACGCCGGGGCTTCTGCGCCCGACACAGACGTCAGCAGAGGCTTCGTATAAGATTCTCCTCCTCATTAATAGGGTCCATTCACACATCCGCAAAATGGGTCCGCATCCGCAAAATTGCAGAACGGATGCTGACCCATTCATTTTCAATGGCCCCGCAAAAAAATAGAACATGTCCGCAGACATGGACAAGAAAAAGCATTTCTATTATAGTGCCGGCCATGTGCGGACCACAAAATGTGGAACGCACATGACCGGTGTCCGTGTTTTGCGGATCTGCAATTTGCGGACTGCAAAACAGTTTCGTATGTGTGATTCGACCCTTATCTGTATTGACCGGTCACACAGAAAGGGAACGCACTGCGCACGACCATAACCTCATAGACAGTACTGATTAATAATCCGTCCACAGCTCTTCTGCAGACCTATGTGTCTCCATGGTTACAGACCATGTGTTCTCATCCTCCAGAGAAGATGGGTCATGTAGTCAGTTTAATTTGCTAATTCTACATGTAAACTGTGAAATTAAATCTTAGTTTTTATGCTTTTAGGTCAGAATTTTTATGATTTCAGCTCTTGCTGTCCTTCCTGGAGGAGAATACGTGCGGGCAGGAGGTTGACTTCTGATAACACAATAGATGGAATTTCACAATGGACCATCAGAAAGAAGAAAAATGTCACTCCTGTGTAACGGGGGAATGAGAAAGTCCAAGGATTTGACCCCTGACAATTGACTCCACAAACCCAGGGAGTCAGCAGCGCTGGGGCCGTGGTCTGTGAGGATCGTGGTCTGTAATAATGTACAATACACAGAGCAGCATGGATACAATGTATCACTTTCCGGTAGAGATACTGAATGTGTATTTAAAGGGACAGTACAGTAAAAATATGACATTCTTCTAACAGGTATTTATTAGAGTCATTCGACTCCTTGTTGAACTTTTATTGAAGCAGCAGTAGGAATTTTATTTGGATGGCGCTTACCGTAAAAAGCAGGTGGCGCCACTAGATTTCCTCATCATGGGTGAGAGGACTTTAAAGGGCACAAGGTTCATACTAATTTACCCAAATGTGGAGGCTTCTGTAATGTTTTGTGGGCATTCAAGGACAGGGCTTAGCATGTTACTGTATGTTGGTGGGGGCAGCAATGGCGGACATACTGGTTGTGGAAGGTCCCTGGGGAGTGGGGTTGTATCATGGTAACTGGTCACATTAGGAGGTACCATAGCAGGAGTGGACCGGGAACTTAAAGTGGCCCTGGAAAAAAACCTAAAAGTGGCCCCATGTTATAGGTGAGTCCAAATTGATAGAAGGCGGGGCAACACTAATAGGCAGGGACAGCAGAAGTGGGTGGAGCCAGCAATACCGTAGTGCAAAACATAATACCGCCCCAGCAGAGCCATATACCACAGTGCAGCACAAAATACTGACGACCGCACCACATTATAAACCGCATTGTCGTCCTGAGGATGTCCATGAGGTTGAATTCAGGAGGGACCTCTGACCACTGGTCAGGGCACAACTGATGACCCTACATCCAATAATGGGGAGATCGTTAGATCTTTATGTGCCTGGCTGGTGGCCGTAAGGAGGGCCCGGGCAGCCCCCTGGGCATCAGCCCACCTGTAGGGTCTATGGCCAGTCCTCCCCCGGCCATAGGTTACTTTTAGGGTGTATGGAGGCAGGTTGCCAATATTGCACGGTGCCTGCTGGGTGTTGTAGTATTGTAACATTGCAGAATAGTTACCTTACCTGAATATTATTCATAACTGCAACCTACTAAATTCTTGCCTTTGCACTTGGGTCTTCTTTCAACCTGAGGATAAATATTTGCCTCCAGAACCTTTTATTTGAGATGTTTTTGGCTAGCGCCCAGACACTAACATACTGCAGCCTGATGGGTCTACTTATTAACTACTGTCTGCTGGACACGAGGAGAACTACAAGGCTCAGAATAAAAGCACTCAGTGAATGGCTTCATTATAAACCATTTCATGGCAATATCCAGCAAGCTGGTTCTCATCACTTTTAGCAAGCGTGATCCTCGACTGCCTCGCCCGTAGTCCGCGCTGGTAACCGTAGAAACCTCTTCCTTCCTGAATCCTAACCCAGAGGGGCTCCGTCTCCTAATGCCCAGGAGGGGGCTTCTTTAAACAGGAAAGTGAAGACAGTTTAATGGCAAGCTTCACAGGACTCTTCCACTCCACGGCCTCGTACAGTCAATGCAGGAACCTCAATGCACATGAGGAATGTATTTCTTTCCATTTCACCGATCCCTGAATATGTCATTATTTTATTACTGGAGTATTAGAGTATAGACAAAAATCACATCATACCTGCACCGAGGAAAACAGGAGGTACTCCGGCAAATAAGCCATAGAATGGGAACGTATATTCTTGTACATAGGAGCAGTATTATAGTAGTTATATACTTGTATATAGGAGGCAGTATTATAGTAGTTATATTCTTGTATATAGGAGGCAGTATTATAGTAGTTATATTCTTGTACATAGGATCAGTATTACAGTAGGTATATTCTTGCACATAGGAGCAGTATTATAGTAGTTATATACTTGTATATAGGAGGCAGTATTATAGTAGTTATATTCTTGTATATAGGAGGCAGTATTATAGTAGTTATATTCTTGTACATAGGAGCAGTATTATAGTAGTTATATTCTTGTACATAGGAGCAGTATTATAGCAGTTATATTCTTGTACATAGGAGCAGTATTATAGCAGTTATATTCTTGTACATAGGAGCAGTATTATAGCAGTTATATTCTTGTACATAGGAGGCAGTATTATAGAAGTTATATTCTTGTATATAGGAGCAGTATTATAGTAGTTATATTCTTGTACATGGGAGGCAGTATTTTAGTAGTTATATTCTTGTACATAGGAGCAGTATTATAGTAGTAATATTCTTGTATATAGGAGCAGTATTATAGTAGTTATATTCTTGTATATAGGAGCGGTATTATAGTAGCTATATTCCTGTACATTGGAGCAGTATTATTGTAGTTATATTCTTGTACATTGAAGCAGTATTATTGTAGTTATATTCTTGTACATAGGAGGCAGTATTATAGTAGTTATATTCTTGAACATAAGAGCAGTATTATAGTACTTATATTCTTGTACATAGGGGCAGTATTATAGTAGTTATATTCTTGTACATAGGAGCAGTATTATAGTGGTTATATTCTTGTACATAGGAGGCAGTATTATAGTAGTTATATTCCTTTACATAGGAGCAGTATTATAGCAGTTATATTCTTGTACATAGGAGCAGTATTATAGTAGTTATATTCTTGAACATAGGAGTTAGTATTATAGTAGTTATATTCTTGTACGTAGGGGCAGTATTATAGTAGTTATATTCCTTTACATAGGAGCAGTATTATAGTAGTTATATTCTTGTACGTAGGGGCAGTATTATAGTAGTTATATTCCTGTTTATAGGAGCAGTATTATAGTAGTTATATTCTTGTACATAGGAGCAGTATTATAGTAGTTATATTCTTGTACATAGGAGCAGTATTATAGTAATTATATTCTTGTACATAGGAGCAGTATTATAGTAGTTATATTCTTGTACATAGGAACAGTATTATAGCAGTTATATTCTTGTACATAGGAGGCAGTATTATAGTAGTTATATTCTTGTACATAGGAGCAGTATTATAGTAGTTATATTCTTGTACATAGGAGGCAGTATTTTAGTAGTTATATTCTTGTACATAGGAGGCAGTATTTTAGTAGTTATATTCTTGTACATAGGAGCAGTATTATAGTAATTATATTCTTGTATATAGGAGCAGTATTATAGTAGTTATATTCTTGTACATAGGAGCAGTATTATAGTAGTTATATTCTTGTATATAGGAACAGTATTATAGTAGTTATATTCTTGTACATAGGAGCAGTATTATAGTAGTTATATTCTTGTACATAGGAGCAGTATTATAGTAGTTATATTATTGTACATAGGAGCAGTATTATAGTAGTTATATTCTTGTACATAGGAGCAGTATTATAGTAGTTATATTCCTGTTTATAGGAGCAGTATTATAGTAGTTATATTCTTGTACATAGGAGCAGTATTATAGTAGTTATATTCTTGTACATAGGAGCAGTATTATAGTAGTTATATTCCTGTTTATAGGAGCAGTATTATAGTAGTTATATTCTTGTACATAGGAGCAGTATTATAGTAGTTATATTCTTGTACATAGGAGCAGTATTATAGTAGTTATATTCTTGTACGTAGGGGCAGTATTATAGTAGTTATAGTTTAGGTTCTCTTGTCATTGATATCTTTATTTTACCTTACCATACACATTAGATATCTGATGTCTCATTCGGTCTAATGTTATTTCTTTTATCCGTTCCCCAAATTATTGGATTTTTTTAACTTTAATATTAATTTGACTGATGGCACAATCAGAAGCTTATAATGTCCTTTTATAAACCAGATGTTATCACCAGTGGAAGGTTTAACAGGAGATTCTCAATATTGTATTTAATTACATTTGCCCTAACGCGTTTCATAGCTTCTCATGTAGCTGCCTAGTGAAAACTGTTAACAGAGCCCTGTTTTCTTTTATTAGCTCGTTTAAGGTTCAGAAGGTCACACTCAGGTGAAAATAAGCAATACATTGGAGGAGGGATGATATGGATAGTATTGTGGGTGGCCACAGGACTCCAGAAACTTCATGGAAAGCCAGTGCTGATAAATCAGTTTGTGTCCAGTCACCAGCAGATATTTTATGGGAGAAGCACCTCCTTATTATAGGGCTCCATATCTATGGTGCATTGACTCATTTTCATTACAGTACCCCCTATTGGTAGAACAAAGTATTACAAGCTGACAAAAATATACTACTGGGGAAACAATGCCTCAATGGAGGGTGATGTAATAATGAGGGGGCGGGGCTGTGACAACGCATAATTCATTTTGAAGTATAAATATATTAGACTAATTTGGACCATTCTGCAAAGCTGGCTGATATTAAATACATTCTGATATAGAGTGTATCCAACTGGTGTATCTAATCAGCGATACATTAATGTCCACCATGATGTAAATGAGCACAGATCACTCAGCCCCTTCTCACTTACAAGTGATGGGGGGAGGGGGTGATAAGTGATGTTTTGTGGGATTTGGGGTCAGGGATCAGCAGTTTTTAGTATCTGGGATTAAAAGGTCATCAAAAAACGGTGCAGCGAGGGATGTTTTCATGTCATGTATCCTCAGCACGACTTGTTCTGTGCTGAATGTTTTCCGTAAAATCTAATAATAATCATCGCCCTCGCTGGTAGTTCAGTCCCTGAACAAACAAACAAGAGTATAATGTGATAGCAGCAGGTAACCCAGAGCCGGGGGCGATGGCTGCCGCGTCTGGAGCTTACAGGACTTCTGACTCTTCATCTGCTGGTGTTCACCCTGACCCCACTGGTTCATAATTAGAATTCTAGACAACAGTAAAGACTGACAACTGCACAAGCAAGAGAAATGTAGGTACGTACAGAAATGCTCTAATTACTAGCACCACACATATAGTGCCCCTTCAATAATTACTGGTACACCGTGCCCTAAGAATAACTGCACCCAGGAAACAGTGTAATAATGTCCCCCAAAAATAATTGTGCCCTGTGCCCCCACAGTAACAGTGCTCCCCAATAGTAATAATGCTACTATGTTCCTCATAGTCCTCCAGTAGTAATAACTCTTATATTATTGTGTGCCAGTACAAAAATACCCCATTAAAATGCATGCCAGTACAAGAAATGCCCTCTTAGTGCCCCCAGTAGAGCCAGCATCCCTATACTGCCTCCCAAAATTGTGTGCCAATACAAATTGCCCCTATTTTGTGCCTCCAATAGATGCCTCCATAGTGCTCCCCCACCCATAAGGGCCCAACAGCATGCTGCCCCAAAAAAACCAATAAACTCAAATACGGCTGACAGCGATGCAGTGCAGGCCTCTTTCGCCCTGTCTCCGGAGCTGTACGCTACGGACGTCGTGCCGCCTGTGTTGGCCTCTGACAGGCTACAGGCACTAGGCCTGAAGCCTATAAGAGGTAGTGGCGGGACAGGGAGACATCACTCCGGTGACCGCCGCAGCCTCTAACTGTATGGCGTCCTGAGGATGGTGATACATATTTGCTGGTGCGCCTCTGGGAAGGGGCGCCCTGTGGGTCCTCCGGGTTTAGGGGCCTGGTCGCAATTGCGACCGCTGTGACCCCTATAGCTTCACCCCTGGTCCCCGGCCTCTCTGCAGGAACGAGGCGAGGGGGTATATTTTAAAGAGGGGGGGTCACCCAGGAGATCTGCCTGCTCCTCCAGGACCCTGGAATCTCCTGCAGTAATCATTCGGGGAGACACAGGGTTTACGGATGCTGTATGACCCTACTGTACGCAGTCTGCACAGAGTCGTAGCAAACCTGGAATGTAACTGCGCGTTGCACAAGGGATCGGCTTAATCTACTGTAAATAGAGAGCGTCATAGCCCCTGCGCTCTGCCGTCCACACATGGCGGTTTTGTTTATTCTCAGCTGGAGGTCTGTAATCCGCAGGTTTATGGCTGATATTACCTGTTCTATCAACATTTCAGCTGCGGAGCTCGCACCACCACAAATGATGGATTTTGCCTTTTTTTAACCTTTAAATACCCACTGAACCTAAACGCAGCATAAGTCACAAGGTGCGCAGCTGCATATAGCCACATAGACGCGGGCAGTATAATACCTTTAATCCAGAATCTGGTCACCTAGAAATACTGATAATCTGGCACTGGAGGATTAGTGTTGATCGCAAATATTCAAATTACAAATTTTTATCGCAAATATCGGCACGTCGAGAATTCGCGAAAGATCTAGAAAACAGTGCTATATCTTTGCAATTGTGAATATTCGAGATTTTTTATTTCATCAGTTACCTCCCTTCTTGCTTGTGGGCCAATGAGAAGGCTGCAATGTCCTTGTCTGAGCTTAGCAACATCCCTAGCAACCAATAGGAAAGCTGCCGACCCCTTACTGCAGTCATTGCCGTGCTCTGTGCTTTCATCTGGATCCTATTCCATATCCTATTACATTAGATAGTTAATGGGACATCAGGTGGGACAGGACAGCCAATTGAGACGTTCCAGCACATGGACACCCCCCACCTATAACAGAACCCGATCTCGCCGCCATTTTACATTCTGTGTTTTGCCAGTGTAGGGAGAGGTTGCTTTGTGGAGCAGGGACAGGCTTTTAGGGACACCAAACGCTAGCTAATAGGGCCACAAAAGTCCTTCTAAGGACTGGTATAGGTGTGCTATAAACACTATTGGAACAACTAATTGCAACGGGTGTGATATACCTGTTGCCCCCTAAAAAAAACTGATTGAGGGGTGTGTTATACCTATAATATACTTTCTAAGGACTCCTGCCCGTTGCCGTATTGCGGATCTGCAATTCACGGGCACCGTTCCGTGTGCATTCCGCATCACGGATGCGGACCCATTCACTTCAATGGGTCCGCAAATCCGGACATGCGGAATGGTGCGGAACTGAACACTATGGAGTGCTTCCGTGGGGTTTCGTCCCATACATCCGTTCCGTAAAAAGATAGAACATGTCCATCTTTTTGCGGAAAGGCCGGATCGCGGACCCATTAAAGTGAATGCGTCCGCGATCCGGAGCGCCGTTGTCGGTGTTCGCGCATTCTGGCACGCATTTTGCGGGCCGCAGCATGGCCACGGAAGCCTAACATAGAAAGTATATAGTGCATTTGTATTGTGCAGCAGTTGTGTGCGGTTCTGCTGCGATACCGCAGCTATATAGAGGGACAAACGTTATTGGGACAACTATTTGCAACGGGTGTGATATTCCTGTTTTCCCCCAAAAAAAACTGATTGAGAGGTGTGATATGCCTGCTTCCACCAAATACTGATTCAGGGGTTCACCCCCAAAGACACCACCACCACCATAGCCCCTCCACTCGAGTCAGAGGAATTATTTTCCCATCCATTCCCAGACCTTACCGATGAGCAGCCATTCTTGGCGACGGATGAGGAAGAGGAGGTAGCAACGGCCGCTACCCAGCGGTCTGACAACAGTACCCAGATCAGCCCAAGGAGGGAGGTCCCCGCTGTTGCTGCCTACTCCGAGATCTCTAATGTCAGTGGTGGTGAAAGTGACGATGAAGACGTGTCGATGGACGTCACATGAGTGCCCACAAGAGAGAAAGAGCACTGTATGGATGTGTTATTCCGGCACTGTATGGATGTGTTAGTCTAGCACTGTATGGATGTGTTATTCTAGCACTGTATGGATGTGTTATTCTAGCACTGTATGGATGTGTTATTCTAGCACTGTATGGATGTGTTATTCTAGCACTGTATGGATGTGTTATTCTAGCACTGTATGGATGTGTTATTCTAGCACTGTATGGATGTGTTAGTCTAGCACTGTATGGATGTGTTATTCTAGCACTGTATGAATGTGTTATTCTAGCACTGTATGGCTGTGTTATTCTAGCACTGTATGAATGTGTTATTCTGGCACTGTATGGATGTGTTATTCTAGCACTGTATGGATGTGTTAGTCTAGCACTGTATGGATGTGTTATTCTAGCACTGTATGGATGTGTTATTCTAGCACTGTATGGAAGTGTTATTCTAGCACTGTATGGGTGTGTTATTCTAGCACTGTATGGATGTGTTATTCTTGCACTGTATAGCTGTGTTATTCTAGCACTGTATGGCTGTGTTATTCTAGCACTGTATGGGTGTGTTATTCTAGCACTGTATGGATGTGTTATTCTTGCACTGTATGAATGTGTTATTCTAGCACTGTATAGATGTGTTATTCTAGCACTGTATGGATGTGTTAGTCTAGCACTGTATGGCTGTGTTATTCTAGCACTGTATGGATGTGTTATTCTGGCACTGTATGGATGAGTTATTCTAGCACTGTATGAATGTGTTATTCTAGCACTGTATGGATGTGTTAGTCTAGCACTGTATGGATGTGTTATTCTAGCACTGTATGGCTGTGTTATTCTAGCACTGTATGGATGTGTTATTCTAGCACTGTATGGATGTGTTAGTCTAGCACTGTATGGATGAGTTATTCTAGCACTGTATGAATGTGTTATTCTAGCACTGTATGGATGTGTTAGTCTAGCACTGTATGGATGTGTTATTCTAGCACTGTATGGCTGTGTTATTCTAGCACTGTATGGATGTGTTATTCTAGCACTGTATGGATGTGTTATTCTAGCACTGTATGGATGTGTTATTCTAGCACTGTACGGATGTGTTAGTCTAGCACTGTATGGCTGTGTTATTCTAGCACTGTACGGATGTGTTATTCTAGCACTGTATGGATGTGTTATTCTAGCACTGTATGGGTGTGTTATTCTAGCACTGTATGGATGTGTTATTCTTGCACTGTATGGATGTGTTATTCTTGCACTGTATGGATGTGTTATTCTTGCACTGTATGAATGTGTTATTCTAGCACTGTATAGATGTGTTATTCTAGCACTGTATGGATGTGTTAGTCTAGCACTGTATGGATGTGTTATTCTAGCACTGTATGGATGTGTTATTCTAGCACTGTATGGATGTGTTAGTCTAGCACTGTATGGATGTGTTATTCTAGCACTGTATGGATGTGTTAGTCTAGCACTGTACGGATGTGTTATTCTAGCACTGTACGAATGTGTTATTCTAGCACTGTATGGATGTGTTATTCTTGCACTGTATGGATGTGTTATTCTTGCACTGTATGAATGTGTTATTCTAGCACTGTATAGATGTGTTATTCTAGCACTGTATGGATGTGTTAGTCTAGCACTGTATGGATGTGTTATTCTAGCACTGTATGGATGTGTTAGTCTAGCACTGTACGGATGTGTTATTCTAGCACTGTACGAATGTGTTAATCTAGCACTGTATGAATGTGTTATTCTAGCACTGTATGGATGTGTTATTCTAGCACTGTATGGCTGTGTTATTCTAGCACTGTATGGATGTGTTATTCTAGCACAGTATGGATGTGTTATTCTAGCACTGTATGGCTGTGTTATTCTAGCACTGTATGGCTGTGTTATTCTGGCACTGTATGGATGTGTTATTCTAGCACTGTATGGATGTGTTATTCTAGCACTGTATGGATGTGTTATTCTAGCACTGTATGGATGTGTTACTCTAGCACTGTATGGATGTGTTATTCCGGCACTGTATGGATGTGTTAGTCTAGCACTGTATGGCTGTGTTATTCTAGCACTGTATGGATGTGTTATTCTAGCACTGTATGGATGTGTTATTCCGGCACTGTATGGATGTGTTAGTCTAGCACTGTATGGATGTGTTATTCTAGCACTGTATGGATGTGTTATTCTAGCACTGTATGGATGTGTTATTCTAGCACTGTATGGATGTGTTATTCTAGCACTGTATGGATGTGTTATTCTAGCACTGTATGGATGTGTTATTCTAGCACTGTATGGATGTGTTAGTCTAGCACTGTATGGATGTGTTATTCTAGCACTGTATGAATGTGTTATTCTAGCACTGTATGGCTGTGTTATTCTAGCACTGTATGAATGTGTTATTCTGGCACTGTATGGATGTGTTATTCTAGCACTGTATGGATGTGTTAGTCTAGCACTGTATGGATGTGTTATTCTAGCACTGTATGGATGTGTTATTCTAGCACTGTATGGATGTGTTATTCTAGCACTGTATGGGTGTGTTATTCTAGCACTGTATGGATGTGTTATTCTTGCACTGTATAGCTGTGTTATTCTAGCACTGTATGGCTGTGTTATTCTAGCACTGTATGGGTGTGTTATTCTAGCACTGTATGGATGTGTTATTCTTGCACTGTATGAATGTGTTATTCTAGCACTGTATAGATGTGTTATTCTAGCACTGTATGGATGTGTTAGTCTAGCACTGTATGGCTGTGTTATTCTAGCACTGTATGGATGTGTTAGTCTAGCACTGTATGGATGAGTTATTCTAGCACTGTATGAATGTGTTATTCTAGCACTGTATGGATGTGTTAGTCTAGCACTGTATGGATGTGTTATTCTAGCACTGTATGGCTGTGTTATTCTAGCACTGTATGGATGTGTTATTCTAGCACTGTATGGATGTGTTATTCTAGCACTGTATGGATGTGTTATTCTAGCACTGTACGGATGTGTTAGTCTAGCACTGTATGGCTGTGTTATTCTAGCACTGTACGGATGTGTTATTCTAGCACTGTATGGATGTGTTATTCTAGCACTGTATGGGTGTGTTATTCTAGCACTGTATGGATGTGTTATTCTTGCACTGTATGGATGTGTTATTCTTGCACTGTATGAATGTGTTATTCTAGCACTGTATAGATGTGTTATTCTAGCACTGTATGGATGTGTTAGTCTAGCACTGTATGGATGTGTTATTCTAGCACTGTATGGATGTGTTAGTCTAGCACTGTACGGATGTGTTATTCTAGCACTGTACGAATGTGTTATTCTAGCACTGTATGAATGTGTTATTCTAGCACTGTATGGATGTGTTATTCTAGCACTGTATGGCTGTGTTATTCTAGCACTGTATGGCTGTGTTATTCTAGCACAGTATGGATGTGTTATTCTAGCACTGTATGGCTGTGTTATTCTAGCACTGTATGGCTGTGTTATTCTGGCACTGTATGGATGTGTTATTCTAGCACTGTATGGATGTGTTATTCTAGCACTGTATGGATGTGTTATTCTAGCACTGTATGGATGTGTTAGTCTAGCACTGTATGGCTGTGTTATTCTAGCACTGTATGGATGTGTAATTCTAGCACTGTATGGATTTGTTATTCCGGCACTGTATGGATGTGTTAGTCTAGCACTGTATGGCTGTGTTATTCTAGCACTGTATGGATGTGTTATTCTAGCACTGTATGGATGTGTTATTCCGGCACTGTATGGATGTGTTAGTCTAGCACTGTATGGATGTGTTATTCTAGCACTGTATGGATGTGTTATTCTAGCACTGTATGGATGTGTTATTCTAGCACTGTATGGATGTGTTATTCTAGCACTGTATGGATGTGTTATTCTAGCACTGTATGGATGTGTTATTCTAGCACTGTATGGATGTGTTATTCTAGCACTGTATGGATGTGTTATTCTAGCACTGTATGGATGTGTTATTCTAGCACTGTATGGATGTGTTATTCTAGCACTGTATGGATGTGTTAGTCTAGCACTGTATGGATGTGTTATTCTAGCACTGTATGAATGTGTTATTCTAGCACTGTATGGCTGTGTTATTCTAGCACTGTATGAATGTGTTATTCTGGCACTGTATGTATGTGTTATTCTAGCACTGTATGGATGTGTTAGTCTAGCACTGTATGGATGTGTTATTCTAGCACTGTATGGATGTGTTATTCTAGCACTGTATGGATGTGTTATTCTAGCACTGTATGGGTGTGTTATTCTAGCACTGTATGGATGTGTTATTCTTGCACTGTATAGCTGTGTTATTCTAGCACTGTATGGCTGTGTTATTCTAGCACTGTATGGGTGTGTTATTCTAGCACTGTATGGATGTGTTATTCTTGCACTGTATGAATGTGTTATTCTAGCACTGTATAGATGTGTTATTCTAGCACTGTATGGATGTGTTAGTCTAGCACTGTATGGCTGTGTTATTCTAGCACTGTATGGATGTGTTAGTCTAGCACTGTATGGATGAGTTATTCTAGCACTGTATGAATGTGTTATTCTAGCACTGTATGGATGTGTTAGTCTAGCACTGTATGGATGTGTTATTCTAGCACTGTATGGCTGTGTTATTCTAGCACTGTATGGATGTGTTATTCTAGCACTGTATGGATGTGTTATTCTAGCACTGTACGGATGTGTTAGTCTAGCACTGTATGGCTGTGTTATTCTAGCACTGTACGGATGTGTTATTCTAGCACTGTATGGATGTGTTATTCTAGCACTGTATGGGTGTGTTATTCTAGCACTGTATGGATGTGTTATTCTTGCACTGTATGGATGTGTTATTCTTGCACTGTATGAATGTGTTATTCTAGCACTGTATAGATGTGTTATTCTAGCACTGTATGGATGTGTTAGTCTAGCACTGTATGGATGTGTTATTCTAGCACTGTATGGATGTGTTAGTCTAGCACTGTACGGATGTGTTATTCTAGCACTGTACGAATGTGTTATTCTAGCACTGTATGAATGTGTTATTCTAGCACTGTATGGATGTGTTATTCTAGCACTGTATGGCTGTGTTATTCTAGCACTGTATGGATGTGTTATTCTAGCACAGTATGGATGTGTTATTCTAGCACTGTATGGCTGTGTTATTCTAGCACTGTATGGCTGTGTTATTCTGGCACTGTATGGATGTGTTATTCTAGCACTGTATGGATGTGTTATTCTAGCACTGTATGGATGTGTTATTCTAGCACTGTATGGATGTGTTAGTCTAGCACTGTATGGCTGTGTTATTCTAGCACTGTATGGCTGTGTTATTCTAGCACTGTATGGATGTGTTATTCTAGCACTGTATGGATGTGTTATTCTAGCACTGTATGGATGTGTTATTCTAGCACTGTATGGATGTGTTAGTCTAGCACTGTACGGATGTGTTATTCTAGCACTGTATGAATGTGTTATTCTAGCACTGTATGGATGTGTTATTCTAGCACTGTATGAATGTGTTATTCTAGCACTGTATGGATGTGTTATTCTAGCACTGTATGAATGTGTTATTCTAGCACTGTATGGATGTGTTATTCTAGCACTGTATGGATGTGTTATTCTAGCACTGTATGGATGTGTTATTCTAGCACTGTATGGCTGTGTTATTCTAGCACTGTATGGCTGTGTTATTCTGGCACTGTATGGACGTGTTATTCTAGCACTGTATGGATGTGTTATTCTAGCACTGTATGGATGTGTTATTCTAGCACTGTATGAATGTGTTATTCTAGCACTGTATGGATGTGTTATTCTAGCACAGTATGGATGTGTTATTCTAGCACTGTATGGCTGTGTTATTCTAGCACTGTATGGCTGTGTTATTCTGGCACTGTATGGATGTGTTATTCTAGCACTGTATGGATGTGTTATTCTAGCACTGTATGGATGTGTTATTCTAGCACTGTATGGATGTGTTAGTCTAGCACTGTATGGCTGTGTTATTCTAGCACTGTATGGATGTGTTATTCTAGCACTGTATGGATGTGTTATTCTAGCACTGTATGGATGTGTTATTCTAGCACTGTACGGATGTGTTATTCTAGCACTGTACAGATGTGTTAGTCTAGCACTGTACGGATGTGTTATTCTAGCACTGTATGAATGTGTTATTCTAGCACTGTATGGATGTGTTATTCTAGCACTGTATGAATGTGTTATTCTAGCACTGTATGGATGTGTTATTCTAGCACTGTATGAATGTGTTATTCTAGCACTGTATGGATGTGTTATTCTAGCACTGTATGGATGTGTTATTCTAGCACTGTATGGCTGTGTTATTCTAGCACTGTATGGCTGTGTTATTCTGGCACTGTATGGACGTGTTATTCTAGCACTGTATGGATGTGTTATTCTAGCACTGTATGGATGTGTTATTCTAGCACTGTATGAATGTGTTATTCTAGCACTGTATGGATGTGTTATTCTAGCACTGTATGGATGTGTTATTCTAGCACTGTATAGATGTGTTATTCTAGCACTGTATGGCTGTGTTATTCTAGCACTGTATGGATGTGTTATTCTAGCACTGTATGGCTGTGTTATTCTAGCACTGTATGGATGTGTTATTCTAGCA
This sequence comes from Bufo gargarizans, assembly GCF_014858855.1. NCBI lineage: Eukaryota > Metazoa > Chordata > Amphibia > Anura > Bufonidae > Bufo > Bufo gargarizans. The sequence continues at coordinate 48,950,453 of NC_058086.1, forward strand.
CTGTATGAATGTGTTATTCTAGCACTGTATGGATGTGTTATTCTAGCACTGTATGGCTGTGTTATTCTAGCACTGTATAGATGTTATTCTAGCACTGTATGGATGTGTTATTCTAGCACTGTATGGATGTGTTATTCTAGCACTGTATAGATGTTATTCTAGCACTGTATGGATGTGTTATTCTAGCACTGTATGGCTGTGTTATTTTAGCACTGTATGGATGTGTTATTCTAGCACTGTATGAATGTGTTATTCTAGCACTGTATGGATGTGTTTGTTTTTCTAGCACTGTATGGATGTGTTATTCTAGCACGGTATGGATGTGTTAGTCTAGCACTGTATGGATGTGTTATTCTAGCACTGTATGGCTGTGTTATTCTGGCACTGTATGGCTGTGTTATTCTGGCACTGTATGGATGTGTTATTCTGGCACTATATGGATGTGTTATTCTAGCACTGTATGGATGTGTTATTCTAGCACTGTATGGCTGTGTTATTCTAGCACTGTATGGATGTGTTATTCTAGCACTGTATGGCTGTGTTATTCTAGCACTGTATGGATGTGTTATTCTAGCACTGTATGGATGTGTTAGTCTAGCACTGTATGGATGTGTTATTCTAGCACTGTATGGATGTGTTAGTCTAGCACTGTATGGATGTGTTAGTCTAGCACTGTATGGATGTGTTATTCTAGCACTGTATGACTGTGTTATTCTAGCACTGTATGGATGTGATATTCTAGCACTGTATGGATGTGTTATTCTAGCACTGTATGGATGTGTTAGTCTAGCACTGTATGGATGTGTTATTCTAGCACTGTATGAATGTGTTAGTCTAGCACTGTATGGATGTGTTATTCTAGCACTGTATGGATGTGTTATTCTAGCACTGTATGGCTGTGTTATTCTAGCACTGTATGGATGTGTTATTCTAGCACTGTATGGATGTGTTAGTCTAGCACTGTATGGATGTGTTATTCTAGCACTGTATGGATGTGTTAGTCTAGCACTGTATGGATGTGTTAGTCTAGCACTGTATGGATGTGTTATTCTAGCACTGTATGACTGTGTTATTCTAGCACTGTATGGATGTGATATTCTAGCACTGTATGGATGTGTTATTCTAGCACTGTATGGATGTGTTAGTCTAGCACTGTATGGATGTGTTATTCTAGCACTGTATGAATGTGTTAGTCTAGCACTGTATGGATGTGTTATTCTAGCACTGTATGGATGTGTTAGTCTAGCACTGTATGAATGTGTTAGTCTAGCACTGTATGGATGTGTTATTCTAGCACTGTATGGATGTGTTAGTCTAGCACTGTATGGATGTGTTATTCTAGCACTGTATGGATGTGTTAGTCTAGCACTGTATGGATGTGTTATTCTAGCACTGTATGGATATGTTATTCTAGCACTGTATGGATGTGTTATTCTAGCACTGTATGGATGTGTTATTCTAGCACTGTATGGGTGTGTTATTCTGGCACTGTATGGATGTGTTAGTCTAGCACTGTATGGATGTGTTATTCTAGCACTGTATGAATGTGTTAGTCTAGCACTGTATGGATGTGTTATTCTAGCACTGTATGGATGTGTTAGTCTAGCACTGTATGAATGTGTTAGTCTAGCACTGTATGGATGTGTTATTCTAGCACTGTATGGATGTGTTAGTCTAGCACTGTATGGATGTGTTATTCTAGCACTGTATGGATGTGTTATTCTAGCACTGTATGGATGTGTTATTCTAGCACTGTATGGATGTGTTAGTCTAGCACTGTATGGATGTGTTATTCTAGCACTGTATGGATGTGTTAGTCTAGCACTGTATGGATGTGTTATTCTAGCACTGTATGGATATGTTATTCTAGCACTGTATGGATGTGTTATTCTAGCACTGTATGGATGTGTTATTCTAGCACTGTATGGGTGTGTTATTCTGGCACTGTATGGATGTGTTAGTCTAGCACTGTATGGATGTGTTATTCTAGCACTGTATGAATGTGTTAGTCTAGCACTGTATGGATGTGTTATTCTAGCACTGTATGGATGTGTTAGTCTAGCACTGTATGAATGTGTTAGTCTAGCACTGTATGGATGTGTTATTCTAGCACTGTATGGATGTGTTAGTCTAGCACTGTATGGATGTGTTATTCTAGCACTGTATGGATGTGTTATTCTAGCACTGTATGGATGTGTTATTCTGGCACTGTATGGATGTGTAAGTCTAGCACTGTATGGATGTGTTATTCTAGCACTGTATGGATGTGTTAGTCTAGCACTGTATGGATGTGTTATTCTAGCACTGTATGGATGTGTTAGTCTAGCATTGTATGGATGTGTTATTCTAGCACTGTATGGATGTGTTATTCTAGCACTGTATGGATGTGTTATTCTGGCACTGTATGGATGTGTTATTCTAGCACTGTATGAATGTGTTAGTCTAGCACTGTATGGCTGTGTTATTCTGGCACTGTATGGCTGTGTTATTCTGGCACTGTATGGATGTGTTATTCTGGCACTATATGGATGTGTTATTCTAGCACTGTATGGATGTGTTATTCTAGCACTGTATGGCTGTGTTATTCTAGCACTGTATGGATGTGTTATTCTAGCACTGTATGGCTGTGTTATTCTAGCACTGTATGGATGTGTTATTCTAGCACTGTATGGATGTGTTAGTCTAGCACTGTATGGATGTGTTATTCTAGCACTGTATGGATGTGTTAGTCTAGCACTGTATGGATGTGTTAGTCTAGCACTGTATGGATGTGTTATTCTAGCACTGTATGACTGTGTTATTCTAGCACTGTATGGATGTGATATTCTAGCACTGTATGGATGTGTTATTCTAGCACTGTATGGATGTGTTAGTCTAGCACTGTATGGATGTGTTATTCTAGCACTGTATGAATGTGTTAGTCTAGCACTGTATGGATGTGTTATTCTAGCACTGTATGGATGTGTTATTCTAGCACTGTATGGCTGTGTTATTCTAGCACTGTATGGATGTGTTATTCTAGCACTGTATGGATGTGTTAGTCTAGCACTGTATGGATGTGTTATTCTAGCACTGTATGGATGTGTTAGTCTAGCACTGTATGGATGTGTTAGTCTAGCACTGTATGGATGTGTTATTCTAGCACTGTATGACTGTGTTATTCTAGCACTGTATGGATGTGATATTCTAGCACTGTATGGATGTGTTATTCTAGCACTGTATGGATGTGTTAGTCTAGCACTGTATGGATGTGTTATTCTAGCACTGTATGAATGTGTTAGTCTAGCACTGTATGGATGTGTTATTCTAGCACTGTATGGATGTGTTAGTCTAGCACTGTATGAATGTGTTAGTCTAGCACTGTATGGATGTGTTATTCTAGCACTGTATGGATGTGTTAGTCTAGCACTGTATGGATGTGTTATTCTAGCACTGTATGGATGTGTTAGTCTAGCACTGTATGGATGTGTTATTCTAGCACTGTATGGATATGTTATTCTAGCACTGTATGGATGTGTTATTCTAGCACTGTATGGATGTGTTATTCTAGCACTGTATGGGTGTGTTATTCTGGCACTGTATGGATGTGTTAGTCTAGCACTGTATGGATGTGTTATTCTAGCACTGTATGAATGTGTTAGTCTAGCACTGTATGGATGTGTTATTCTAGCACTGTATGGATGTGTTAGTCTAGCACTGTATGAATGTGTTAGTCTAGCACTGTATGGATGTGTTATTCTAGCACTGTATGGATGTGTTAGTCTAGCACTGTATGGATGTGTTATTCTAGCACTGTATGGATGTGTTATTCTAGCACTGTATGGATGTGTTATTCTAGCACTGTATGGATGTGTTAGTCTAGCACTGTATGGATGTGTTATTCTAGCACTGTATGGATGTGTTAGTCTAGCACTGTATGGATGTGTTATTCTAGCACTGTATGGATATGTTATTCTAGCACTGTATGGATGTGTTATTCTAGCACTGTATGGATGTGTTATTCTAGCACTGTATGGGTGTGTTATTCTGGCACTGTATGGATGTGTTAGTCTAGCACTGTATGGATGTGTTATTCTAGCACTGTATGAATGTGTTAGTCTAGCACTGTATGGATGTGTTATTCTAGCACTGTATGGATGTGTTAGTCTAGCACTGTATGAATGTGTTAGTCTAGCACTGTATGGATGTGTTATTCTAGCACTGTATGGATGTGTTAGTCTAGCACTGTATGGATGTGTTATTCTAGCACTGTATGGATGTGTTATTCTAGCACTGTATGGATGTGTTATTCTGGCACTGTATGGATGTGTAAGTCTAGCACTGTATGGATGTGTTATTCTAGCACTGTATGGATGTGTTAGTCTAGCACTGTATGGATGTGTTATTCTAGCACTGTATGGATGTGTTAGTCTAGCATTGTATGGATGTGTTATTCTAGCACTGTATGGATGTGTTATTCTAGCACTGTATGGATGTGTTATTCTGGCACTGTATGGATGTGTTATTCTAGCACTGTATGAATGTGTTAGTCTAGCACTGTATGGATGTGTTAGTCTAGCACTGTATGGATGTGTTATTCTGGCACTGTATGGATGTGTTATTCTAGCACTGTATGGCTGTGTTATTCTAGCACTGTATGGATGTGTTATTCTAGCACTGTATGAATGTGTTATTCTAGCACTGTATGGATGTGTTATTCTAGCACTGTATTGATGTGTTATTCTAGCACTGTATGGATGTGTTATTCTAGCACTGTATGAATGTGTTATTCTAGCACTGTATGGATGTGTTAGTCTAGCACTGTATGGATGTGTTATTCTAGCACTGTATGGATGTGTTATTCTAGCACTGTATAGATGTTATTCTAGCACTGTATGGATGTGTTATTCTAGCACTGTATGGCTGTGTTATTTTAGCACTGTATGGATGTGTTATTCTAGCACTGTATGAATGTGTTATTCTAGCACTGTATGGATGTGTTAGTCTAGCACTGTATGGATGTGTTATTCTAGCACTGTATGAATGTGTTAGTCTAGCACTGTATGGATGTGTTATTCTAGCACTGTATGGATGTGTTAGTCTAGCACTGTATGAATGTGTTAGTCTAGCACTGTATGGATGTGTTATTCTAGCACTGTATGGATGTGTTAGTCTAGCACTGTATGGATGTGTTATTCTAGCACTGTATGGATGTGTTATTCTAGCACTGTATGGATGTGTTATTCTAGCACTGTATGGATGTGTTATTCTAGCACTGTATGGATGTGTTATTCTGGCACTGTATGGATGTGTTAGTCTAGCACTGTATGGATGTGTTATTCTAGCACTGTATGGCTGTGTTATTCTAGCACTGTATGGATGTGTTATTCTGGCACTGTATGGATGTGTTATTCTAGCACTGTATGAATGTGTTATTCTAGCACTGTATGGATGTGTTATTCTTGCACTGTATGGATGTGTTATTCTAGCACTGTATGGATGTGTTATTCTAGCACTGTATGGATGTGTTATTCTAGCACTGTATGGATGTGTTATTCTGGCACTGTATGGATGTGTTATTCTATCACTGTATGGATGTGTTATTCTATCACTGTATGGATGTGTTATTCTGGCACTGTATGGATGTGTTATTCTAGCACTGTATGGATGTGTTATTCTGGCACTGTATGGATGTGTTATTCTATCACTGTATGGATGTGTTATTCTGGCACGGTATGGATGTGTTATTCTGGCACTGTATGGATGTGTTATTCTATCACTGTATGGATGTGTTATTCTGGCACTGTATGGCTGTGTTATTCTGGCACTGTATGGATGTGTTATTCTAGCACTGTATGGCTGTGTTATTCTGGCACTGTATGGATGTGTTATTCTATCACTGTATGGATGTGTTATTCTGGCACTGTATGGATGTGTTATTCTAGCACTGTATGGCTGTGTTATTCTAGCACTGTATGGCTGTGTTATTCTTGCACTGTATGGATGTGTTATTCTTGCACTGTATGGATGTGTTATTCTAGCACTGTATGGCTGTGTTATTCTGGCACTGTATGGATGTGTTATTCTATCACTGTATGGATGTGTTATTCTGGCACTGTATGGATGTGTTATTCTGGCACTGTATGGATGTGTTATTCTATCACTGTATGGATGTGTTATTCTGGCACTGTATGGCTGTGTTATTCTAGCACTGTATGGATGTGTTATTCTGGCACTGTATGGCTGTGTTATTCTATCACTGTATGGATGTGTTATTCTGGCACTGTATGGATGTGTTATTCTGGCACTGTATGGATGTGTTATTCTATCACTGTATGGATGTGTTATTCTAGCACTGTATGGCTGTGTTATTCTTGCACTGTATGGATGTGTTATTCTTGCACTGTATGGATGTGTTATTCTAGCACTGTATGGCTGTGTTTTTCTGGCACTGTATGGATGTGTTATTCTATCACTGTATGGATGTGTTATTCTGGCACTGTATGGATGTGTTATTCTGGCACTGTATGGATGTGTTATTCTATCACTGTATGGATGTGTTAGTCTAGCACTGTATGGATGTGTTATTCTAGCACTGTATGGATGTGTTATTCTATCACTGTATGGATGTGTTAGTCTAGCACTGTATGGATGTGTTATTCTAGCACTGTATGAATGTGTTAGTCTAGCACTGTATGGATGTGTTAGTCTAGCACTGTATGGATGTGTTATTCTGGCACTGTATGGATGTGTTATTCTAGCACTGTATGGCTGTGTTATTCTAGCACTGTATGGATGTGTTATTCTAGCACTGTATGAATGTGTTATTCTAGCACTGTATGGATGTGTTATTCTAGCACTGTATTGATGTGTTATTCTAGCACTGTATGGATGTGTTATTCTAGCACTGTATGAATGTGTTATTCTAGCACTGTATGGATGTGTTAGTCTAGCACTGTATGGATGTGTTATTCTAGCACTGTATGGATGTGTTATTCTAGCACTGTATAGATGTTATTCTAGCACTGTATGGATGTGTTATTCTAGCACTGTATGGCTGTGTTATTTTAGCACTGTATGGATGTGTTATTCTAGCACTGTATGAATGTGTTATTCTAGCACTGTATGGATGTGTTAGTCTAGCACTGTATGGATGTGTTATTCTAGCACTGTATGAATGTGTTAGTCTAGCACTGTATGGATGTGTTATTCTAGCACTGTATGGATGTGTTAGTCTAGCACTGTATGAATGTGTTAGTCTAGCACTGTATGGATGTGTTATTCTAGCACTGTATGGATGTGTTAGTCTAGCACTGTATGGATGTGTTATTCTAGCACTGTATGGATGTGTTATTCTAGCACTGTATGGATGTGTTATTCTAGCACTGTATGGATGTGTTATTCTAGCACTGTATGGATGTGTTATTCTGGCACTGTATGGATGTGTTAGTCTAGCACTGTATGGATGTGTTATTCTAGCACTGTATGGCTGTGTTATTCTAGCACTGTATGGATGTGTTATTCTGGCACTGTATGGATGTGTTATTCTAGCACTGTATGAATGTGTTAGTCTAGCACTGTATGGATGTGTTATTCTTGCACTGTATGGATGTGTTATTCTAGCACTGTATGGATGTGTTATTCTAGCACTGTATGGATGTGTTATTCTAGCACTGTATGGATGTGTTATTCTGGCACTGTATGGATGTGTTATTCTATCACTGTATGGATGTGTTATTCTATCACTGTATGGATGTGTTATTCTGGCACTGTATGGATGTGTTATTCTAGCACTGTATGGATGTGTTATTCTGGCACTGTATGGATGTGTTATTCTATCACTGTATGGATGTGTTATTCTGGCACTGTATGGATGTGTTATTCTGGCACTGTATGGATGTGTTATTCTATCACTGTATGGATGTGTTATTCTAGCACTGTATGGCTGTGTTATTCTGGCACTGTATGGATGTGTTATTCTATCACTGTATGGATGTGTTATTCTGGCACTGTATGGCTGTGTTATTCTAGCACTGTATGGCTGTGTTATTCTGGCACTGTATGGATGTGTTATTCTAGCACTGTATGGCTGTGTTATTCTAGCACTGTATGGCTGTGTTATTCTGGCACTGTATGGATGTGTTATTCTATCACTGTATGGATGTGTTATTCTGGCACTGTATGGATGTGTTATTCTGGCACTGTATGGATGTGTTATTCTATCACTGTATGGATGTGTTATTCTAGCACTGTATGGATGTGTTATTCTAGCACTGTATGGATGTGTTATTCTGGCACTGTATGGATGTGTTATTCTAGCACTGTATGGCTGTGTTATTCTAGCACTGTATGGCTGTGTTATTCTGGCACTGTATGGATGTGTTATTCTATCACTGTATGGATGTGTTATTCTATCACTGTATGGATGTGTTATTCTGGCACTGTATGGCTGTGTTATTCTAGCACTGTATGGCTGTGTTATTCTGGCACTGTATGGATGTGTTATTCTAGCACTGTATGGCTGTGTTATTCTAGCACTGTATGGCTGTGTTATTCTAGCACTGTATGGCTGTGTTATTCTGGCACTGTATGGATGTGTTATTCTATCACTGTATGGCTGTGTTATTCTAGCACTGTATGGCTGTGTTATTCTGGCACTGTATGGATGTGTTATTCTAGCACTGTATGGCTGTGTTATTCTAGCACTGTATGGCTGTGTTATTCTGGCACTGTATGGATGTGTTATTCTATCACTGTATGGATGTGTTATTCTGGCACTGTATGGATGTGTTATTCTGGCACTGTATGGATGTGTTATTCTATCACTGTATGGATGTGTTATTCTGGCACTGTATGAATGTGTTATTCTAGCACTGTATGGCTGTGTTATTCTTGCACTGTATGGATGTGTTATTCTTGCACTGTATGGATGTGTTATTCTATCACTGTATGGATGTGTTATTCTATCACTGTATGGCTGTGTTATTCTAGCACTGTATGGCTGTGTTATTCTGGCACTGTATGGATGTGTTATTCTATCACTGTATGGATGTGTTATTCTGGCACTGTATGGATGTGTTATTCTGGCACTGTATGGATGTGTTATTCTATCACTGTATGGATGTGTTATTCTGGCACTGTATGAATGTGTTATTCTAGCACTGTATGGATGTGTTATTCTGGCACTGTATGGATGTGTTATTCTATCACTGTATGGATGTGTTATTCTATCACTGTATGGATGTGTTATTCTAGCACTGTATGGCTGTGTTATTCTTGCACTGTATGGATGTGTTATTCTTGCACTGTATGGATGTGTTATTCTAGCACTGTATGGCTGTGTTATTCTGGCACTGTATGGATGTGTTATTCTATCACTGTATGGATGTGTTATTCTGGCACTGTATGGATGTGTTATTCTGGCACTGTATGGATGTGTTATTCTATCACTGTATGGATGTGTTATTCTGGCACTGTATGGATGTGTTAGTCTAGCACTGTATGGCTGTGTTATTCTAGCACTGTATGGCTGTGTTATTCTTGCACTGTATGGATGTGTTATTCTTGCACTGTATGGATGTGTTAGTCTAGCACTGTATAGCTGTGTTATTCTAGCACTGTATGGATGTGTTATTCTGGCACTGTATGGATGTGTTATTCTATCACTGTATGGATGTGTTATTCTGGCACTGTATGGATGTGTTATTCTAGCACTGTATGGATGTGTTAGTCTAGCACTGTATGGATGTGTTATTCTAGCACTGTATGGATGTGTTATTCTAGCACTGTATGGATGTGTTATTCTAGCACTGTATGGATGTGTTATTCTGGCACTGTATGGATGTGTTAGTCTAGCACTGTATGGATGTGTTATTCTAGCACTGTATGGCTGTGTTATTCTAGCACTGTATGGATGTGTTATTCTGGCACTGTATGGATGTGTTATTCTAGCACTGTATGTATGTGTTAGTCTAGCACTGTATGGATGTGTTATTCTTGCACTGTATGGATGTGTTATTCTAGCACTGTATGGATGTGTTATTCTAGCACTGTATGGATGTGTTATTCTAGCACTGTATGGATGTGTTATTCTGGCACTGTATGGATGTGTTATTCTATCACTGTATGGATGTGTTATTCTATCACTGTATGGATGTGTTATTCTGGCACTGTATGGATGTGTTATTCTAGCACTGTATGGATGTGTTATTCTGGCACTGTATGGATGTGTTATTCTATCACTGTATGGATGTGTTATTCTGGCACTGTATGGATGTGTTATTCTGGCACTGTATGGATGTGTTATTCTATCACTGTATGGATGTGTTATTCTAGCACTGTATGGCTGTGTTATTCTGGCACTGTATGGATGTGTTATTCTATCACTGTATGGATGTGTTATTCTGGCACTGTATGGCTGTGTTATTCTAGCACTGTATGGCTGTGTTATTCTGGCACTGTATGGATGTGTTATTCTAGCACTGTATGGCTGTGTTATTCTAGCACTGTATGGCTGTGTTATTCTGGCACTGTATGGATGTGTTATTCTATCACTGTATGGATGTGTTATTCTGGCACTGTATGGATGTGTTATTCTGGCACTGTATGGATGTGTTATTCTATCACTGTATGGATGTGTTATTCTAGCACTGTATGGATGTGTTATTCTAGCACTGTATGGATGTGTTATTCTGGCACTGTATGGATGTGTTATTCTAGCACTGTATGGCTGTGTTATTCTAGCACTGTATGGCTGTGTTATTCTGGCACTGTATGGATGTGTTATTCTATCACTGTATGGATGTGTTATTCTATCACTGTATGGATGTGTTATTCTGGCACTGTATGGCTGTGTTATTCTAGCACTGTATGGCTGTGTTATTCTGGCACTGTATGGATGTGTTATTCTAGCACTGTATGGCTGTGTTATTCTAGCACTGTATGGCTGTGTTATTCTGGCACTGTATGGATGTGTTATTCTATCACTGTATGGATGTGTTATTCTGGCACTGTATGGATGTGTTATTCTGGCACTGTATGGATGTGTTATTCTATCACTGTATGGATGTGTTATTCTGGCACTGTATGGCTGTGTTATTCTGGCACTGTATGGATGTGTTATTCTAGCACTGTATGGCTGTGTTATTCTAGCACTGTATGGCTGTGTTATTCTGGCACTGTATGGATGTGTTATTCTATCACTGTATGGATGTGTTATTCTGGCACTGTATGGATGTGTTATTCTGGCACTGTATGGATGTGTTATTCTATCACTGTATGGATGTGTTATTCTAGCACTGTATGGATGTGTTATTCTAGCACTGTATGGCTGTGTTATTCTTGCACTGTATGGATGTGTTATTCTTGCACTGTATGGATGTGTTATTCTAGCACTGTATGGCTGTGTTATTCTGGCACTGTATGGATGTGTTATTCTATCACTGTATGGATGTGTTATTCTGGCACTGTATGGATGTGTTATTCTGGCACTGTATGGATGTGTTATTCTATCACTGTATGGATGTGTTATTCTGGCACTGTATGGATGTGTTAGTCTAGCACTGTATGGCTGTGTTATTCTAGCACTGTATGGCTGTGTTATTCTTGCACTGTATGGATGTGTTATTCTTGCACTGTATGGATGTGTTAGTCTAGCACTGTATAGCTGTGTTATTCTAGCACTGTATGGATGTGTTATTCTGGCACTGTATGGATGTGTTATTCTATCACTGTATGGATGTGTTATTCTGGCACTGTATGGATGTGTTATTCTAGCACTGTATGGATGTGTTAGTCTAGCACTGTATGGATGTGTTATTCTAGCACTGTATGGATGTGTTATTCTAGCACTGTATGGATGTGTTATTCTATCACTGTATGGATGTGTTATTCTGGCACTGTATGGATGTGTTATTCTAGCACTGTATGGCTGTGTTATTCTTGCACTGTATAGATGTGTTAGTCTAGCACTGTATGGATGTGTTATTCTAGCACTGTATGGCTGTGTTATTCTTGCACTGTATGGATGTGTTAGGCTAGCACTGTATGGCTGTGTTATTCTTGCACTGTATGGATGTGTTTGTCTAGCACTGTATAGCTGTGTTATTCTAGCACTGTATGGCTGTGTTGTGTGAGCACTATGTACAGTACTTTTATACTGGCTTTTTATGGCTGTGTTATGTATAGCACTGTTATTAGGACACTTTGTTGCTTTGTCATTTGGCAATAGACCTTTTTTCCATCATTTTTAGCTGTACAATTTTCGCCATTCATTTATAGCGCTGTAGATAATATATTCCCTACATTTCCCATACCCCTCAGCTCTTTTCCTGCTGTAAGTGCAAGTTTTTAAATGCAAATATTTTACGACCCCATAGGCTTTAATGATAGCCTGACCGATGTGAAAGGCATCTGTGGCTAATCCTTCGGGAGCGTGGCGTTGGATCTCCTTCCAAACCAAAATGAAATCACACATTCCCTAATTGCTTTACCATGAGAGGGTCAGCAGCATCACTGCCGGCTTCGCTCGCTGCCTACTGCTAAACGTATGGCGGACGCCGCAGCGGATGACAGGTTCCCTATAAAGACAAAAAGCAAAAAACAAAAAGTGGAATCTCCTGGATTAAAAATTGTCCCCCTGCAGGGGATGAGTGAGGAAAGTGAAGATGTCTGATTAATGTAAAAGGCAAATCCCCTCAAAATTGTCTCAAACCGGAGGAGCAACTTGAAACAATATGGCTGAAAATGACTGTAGCACCGAGCAACTGCAAAAGGGCCAGTGACAGGTCATATGGTTAAACATTGCATCATGCTTTATATTATACAGTTTACTCCAGTCACACCCAGAGCTGCAGTCAGAGTTCTGTTTGCTGCAGTAAAAATAGTCCAAGTTCCAGCTCAGGGGATCGTGAAGCTGAAGTGCAGGACTTTGCTCTGGCCCAGCCTGGGGTGCAGCAATGAGTCAATGAGCCACCGAGTGAGAGTTGCACAAATGAAACGCGTAAGCGTCGTTTTCCTTACAGCTGTCTGTCACAAACTTACCAGTCCGGGCCCCAGCGGCGAGACCTCCAGCTTCTGCGCCAGGAAAGACGCTCTGCAATGCCACGCCCCCTGGTGACGCGGCCGCATCCTTAGTAACAGGATGCAATGCTCTGCTTCTCCTTGCAGCGAGCGTGTCCTGGAGGAGACTAGCAGTGGGCTGATTGCTCAGCTGCTCCATCCCTATGTGTTATGTCCTGACTAATGGAGTGCCGAGTCATGGATCTACCAGGTTCTGTTCCTGGGACTCGGTGCTCTATTTAAACACCTTCCTGGCCATACACCAGTGCCAGTTCTAGGTTTTTACTCCCTAGCTGTGCTCCTAGTTCTGTTCTGTGCGCATTTGGATTGCTTATTGGATTGACCTCGGCTCGCCTTTGACCACTCTCTGTCTCGTGATTTGGTACTGTGTTTCCCGCCTGGTTCTGACTTCGACTTGGCTATTCTGACTACCCTCTGTCATCTGCTTTGGTACTGCATTGTCCACCCAGTTCTGACCCATTCCTATACGACTTTGTCTTTGTGTAGTTTCTTCTCTGTGTATGTGTCTGTCTTGCACTGTAGAAGAGTAGGGAACGTCAACCAGTTGCAGACCTGCCATCTAGAGCTTGCACTAAAAGTAGGCAAAGAAAGCGGGCTAGGGCACGGTTAGGGCTCACTGTCTGTGTGTTCCTGCCTACTGTGCTGACAATGTCTTTGTTGGATTGTAAAGAGTAACTAAACTTTATAAAAAGTTTTTTTAAATGTTCCAAATGCCCTAAAAATAATTTTTCTAATATACTTTATTAACAGATTTTGCCTTTTTAGTAAAGAAATTGCCAGCGCAATTTCTAGTGCACTTTAAATTCATCACATTCTCACTTTGCTGACTTCTCAGTGGTACACGGAGTATGGATTTCTGGCACTGTAGGAGCACACATGGCTGCTCCTGCCTGCGGACACTATGCTCAGCTAATCCTGGCGTACCACAAATGATGCCAGAGCAGAGCGGGCACAGGCAGATACAGCCATGTGTGCTCCTGCCCATACACTGCTACAGTGCAAGGAATCTGTGCTCCATGCACTGCTGAGAAGTCAGTGATGTGTGAATATAATGAATGTAAAGTGCAGTACAATCCAGGACTTTAGTAAGAAGGTAAAAGTAAATAAGAAAAAATAGAAAATTTGAAAAAAAGTTTAAAAATTTCAATACAAGTTTAGTTACTCTTTAACTTATTCCAAATAAAAAATATTTCTGATTGTGACTCCTGGACGGCTTACCAACAATTGCTGCATTTCAGCTGCACTGCACTGAAACATGAGACAAGCACAGAATGAAGCTTTGGGTGTGACTGGAGAATAATATGATATCAGTGTTATATGAAGATTTAAACTCTGAAATATTATAACATTGTTTGTTAAAAGTGGAGTTTTGGGGCACTGTATATAGAGGCTGTCTACCTGGGGCACTGTACAGGTGAAACTTGAAAAATTAGAATATAGTGAAAAAGTCAATTTATTTCAGTAATGCTAATTAAAATTAGAATATTGTGAAAAGGTTCAGTATTCTCGGCTCAAAGTGTCAGACTCTAGTCAGCTAATTAGTCCATACCCCCTGAGCAAAGGGGACCTGAGATTGTGACGTTGGGGTTTTCATAAACTGTAAGCCATAATCATCCAAATTATACCAAATAAAGGCTTGAAATATCTCGCTTTGCCTGTAATGAGTCTCAGATGTTAGTTTCACCTTTTAAGTTGCATTACTGAAATAAATGAACTTTGCACGATATTCAAATTTTTCGAGTTTCACCTGTATATGAGGGCTCTCTCTACTTGGAAAGGAGAGTATGTAGGGGATATTTCTAGCTGTCTAGCTTTTTATTTAGGCACTGTATATGCGGGTCTCTCTTTACTCAGGATACTGTATATGGGGGCTTTACCTAATTCTGATACTGTATATGGGGGTCTCTCTTTACTCAGGGCACTGTATATGGGGGGCTTCCATAGCTTTCTATAGCTCTGGTACTGTATATTGGGGTTCTCTTTACTTTGGTCAATGTATATTGAGGCTCTCTACGGTTTGAGCACTGTATATGGGGCTCTGTTTACCTGGGGAGCTCTATATGACGGCTCTCTCTAAGTGGAGTCTTTCTACTTGTGACAATGTATATAGGGGATCTTTCCGCAACTGTATATGGAGGCTCTCTAGCTGAAGCACAGTAAATAGGGCCCCTATCTATCTAGGAACTGTGTATGGGGGCTTTCTGTAGCTCTGGTACTGTACATTGGGGCTCTCTCTACTTTGGTCAATGTACAGTACAGACCAAAAGTTTGGACACACCTTCTCATTCAAAGAGTTTTCTTTATTTTCATGACTATGAAAATTGTAGATTCACACTGAAGGCATCAAAACTATGAATTAACACATGTGGAATTATATACATAACAAACAAGTGTGAAACAACTGAAAATATGTCATATTCTAGATTCTTCAAAGTAGCCCCCCTTTTGCTTTGATTACTGCTTTGCACACTCTTGCCATTCTCTTGATGAGCTTCAAGAGGTAGTCACCTGAAATGGTCTTCCAAGAGTCTTGAAGGAGTTCCCAGAGATGCTTCGCACTTGTTGGCCCTTTTGCCTTCACTCTGCGGTCCAGCTCACCCCAAATCATCTCGATTGGGTTCAGATCCAGTGACTGTGGAGGCCAGGTCATCTGGCGCAGCACCCCATCACTCTCCTTCATGGTCAAATAGCCCTTACACAGCCTGGAGGTGTGTTTGGGGTCATTGTCCTGTTGAAAAATAAATGATGGTCCAACTAAACGCAAACCGGATGGAATAGCATGCCGCTGCAAGATGCTGTGGTAGCCATGCTGGTTCAGTATGCCTTCAATTTTGAATAAATCCCCAACAGTGTCACCAGCAAAGCACCCCCACACCATCACACCTCCTGCTCCATGCTTCACGGTGGGAACCAGGTATGTAGAGTCCATCCGTTCACCTTTTCTGCGTCACACAAAGACACGGTGGTTGGAGCCAAAGATGTCTAATGTCCATTCCTTGTGTTCTTTAGCCCAAACAAGTCTCTTCTGCTTGTTGCCTGTCCTTAGCAGTGGTTTCCTAGCAGATATTCTACCATGAAGGCCTGATTCACACAGTCTCCTCTTAACAGTTGTTCTAGAGATGTGTCTGCTGCTAGAACTCTGGGTGGCATTGACCTGGTCTCTAATCTGAGCTGCTGTTAACCTGCGATTTCTGAGGCTGGTGACTCGGATGAACTTATCCTCCACAGCAGAGGTGACTCTTGGTCTTCCTTTCCTGGAGCGGTCCGCATGTGAGACAGTTTCTTTGTAGCGCTTGATGGTTTTTGTGACTGCACTTGGGGACACTTTCAAAGTTTTCCCAATTTTTCGGACTGACTGACCTTCATTTCTTAAAGCAATGATGGCCTCTCGTTTTTCTTTACTTAGCTGCTTTTTTCTTGCCATAATACAAATTCTAACAGTCTATTCAGTAGGACTATCAGCTGTGTATCCACCTGACTTCTCCGCAACTGATGGTCCCAACCCCATTTATAAGGCAAGAAATCCCACTAATTAAACCTGACAGGGCACACCTGTGAAGTGAAGACCATTTCAGGTGACTACCTCTTAAAGCTCATCAAGAGAATGCCAAGAGTGTGCAAAGCAGTAATCAAAGCAAAAGGTGGCTACTTTGAAGAACCTAGAATATGACATATTTTTAGTTGTTTCACACTTGTTTGTTATGTATATAATTCCACATGTGTTAATTCATTGTTTTGATGCAATCTACAATTTTCATAGTCAAGAAAACTCTTTGAATGAGAAGGTGTGTCCAAACTTTTGGTCTGTACTGTATATAGGTGATCTCTCTAGCTGTGCATACAGTACCCCAGGTAGAGATCTTTCTCTACCTGGGGTACTGTATATAGCGTCTCTCTCTACCTGTGGCACTATATATAGGGTCTCTACTTGTGGCACTATATATAGCGTCTCTCTCTAACTGGGGTACTGTAAATTAAGACACTATTTCCTGGGGTAAGTAAGGCCCCTCGCAAAAGGACCTGCGCTGATGTCATCGAGCTCACCATGTGGTGACGTCAGCGCAGGTCCTGCAAGAAGAAGAAAGAAGACGACAACACCTGCGCGATCAAGTGGATGAGGTGAGTAATTTTTTTTATCATTTTTTAACCCTTAATGGAAATTTTACTTAGCATTTTGAATTAAAGAATGCTATTATTTTCCATTATAACCATGTTATAATTGAAAATAATAAAGGGAATGGACCTCATCCCGATTTATTATCATCTCCTTAGCAACCATCCGTGAAAATCGCATTGCATCCACACTTGCTTGCAGGTGCGATGCGATTTTCAAGCAGCCCCATTCAATTCAATGGGGCCTGCATTGCGTGAAAAATGCAGAACATAGAACATGCTGCATCACTTGTGCGTTGTGTGAAAAACATCGCTCATGTACATAGCCCCATTGAAATGAATGGCTTCAGTGCGGGTGCAATGCGTTCACGTCACGCATTGCAAACCCACGGAAAACTCGCCCGTGTGAAAGGGGCCTAAAGCATGTTCTGCTGATCTGTATTTTGAGATAGAGGGTTAAGTTGAATTTTCCGTATTTGCCCTGGGGCACCTATTCCCACCTCTGGCCATAGAACTAAAGTGACCAGCAAGACTCACTTTGATACATTGTTTCATGGCCCCCGGGTCCCATATCTCTTACATGGTGGGCTCATGATCATATAGCTGTGACCTGGGTCCCATCCTTCCCACATTGCTAATTATGAGCAGAAAGTTCATTAGGTGTGGACTGTAAATCCCATCACTCTGATTGCCCCTCAGTAATGGGGCGAGCGTCGGTGGACGGGTCACTCGCCAGCTGTAAGTCTGCAGGTATAAAACGCAGCGATGGCAGCTCACAATAAACACAAACTTCTCACTTCCTTCAGGGAAAGACGAATCAGGAAATATTGGAGCCAGTGGGGATTATTCATCTTCTCTTCATTAAATTTACCTTCTTGTGCAAGTCTAATGGATCCCAGGAATAATAACGTCCCTGTCTGCGCTTTATATAGTCCGGGAACCGACTCCGGTGCTGCAGCCAATTTGTCTCACTAATGGTGTTGATTTTAGCCTTTTGAGACTCTTCTCCCCTGGAGGCCTGATCCGGCGTTGAGGGGCAGCCATGGTATTTAAATTATTGGGGGGGGGGGGGGGCTTATTGTGCATACAGCTTTATTGTGAATGAAGAGAAACCCTGTTATTTTCCTAATTTTTTAGAGCCCTAAAGGGCCAATCTACTTGGTTATGAGATGGATCCTCTATTCCTCTAGTCATTTTTAGCTTCTTTTTTTTTCCAGAAACAGCGCCACTTCTGTCCATAGGTTGGGTCCAGTATTGCAGCTCCAGTGAAGTAAATGGGACTGAGCTGCAATACCACACACAACCTGAGGACAAGTGTGGAGCTGTTTTTCTTATCTTGTACAACCTCTTTAAATCTCTTCTCGTCTCGCCAAGTCCTACTCCACTGCTAGGAATGTGGAGATGAAAGGTGTAATGATCAGGACCCGCTTTTGCTATATGAAAGAGAATCTGCCACGTTTTTAGCCCTGAAGACCATTACACATGGGTCTGACCCAGAGGTGGGCACAAAGAGCAGAGGGTCTTCATACAAAAACAAGACATGGGCTCCTTGGTCTCCACAATCTCAGTGTCCTAACTATGTTGCAGTCAGTAGATCTGCATGGGGTCCATCAAAATTCTACACCAGGCTAGTGAAGAAGATGAAGAGCTCCCTTTCCTCCTAAAAATATTACTCTAAAGCCTCATGCACACGAACGTATTTTCTTTCCGTGTGCGTTCAGTTTTTTTGCGGACCGTATACAGAACCATTCATTTAAAAAAAAAAAAAAAAACTGAAGTTACCCCGTGTGCATTCCGTTCCCAAATGTCCGTATTTCCATTCCGCAAAAAAATAGAACATGTCCTATTATTGTCCGCATTACGGACAAAGATAGCACTGTTCTATTAGGGGCCAGCTGTTCCGTTCCGCAAAATACGGAATGCACACGGACGTCATCCGTATTTTTTGCGGATCTTTTTTTTTTTTTGCAGACCGCTAAATACATACGGTCATGTGCATGAGGCCTGAGTTCCCTGCTGTAGATGAGAATGTGTTGAATCTCTGTGAGCTAAGCAGACCAGACCTCAGATTTTACCTGTACTGATACATTGTAACAAACTATTGGGACAGGAAAAACATGTGTGCTGCTGATGTCTTTAGGTTACAGAGGATTATATACATTTAAAGGCAATGTATACTGTTGGGACCTTTTATTTTTTTTGCATTCTACTTATCCTGGGCTAGAAATAATTTTCCAATTGGTGTTTATTAAAACTTTTCTGCAGTTTGTCTTCTACACCTTTCAGTTTCACTGCAACATCCTCTCCATAGAAACTATGAGCAGCATGCTGATAATACCTCTCTTCTCTCAAGATGGATTATAGCAGTGAATTTAAGGGTGAGTGATCAGTGCAGGAGGCACTGAGAGAGGAGAAGACATGGCTCATAAGTGGAGAAAGAGGCATTTTCCTTGATAACATATATTACAGAGTTTCTTATATTTGCTTGTCATTTGGATTTATGCAAAGTTTGTTGAAGGAACAGTGACTACTTGAGGCATATCCAGTCTTTATGGTGGGATAACACTTTTTATAAAGTATTGCTGTGTTTGCAGAATGTTTCTACCCTTGAAAACATCCTGCGCAGTGAAAATACAATGGGACAAAGTAATACAAAGTGTCAAATGTCAAAACTGATTCTATTTTTAATTTGCATGGATGTATGGACATTTCGGTTGCTACATTGTGGTCTCGGTAACTGCTGTTGGAAAGAAATGTTGCAAAATAAATAAAATGTTGCAAAATAAGCCACACCCCCAAACTGAAAACTGGCAGCATGAGGAGACTATGCAAAAAGTTCATATTAAACTTGCACTATTTCTACAACAAAGTAACAAAGTAAATAAATGCCCCCCCCCCCCCAATTGAATATTTGTATCAACCTCCTATAAAAACACGAGTCAGATGTGGATTTAATATCGATGCTTGTTTATGAGACATTATAAGCAGCTCAGGTCTAATCTGCTCAGACTGTGTGATGGGACGCGGACACGCTGGCTCTGATAGGCACCGACTTAACTGCGGCTTTCTTGTCTCGCTCTGAGCAATTTTATGAACATTAATTGGAGCCTGAGCAGGAAATGAAGGGCTCTTGGAACGAGGCCTTTTGACCTTTAATTCCTTTTTTAATAAAATCATTAAAAGCGACCTTCTCCATATGAGGGGCTCCGGGAAAACGGAGAAACAATTCAATGCAGCAAAGCATAAACATCTAATATGTTTGCGCAGAATCCCCCGCTGAAGGCCCCAACAAATTGATGCTGGCAGCGCGGGCGAGGTTCCTCCTAATGAAGTCGACTGCCGCGTTCCCTTGTTTCATAATCTTCAAAGGAGGCCCAATTAAATGATATAAAAGAATAGTCATTGTGGAAAGACTGGCAGGGTTAACCCTTTAGGGGAGTGTAACACAGCAGATATGAGGATGAGTCCCAGTCCCAAAGGGCCTCCCTTTATCTGAAGATTTGTGGACACTTGGGATCATGGCTGTTGCTGGAGAATCTGAAGGAGAGCAGGAGATGTACTAATACCATCATAGGATGCCTTAAAGGGGTTGTTTCATTTGGGAAATCAGATAGGTGCAGGTCTCAGAGGTCTTAAACGTGCCTACGAAAGTGAAGGAGAGTGCAACGTGCATATGCTGCATGCTTTTCGGAAGTCCCATAGAAATGAATGGAGGACGCAGTATGCAATTGCCGCCACCGCTCCTTTCACTTCTATGGGGCTTGTAGAAATAGCTGAACCAGTGCTTAGCTGTTTTCGGCAGTCCTGTAGAAATGAATGGAGGGTGTCTGCACATGCGAGGCTGCTCTCAGCTCACTTCAGGGTCTCATTCTGCAGAGGTGGGACCCACACCTATCTGACATTGGTGGCATAGCCTAGCAAAATTGTTTCAGATGAGACAATTCTATGGGAGCAGCGTTTGGTGGTGGACGGACCCCGGGAAATCCGTAGTCCTCCAGCCACAGCGCTCCCCACTTCGTTCTCGTTGTAGCGGTGGGACCCGCACCTATCAGACAATCGGAGCATATCCTAGAGATATGCCCCCCATTGTCTGAGATGGGAATACCCCTTTAAGGCTAAGTTCACATTTCAGTTATTTGGTCAGTTATTTCCATCAGTGATTGTGAGCTAAAACCAGGTGGGGGTCAAGAACACAGAACAGGTGCAGATCTTTCTCTGTGGGGGCTTCTCTACTGGCTTTGGTTCAAATAACTGACCAAATAACTGAAGTGTGGACTTAGCCTTAGGCCTCATGTATACGGCTCGGCCGTGCCCCTATTGCGGTCTGCAAACAGCGCAACCACAATATACGGGCCCCGGCTATTTATGCACCGAATTATGGATGCAGACCTATTCACTTGAATGGGTCCGCAATCCAAAAGGTGCGGTGCGGAACGGAGACACGGAACCCCATGGAAACACTATGGAGTGCTTCTGTGGGATTTCGCTCCGTGCCTCCGCACCACAAAAAATAGAACATGTTCTATTTTTTTGCGGTGCAGACAGACCAACTTGAATGGGTCTGGATCCGTCTACGGCAGCCGCACGGATGGTGCCTGTGCATTGGAGACAGCAAATTGCCATCCCCAATGCACAGAACGGCCGCGTGCATGAGGCATTAAAGGGGTGTTCTCTTCTCACACACTTTGATTTGTCACAAGTGTCTGATAGAGGCATCTCCCACCTCTGGGACATGCACCTACCTCTAGACTTAGATCAACTGGCCCCATCCAGCCTCATCTTGCCCCATTCGCTGCCTTTATCAGGCTGTGAGAGAGCAGCAGATTTGCAGGAACAGCCGAGCTCAACGTGCTACATTCTTTTCACTTCTATGGAAGTTCCTGAAACAGAGTAGCACAGCGTAGTAAACTGGGCTGGATGCCGCCGCCGCCTGCAGAATAGGGTCGAGTGAGGTGGAACCTGCATCAGCACCTATCCTGCTGATATGCCATGAATGTCTGTGAGACCCCTTTACGAAAATCTGGCGAAGTTTATGATGTATGTGATTCATGTCTCTTTTCTAGATACTTTTGAAAACTAAAACGGGTGCACATTTCCTGGCCACTTTTTGTGGTGCATTTGCTACTGAAATCTCATTGCTCTTATGCATGTCTGTTAATATATAATATATAATTCTTCTTTTCCTGTTCTTAAAATCACCACCAACATGATAATAGTAATAAAGAGTAATGATAATAATGATAGTGTTAATAATAAATATGACGATATCTAGTGATAGAACCACTAAAATAACATTTCTTTCATTCAGAAATGTGACTTTCTGGATTATGACATTTCCTTTTTTTTCCCATTTTTGTGTTATTTAAAAATAACTCCCCGGCTCTATATCTCTGCACCTTCCACAGCACAATAGATACTGATAATCTGAGTGATTCCACTGACATAATGCCATAAATCAGTCATAAAGTTGCAGAAGTTCAAGTTGAAGTTGTGGAGCGTGGTTGTGTGCGGAACATCCCGTGCGTCATCCGCAGATACTCCCTGACTCGACTCTTCCTCTCCCCGGAGAGACCAATGGTGAGAACTTGTCAGATTTTATCTTGGAATCTTTTATTTTGGAAATATCAAACTGGAAAAGGATTCATTTATCTAAACTGTGGCCCCGTCTTCCTGTAAGGACTCCTTTCTGCTGTAAACAGGACGGCACCTACTCCGCGACGAGCCGCACTGGAAGGTCACTACTACTATTTTTATGGCTTACAAAGCAGAATATTTAGCCATTGAGGCATTTTCTTCAAGAAGCTCCAACTTTGTGTTTAATATATATATAAAAATAAAATCTATCTATCATTATTGGATAATCTATATATCTGGAAAAATAGGGCCCACAGTAGGCCTATAGGCCTGACAACATCCAACAGTCCCCCTTATGATTGGTCAGTAAGTCCTAAAGCTATTTATACAGTCGCAGGAAAAAGTATGTGAACCCTTTGGAATTATTTGGATTTCTGCACAAATTGGTCATAAAATGTGATCTGATCTTCATCTAAGTCACAACAATAGACAATCACAGTCTGTTTAAACTTATAACACACAAATAATTAAATGTTACCATGTTTTTATTGAACACACCATGTAAACATTCACAGTGCAGGTGGAAAAAGTATGTGAACCCCTAGACTAATGACATCTCTAAGAGCTAATTGGAGTGAGGTGTCAACCAACTGGAGTCCAATCAATGAGATGAGATTGGAGGTGTTGGTTACAGCTGCCCTGCCCTATAAAAAAAATCACACACCAGTTCTGGGTTTGCTTTTCACAAGAAGCATTGCCTGATGTGAATGATGCCTCGCACAAAAGAGCTCTCAGAAGACCTACGATTATTAATTGTTGAATTGCATAAAGCTGGAAAGGGTTATAAAAGTATCTCCAAAAGCCTTGCTGTTCATCAGTCCACGGTAAGACAAATTGGCTATAAATGGAGAAAGTTCAGCACTGCTGCTACTCTCCCTAGGAGTGTCCGTCCGGTAAAGATGACTGCGAGAGCACAGTGCAGACTGCTCAATGAGTGTCATGGAACCATGAACCAGACGTACAACAAGAGATAAGTGGAAATAAGAAGGCTTTATTGAAAATCAAGCCGTAAGCAAAAGTCCAAACGGATGGCTAAACCGAAGCAGGGTCTTGCGTAGACAGAGGTCAGGAACCAGAAGGGTAGTCAGACGAAGCCTGGATCAGGAACCAGCAGGGTAGTCAGACGAAGCCGGGATCAGGAACCAACGGGGTAGTCAGACGAGGCCAGGATCAGGAACCAGAAGCAGCAGCAGTCTTAGAAGCATGTGAACACAGGAGGACCAAGCAAGGAACTGAAGCCACAGACCTCCTATATATATGAGCTAGGCATCCAGCTCCTCCCAGTGGGAAGGAGAAGCCGCAGGGTGGAAGGCTACAAGAAACCCAGAAACCAAGATGGCCGCCAGCACATGTCAAACGAAGGAGAACAGTAAGAAGGTAAGACCATGACAGTACCTCCCCCTCAAGGGCCCCTCCTCCGCGGAGTAAGGAACGGTTTCTGAGGGAAGTGTGCGTGGAAGGCTCGGAGCAAAGCAGGAGCATGGACATCTGCGGAGGGAACCCAGGAACGCTCCTCTGGACCATAACCACGCCAATGGACCAAAAACTGCAACCGACCGCGGACCAGGCGTGAGTCCAGGATATTGCTCACCTCATATTCCTCACGATTGCCCACTTGGACCGGACGGGGCCGAGGAACCGAGGAAGTGAAACGATTACACACCAATGGCTTCAACAGGGAGACATGAAACACGTTGGAGATCCGCATGCCAGGAGGAAGCGCAAGGGCATAGGCTACCGGGTTTACCCTGCGAAGCACTCGGAAGGGACCAACAAAGCGAGGCGCCAGCTTGGGAGTGGGCACTCGAAGGTTGAGGTTGCGGGTGGACAACCATACACGGTCTCCGACCTGGTAGGAAGGAGCGGGCGCTCGTCTGCGATCAGCCTGGAGTCTCTGGCGCTGCGCAGAGACCTCAAGGGACCTCTGGATCTGTACCCAAGAAGCACGTAGGACGGAAAGGTGATCCTCCACAGCCGGAATATCCTGGGGAGAGAATACCTCCGGTAACACGGCAGGTTGGAACCCATAATTGGCCATGAAGGGAGACGTCCCAGAGGAAGAGTTCACCGCCGTGTTCCTGGCAAACTCAGCCCAAGGCAGGAGGTCAACCCAATTGTCTTGGTGATCGGAGACATAGCAACGAAGGAATTGCTCCAAGGTCTGATTGGATCGTTCTGCGGCCCCATTGGACTGAGGGTGGTAGGCCGAGGAGAAAGAGAGATGAATCCCCAACTGGGAGCAAAAGGCGCGCCAGAACCTGGACACAAACTGACTCCCCCGATCCGACACAATCTCCTTGGGCAAACCGTGCAACCGGAAGACCTCCCTGGCGAAAATCGTGGCCAACTCTTTTGCAGAGGGTAACTTCTTGAGAGGAACACAGTGGCACATTTTGGAAAACCGATCCACAATCATGAGAATGACCGTATGGCCTCGGGATGCAGGGAGGTCCACAATGAAATCCATCCCCAGGTGTGACCATGGGCGCTCCCCGGTGGCTATGGGTTGCAAAAGGCCCAACGGAAGGTGCCGAGGGGACTTACTCTGGGCACAAACGGAGCATGCCGCTACATATGCGGCGATGTCGGAACGTAGAGAAGGCCACCAGAACAGACGTGAAACAGCCCAGGACAGCTGATTCTTTCCAGGATGCCCCGCGGCCTTGGAGTTATGGTAGGTTCGCAACAACCGAGTGCGCAACTCCTCAGGCACAAAACACCTGCCGTTGGGTCTCCCAGAGGGAGCACCAGATTGAGCCGCCAAAATCTGCTCACCCAGGGGAGAGGTCAGGCTGGTGCGAATGGCGGCCAGGATCTGATTCGGAGGTATGACCGAAGTCGGAATCGACTCCTCCCCGGACAGCTCGGAGTACTGCCGTGATAAGGCATCCGCTCTGATGTTCTTGGAACCGGGTAGGTAGGAGACCACGTAATTAAAACGTGACAAGAACAGAGCCCATCTGGCCTGACGTGGTGTCAATCTCTTGGCCTCAGAAAGGTAGGTCAGATTCTTGTGGTCCGTCAGGATGAGAACCGGAACCACCGAATCCTCGAGCAAGTGCCTCCATTCTTTAAGGGCCTGCACGATGGCCAATAACTCCCTGTCACCAATCTGATAGTTGCACTCCGCGGAAGACAGTTTCCTGGAGTAAAACCCACAAGGAAGCAGAGGACCCTCTGGTGTTCTACGCTGAGACAGAAGGGCGCCTACTCCCGTCTCAGACGCGTCCACCTCGAGGACAAAGGGCAACCCAGGGTTGGGATGCGACAGAATCGGAGCCGACACAAAGGCGGACTTTAGAGCCTCAAAAGCTCGGATGGCCTTGAGCGGCCAGACCTGGAAATTACTGCCCTTCCTAGTCAGATCCGTGAGGGGCTTGGCTAGCATAGAAAAGTCCCTGATGAACTTCCGATAATAATTGGCGAAGCCCAAAAAGCACTGCAGGGCACGGAGACCACTGGGCTGGGGCCACTGTAAGACAGCCGAAACCTTCTCAGGATCCATGGAGAACCCCTCAGCGGAAATGATGTAACCTAAGAAGGTTACCTGGGATCGGTGAAATTCGCATTTCTCAAGCTTACCGAACAGCCTGTTCTCTCGTAACCGTTGCAACACTCGTCTGACATCCATAATGTGGGCCTCCATGGATTCAGAATATACCAAGATGTCATCCAAATAGACCACCACACACTGCTGCAACAGGTCACGGAAAACATCGTTGATGAATTCCTGGAAGACTGCGGGCGCATTGCACAACCCAAAGGGCATAACCAAGGATTCATAATGACCGGTCCTGGTGTTAAACGCGGTCTTCCACTCATCGCCCGCCTTGATCCTTACCAGGTTATATGCCGCCCTCAGGTCGAGTTTGGTAAAGACCGTGGCCCCTTTGAGGCGATCGAACAGCTCGGAAATCAATGGTATCGGGTAAGCGTTCTTGATCGTGATGCGATTGAGACCCCTGTAATCGATGCAAGGCCTCAACTCACCACCCTTCTTTTTCACAAAGAAAAATCCAGCCCCTGCCGGGGACGAGGATTTGCGAATGTGTCCGCGTGAAAGCGCCTCCCTCACGTACTCCTCCATGGCCTCATTCTCCGCTACCGACAGTGGATAGACTTTGCCACGAGGAGGAACGGCACCAGATTGTAACTCTATGGCACAATCGTATGGGCGGTGCGGAGGTAGGGCAACCGCGCGCACCTTATCGAATACATACCGGTACTCTTCGTATTCAGGAGGCAACAGAGAGTCCGAGGAAGTACACAGCAACTTGACAGGCCCATGGATGCAACTAGCCCCACACTGCGGTGACCACGAGAGGATCTCGGCCGATCTCCAATCAAAAGTCGGATTATGCTTCTGGAGCCAGGGGTACCCCAAGACCACCGAGTAGTGTGCAGACGAAATCACCTGGAGACAGACCGACTCTCTGTGAACGGCACCAATGGCTATCCCCACTGGAAGGGTCTCATGAGTCACGTGTGGCAGCAGAAGGGGTCTGCCGTCTATCGCCTCAAGAGCCAGTGGGGAACCTCGAGGCTGCAGAGGAATGGAATTGGCGGCAGCGAACACACTATCAATGAACAAACCACCAGCACCAGAGTCCACCAACGCCTGGGTCGTCACCGAGCCCCCGACCCAGGAGAGGACAACAGTGATCAGTGGTTTGTCAACACGGGAAACCGGGGACGAGGAGACTCCACCCAAGATCTGCCCCCGACAGGATCTCAGGTGCGAGCGTTTCCCGGACGGTTCGGACATGCCAACCGAAAATGCCCACCGAGACCACAGTACATGCATCGGCCCTCGCGTCTCCGGAATACCCTCTCCCCCTCGGACAGGCGAGCAAACCCCAGCTGCATGGGTTCACCCCCAGACGAGTCATCCCCAGGAGGCGTGGGAGGAGAGGGAGGCACGGGTGGGACAGCAAACGTAGGCGCCAATCTGTTAGAAGACCTCCGCAGGCTCTCCTTAAAGGAAGGTCTCTCCCTGAGTCTGGTGTCAATCAAAATCAGGAAAGAAATAAGAGACTCGAGCTCCACTGGTAGGTCCTTAGCTGCAACCTCATCCTTCAAGGCATCCGAGAGACCATGAGAGAAAGCAGCGACCAGAGCCTCATTATTCCAGCCCACCTCTGCTGCCAGGGTACGAAACTCAATGGCGTATTCAGCTACGGATCGTGAACCCTGTCTGATGGACATAAGGAGCTTCGCAGCAGAGGCAGCACGAGCCGGCACATCGAATACCTTCCGAAGAGAAGCAACAAAACTGGAAAACTCGGCAACCACCGGATTGTTGTTCTCCCATAAAGGGCTGGCCCAGGCCAAGGCCTTGTCCGAGAGCAGCGAGATCAAGAAGCCCACCTTTGATCTCTCAGTAGGAAAGGCATGTGGCAGCAACTCGAAATAAATGCCCACCTGGTTAAGGAAACCTCGGCACTGAGTTGGCTCTCCCCCAAAGCGCTGTGGAAGGGGGGCAGAACCCCGAGACACCGCAGGCGCAGCAACAGGTGTCGGGGTAGACTCTGGCGCAACAACCGGAGCGGCAGTAGGAGCGGGCCCAGGAGCGACAACCGACCCATCGGCAACGGAAGCGAAATGAGCCGTGCGTTCAAGTAGGGTTTTCAACGCCACAGCGAACCGACCCAACAGGTGATCCTGCTGATCAAGTCTGGCAACCAGCGTAGGTAGCGAGGATGGCCCTGTACCGTCAAAATTCATGGCTTGGTCCTAATGTCATGGAACCATGAACCAGACGTACAACAAGAGATAAGTGGAAATAAGAAGGCTTTATTGAAAATCAAGCCGTAAGCAAAAGTCCAAACGGATGGCTAAACCGAAGCAGGGTCTTGCGTAGACAGAGGTCAGGAACCAGAAGGGTAGTCAGACGAAGCCTGGATCAGGAACCAGCAGGGTAGTCAGACGAAGCCGGGATCAGGAACCAACGGGGTAGTCAGACGAGGCCAGGATCAGGAACCAGAAGCAGCAGCAGTCTTAGAAGCATGTGAACACAGGAGGACCAAGCAAGGAACTGAAGCCACAGACCTCCTATATATATGAGCTAGGCATCCAGCTCCTCCCAGTGGGAAGGAGAAGCCGCAGGGTGGGAGGCTACAAGAAACCCAGAAACCAAGATGGCCGCCAGCACATGTCAAACGAAGGAGAACAGTAAGAAGGTAAGACCATGACAATGAGGTGAAGAAGAATCCTAGAGTGTCAGCTAAAGACTTACAAAAGTCTCTGGCATATGCTAACATCCCTGTTAGCGAATCTACGATACGTAAAACACTAAACAAGAATGGATTTCATGGTAGGATACCACAGAGGAAGCCACTGCTGTCCCAAAAAAAACCATTGCTGCACGTTTACAGTTTGCACAAGAGCACCTGGATGTTCCACAGCAGTACTGGCAAAATACTCTGTGGACAGATGAAACCAAAGTTGAGTTGTTTGGAAGAAACACACAACACTATGTGTGGAGAAAAAGAGGCACAGCACACCAACATCAAAACCTCATCCCAACTGTGAAGTATGGTGGTGGGGGCATCATGGTTTGGGGCTGCTTTGCTGCGTCAGGGCCTGGACGGATTGCTATCATCGAAGGAAAAATGAATTCCCAAGTTTATCAAGACATTTTGCAGGAGAACTTAAGGCCATCTGTCCACCAGCTGAAGCTCAACAGAAGATGGGTGTTGCAACAGGACAACGACCCAAAGCATAGAAGTAAATCAACAACAGAATGGCTTAAACAGAAGAAAATACGCCTTCTGGAGTGGCCCAGTCAGAGTCCTGACCTCAACCCGATTGGGGTGCTGTGGCAGGACCTCAAGAAAGCGATTCACACCAGACATCCCAAGACTATTGCTGAACTGAAACAGTTCTGTAAAGAGGAATGGTCAAGAATTACTCCTGACCGTTGTGCACGTCTGATCTGCAACTACATGAAACGTTTGGTGGAAGTTATTTCTGCCAAAGGAGGTTCAACCAGTTATTAAATCCAAGGGTTCACATACTTTTTCCACCTGCACTGTAAATGTTTACATGGTGTGTTCAGTAAAAACATGGTAACATTTAATTCTTGGTGTGTTATTAGGTTAAACAGACTGTGATTGTCTATTGTTGTGACTTGGATGAAGATCAGATCACATTTTATGACCAATTTGTGCAGAAAGCCATATCATTCCAAAGGGTTCACATACTTTTTTCTTGCAACTGTATATCCTGTCACATCTAGTATTTTGGGGTCTGTGAAGAAAAAGGCTCAACATAAACCACAACATACATAAGGAAGGTAGATGTCAGAAATATTTATAGAAGATAGATAGATAGATAGATAGATAGATAGACGGATCTCACATACATTTGTTACTATATCCCTTTCATTGTCAGTGGGTTGTTACATTGTATCTCATTATCATGTACACACAACACACACTTTCTCATGTAATTGTTATACAGACTTATTAGTCGTTGTCCTGAGAGCTGCCCGGTGCTGCAATTGATGCTCCTCCATCTGTAGCTATACTTGATAAATCAACCTGAAAGAGTTAGTTAACCTTTTTGTGACATTTTTTACTTAACCCATTTGTAACGGACTGAACCGTCACTGGGGCCGCTGGAGAGGCCTGACAGCTAGCCTCCTTACTATGGACAATGGACCCAGAACTATGGAGTAGGGGCTCATTATTCTACAAAGGGCAGTTTCTGCCTGTAATTGATTACGTTATCCCATTGTGTTGGTTATTTGTATCACAGGTGTGTGTTTTCTGCCTGTAACTGCATGTGATTGGTTTATGTAAGAAACTGTCTCAGTCTTCCAGAAGGTCCCCAATGGGAGTGTCCCTTGCTGAAAGACCTGCATAAAAGGCTGACATGTTGCCCCATTAAAGTGTCCTGTTCTACCCTTCATGAAGTCTGGGCTCATGTTTGGGGATTGGAGAACTACACTCTGGGGATTGCTATAATCATTATACTCTCCAGAGTATAATCCCTAGCTCTTGTAAGAGCTGTTCCTGCATCACTCTCCCAAGGAAGAGAGGGCCACCCACTGGAACCTGGAAGCCTTGTCGTAGGTCCAGGGTGGGTAGAAGACAGCGAGATCCCAACCAAGCTGTGGCGGTTTGTGGGGTCGGCAGTGCTTACAGTGTCAAGTGGAGTGCTTGGAGTCCTCGGGAAGCACTAGGAGCATCCATCGACGGAGGTACCCAGTCGGGGTGCTAGGAGATCTGTTACACCGTTAACCATCAAGTTTAGCTCAGCTGAATCTGTACTTTAAGGAGGGGAGGGGGCGCATTAAAGAGATCCGCCCGATTGGTCCCTGGTCACACGCCAGGGGGCCCTTCATCTCTTTATAGTGTTCTGCAGAGGCAGTCTTTTCTTCTTCCGATCCAGATGCTCACCCTTCTTATTCTGTTCAAGTTGTTATTGGGTGAATTTTGAGAAAAACATAGGAGAATCGAAACGTGATGGGCTGTGTTCACACTAGTATCATGGATCTCATTCCTGAATGGATTCTCTAGACTTATAACATGGTTTTTCAGGTTTCCATTGGGGTTCAGGTATATTTGTCAATGTTCCTGGATAGGTGACACTGATAAATGATAGATCAGTGATGTTACCACTGCTGGGATGTCCATCAACCCCCAGAACAGGAAACATCTGTCCCTAAATCGGCCAAACTGTAAGACCATGAATCTGAGGAATTGGAAGAGAGCAGTGATTGAGCATGTGCCGGCCACACCATTCAAAGTCAATGGCGCCAACTGCTGATAGTGGAAAGGTGACAAACACTTCTGGCAGTACTATCCTTTTAAAGGGTAACTGTAAAAAAAATAATTATTTGCTAGTTTATTCGAGCTCGGCATGTATACCTGAGTTAGACTGTCAATGATTGTCAAAAGATCTGGAATTACCTTATAATAACAGCTTTCATTAATGTCCTCTGTCCCTTTCCACTGCTCCCTTAAAAGACCGTTGCTGGGGCTCATCTGTCTCCCAACTAAATGTAAACAGAGGACAGAGGGGCAGTCCTCCACACTGCATGCCTGCATTAGGCTTCAGAGTGAGGAGGCGTGTCTCTCAGTAATCCAATCTGATTGGCTGGCAGGGAGCTGCTGACTACAGCAAGTGTGTATGGAAAGTGAGGGAAAGCAGTTTTGGCCTCAGAGAACTGGCAGAGGAGCCATCTTGAGAAGGTCCTCATATTGTAAATGTTTAAACAGCCGTAACTAAGGGAAAAACTCAAGGAAAACAGTGGTATGTGAAGAAACTAAAGATTGGTTTATGCATAATGGTGCTGCACTAACATAGACAAAAATTGATTTTTTTTATGAAAACATGACAGTTATCCTTTAAGAATGGCTCAGAAGGGGCCAACACGTGTTACTGTGGGTTTATGCTATAATGCTATGAGCTTGGGAGAGCTGAAACGCGTTACACGAAGTTCATACCATATCAATGCACTAATGTAATCTGACGATTTAAAGGGAATGTATCATAACCAGAAACCAATAAATATTATGTTTTGTAATCTCTTTCTATTTTTCTGCTGATAGATTTTTTTATTCTATTTTCTGTACATGATTATGGGGGCAGCTGTTAACAGCATTCAGACATTTGTTTCACAACCTATAGTATGGAGATGACTTACTGACTTCTATGGGAGAGTGTTGTGGGCATGCCCTGTGACCTGTGCAGGGGACATTATTCAGGAAGGGGGAGGATGAGAATGGTGACCATCCATAGATATTATGTTATCTAGATATAGGTGTTACCGGTCATTGTAATCTCCTTGTGACGATAGTGAAACAACTGCTGAGAAGTGATCTCTACAGAACAGGAAGTGTCAGCTGATTATGTGGCTCAGTGTGAAAACTGCAAGATTTCAGAATTTATTTTTCATACAAATAGTAACATGGAAAAATTAAAAGGAAAACAAAAACAAAAAAACTTGATATAAGATTATGATAGGTTATTTTTTGAGGAGACATTCCCTTTAAAAAGGTTCACCGAAACATCGTTACCATGTGTTGCCCGATTTGAGTCTTATTAGACAAATAATGTAAGGGAAAAAAGGAGCAGTTGCTAATCACAAACAATCAGGTTACGGCTTTCTGAAGAGTGAGAGCTGGAATCTGATTGGTTGTCATGGGCAAGTCCTCCACTCACACCTTGCAACATTTCTGTTACATTGTCCCCCCTTTTTCCTGCTACTTTCTATAATAAAACCCGACACCTCAGTCATGAACCCCCTCCTCATACAGTTTTTGTATAAACCCTCACTCTGTCTAGTGTTGTGTATGGTCTAATAACCTGGAATATTTCTCTTTCTTGGGAGCGAGGTCATGAAGTCAGAGATTAAAAATAGAGTTTTGAGTTTGGAAATAATGTACGAGGCTCAGACTGCTGATAGATCCTTGGGCGCTGTTCAGTATTTCAGCTCTGCTACGCCAAGAGTGCACGCTCAGTGCTGGACGTTACAGAAAACAGTACGTGGCGTTATGTAACTGCAGACTTCACCCCTGATGTGGTCAAGTTCACAACTGTCTCTGTGAATATTGTTACCTTTAACGTCTTACAATCCATACTGTACAGCTCTTATACTGGAGAGGACATCCCTGCTACGGGTGGCTTTCCGGTCAACAGGTGTCCAGCTAAGGATCTCCATTTACATTACAGCCTTCACACTAACCTGGGGTATTACTCCACCTACCCTTCCTGTGTTTCCAGGTGACTGATGCATTGACCAAATCATTGGCTCATCTTCTAGCCCTTTTTCCACTGCCTCTTCTTAAGCGGACACAGTCACCTTGTTGCAGGACCACTTAGATCACTGCAGCCATCATTGGAGTTGCCATTTTCACCCACGTCCACCTACTTTCCACAGCAGTCGTGGTGACCACTGTCTATATTCCAATCAAGGACATTCTCTGGGCTGGAAATGCTTTCTTCTCATTCTGGATGCGGAATATGTCCTTCTATGTCTATATCCCCGCACTCTGGACAAGGTTCGTAACCTGTCTTTGGAGCACTCCCGGCTAGGAAATGTGCAGCTCATGGCATGCCACTTTCTTGCAGGGGACACTCTCCTAAGTGCCTGCCCCCTAATGGCTGAAGCAGGCACTCCTCACCAGCTAGAGCAGACACCTGCAGCAGGCCTTTCTAGAGATCACCTCCAGGAAGGATGATGTGTACACCATGCGGGCTCGTGAGCTTAGCCCCTTCCAGGCCATTGATACTAGTCGTGACGTCACTGGGCCTGCGGTAAACAGCGAGAAGGCCGGGGCGCTATGGCCAGCGCCGCTGACTTCTCAAACAGCTGATTGGCGGGGGTCCGGGTTTTGGGAGGATAGATCATCAGTTTAAGAAAAATGCAGAACCCCTTTAACTCAACATTAAAATTCCTTAAAGTTTATAGTTACCACACATGGGCCTTTAATCCTTGCCTCTCCTCTACAGTCCTCTCTTCCTCCCAGCCTCCTCCTCCAGCTTCCCCCCAGCTTCCCCCATATACCCTAAAGCATGGATCCTTTATTACTTGAAAGCTCTCAACCCCCATCCTTGCCAACACCCCATATTGGTTATCTGAGAGTCCGTGGGCCTGCCCAGAAACTGAATCTTGGTCAACCTACTTTAGTGCCTCCCTCACAGTATTTATGCCAGATATGTGCCCCCTCGCAGTAGTTATGCCAGATATGTGCCCCCTCACAGTAGTTATGCCAAATATGTGCCCCTCACAGTAGTTATGCCAGATATGTGCCCCCTCACAGTAGTTATGTCCAGATATGTGCCCCCTCACAGTAGTTATGCCAGATATGTGCCCCTCACAGTGGTTATGCCAGATATGTGCCCCCTCACAGTAGTTATGCCAGATATGTGCCCCTCACAGTAGTTATGCCAGATATGTGCCCCTCACAGTGGTTATGCCAGATATGTGCCCCCCTCACAGTAGTTATGCCAGATATGTGACCCCTCACAATAGTTATGCCAGATATGTGCCCCCTCACAGTAGTTATGCCAGATATGTGCCACCTCACAGTAGGTATGCCCACATATGTGCCCCTCACAGTAGTTATGTCTATATATGTGCCCCCTCACAGTAGTTATGTCCAGATATGTGCCTCCCTCACTGTAGTTATGCCCAGATATGTGCCTCCTCACAATAGTTATGCCCAGATATGTGCCTCCCTCGGAGTAGTTATGCCAGATATGTGTCCCCTCACAGTAGTTATGCCAGATATGTGGCCCTCACAGTGGTTATGCCAGATATGTGCCCCTCACAGTAGTTATGCCAGATATGTGCCCCTCACAGTGGTTATGCCAGATATGTGCCCCCCTTACAGGGGTTATGGCCAGATATGTCCCCCCTCACAATAGTTATGCCAGATATGTGCCCCCTCACAGTAGTTATGCCAGATATGTGCCCCTCACAGTAGTTATGCCAGATATGTGCCCCTCACAGTGGTTATGCCAGATATGTGCCCCCCTCACAGTAGTTATGCCAGATATGTGACCCCTCACAATAGTTATGCCAGATATGTGCCCCCTCACAGTAGTTATGCCAGATATGTGCCACCTCACAGTAGGTATGCCCACATATGTGCCCCTCACAGTATTTATGTCTATATATGTGCCTCCTCACAGTAGTTATGCCAGATATGTGTCCCCTCACAGTAGTTATGCCAGATATGTGGCCCTCACAGTGGTTATGCCAGATATGTGCCCCTCACAGTAGTTATGCCAGATATGTGCCCCTCACAGTGGTTATGCCAGATATGTGCCCCCCTTACAGGGGTTATGGCCAGATATGTCCCCCCTCACAATAGTTATGCCAGATATGTGCCCCCTCACAGTAGTTATGCCAGATATGTTCCACCTCACAGTAGGTATGCCCACATATGTGCCCCTCACAGTATTTATGTCTATATATGTGCACCCTCACAGTAGTTATGTCCAGATATGTGCCTCCCTCACAGTAGTTATGCCAGATATGTCCCCCTCGCAGTGGTTATGACAGATATGTGATTATCTCACAGTAGTTATGCTAGATATGTGCCCCCTCACAGTAGTTATGCCCACATATGTGCCCCCTCACAGTAGTTATGTCCAGATATGTGCCTCCCTCACAGTAGTTATGCCAGATATGTGCCCCCTCACAGTAGTTATACCCAGATATGTGACCCCTTACAGTGGTTATGACTTGATATGTGATTCCCTCACAGTAGTTATGATAGATATGTGCCCCCTCACAGTAGTTATGCCCAGATATGTGCCCCCTCACAGTGGTTATGGCCAGATATGTGCCTACTCACAGTAGTTATGCCCATATATTTGACCCCTCACAGTGGTTATGGCCAGATATGTGACTCCCTCACAGTAGTTATGCCAGATATGTGCCCCCTCACAGTAGTTATGTCCAGATATGTGCCTCCCTCACAGTAGTTATGCCAGATATGTGCCCCCTCACAGTAGTTATGCCAGATATGTGCCCCCTCACAGTAGTTATGCCCACATATGTGCCCCCTCACAGTAGTTATGCCCACATATGTGCCCCCTCACAGTAGTTATGCCCACATATGTGGCCCCTCACAGTAGTTGTTCCAGATTAGGCAGCCCCCTCAGTAAAGATACCTACTTTTGTGCCCCCTCACTCCAGTTGTTGCCCCTCTTTTGCCTCCAGTCTGCAGCTTTATGTTAAAAATAAAAAAAAGCCCATATACTTACCCTCTTCCTTGATGACGCGCTCCCACACTCACATCGCGCTGCTGGCTGTGCTGGAGGCCGAATCCCGGGCTTTCAGCGCTCCTCCCACAGCCAGCAGCGCAATGTGCGCCCAGCAGGGGGAGCGCCTGAGCTCAGAAGAACAGTGCAGGATCGGACAGGTCACCCTGCTTCACTCTGAAAACTAACAGCCCGGCAGTGACAAGAACTGCCGGGTGAGTGTGCCCCCCTCCTTGCCTCTGTGCTCCCCCTGTCTCCTGCGACCCCTCACATTTGAAGAGCGCCCAGCATTCTCACTGTACTTCATGCCCGGGCCATCAGAGCACTCCCATTACATGTGAGTACAGCGGGCCCCCTCCACCCGTCGGGCCCGGTCACACTCTTTGCGACCTCGATCGTTACGCCCCTGCTGCTACATCTGTTTTTCTCTGGCTCTGCATTCCTTGACAGACTGACTGTATGACTTTGCTTCTTCTTGTATGCTGCACTTCTCTTTGTAAGATCCGACTCTAGATTAGGCCAGGGAACTTTCCTTCTGGCTCCTGAGGCTCTAAGCTTTGGCCTCCATGGCCAGCATAGCTAAGGGTACTCTGGCTGGCTTGGGCACATCCAGCAGAGACGTGCCCCAGTACACCCTTCCCCTAGCCGGGGATAAGCTAGACTGACTAGAACTGGTCCCCAACCTTCCTGCAGGAAGTGAGACTAGTCCACTTTTCCACAGAGGGGGGGGTTAGAATGGAATGGAAAGTTCCAGTTTATCTAAGATAGCTCTGCCATGTTTGCTGCCACCTGCTGGTGAACCAGGCACATTACATGAATGGTTACATAACAAAATAGAAATGCACAGTGTTGAGGACCTGGAATAAATGCACAAGATGACATACAGGTTATCCCATTAGAGATAGTAGTAGGGTGCAGGAGTGGTAACACCACTCTGGGGTGTTACATACCACCTTACTTAAAACCAAGCCAACCTCGGCTTGTGCTTAGGGTGTGCTCTAAGGGTACCCAAGGGAAAGATAAAGTGCTGCATAAGATTATTTTCTATCACATACATACATAGACTGACATAGAAACAGCTACCACTAGGTTCATGCCCGTATGGGTAGGGTGTCTATTCACACATTTTGGGTACCTTTTGTTCTCTACCAATCAGCATATGTAAGAGATACAGGATATTCCAGGACCTTTATCTGTGAGAATCAGAGTAAGACATGAGCTAGATACATACTTTGAAGTATACACGCGTACAGTCACCTACCCATCTCTGTTTCACACAAATAAAGCCCTCATGATCTATAGAATATAATGCATATATTATTTCCAAAACCTATATTTCTTACAGGCTCCCTCCTCCTGAAAGCAGCATTGACATCAAAGAGGGCCCGGCATATTCCCTTTCCTGCTATGGCTCCATGTATCATCAATAGATTTTTTACCAATCAAGAGTGCGTTCCACGTGCCGGTTAGTGACTGCTCCCCAGCGATCCATAAACTAATATTTCCAGTAAATTCTATCACCTTGTTCTTATAAACTGACTTTGTTTTACAGGAAGCAATGAAATAAAAGGAGTAATTATGTAAAATGTTTAGCAGAGTCAGAATGTGCACACCCAGCGTCCACCAGCTGTGCCCGCGCTAAGTGTAACAAGGTGTCCGTCTGTGACTGATATACTCTGAAATCACATGAAAGGGGACTACGGCCGCACCACTAGAGGCACCCCCAAGACAATAACATCAGAGAACCCATCAGGGGCTGAAATAGGAACCTATAAATCAGTTTTTATGGCCTCTTGGGGCACTTCGGGGACCAACAGGTGGATAGGATTGCATCCACCAGTTCAGTATTGTTACGACACTGTTCAGATTCTTGAAGAAATGTGGATATTGGTTCATCATTGTTGGAATCTTTGCACATGTACCATCTTCAGTGTAAGAGATAAATGCTGCTACCAAAGCAACATGTGAACTTGAAAATCCAGCTTCCGCCAACATCACCTCTTTTACCAAGTTTCTGGCCTGGACAGGACATCACTTCCTCTGTAGACAGGGTCAGAACTATTCCCCTGTCTGGCGCATGCACACATTGGGTGGATTCAAGAGTTTCCTCCTACGCCAGGGAAAGGAATACTTCTTGACCCATCTACAATGGAAGTGATACCCATCCATAGCCCAAGCTGGAAACCTGTTGAAGGACTTGATGGCAGAAGCTGGATTTTCATAAGAGAAGCATCACATGACTGGGTACCCGGGCGGTTGATCCACGCAACTTCAGAACGGCAAGCATTTTACATGGGACCAACTGGACCACATATTAGATTATCGTCTGGTTTCTCCAAAGTCAGTGGGTTTGGCTGACATTAATGTCTATGGTCAGCCATAGACTTTATCTAAACACTTGATGCCTCAAATACATGTTTTGGGGAAGGAAGTAACTTCATATGAGCCCTTCAATGCCTCTTATTAGCGTTTGTCTGCAAGTTGACAGCTTCTGAAGCCCCCTTGACGATATGACGATCTTTGGTTGTCCAATTGTCTTCATTATATATTCTCCATGGAAGCTGCAAAAAGGAAGCTTTGGTCCATAAACCCATCATCTATGCAATTTAAATGCAGACAGAGTGGACCTCCAGCCTCCAGTACAAGGATATGGACCATTTCTATGTATATGAAATACCGGAAAATCAAGTTAATTAGATGTTCCTCGTAGTACATAAACTTCAGAATTGCTCATTAGAAGCTCAAACGTTCCGCCCTCTTCAGAGCTGATCAAAAACCACAGAAAACAGAAGCTCAATTTGAGGTTGGTGACTATTTATTTACGTTCCAGGTCCCCTTCCTTCTGCACTCAGTCATCTCGTTCCGTCCTGACAGCAGGAGGGGCCACTCTAGAGACCTTCTGGGATATATTAGTGAAAAAAGACATCACTTACATCACCACATTGAATCCCACAGTTTCTACCTCGTTCCAAAAGGAAATGTCCTTTAGATACAGAAATCTGACCACAACACAAAATTTAAATCTGAAATGTGGAATGTTTAGTCGTCATTTTGTGGTTTGTTGATTCTAGTTCTCATCTATGAGAAGAAGTTGAGATATCTAAAGCCTACCCCGTATCTATGGTTATAGGGTCTATAAGGATTTCTTTCCACCCAAGTAAATATTGGAAACATTAACAACCAGTTAGTTGAGGGAGGAACATCATCAATGTTACTCACTGGACCTGGTTCCAGGTTCTCCCCATGGTTTCTATGACAAGCATTGCCTGATGACATCATCAGATTTTAATTTCATCATTAAAATTTATTTTTGACATACCGTAGTATCAATGATTGTTAGTGTCTGACTCTTTTCTGCTGCTGGCTCTGGTCCTGGCTTTGTCCTTCAGCTTTTAGATTTTTTCATCTGGTGTTAATTCCTTGCTATCCAAAATTGATTACATTCATCAGGAAGGTCCACTATGACCTTAGTGCCCACTGAAAGTATCACATTAGCTCCAATAAGAGATAAGGAAACAGATTTTCCAATAAGGTGAAAGCCCTTTAAGGGTGAAGACCCACATTGTTCCAACTGTGTCCCAGAAAGTCCACAGTCACTTTTCAAATGTCCTGAATCTTCCAAGTGACCTTCTAGTCCAAACCTATAATTTGACTATTTATGACACATATATAATCAACATACCTTCCGTACCTCCATTATGGTCACCATCAGATTCCTATCAAGATGGCCACCACCATCTCAGACTTTGTTGAGCAGCCACTGTAGGAAATTCTAATACCTAACCTCACCACCTTCTACCCTCGGATGGGCTGTTACCAGTGATATAGGAACTGTGTCCATGACTGTGTTTTTTGTCTTAAAAGGAATCTGATGGAGAAACAGAATGGAGGGCACCAGGTATGTAAACTATATACAGTATACCATATTTTTGGTGCACTGGAGGGTCACTTTATTCTTAATATCTGACAACTCTCCAGAACTACTTTTGGTTTTGGCTCATCGCTCTGCATGGCTGCTCTATACCTCACAACTAGGGATGAGTGAATCGACTTCAGATGAAACATCCGAAGTCAATTCGCATAAAACTTAGTTCTATTACGATACAGAGCAGGAGCTCCGTACAGTATTAGAATTTATTGGCTCCGATGTGCCGAAGTTATTGCTTTGCGAAGTCTCATGAGACTTCACATAATAACTTCATAAATTAATTTGTATTGTAAAAAACCATTTCCCGAACTCGGGTTTGGTTCCAAGTGGTACCTGCCCCGTACAGTATTAGAACAAAGTTTTATGCAAATCGACTTTGGATGTTTCATCTGAAGTCGATTCGCTTTTCTCTACTCACAACCACAAGTAAGCCTCCTCATAAGGCAGTGAGGTCATGCTATATTATTGTGCATTTCCCCGGCCTCGCTCTGATTGCCCATGTTGTGGATGACTGGAAGAGCCTGGGAGAACACGATGAGCGCTTACTCAATGTACATATCATTTACATCATAATCACTCCCGGATGGATTTTCCAGTTGGAGACTCTGAAGTGAAGAATGAGATTTTCCTATGAAAACAATGAAGTAATTAGCGTCATCATCGCGTTGTTCTTCAGGTGGTGGAGTTGACGTTCTGTAACCATGGAGAATAGTTACTAATCATCTGAAGTCAGAGAGGCAGGAAAATGATCGTTCTGTTGGTGATTTACAAAGAGGGAAGACGATTAGAAAATGAAATGTCTTATACCAGACTTGTAATAGATTCTTACAGAAACATGTTCTACAAACTCTAATCTCATTATTGTAGGGTCTGGTGAGGGTAATTTATAGATGAAAATGAGCCACAAAGCAAAAATTATAATTAGGGCCCCTTTATAGTCCTTGCTCATGTAGCTTCAACCCTCTTTGCTAGACTCCTAGACCTGGTGGCTGCCATATTTGAGACCTTAATCCACTTTATCCCTCTTCTTGTAGGAAAAAAAGGACGTCTGAAACCCACATGGTGAAAGGAAACAGGTGGACACAAATGAAACCTGACTAATGGCTTTTACTGTTCACACTTGAGGTGACAAGCTTGTTGGTTACAGTATTCTCACAAGGGGCAACAGTCTTAATGGATATAGACTTCTGAGAAGATGCAACTACTTTGGTGGTTAGAACCTCAGATGGGGCAACTGGTTTAGTCTCTCTAGTTTGGCCGAATCCACCCAACTTCTGGCTGATAGCAATACTCCTGGTTGACAGAAATTAAAATGGCTGTGCTACTGGCCAGGCCATCTCTCCCCATGATGGACACCACACGTTCTGCTCTGGCGTTTCTTCAGGATGTAGTATCGCTCTCCATATGACACACTAAAGCGTCATCTGTCCAAGTATCTCCTTGGGCCGTGGAATTTATACAGGTATTACTTGTAGCGGGCAGAATGGTCTTGGTCCTGGTTGTCAGGTCCTTTCCTGCTTCAAGATGTGAAGGTTAGGAAGTGCAAAGCCTTATCCTTTTCTACAGACTACTCTCCCCTTAGTTCCTTTCACCCTTTCTAGGCCCTGTGGTGGCGTGCCAATTGGTGAGCATCACCCACCTCCACTTGCTAGTTATCATGTTAGATGGTTCTCCCTCTATAACTGCTCTCCAAGTCTTGTGGTCTTTGTGTGCACTGATCACAAGGCTCAGGTGCACTATTATTTATTAACTAGGGGAACGTGCTAGCCCTGGCAATTAACTCCTTTATGCCAGGTGCACACAATAATAAACAGCGCAGTTTACAACATATGCCTATGCGGTGCCCATCAACACGATGCATCTTACGCCACACAGGTCACCACAGATGGCGTATGGCATAACATGACAGCCTGGTATGTATTACATGGCACACTTCAGTGTGGGAAGATATTGTGAGGTAACAATTATACAATTTCATGTATATAATGGCATGTTATTCAGCCATATAACAGTTTAATATGGTGGAAGAGAGTCAACACTAACCAATAGCAATCAAATAAAACTGGAATACTTGAGGAAGAGGGGGTGCACTTATTTTCATGTAGACTGAGGGGTTGCAGCATTTTAAGGTCTGGGAGTGAGCGGGGCTGTGACAACCATCTGATTGTAAATTTTTTGATGTAAGTTGAGCAATAGTCTCATTGAGCTAACAAGTTATCCTACAATAAGTGACATCTACATTGTGAACATCCGTGGGCGCAGGTTTTATGTAGCCGCTTGTCCGTCTCACCCAGGTCTGAACCAAAGAACGCAGATGTGGCCAACTGCTGACCAAAATGACCACCTTGGTTTCCTTCTACTATCATTTCTCCAAAATGAAAGCGTTTCCTAAACCCTTAATCACTTAATTGTCATCTCTCTCGGAGCACGAGCCCCGAACCTCAGAAAGGCTCACACATGATGACCTCAAGAATAGAAAAAAACGAAATGTTTCCAGTTTGTCATCCTATTCTTTTATTTTATTTTATTTTTTTGTTCTAATAACTGTAAAGGTTTTATGTCTTCGTTTTAAGTGCTGTAAAATTAATTCCTATGGCAGAAAGTGGCAGATGTGGGGCTGAAGAGCCGAGCTTAATGGGAAAACATCTCCTTCTACAAGAAGTTATGAAACATGAGGACACATATGGTTTTACTTTGGTTGCCAGAAGGAACATTTAGTGAATATAAAATATTTGGAGATGCTTATTAAGTCTTATAGGAAAAGATTTTTTCTTTACTCGATGCCAGTTAAAGACTCATTTTATAAGGTTCTTCTTATCCCACAAGCCAGAACATAAGGTCAAGTATTGGGGAGACTTGGCAGAAATGTGAGTGGGAACTGCAAATGGATCATCTGCCTTGAGTTTGGCCCTTCTCTAACACCCAAAGTCTTAAACTGATCATGTGCTTTAGATAGCTGTCAGACAATTCCTTCCAAACCACCCCCATACACATGCACTTCCAGTCCCTCTGGCAGCCATGTTGAAATCCAACTGGACGATTC
Source organism: Bufo gargarizans (assembly GCF_014858855.1). Taxonomy (NCBI): domain Eukaryota; kingdom Metazoa; phylum Chordata; class Amphibia; order Anura; family Bufonidae; genus Bufo; species Bufo gargarizans. Next base: position 48,993,952 of record NC_058086.1, read on the forward strand.
TTCTATTCCAAGACATGCGCCACTAGAGAAGAGCTGGGACACCACCATACACATTACATAGTCCTTCCAATTTCGTCAGTAATGGACAACCACCTAATGTGTGATTGCAGGGTCACAACTTTCGTTCCATGGCAGAAGAAAGACAGGACAAAGAGGATGAAGCCGCTATCAGCAGAAAGATTATCTAAGAAGCATTGTACATCTCGCCTCCCGCATGGCTGAGTTAAAGGGATAGTCCGCTCAAGTAAAGCTCTAATTATATGCCTTATGATCCTAGCATGGAGTTGCACTGGCTCTGTGACCATGTCTTGCATGGTTGTGCATTGACTATACTACATATATACACCGGTAGCTTCTCTGGGCAAAATCCTTTGCTCTCTAGGAAATACAGCAGCTGGATCACTTGCATCAAGTCACTGTTGGGGCTGTTTTGGTGGAAAACCCCTTAATGGCTGCTGCTCTGGTCCTGCCACCCTGAACCACTATGGACTGAGCAGTCACATACCGCTCATGGTTGATGTGACCACTGCAGACAGTTTTTGGCCTCAATGGTCACATGTGGGAGAACAGTTTTTGCCTATATCGAGGACACGTCTCAGCCAGCTGCCAAGTCTTTTTCTGCCCTTATACTCCAATCATATCCAGAGCTGTATTCACAATTCTTTTCTTTGATGAGTAGATATTGTGAATGAAGTCAGTGTGGGATAGGAAATCTTGTTCCCTTTGGCTCAGATGGTCCAAAACTACAGAGACACTTCCTACTGACTAGTGGAGGGATCCATCCATCGTACACGGCTTCAGTATTTCCAGCAGTGGCCACAGCAGATTTGCCCATATAATCTTAGTCTTCATGCTCAAAGATGAAGAAGAAAATCATGATTAAGAGTGAGCTATCAGATATCACAACATCTCTATATCAGTCATCCACATGGTGCCATTGTATAGTATGGAGAGGAGACCAATGCTTGGTTTACGACATTGCTGTGGTCTTCAAGACAGGTGCAAGAAGTGGCAAGTCATGGAGAAGAGATGTCACAGGCTTTCCCCCCATCTGTTACTAATGTTATAAGACTTGTAGAAAGATGAGACCTTCTTAGATCCTCACCACTAACGGAGAGGAAAATGGAGCCAAGGTCTTCTTCTCCAAAGGTTTCATGGACAACCAATCATGTAGCTAAAGTGGGTGTGCATACATACCAACATTTAAATGCCCAAAAGAGCGACTTGTAAACCTCACCTCCAGGGAGACGCCCACAGAACATCCATTTTTAGTGCTAATTTTTTACTTGTCTCTCTAGCACTGGGATTGCTTATATCCACACCATCAATGGAGAAGGGAATGGACCCCGCTTGATCTAAGGTCATCTCCTCTACAGACTTCATAGGCAACTATGAGCATTGGTAAAATTGTGTGTGCATACTTTACAATAGTTATTTAATCCCCACCCCAGAAATATCCCCAAAACACCCACTTTACTCCAAATTTGCACCAATCCTGCTCTTTTGTGGCCCGTTTGCAGAATATAAGGTAACAGTTGCACCTCAGCCCTTGTCCCTTAGGGGCTCAAATAAGATACCAGTATTATAAATGGCATGTGGCAGATGGGGACCCTTGCACAGATTTTTGCATAGGAGACCCAGAAGCTTACATGTGGGTTTCTCCCAGTACTTACACTGTTAAAAAGAAATTGTGAAGGAAAAGCCGGGGCATGGCAGCCATGAGTTCACCAGGAATAATCTGACACATTGCAGCAATGTATGGACTACTTCTCCCATCATCACAGATATGATAGCACTTGCTATAAACTTACCTCTGACTCCTATCACTGCCCATATCTCTTCTTCAAAGTCATCAGACACAAAGAGGATCCGAACATGAAGAACCGAGGAGATACAGACATCACAGTTGGGATCTAGGCCAAAACTTAAGGGTAAAAATCATTAAGCAGAATTTTTGGCAAATCCATTTCTAGATGTTTTTTTATCTTGCAGTAATAAGATTATGACATTGTGCAGATTTAGAAAGTCCTGGCGAATCAACCCAAGGTGGGGAGCGGAAGTCCATAGATAGAACAGGAGTTAAGTTCAACTTCAAAGGTTATGTGGATGGTTCTTGTATGATCAGAGCATTATTCATGTCGGACCCAGTCTAAACATTTGATTCCAGTTTATGCTCTGAGCAGCTAATCACATTAACTATAACGCTCTGGACTCGATCAACAATGTAAATATGTCACGGTATGACGGTATTATATCAGCACGGGGTGTTTATCCTATAGAGGAGCTATGGAACATGAACGTACAAACTCCAGAAATGGAGAATTGCTAATTGTGAGGGAGAGACCAAAGTCACATTGTAAGTCTCTGTATAGGCGTTGAAAAAACATAAGCAAGTGCATGGCATTAATAGGAAACCTATGACCACCATTGTATGTTATATACTATACAAGTCTACCTGTATTTTACTCCAGAGCTGCACTCACTATTCTGCTGGTGAAGTCACTGTGAACATACATTACTTATCCTGTACTGATCCTGAGTTACATCCTGTATTATACTCCAGAGCTGCACTCACTATTCTGCTTGGGCAGTCACGGTGTATATACATTACTTATCCTGTACTGATCCTGAGTTACATCCTGTATTATGCTCCAGAGCTGCACTCACTATTCTGCTGGTGCAGTCACTGTGTACATACATTACTTATCCTGTACTGATCCTGAGTTACATCCTGTATTATACTCCAGAGCTGCACTCACTATTCTGCTGGTGCAGTCACTGTGTACATACATTACTTATCCTGTACTGATCCTGAGTTACATCCTGTATTATACTCCAGAGCTGCACTCACTATTCTACTGGTGCAGTCACTGTGTACATACATTACATTACTTACCCTGTACTGATCCTGAGTTACATCCTATATTATACTCCAGAGCTGCACTCACTATTCTGCTGGTGAAGTCACTGTGTACATACATTACTTAGGCTACTTTCACACTAGCGTTCGGGTTTCCGTTCGTGAGCTCCGTTTGAAGGAGCTCACGAGCGGACCCGAACGCAGCCGTCCAGCCCTGATGCAGTCTGAATGGAGGCGGATCCGCTCAGACTGCATCAGTCTGGCGGCGTTCAGCCTCCGCTCCGCTCGCCTCCGCACGGACAGGCGGACAGCTGAACGCTGCTTGCAGCGTTCGGGTGTCCGCCTGGCCGTGCGGAGGCGTGCGGATCCGTGCGGATCCGTCCAGACTTACAATGTAAGTCAATGGGGACGGATCCGTTTGAAGATGCCACAATGTGGCTCAATCTTCAAGCGGATCCGTCCCCCATTGACTTTACATTGAAAGTCTGAACGGATCCGCGCAGGCTACTTTCGCACTTGCGCACTTGCGAATTTTTTTAAAGTTATTAATGCAGACGGATCCGTACTGAACGGAGCCTCCGTCTGCATTAATATGAGCGGATCCGTTCAGAACGGATCCGCCCGAACGCTAGTGTGAAAGTAGCCTTATCCTGTACTAATCCTCAGTTACATCCTGTATTATACTCCAGAGCTGCACTCACTATTCTGCTGGTGCAGTCACTGTGTACATACATTACTTATCCTGTACTGATCCTGAGTTACATCCTGTATTATACTCCAGAGCTGCACTCACTATTCTGCTGGTGCAGTCACTGTGTACATACATTACATATCCTGTACTGATCCTGAGTTACATCCTGTATTATACTCCAGAGCTGCACTCACTAGTCACTATCCTTAACAGCTTAGTGAGTTCCTATAATGCAGGGGGCAGTTAGTTTTCCATTCAGTAGTTTATAAACACACTTCCCAGACTGGAAATCACCATCAAAAGTTCTAGGTAGACACCGAACAACCAGGGGCTGCTGGGGGAGTCTGCAGCATTGTGGAGCCTGCATCTTTGGAATATAAGTAAGAGTACCACTACCAGACACCACCTAGAGATAACAGTGGGGCTGTTTTTGGAATTAAAATACCAGACCCGTTACTGTATTTTTTCCTGGACAAGTCCTTTAATTATTCATCATCTTCTTCTGGGTTCTTCGTCCATGTTTCTTGTTCTGCTTTCTGTTACTTTTCTTCATATCCCGAGCTCTTTCTAGCGATGAGTCATTACTCTCAGGAGTGAAGCACTGAACGACATGTACAGTGCCTTAAAAAAGTATTCATACCCCTTGAACTTTTCCACATTTTCTTTTCATGTTACACCCACAAATTTATATATATTTTATTAGGATTTTATTTGGTCGACCCACACAAAGTAGCAAGTATGTGTGAGGTGAGAAGAAAATGATACATGGTTTTCAAAAATTTTAATAAATAAAAACCTGGAAAGTGCAGTGTGCATTTGTATTCAGCCCCCCTTTGTCAATACTTTGTAGGACCCCTTTTCGATGCTGTTACTGCTGCAAATTTCTACTCATTCTTCTTTGCAGAAGAGCTTGCATTCAGTAAGATCGGATGGAGATTGTCTGTGAACAGCAAGTTTCAAGTCTTTCCCCAGAGTCTTAATGGGATTTAGGTCTGGACGGTGACTGGGCCGTTCTAACACATGAAAATGCTTTGATCTAATCCATTTCATTGTAGCTCTGGCTGGATGCTGAGGGTTGTTGTCCTGCTGGAAGGCGAGCCTCAGTCCCAGTCTCAAGTCTTTTGCAGCCTCTACCAGGTTTTCCTCCAGGATCGCCCTGTTTTTAGCTCCATCCATCTTCCCTCACCTCTGACCAGCTTCCCTTGCTGAAGAAAAGCCTCCCACAGTATGATACTGCCACCTTCATGTCTCATGGTGGGGATAGTTTGTTCAGGGTGATGGGCAGTGTTAGTTTTCCGCCACATTTTGTCTTTTGCATTTAGGCCAAAAAGTTCAACTTTGGTATTAAATGACTAGAGTACATTCTTCTTTATGTTTGCTGTGTCCTCTACATAGCTTGTGGCAAATGGGACTTCTTATGGCTTTCTTTCAAAAATGGCTTTATTCTTGCCACTCTTCCATGAAGGCCAGATTTGTGGAGTATACGACTAATAGTTGTCCCATGGACAGACTCTCACACCTGAGCTGTAGATCTCTGCAGCTCCTCCAGAGTGACCGTGAGTCTCCTGGCTGCTTCTCTAATTAGTGGTCTCCTTGCCTGTATTTTTGGATGATGGATTGAACAGTGCTCCGTGAGATGTTCAGAGCTTGGAATATTGTTTGTTGGAATATTTCTAATCCTGCTTTACACTTCTCCACAACTTTATCCCTGACCTGTCTGGTGTGTTCCTTGGTTTTCACGATGCTGTTTGATCATTAATGTTCTCTAACAAACCTCTGAGGCCTTCACAGAACAGCTAGAGTTATACTGAGAATACATTACACACAGGTGGACGCTATGTACTAATGAGGTGACTTCTGAAGGCAATTGGTCACACTTGATATTATTTAGGGGCATCAGAGTTTAGGGGGCTGATATCATTTTCTTTTCACTTCACACATACTTGCTACTTTGTGTTGGTCTATCACATGTAAGTCCCAATAAATACTTTTAAATTTGTGGGTGTAATGTGAAACAATGTGGAAAAGTTCAAGGGGTATGAATACTTTTTCAAGGCACTGTAATATGAAAACTTCAGCAGATTACTTAAAGAGTAACCTGCAGTTTAGAAAAAGTGACATATTCAAGGATTCACTTATGGGTGTCCGAGTGTTGAGACCCCATAACCGCTAAGGTGAGGGGTTGGAAGCGCTTAGCCGAATTCTGATGTTTCTCGCTGCAGAAGACAGACTGAAGACTTTCCTTTGGGCCCCTCTCCAGATTCGAGGAAAGACAGAACTGGGCTGAGTGCTTCTAAGTCCTAGTGATTCACTGTGGTCTCAGCTCTCGGACCTCTTCTCAATCCGCACCATGTATACGGTTCATGGACCGCCCATGATGCTTCCTGCTCCTGTGCCAGCGATAATGTGATCTCTACATGCTGGCAGGAGCTTCCAGGTAGGAGACCCAGATCAGCTCCGTGGGGCATGTTAGGGGCTTTACTGGTTTAAAAAAGACTACCTCTAGCCCACATTGATTCTTTTACAATGGCACCATTTCATAAAAACACAGTTAATGGAAGGTGGCAGAGTGCAAAAAAAAAAAAAAAAAAGTTGTTTAGTTGCACTTTGTCCTATTAAAAAAATAGGAAAGAAAATAGAAAACGGTGAAGTGGTGAATGACTCAAAGATATTTGGTCTTTGGTGCATTCAGGTTCAATTATTGATTCTCATGCGATGTAGGGGCAAACATTAGAGCAGAGTTAGCCTCGTGTAACCTAGACCAGGCCAACAGATGAAAAGCCACAGCCTCATACTGCAATATAGTGAATGCAAAAACTGAATTCCATCCACATCTTATAGCCCGGCGTGCCTTAGTCCACCTTCCCTTCCATAATATAAAAATTTAACTTTTTTGCAATAAGTGGATTATTTGTAAACAGATCTCAGGAAGTACAATGTATCCATCAGCCCACATTTGCTTTGGTTAGGTCTGTTGTTGTCACAGACGTTACTCTGTATCAGAATTAATAGGAGATAATTACCGTTGACTGGAAGAATGTGTTTACGAGGCGGAGAACAATCACCCCTCCATCAATGACAGTGATTCCTCTTCCAAATAAATGTTTGCAAGCCCAAGATGATTCACGAGTATGTTGCCATCTGCCATGGCTCCCAACCCAAGTGTGATATTTGTAAGAACACAATAAACTCTCTCTCCAGGGCTTCGGATTAAGACTTGTGGAGGCCAAAGGAATGATATCATGTGCTTTAAGAGCTTGGAGCCTATGCTGGGGAAGCTTTGTGCTGATATAAATAGCAGTATTGGCGCTCTGAACGTACGTGTAAATTATGAATACTTGTCACAGGGATTTTATGTCTTGTAAACTAAAGGAACATTTGAAGCTGGGACACCCAAGGCTACCTGCTCTGCTCTCTGAAGAAATAGAACAGAAGCCCCTGACAGTTTACATGTGGGAGATGCTTCAAGAAGTCAATTAGTCTAGAAGAAGACTTTGTGGATCATTAGGGGGCTCAATATGACCAACTGCACTTAGGAAAAGAGGTCAGTGGACCTGCCAATAGAGATGGCCTTGCGGTTTGCCCAGCGGTCGTTTCGCGGCAAACTTTGCTCGTTCGAGATTCGCCAAACATGCGAACATATGGCAATGTTGGCATGTGCCATATTATTTTGCGTAGTGACGAACTTTAACCCATGACACATCCTTAAGATGGGACAGGACAGCCAACTGAGACGTTTCAGCACATGGACATACCCCCAACCCTATAACAGAACCTGATCTGGCCGCCATTTTACATTATGTGTTTTGCCAGTGTAGGGAGAGGTTGCTGTGTGGAGCAGGGACAGAGTGTTAGGGACACCAAACGCTAGCTAATAGGGCACAAAAGTCCTTTTAAGGACTGGTATAGGTGTGCTATCGATAGGTGTGATATAGAGGGGTGCGATATACTTATAATATACTTTCTAACATAGAAATTATATTATAGTTTATTTGTATTGTGCAGCAGTTGTGTGCGGTTCTGCTGCGATACCGCAGCTAGATAGAGGGACAAACGCTATTGGAACAACTAATTGCAACGGGTGTAAATACTTGTTTGAGGGCTGCAATATGCCTTCTTCCATCAAATACTATTTGAGGGGTGCTATATGCCTTCTTCCACCAATACTGATTGAGGGGTGCGATATAACTTCTAAATACTGCTCTTCTCTACGGACTTAGGCAGAGGGTCATTTAGAAAATGACAGGCAGAGGAAGAGGCAGACCGTTCCACAGGGATGGTACGGATCGGGCAGGTGCACCAGGCTGGAGCCTAAGTGGGAAGTTGGAGAAGGCGCGTGCGATAACTTCAAAAGACGCACCAGAGTTAGTTGAACGGCTCACTCAGCCTTCCGCTTCTGCACCCTCCTTATCCTCTGTATCTGCACCCTCCTCACTCTCTGCTGTGTGCACCCCCAAAGACGACACCACCACCACCACCACCATAGCCCCTCCACTCGAGTCAGAGGAATTATTTTTCCATCCATTCCCAGACCTTACCGATGCACCTCCATTCTTGGCATTGTATGAGGAAGAGGAGGTATCAACGGCCGCCAACCAGCGGTCTGACAACAGTACACAGATCAGCCCAAGGAGAGAGTTCCCCGCTGTTGCTGCCTACTCCGAGATCTATAATGTCAGTGGTGGTGAAGGTGACGATGATGACGTGTCGATGGATGTCACGTGGGTGCCTACAAGAGAGGAAGAGGAGGGGAGATCAGAGGGAGAGACGGAGCAGCAGATAGGGAGGAGGAGGAGGAGAAGCAGGCAGAACTCGCAGGGCACAGGAGGCAAAAAGCAGACTGCAAAAGTATCTGGAGCGAGCCATCCACCATGCACGGTCACATCTGGCACTCCCAGGACGCCGGCACATGGGGTGGGCCTTTTTTTATAGTGTTGCCATCTGCAGCCTGTGCTGTCAACGCATAAGTCGTGGTAAGCCCAACACTCACCTAAGGACGACCGCCTTAAGAAGGCACCTGGCCTCCAATCACCGAGCCCAGTGGGAGCAATGCTGTCAGAACCCACAAAGCCACACTCCCAGCGCTCCCCGTCCTGCCTCTTCTCCTTCTCCTCCCATTTGTCCTCCACTCCACCTTACAACGTGCTGTCGTCGCGTTCATCTGGCAAAAAGCAGGCTTCCGTGGCCCAAATGTTCGAGTGTAAAATAACTGATGACGTCGGATAACCCTCTTGCCCAACAGCTGACCTCTGGCTTGTCGAAAGTGCTAGCCCGCCAACTACTGCCATATAAACTGGTGGACTCGGAGGCCTTTAGAATTTGTGGCCATTGGCACAACGCAATGGAAGGTCCCCGGAAGGAAATATTTCTCCCAGAAGGGCATCCCAGAGCTATATGGCCACGTTCAGTAGCAAGTGAATGTATCTCTGGCACACAGTGTCGGTGCCAAGATACATCTGACCACAGACACGTGGTCTAGCAAACACGGGCAGGGAAGGTACATAACTTTTACTGCCCACTGGGTGAACCTTCTGACAGCTGTCAAGCATGTAACCCGTGGCACCCGTGTGGATTTGGTGTTGCCGCCACGGATTGCATGCAGGCCTGCCTCTTCTATCCTCCTCCTACTCCATCCTCCATCTCCTCCTCAGCTGACTCCTCCTTTTCCACTGCTACCGTCTCTTCCGCTGCGCCCCCCAGAACCTATTCGACGTGCCAGGTAAGACGTTGCCATGCTGTGCTGCGACTGTTGTGCCTGAAAGCCAAGAGCCACACCGGTCCTGCACTGCTTTCAGCTCTGAGGTCACAGGCCGATCAGTGGCTAGCCCCGCTCAATTTGACAATTGGTAAAGTGGTGTGTGACAACGGTGCCAATCTGCTGAGCGCGCTGAAACAGGGCAAAATGACCCACGTGCAAATCTCTGGACATTTTAGAAGATCTTACACAGCCATGGCTCGCCTTGCTGACGTTCAGCGGCAACACCAACTGCCCGTCAGACGTCTGATTTGTGACTGCCCGATGCGATGGAACTCCACCTTGTATATGCTTGATAGGCTACTCCAGCAGAAACGTGCCGTTAATGACTACCTGTACGAACTCTGCGGCAGGACAGATTCTGGGGAGCTTGGTTTCTTTTCACCACGCCAGTGGCTGCTCATGCGTGATGCATGCAGACTTCTGCGGCCATTTGATGAGGTCACCAAACTGGTCAGTCACAGCCAGGGCGCCATCAGTGACATCGTACCTTACGCCTTCTTTCTGGAGCGTGCATTGCGTCGTGTCATTGATCAAGCCGTCGAGAAGCAGGAGCTGGAAGATGAGGAAGTCGCAATGCTGGATGAATTCCCAGGGGGGGCTACTCCATCTGAGACAAGTCAGCAAGAGTTTGAAGAGAAAGAGAAGGAGGATGGTGCCGGAGAGGAGGAGGAGTAAGAAGAGTAGGCTTTAAACTTTTCGGGGATCCCTGGTGTTGTCCGTGGCTGGGGGGAGGAGACCAAGGACGACATTCTCCTGGGTGATGAGCAGGAGCCAGGGCGCTCCACCGCTTCCAATTTAGTGCAAATGGGGGCGTTCATGCTCCAGTGTTTGAAGAGGGACCTCCGTATATAAAGCATAAAGGGCAAGGACCAGTACTGGGTGGCAACGTACTTAGACCCCCTAATACCAACACAAAATAGCGGACATGTTACCAGCATCACAGAGGGCTGACAGAATGCAGCATTTCCAGGCCTTATTCTGCATTCTGCTGTTGTGTTGACTGGCAGAGGAATTTCCACCTACAGCGAAACAGGTGTGGGTACCAATCCTACCGCGCCTGAAAAAAGTGCCGGTTTGAAGAAGTGTCGGTCACTTCGGATATGAGATCATTCTTGCAGCCAACCCATCGACAGCCGCCCTCTGGATCCAGCCTCAGGCAACGCCTATACCGACAGGTGTCCGACTACATCGGGTTAATGGCCGATGTGGACGCTCTGAGAAGCGAGGAACCCCTGGACTACTGGGTGTGCAGGCTTGACATGTGGCCAGAGCTGGCACAATTTTCCATGGAACTCTTGGCTTGCCCCTCTTCGAGTGTCCTGTCCAAAAGGACGTTCAGCACAGCAGGCGGGATCGTGACCGATAAGCGCACTCGCCTAGCTCACAACAGTGTGGACTACCTCACATTTCTAAAAAGGAATGAGGCATGGATCTCGGAGCAATTCAACACCTGTGATGACCACGTGTTATTGAATTTCCTCATGCCAGCCCACACATATCCAAGAATGGTCCTTGCCTTATGTATTTACAGCATCCGTTCACCATACAGTTCCATGGTAGAAAAAAAAATTACTTTAACGTATTCATTTTTTTACTGGACTTTGCAGGATACAAAAACGTGGAGTGCTGCACATTTATATACATCAAACCGATAGGAAATACAAATTTTCTAGGCTCCAGCAGGGCACATTTTTTAGAGTTTCCCTTTAAGACGCATAAAAATGGCCCCTGATTAAAATACATATTTTTGTGGGAATTCTTTCCAATAATCCCCCTCTGGTATGTCACTGACCATGTTGTGGGACTATTTGTGTACTTGTAGTAAGTATTTTCTGGCTGCAAATATGACCTTAAGGTTTTTCAGGTTCGCCTGCCAGTAAAGTGAATGGGGCCCGCCGCAAACACGCAGTTCGCGAACATTTGATCCCGGCCCATGTTCGTCCATCACTACCTGCCAATCCAACTGAGACAGCCGGAGCCAGTGCTGGACTGCAGGGCCATTTTAACACATTGGTGGGCCTGTTGTAAAGATCTCTTGATTTACCCTCCCCCTGAACATTACAACAATGTTCTTCATCTTCCAATGTCCTCACAATTAATTACGCATTATAAAGACAATTATATTTACAGACAAATATTTAGACACACTACTGGGGAAAGGTATTGACAATATACTTCTTTTCTGACTGGACACATGCATTTTCCTTATTTTCTCCATTCGGCCCAGACCATCATGATGGTTTCTTCCAGCCACAACTCATCTCTGTAGCTTTTGGTGCCCAGGCATCTTCGGTTTCTCACTTTTCTACCATCTTCCTACTTATTCTCAACTCTCTAGACAAACTCTACACCTTACTGCCACCCTTAATGCTTACTGTCTGTTATTGCCCGGTTACTGTATCCGCTGTATTGTAAAGTTCCTCTGCACACTCTATTTAGGAAATAAATAATAGTACTATTCATAGTGACCCCACTATGCTCCTCTTAGGAGTAAATGGCTCCATGCTCCCCCACTATGGGGCTGGCTGCCAGGTCATCGGATGCAGGTGCAACATTTTGTCTATGGTTAGAGCGGTCCTGTTGGACAATGTCCCGGTCTCAATAATAACATTTTGGGCCACATATAGCCTATGACAGCTGGTTATATGGCTGAGTATCTTTTAATTTAAACTCTTTGCACTTACCACAGTGTGGGTCCCCTTAATAAGATTGGGTGTCGATTCTATCCATCGGCTTTAATAAGTACCTACTAGTGCCTCAGTAATGAGAGCCTTGCAGGATGCAGCCTTGGCTTTACCTCAGAAGGGGGCACAAAGCCTGGGAACCCCATTATGTACTAATAGGTCATGTAACATACATACTCCAGTCAATCCGGTTGAATAGATATATGACCCGACTGGTGGGTGGACAGTCCAGGGCAAAAATTTGGTGGGGCAACTGATCCTAGAATCCAGACTTCACATGTCCCCTTTAGCAACGACACTTAGGAGAGATCCTTAACTTTCCCTAGTCCAGTCCATTGAAGTACAGTATGGTTATGCCAAGGCAGTGAGTGGTACCATGAGACTTCAAAAGAGAGAAACACACAAGTATGACCACCTTTACTGATCTGGATAGGATCTTCATGGATCTTTGTTTACCTGAATTGTAGGGGTATCTCATTCCTTCCTTCACTCTTCAATGTAGATCTCAATATCATAAATGCCAACAATAAAAAGTCATTTAATAGATATATACCGTAGATAAATATAGATCAAACCAGCCATGGACCTTGTGCCCTTCCTACATGCCACACCTGGCCAGCACCATGATGTTCCCATGTCCTGCACAAGATAACGGTAATGAATGGACTTGGCTTCTTGCAAGTAGAATGTTTGTGTTTATGATGGATTTGCTCCTCCTGTAGGACACTCGCCTGTTTAGATAAGATTACGGAGGAACTTCCACTTCTGTAAATAGCTGCTCATTTCGGAAATAGCAAATTAGCATTCACCTCAGATGACTTCCGCGAGGAAGCTGAATTTAGAAAAGTCTTTGACACAGTAAACTTATAAAAAAACAGGAGGAAGGTAAAGTCCTTGAGATATTAGGAAAGATTCAGATTTGGACTCTAATGTTTGGACACTGCGGAGACCTTCTAAAGCTGGCACCGCATATCTGCCAACAGGCTGGCGTTTACACTTTATGTCCGGCATGAAATCTGAGCCATTTTTATATTTTCAGATTAAATTTAGTTTATATTTCTAGAAATTATAGAGGAATAGTGATGAGCGAGAGGTGCCATATTCGATTTCGCGATATTTCGCGAATATTCGATTCAATATTCGTGTTATATTCGTCGAAATCGAATATTCGTAATTATTCCAATTATCGCGAATAATATGCGATTTTTCTTTTGATAGTATAAGGCAACGTTCCTATGACTAATTGACTATGGCTAGGCTAATATGTGTATTTAACGAATATTCTCAATATTGCTTTAACTTCGTCTTTTAGAATATTCGTAATATTGCTCTAACTTCGTCTTTTAGAATATTCGTTATATTGCTCTAACTTCGTCTTTTAGAATATTACGAATATTCTAAAAGACGAAGTTAGAGCAATATTAAGAATATACGTAAAAAGTTGAAATCGCAATTCGATTATTATAACTTGAATTAATCGAATTGCGATTTCAACGTAATTCTCAAATCCGACAGTACATTCTAGTATATGGAGACGTTCCCATGGTGATGGGGATGCTCCATGAGCACGGAAGTCGGCAGAAGCGGCAACGGGCACTGACTGGAGCAGCCAGGAAGCCAGGAATCCAAAGGACAGGTAAGAACAACTTTAGGGAAATGGAAAAGAAAAAAATATAACAATTTAAAAAAATAATAATAATATTCAATTTCGCGAATATATAGAACTATATTCTAAATATTCGCGAAATCTCGAGAAAAAAATTTGCAATTCGAATATTCGCGCTCAACACTATAGAGGAATAGATAGTTTGTAAGAGGATGAAGCTTGGGGAGAGTGAAGAAGACCCATCTGTCTTTGACCTCATCACTCCTCACCATGGATGACAGGAACCTGTGTAGGACCACCGCTTTACATTATTAACATCAAGAGGCCACCAATATCCACCCTTTCATGGGGTCATGAGGCTCCAGCCCTTCATGGGGCACAATGTTCTGACTCTACATCTGGGCATAACACTCCACCTCCTATGGGGGCATGATGCTCCAACTCTACATGGAGGCACAATGCTCCACCTCTACATGGGGTTATGATGCTCCACCACTTACTGGGGGCACAATTCTCCACCACTTCTTGTGGGAACAATGCTCTACCCCTTCTTGGAGGCACAATGCTTCACCTCTACATTGAGGTATGATGCTCCACCCCTTCCTGGGGGCACAATGCTCCACCTCTACATTGAGGTATCATGCTCCACCCCTTCCTGGAGGCACAATGTTCCACTTCTACAGGGGGACATGATGCTTCAACACCTGAAAAAATGCCAAGAGCTTGCTGTATTTTCTTTTAAAGTAAAAAACAGCAATAAACACCACCTAATGAACAAAAACGCTGAGAGCAACAAATCACTTGTGCGGCCTGCATTTCATATTTCCCATAGACCTTCATCTAACATCTGAAGTTTGCATTTTTACAGCAAAAGAATGAACCAAAAATGCGGGAGCAAAAAACCCCATTAAAACTAAAAAGTACAAAAAAAAGTAAAAAAAGAAAAAAGTGTGAACCCACCCTCAAAGGAGTAACAGTAGTGTATATCAGGGCCCCACCAATCATGTGCCATTTTCAATAATGGTGTCTTCTTATATGTTCCACTCAGGCACCAGGTGTGATTGCTCTTTCGACACCCCCTTTAGCTGTACCACTGGTCTGGACCTTAAAGGGGTTGTCCACTTTATTTAAGATTCTTCTTGTAGGACATATGAAGGAAATAAAGGGGATGTACGTGATTGAGACACCTTGTATCAGCTGGTGACTCAGTGCTACCTTGACATAATAGATTTCAATGAGTCTCAAGCAGCGGCTGCTTCTCACGGCAATAACTACTAATCAACATAGTTACCAGCAGCCGGACCCCCATAATCAGCTAGTATGAGATGTAATTGGACATTCCTTTAAGCTGTTTCTTTAACTGTGGGAGTTGTGAATCATGAAACATTCTGATAAATTCTGATATATTATATTGAGTATTGAGAGAACTTGTGATTTGTAAGTTTGGCGTTCGGGTTATCTAAGAATTATGTAATGGATTTCGTTACCACCGACCATAACGGAATTCTATGACGGCATGCACCACGGAAGCCTATAAGAGGCATTCCATCATAACAGAAGTGTGTGCTGGCCACTATCTACTGCTGGGAAAGTCTTTGCTGGAGAAGCAGCCGCTGCCCCGTGTTACACGACATAAATAAAGTGCTGCCGCCATGAAATAAACAGGCGGATCCAGGATGGTCCTGCACAAAGCATGAAGTCTTCTGGAGGAGGAAACTTTACGCTTCTGCAACTGAAATGTTTCCTGTTGAGCACCCCAAGTCATACAGGTTGTCAATGTGCCCCTTCAAGACATCATGTTCCAGGGTGGAGGGTAAATTCTGTGCAAGAAACATATTCTGGAGACAACTCCAAACCATCCACCTATGAATTTGTTATTTTGGTTCCCCCTTGTATACAGATGGAGAGGAGTTTGTTTTCTTAGTGTTTTATTTTCATTCCTAGGGTAAGTCCAGACCACCAGCATTGATGGCGGACAGGGGGCTCATTTAAGACGAGAGAGAAAGGACATAAGAAAACAAAGTGTTACATTGTGACAAAGCAAGGACAAGATGGATATCTAAGAAATACAGAGTCGGAGCAATTACACTTTACATTAATCTGCAGTGTCAGTGTATCCAAGCCAATCAGAGTGATACCATGTGCTGAGCTGCTGTATCTAAGCCATGTGTGATACTGTCTGCTGTTTCTAAAACTAACATGTTCGGTACTGTCAGCTAAGCTGTTGTATCTAAACCTATCATGTGTGATATTTTCTCCTGAGCTGTGTATCTAATCATATATTGTGTGTTACTGTCTGTTAAGCAGTGTATCTAATCCTATCGTGTTCTGCACTATGTATATATTCCATATAAATCAGAGTCACTACTCACTGCTGTTACATTCTATAAATATGACAACCATGAAAAAGACTAAATTCTTGATGCCAACTAGTTCAGGGGTTACATAAAGTTTTTACCCCCCTTCCACCCTTATTACTCACCTCAAGAATGTGGGCGAATCATTTCTTATGTATTTTTCAGCAGTGACTAAACCCTGGCCCTCTGCAGAAGATTCTTTCCGTACATTGCTCCAATATTTGCAAAAGTTTGGATGTGATTAGTGTAATTCTGCATTACTAATATTTTGGATGCATTCTTCTTGTATTCGAACCATATGCTCGACTCCTTCTGATTCAGAACCCATTAAGACGCAGAACTGAGTCATGTGTTTACTGAAGAACACCCTGGGACAGAGGGTTAGGATTGGCCACGCCATTTCTCTCTCCTTCTACCATTGTAGACAGGGCTATTGATTAGCGTCCAGCTCTGCTGCATATATGCATAGCGCTAATCTACTCTACACGACCTTCATTTATAGCAGCTGTGGGTTTACAGATACTTGTCTCGTGTTCCTACAGAAAGACGCACTTAAATCAGAAAAATACAATCCTAGGGGTCCTGGGAAGCCTTCACAGAGGTTAAGCAATCTGTTGATCTTTAAAGAAACCACTAATGTATAATGAAAACTGAATTCTGCAACTTTCTAACATACTCTGTGACTAAATGTCTCCCTCCTTGCACAATCTCTGAAATGAAGACACTTTACAATAGTTGTTGCAATGGTTTCCAGTCTACCCAATCCTCTGAGGGCAAAACAATCTTAGGTGCAGGCTGATACATTTTATCTTCAGTTATACATGGTACAGTCCTTATTAAAAGTTTAAGACCACTTGAAAAATGGCAAAAAATCCTATTTAGCATGGCTGGATCTTAACAAGGTTCCAAGTAGAGATTCAACATGCAACAAGAAGAAATGGGAGTGAGACCAAACATTTTTGAGCATTCAATTTAATGAAAACAACAAATAAACTGAAACAGGCTGTTTTTCAGCTGATCAAAAGTTTAGGACCACACCTCCAAAAAAAACTAACCCCCCCCCAAAACAGAAATCCAACTTCCAAACATGAGCTCAGTAATGAGTAGCTCCGCCGTTATTGTTTCGGCATGCTTGATGCAAGCGTTTCCATGAGGTTAGTGGGAACATTTCTCCAAGTGGTGAAGACGGCCGCACGAAGGCCATCTACTGTCTGGAACTGTTGTCCATTTTTGTAAACTTCCCTTGCCATCCATCCCCAAAGGTTCTCAATTGGATTTAGATCAGGGGAACACAAAGAGTGATGTTATTCTCCTGGAAGAAGTCCCTTGCCCTGCGGGCATTGTGTACTGTAGCGTTGTCCTGTTACCACACAGACGAGGGCCCTCAGTCATGAGGGATGCTCTCTGCAACATCTGGACATAGCCAGCGGACATTTGACGCCCTGCACTTCCTGAAGCTCCATTGTTCTACTGAAGGAAAAAGCACCCCAGACCATTATGGCGCCCCCTCCACTGTGGCACGTAGAAAACATCTCAGGTGGGATCTGCTTGTCATGCCAGTAATGTTGGAAACCATCAGGACCATCAAGGTTAAATTTTTTCTCATCAGAGAATAAAACTTTCTTCCACCTTTGAATGTCCCATGTTTGGTGCTCTCTTGCAAAGTCCAAACAAGCAGTTCTGTGGCGTTCGAGGAGACGAGGTCTTTGAAGAGGTTTTTTGTTTTTGAAGCCCTTCAGTCTCAGATGCCGTCTGATGGTTATGGGGCTGCAGTCGGCACCAGTAAGGACCTTAATTTGGGTCGAGGATCGTCCAGTGTCTTGACAGACAGCCAATTGGATTCTCCGGCTCAGTGCTAGTGAAATTTTTGGGGTCTTCCACTTGACTTTTTGGTTCCATAACCTTCAGGATCATTTAAGAAATTCCACATGACTGTCTTACTGCGTCCCACCTCAGTAGCGATGGCGCGCTGTGAGAGACCCTGCTTATGCAGTTCAACAACCCGACCACGTTCAAAAAGGGAGAGTTTTTTTGCCTTTGCCATCACAACGTGTGACTACCTGACAGAAAATGACAATGAATCCACATCTTTGCACAGATTTGGCCTTTTAAAGGCATGTGGTCCTAAAATTTTGATCAGCTGAAAAACAGCCTGTTTCAGTTTAATCGTTATTTTCATAAAATTGAATGCTCAAAAAATGTTTTGTCTCACTCCCATTTCTTCTTGTTGCATGTTGAAGCTCTAGTTGGAACCTTGGTAAGATCCAGCCATGCTAAATAGGATTTTTTTCCATTTTTCAAGTGGTCTTAAACTTTTGATCAGGACTGTATCAGGCCAGAGGAAAGACTTGTGTTACTGCTGTGCTTAGCTCACAAAAGATTGCAGAATACAACTGTAACAACTTCAGCTATGACATCCAGAGGGGGGTTCCAGATGTATGCCTAAATCCTGTCATTCACTGACAAACAGCAGAGATATCAAAGTGATGAGAAACGAAAACCAAAAGCATGTTACAATGTTGCAGTACTTTTCATTACACTATTGTTAATCTTTATTCAGAGAAAAATAAAAATCCCTTTAAATCTTCTGGCACATCACCACTTTATCTGCAGATTTTCTGCCCCAGTGCCCCATGACAACAGATCAAGTAATGTGAAATGACATGGGGAAGTTTTGAAGATGTAAATCCCATCAATATCCACAGTTTAAGGAGCTCTCCAAGTCAATTAGGATGTGGTTGTGTATTGGAAACACTGTGACCTGCCACCTGGCCAAAAGTGTTGTCACAGCCTGACAGAACATTACACCGGAGCAGAAAAAAGATGAGACCATTAACTTCTATTTCTCAATTCTTATTCTTTTCATTGCATTAAAGTCAACATATTTGAGAAATTTCAGATAAACACAGAAAACACTTTTGCGCAGATTTTCTCCCATCAAGCGTCTTTCATGGTTTAGAAGTATAATCGGAAGATGATTGATTGTTCAATGTTCATTATAATATAACCGAGGATCATCTCCCAAACACGAAAGAAAAAACTTCCTAGGACAGAAGACTTCTTCTGAGGTTGCATTTTGTGTTAGAGGGCAACTGGGTCTACAGAGCCCAAAGCAAACATCTCATAAATAAACAAAGTTACGGAAGCAGCAAAAAGTCTTCCAAAGAATCACAATAAACAAGCAAAAAGCTGCACAACGGCGCCCGACTTCTGTCTGATAAATCTGCAACCAAAGCTTCAAGGGCTAAAGGTGAAAAAAACAAAGATTGATACAAATACATGTGCAAGAGGCTGCTGAATAAAAAAATATACTACTATAATACTGCCTCCTATGTACAAAAAAAACAACTACTAAAATACTGCTCCTATGCACAAGAATATAACTGCAATAATACTGCTCCTATGTACAAGAATATAACTACTATAATACTGCTCCTATGAAAAAGAATACACTACTATAATACTGCCTCCTATGTACAAAAAACAACTACCATAATACCGCTCCTATGTAAAAGAATATAACCACTATAAAACTGCTCCAATATACAAGAATATAACTACTATAATACTACTCCTATGCACACAAAGATAACTACTATAATACTGACCATATGTACAAGAATATAACTACTATAATACTGCTCCTATGTACAAGGATATAACTACTATAATACTGCCTCCTATGAACAAGAATACAACTACTATAATACTGCTCCTATGTACAAGAATATAACTACTATAATACTGCTCCTATGTACAAGAATATAACTACTATAATACTGCTCCTATGTACAAGAATATAACTACTATAATACTGCTCCTATGTACAAGAATATAACTACTATAATACTGCCTCCTATGTACAAGAATATAACTACTATAATACTGCCTCCTATGTACAAGAATATAACTACTATAATACTGCTCCCATATACAAGTATATAACTACTATAATACTGCCTCCTATGTACAAGAATATAACTACTATAATACTGCTCCTATGTACAAGAATATAACTACTATAATACTGCTCCTATGTACAAGAATATAACTACTATAATACTGCTCTTATGTACAAGAATATAACTACTATAATACTGCTCCTAGGTACAAAAATATAATTACTATAATACTGCTCCTATGTACAAGAATATAACTACTATAATACTGTTCCTATGTACAAGAATATAACTACTATAATACTGCTCCTATGTACAAGATATGACTTCTATAATACTGCTCCTATGTACAAGAATATAACTACTATAATACTGCCTGAATTATGCGTTGTCACAGCTCCGCCCCCTCATTATTACATCACCCTCCATTGTAGCATTGTTTTCGCAGTAGATTTTTTTAGCTTGTAATGCTTTGATCTACCCATAGAGGGTACTGTGAGGAAAATGAGTCAATGCACCATAGATATGGAGCCCTATAGTCAGAAGGTGCTTCTCCCATAAAATATCTGCTGGTGACTGGGCACAAACTGATTTATCAGCATCCTGTGGCCACCCACAATACTATCCATATCATCCCTCCTCCAATTTATTGCTTATTTTCACCTGAGTGTGATCTTCTGAACCTTAAACGAGCTAATAAAAGAAAACAGGGATCTGTTAATAGTTTTCACTAGGCAGCTACATGAGAAGCTATGAAACGCGTTAGGGGCAAATGTAATTAAATACAATATTGAGAATCTCCTGTTAAACCTTCCACTGGTGATAACATCTGGTTTATAAAAGGACATTATAAGCTTCTGATTGTGTCATCAGTCAAATGTTATATTTAAAAAATCCAATAATTTGGGGAACGGATAAAATAAATAACTGTAGCCGGATGAGGCATCAGATATCTAATGTGTATGGTAAGGTAAAATAAAGATATCAATGACAAGAGAACCTAAACTACAACTACTATAATACTGCCCCTACGTACAAGAATATAACTACTATAATACTGCTCCTATGTACAAGAATATAACTACTATAATACTGCTCCTATGTACAAGAATATAACTACTATAATACTGCGCCTATGGACAAGAATATTACTACTATAATACTGCCTCCTATGTACAAGAATATAACTACTATAATACTGCTCCTATGTACAAGAATATAGCTACTATAATACTGCCTTCTATATACAAGAATATAACTACTATAATACTGCTCCCTATGTACAAAAATATAACTACTATAATACTGCTCCTATGTACAAGAATATAACTACTATAATACTGCACCCTATATACAAGAATATACTACTATAATACTTCTTCTATATACAAGAATATAACTACTATAATACTACTCCTATGTACAAAAAGAAACCTTCAAGATAATTTAGTATAACCTGGACTTCCCCTTTAATGGCAGATTTTTGTGAATGTATCAGTTATGTATCACTGTGACTGGCAGATGAATGAGTCAGATGTGTAACATGCAGGGATTCATAGGAAGTGACCGCTCTGTTCTGTTTACATTGTTAATAATTTCATACCTAATCTGTTCCTAATCCAGCATTACATCCACTTTCCTGGAGATTACGCTCTCGCTGCAGGCAGGGATCTGATCTCTCCTGGTCTCTGAGCTGATACTAGAACAGGATGATGCGAACCGACTAGTGTTGGGTGAGCATGCTCGGCCGAACTCCACTTTGACACTGCGTGTGCTCGAGCACGATGCTCGAGTCTCTTCCTCGCATGTTTTTGCCTGCTATGCAGCCAATAAACGTGCGGGGAAGTACTGCCAAATGCAATCAAGACAGCTCCAACCCTGGACACATTTAAATCAAAACTGAAAAGCCACCTGTTTAGCCTGGCATTTACGATCACATAACTTTTTCCCCCTGTACATATAACTATGTACCCATCTGAGACAAAATTATGCACTTTGATTCCTATTTGAGAAAAGCGCTTTACAAATGTTTTGTTGTTGTTGTAATGCCGTAGCCATGTTGGTTACTGGCATTACAGTGATTGGCTGGCCGGAAGGCGTCATCGGGTGCTATAAAGCACCTGATGACACGTGGTTCGGCTCAGTCTTAGTCAGGGAGAGCTGCAGCAGAAGGGCCAGAGAGTGTAGGGAGAGGAATAGTTTTTTTTGTTTTCTTAAGGCAGGGTTTACTGTTTAAAGGTGTTAGAGACCCAAAAGTCCTTTTAACTCCTTAAGGACCAAACTCATTTTCACCTTAAGGACCAGGCCATTTTTTGCAAATCTGACCAGTGTCACTTTATGTGGTGATTACTTTAAAACGCTTTGACTTATCCAGGCCATTCTGAGATGGTTTTTTCGGCACATATTGTACTTCGTTACACTGGTAAAATGAAGTAAAAAAAAAAAATTTTTATTTATAAAAAAACTACCAAATTTACCAAACATTTGTAAAAAATTGCAAATTTCCAAGTTTCAATTTCTCTACTTCTATAATACATAGTAATACCTACAAAAATAGTTACTACTTTACATTCCCCATATGTCTACTTCATGTTTGGTTCATTTTGGGAATGACATTTTATTTTGTGGGGATGTTACTTTAGGGGCTTAGAAGTTTAGAAGCAAATCTAGAAATTTTTAAGAAATTTTCAAAAACCCACTTTTCAAGGACTAGTTCAGGTCTGAAGTCACTGCTTACATAATAGAAACCACCCAAAAATTACCCCATTCTAGAAACTACGCCCCTCAAGGTATTACAAACTTTGTTAACCTTTTAGGTGTTCCACAAGAATTAATGGAAAATAGAGGTACAATTTAAAAATTTCACTTTTTTGGCAGATTTTCCATTTTAATAATTTTTTTCCAGTTACAAAGCAAGGGTTAACAGCCCAAAAAACTAAATATTTATGGCCCTGATTCTGTAGTTTACAGAAACACCCCATATGTGGTCGTAAACTGCTGTACGGGCACACGGCAGGGCGCAGAAGGAAAGGAATGCCATACGGTTTCTGGAAGGCAGATTTTGCTAGACAGTTTTTTTGGACACCATGTCCCATTTGAAGCCACCTTGATGCACCCCTAGAGTAGAAACTCCATAAAAGTGACCTAATCTAAGAAACTAAACCCCTCAAGGTATTCAAAACTGATTTTACAAACGTTGCTAACCCTTTAGGTGTTCCACAAGAGTTATTGGCAAATAAAGATGAAATTTCAGAATTTCAATTTTTTGCCAAATTTTCCATTTTACTATTTTTTTTCCAGTTACAAATCAAGGGTTAACAGCCAAACAAAACTCATTATTTATGGCCCTGATTCTGTAGTTTACAGAAACCCCATATGTGGTCGTAAACTGCTGTACGGGCACATGGCAGGGCGCAGAAGGAAAGGAATGCCATACGGTTTCTGGAAGGCAGATTTTGCTAGACAGTTTTTTTGGACACCATGTCCCATTTGAAGCCACCCTGATGCACCCCTAGAGTAGAAACTCCATAAAAGTGACCCATCTAAGAAACTACACCCCTCAAGGTATTCAAAACTGATTTTACAAACGTAGTTAGCCCTTTAGGTGTTCCACAAGAGTTATTGGCAACTAGAGATGAAATTTCTGAATTTCAATTTTTTGCCAAATTTTCCATTTTACTATTTTTTTCCAGTTACAAAGCAAGGGTTAACAGCCAAACAAAACTCATTATTTATGGCCCTGATTCTGTAGTTTACAGAAACACCCCATATGTGGTCTCAAACTGCTGTACAAACAGGGTGCAGAAGGAAAGGAATGCCATACGGTTTTTGGAAGGCAGATTTTGCTAGACAGTTTTTTTGGACACAATGTCCCATTTGAATCTCCCCTGATGCACCCGTAGAGTAAAAACTCCAAAAAATTTACCCCATTTTAGAAACTACGGGATAGGGTGGAAGTTTTGTTGGTACTAGTTTAGGGTACATATGATTTTTGGTTGCTTTATATTACACTTTTTGTGAGGCAAGGTAACAAGAAATAGCTTTTTTGGCACCGTTTTTTTTTTTTTGTTATTTACAACATTCATCTGACAGGTTTGATCATGTGGTATTTTTATAGAGCAGGTTGTCACGGACACGGCGATACCTAATATGTATACAATTTTTTATTTATGTAAGTTTTACACAATGATTTCATTTTTGAAACAAAAAAAATCTTGTTTTAGTGTTTCTATAGTCTAAGAGCCATAGTTTTTTCAGTTTTTGGGCGATTATCTTGGATAGGGTATGATTTTT
The DNA here is from genome assembly GCF_014858855.1 of Bufo gargarizans. Classification (NCBI taxonomy): domain Eukaryota; kingdom Metazoa; phylum Chordata; class Amphibia; order Anura; family Bufonidae; genus Bufo; species Bufo gargarizans. Next base: position 49,018,100 of record NC_058086.1, read on the forward strand.
GCGAGATGAGATGACAGTTTGATTGGTGCTATTTTGGGGTGTATATGACTTTTTGATTGCTTGCTATTACACTATTTGTGATGTAAGGTGACAAATTTGTTTTTATTTAGCACTGTTTTTTTTTTTATATATTATTTTAGAGCTGGTTGATACGGATTCGGAGATACCTAATATGTATACTTTTTTTTTTTATGTAAATTTTACACAATAATATCATTTTTGAAACAAATCATGTTATAGTGTCCCCATAGTCTTTTTTATTTTTTGGGCCATTGTCTCATGTAGGGGCTAATTTTTTGCGGGATGAGGTGATGGTTTGATTGGTACTATTTCGGCGTACATGCAACTTTTTTTTAATCACTTTTATTACCTTTTTTGGGAAGTAAGGTTTTCAAAATTTCAATTTCCTGATAGTTTTTATTTTTTTATTTTTATGGCGTTCACCGTGCGGGGAAAGTAACATGACCGTTTTATAGATCAAGTCGTTATGGACGCGGCGATACCTAATATGTGTAGTGTATTTTTTTTTTCATTTTTATTCAGTGATAAATGAGTTTTTATAGCTTTACTTTTTTCACTTTTTTTACCCAAACCCACTTGGTTCTTGAAGATCCAGTGGGTCTGATATCTGTATAATACAGTACAATACACTATATAGTGTATGGTCCTGTATTTTACTTACACTTTGTCTGAACAGATCTATGACTTTAGCATTGATCTGTTTAGCACCATGGACAGCAGGATGCCTGAGAAGGCGTCCTGTTGCCATGGGAACCTTCCCCGTCTGCAACAACTGAGAAGACAGGGAAGGGGAAGAAGGGGAACTCCCTCCCTCTGTCACCCCATCCATCTGGGGGCTGCAAAGGCACAGCGATCCCGCCTGCCGCACCACCCGCCTCCCGCAACGCCCCCCCTGCACCCCGCCGACATAAAATCATTCAGGGGTGCAGGGGGGGGGGGTTAAAAATATTTTACTTTGGCCATTTTAAAGTTTCTGATCCCCGTGGTCAGGTACCGCGGAGATCAGAAACTACAGAAAGCGCTGAAAACTGCAGGTCTGAATTGACCTGTGGTTTGCAGCGATCGCCGATACGGGGGGGTCACAGGACCCCCCTCGGCATTGACCCTGGGTGCCTGGCTGTGTGTAACAGCCGGCACTCAGCGCTGTCACCATGTCTGCAGACATGGTGAAAGTTTAATGCCATGACGAGTATACTCGTCATGGAGCGCTAAGTATCAGTGCTCCAGGACGAGTATACTCGTCATAGGTCCTTAACGTGTTGAGGACTATTCTTTTATCTGGCTGCAATCTATATTATTAGCGCAACCAGTGCTAAATTGTGTGCAATTGTTTGGCCGCTGCTGACATTGACACAACCTCTGCTACATCTGTTGTGTTACATTTGCGCATCCTAAATATCTGTGACATTCTGTGTAATTTATTTGCGCATACACTTACAAAACCTGCGCTAGTGTACGTGTGACATACTTGCAAGCATATATACCATTTAATATGCAGAAGGCGAGCAGTAAGGGACGGGGAAGTGTCCTTGCTGCTGATGGTGCACGCAGAGGTTGTGGCTCTGGGCGCGGTGAAACTGTGTTTGCTGCCAGAGCACAAGAAACACACTCATCCACGATACCTAGCTTCATGTCCCAGTTTGCAGGGCGGCGCAGGACACCACTCTCAAAGTCAGACCAGTGCGACCAGGTGGTCGGTTGGATTGCAGCAGATAATGCTTCCAGTCGGTTAAGCACCATCCTGTCTTCGACAAAGTCCAGTCTCAGTAGACAAGAGTCTGGTCAACAGAATCCTCACCCTGATCCTCCTTCCTGCCACCATGGAGAGTCTGGGCAAACAAGTGATCCCACACTCTGATATTCCGAGGAGCTCTTTTCATCGCCATTCCTTGATTTGGCCCTCTCGCTAAGCACGCTTAAAGAGGGACATGAGGAGATCTTGTGCCCTGATTCCAAAACTCTTGAGCATCCACAGTCACAAGAAGATGACGGTGGGGAACGGCAATTAGTGTTTCACAAGGTGGATGATGATGATGAGACACAGTTGCCAATATGTCAACGGCAATTAGTGTCTCAAGAGGTTGATGATGAGGATGAGACACAGTTGTCAATAAGTGAGGTTGTTGTTAGGTCAACAAGTCAGGAGGATGAGCAGAGTGAGGAAGTGGCTGGTTTAATGCACGGCTTCTCCCATTGACTTCCATTGTGTCGGGTGCTCTGAGCACAAGAGCATCCCAAGGTGTTCGACCCGAGCACCCGAACACTATGGTGCTCGATCAACACTAATTCATTTTCTCAAAGTCATCTCAGATGTAATGCAAGAAACGTGACTCATTGAGAATTGATAGAAGCATGAATAAGCCGGACTCTGAATGAACTTCTCACAAACCACAGGATCTCGTGACACACTAAAATGTGGAGGGTGCAGGAGTGGGGGGGGGGGGGTCTATTTTAAAGGGAGGTTCTAATTGATGGAATTTTAGTCTGTAGAAGACAAAATTTGTGTTTGCTCTTCTTGTTTATTATTTATTTATTATTTATTTACTTTCCTGTTTAGTTTCCTGACGGCCATATCAGAGACAAACCGTTTGTGCGCTGTTTATACGGGTTGTGCCGCAGACTATCTGCTGTGGGTGTAAGTGATGAGCGGCAGGGGCAATATTCGAATTTGCAATATATTGCGAATATTTGGACGAATATTTATCATATATTCGCGAATTTGTGATCTCGTCATTATTTTCTTGATTGCTAAAATAGACAATCGGAAAATTTGCAATAAAAATTTGCGATACAAAAATTCGTGATCAACACTACTAAAGTCAAATATATTGCAGCCTTCTCATTGGCCCACAAGCAAGAAGCAGTGAGGGATCATGGGAACTGATGAAAAAAAAATCTAGAATATTCGCGATTACGAAGATAGAGCACTATATTCTAGATATTCGCAAATTCTCGAAGTGCCAATATTCGCGATAAAAATTCACGATTAGAATATTCGCGATCAATACTAGTAACAATAGCTGTAGCTGGGGCCTAGAGGTTGGAGGGGGGACTATCAGGGGCAAGAACGTTGTACATTTTTGTGGGGAATATCAATATGGCAGCGTTTTACTATAATGTGTTGTATTTATTTATGGTTTATTTTTTGTATTTTTTTTTTTGGGGGGGTGTGTGATCTTAGTAACCATAGGGTCTCCAATTTTAAGAAGAGTCGGCCATATGGGCTGTGCAGGAAAACAGTATCCGCAATTTTTAAGGAGTCCTATTGACACACGGGCAGCAGCCATTTTGGTACCTGTACCACCCTGCTAACTGCAGCGGTCAGTGTTGGCATGGTGAGGAGGGAGGGCCCGCGTCCTTCCTGGATAGGGTCTCCAGAGCAGTATCCCCAATAATTACACCATGGGGTTCCCTCTGTTCTAAACACACCCTGTATTTCTATCAATTATCAGTGATTGGTGCCCCAGAGTTTCCGCAGACCGCTGCTCCTGTGACTATCCTTTAAGTCTCTGATGTACCTCATACGTCCAGACTATACAAGATGGCGGAGACGGAGCGACTTCTACATCTGGATCCAGGTCATCCTTTGTACAATGTGAATACAGCAGTCAGATAACGGCTACAATGTGTTACAATGTATCATTTTTCGAGAAGCACAGAATAAACCGAATCAATTCAGACTGAAATCTTCTTGGATCCCATCAAAATAAATACACCTCCTCACAGCGTCCGTTCTCTGGTACTTCTGAGATCCGCGCTGCTGACATCGCTAAGTGACCGCCTCATGTGATTTATAAACTATGGTGCTCAGCGGCTTCACGTTACTGTTAGTACAGGTGGGATCAGTCTGCACCCACATTAAAGTGATGACACTGATCTCTATTAACACACGTGATAATCACTGGAGCGAATGATGGTCCTGAATAGCGATACGTCAGAGCTGGGGTTGTTTAGACCCTTTTATATTCATGAATATTCGTTGCATTGTTAATTTGACATTTATAATGATAAAGCATATGATGGAATGCATGATGTACACACTGGAATGTTGTCACCCAGCTTTACCATATGTCTGAATGGCAAAATATAAGGGTGAGTGATGCATCCGTACATAGCATAGCCTTGAAGGAGATTGGTAAAACATGCCACCACCACTAAACAGCCACCACTAGAGGGAGCTCAGGAGATTACTACATACAGATATATACAACCACCACTAGAGGGAGCTCAGGAGATTACTACATACAGATATATACAGCCACCACTAGAGGGAGCTCGGGAGATTACTGCATACAGATATATACAACCACCACTAGAGGGAGCTCAGGAGATTACTACATACAGATATATACAGCCACCACTAGAGGGAGCTCAGGAGATTACTACATACAGATATATACAGCCACCACTAGAGAGCTCAGGAGATTACTGCATGCAGATATATACAGCCTCCACTAGAGGGAGTTCAGGAGATTACTACATACAGATATATACAGCCACCACTAGAGGGAGCTCAGGAGATTACTACATACAGATATATACAGACACCACTAGAGAGAGCTCAGGAGGTTACTACATACAGATATATACAGCCACCACTAGAGGGAGCTCAGGAGATTACTGCATACAGATATTTACAGCCACCACTAGAGGGAGCTCAGGAGATTACTGCATACAGATATATACAGCCACCACTAGAGGGAGCTCAGGAGATTACTGCATACAGATATATACAGCCACCACTAGAGGGAGCTCGGGAGATTACTGCATACAGATATATACAGCCACCACTAGAGGGAGCTCAGGAGATTACTGCATACAGATATATACAGCCACCACTAGAGGGAGCTCAGGAGATTACTACATACAGATATATATATAGCCACCAATAGAGAGCTCAGGAGATTACTGCATACAGATATATACAGCCTCCACTAGAGGGATTTCAGGAGATTACTACATACAGATATATACAGCCACCACTAGAGGGAGCTCAGGAGATTACTACATACAGATATATACAGACACCACTAGAGAGAGCTCAGGAGGTTACTACATACAGATATATACAGCCACCACTAGAGGGAGCTCAGGAGATTACTGTATACAGATATATACAGCCTCCACTAGAGGGAGCTCAGGAGATTACTGCTTACAGATATATACAGTCACCACTAGAGGGAGTTCAGGAGATTACTACGTACAGATATATACAGCCACCACTAGAGGGAGCTCAGGAGATTACTGCATACAGATATATACAGTCACCACTAGGGGGAGCTCAGGAAATTACTACATACAGATATATACAGCCACCACTAGAGGGAGCTCAGGAGATTACTGCATACAGATATATACAGCCACCACTAGAGGGAGCTCAGGAGATTACTACATACAGATATATACAGCCACCACTAGGGGGAGCTCAGGAGATTACTACATACAGATATATACAGCCACCACTAGGGGGAGCTCAGGGGATTATTATGTGCAGAAATTGTCCTTGGCATGCATGATGATTGCTGTCTACTCTACTGCATAGACACTGAAAGTTTGTCTTCTCCTGCTCTATAGAGGATGCATTCTCTGACATCTTGGGAATCCATCTGGAAAACCTGTATTTCCACCTGCCCTGAATGCTATCAGCACCTGTGCAGTACAGGGCGCAGCCACTGCAATCTTTGGAACCTGTGGTCACCAGATACTGTTTACAAGAGTTACTCATGGACACCGGGGGCTTCATAGTGTGGGTTAAGCTAAAACCTGAAGTGTTTTACCAGTTCTTATGTCATTATACACCTGTGCATGGAGTCCCTGACATCTGCTGGGAAGCGGACAACCCCTTAAAGCTCCCTCTAGTGGTGGCTGCAGGTAGTCATTATTATATCATTGAATGGCCTGGACTAATATAAAACTGCCCAGAATGTTGGACCTAAATCACATTAAAGCTGGGTCTTACTGTGCAGAGTGTAGACGGGGGTCTCAAATCAAGAACCAGAAGAAGGTTTCTCCTCGTCATGTTTGGGGGGTTCACATACTTTCAGCCATGGAGTGCGCCCCCCAGCACTAGGTGCGAGTAGATGGTTAACTTGTATCCCTTCTGCTCCCCATTAGTTCCATTCACAACACATGGCGCTAGGACTGGGCAGCTGCAGTAATTGAGTTACAGAAATCCCGCCTCCGCCTTGTGGTTACTATTTGCGCCTTTATTCATTCAAGTAAAAATCAAAGCAGTGATGTCTGTGAGGAATTATTTCCGTATTATCTGCTCGCGGCCATCTTGTGCTCTTGCAAGTAATTAAAAAGGAGATCTTTGAAAAGCTGAGATATATTTTTTTTAAAAAGCAACGACCCAAAACCCATAAATGTGTAATCAGCCCCAGCAGCATCGCTCCCCAAAATTATTCTGCCAGATTCAACGTTTAATCGGTTTCTGGGTGACAACCAACATGGCCGCCATGTCAGCAACTACAGAGGGTGCCATCCAGCCTAAAATGGGCCCTTCTGGACTATAACACTGGTTGCCTAGCCTTAGGATTTGATCTCTAGGGGTGCGACCACCAGTATTCAAGTGAATGGGACAATAAGCAGAACCGGTCACAGCCTCTTCTATGGACGAGCCATTGTGCCTATGTTAATGCAGAGTTCTCAGCCCCTTCTTTGTACTTTTTGGCGCAGGTCCTAGAGATAGGATTCCCACCCCCAAGGACCCCTTTAAATGGTTTACCACATTTGCCATCTTTTGAAAAGTGCATCAAGGAGATTCCAAAGATGGGGACAAAATGTGGAGTGTGAAATTGTTTCCTTCTACGACACGACCCAGATAATGCATATGGCCCCCTCTGTGCACCCTAATAGGAGTGCAGACCACAGACCAGACCCCTTAAAGAGATACAGCCCTAACCAAGAACCCCCACATATAAAACATAGGAGAGAACCCTTGTGTATACAAAACCTATATACAGACCGTAGGCAAGAACTTTCCTGTGTAGAGGCCCCAGACCAGACTCCACTGTATACAGACCTTCCCATATACAAATCATAAGCCAGAAAGCTCCTGTATACAGACCCTTGACAAGAACCCCCACCCTGTTTACAGACTCCAGACTAGACCCCTCCTGTATACAGACCATAGACAAGAACCCTCCTGTCTACAGGCCCCAGACCAGACCTTCCCATATACAAATTATTAGCCATAAAGCTCCTGTATCCAGACCCTTGACAAGACCCCCCACCCTGTTTACAGACTCCAGACCAGACTCTGCCTGTATACAGACCACAAGCAAGAACCCTCATGTGTACAGGCCCCAGACCAGCCGCCAGCTGTAAACAGACCTTCCCATATACAAATCATGAGCTAGAAAGCTCCTGTATACAGACCCTAGAACCAGACCCCCCATCCTATTTAACCACTTCAGCCCCGCTAACTAAAACCCCCTTCATGACCAGGCCACTTTTTACACTTCTGCACTACACTACTTTCACCGTTTATCGCTCGGTCATGCAACTTACCACCCAAATGAATTTTACCTCCTTTTCTTCTCACTAATAGAGCTTTCATTTGGTGGTATTTCATTGCTGCTGACATTTTTACTTTTTTTGTTATTAATCGAAATTTAACGATTTTTTTGCAAAAAAATGTCATTTTTCACTTTCAGCTGTAAAATTTTGCAAAAAATACGACATCCATATATAAATTTTTCGCTAAATTTATTTTTCTACATGTCTTTGATAAAAAAAAAATGTTTGGGAAAAAAAAAATGGTTTGGGTAAAAGTTATAGCGTTTACAAACTATGGTACAAAAATGTGAATTTCCGTTTTTTGAAGCAGCTCTGACTTTCTGAGCACCTGTCATGTTTCCTGAGGTTCTACAATGCCCAGACAGTAGAAAAACCCCACAAATGACCCCATTTCGGAAAGTAGACACCCTAAGGTATTCGCTGATGGGCATAGTGAGTTCATAGAACTTTTTATTTTTTGTCACAAGTTAGCGGAAAATTATGATTTTATTTTAATTTTTTTTTTTTCTTACAAAGTCTCATATTCCACTAACTTGCAACAAAAAATAAAAAATTCTAGGAACTCGCCATGCCCCTCACGGAATACCTTGGGTTGTCTTCTTTCCAAAATGGGGTCACTTGTGAGGTAGTTATACTGCCCTGGCAATTTAGGGGCCCAAATGTGTGAGAAGTACTTTGCAATCAAAATGTGTAAAAAATGGCCTGCGAAATCCGAAAGGTGCACTTTGGAATATGTGCCCCTTTGCCCACCTTGGCTGCAAAAAAGTGTCACACATCTGGTATCGCCGTACTCAGGAGAAGTTGGGTAATGTGTTTTGGGGTGTCATTTTATATATACCCATGCTGGGTGAGAGAAATATCTTGGCAAAAGACAACTTTTCCAATTTTTTTATACAAAGTTGGCATTTGACCAAGATATTTTTCTCACCCAGCATGGGTATATGTAAAATGACACCCCAAAACACATTCCCCAACTTCTCCTGAGTATGGCGATACCAGATGTGTGACACTTTTTTGCAGCCAAGGTGGGCAAAGGGGCACATATTCCAAAGTGCACCTTTCGGATTTCGCAGGCCATTTTTTACACATTTTGATTGCAGACTTCTTCTCACACATTTGGGCCCCTAAATTGCCAGGGCAGTATAAATACCCCACAAGTGACCCCATTTTGGAAAGAAGACACCCCAAGGTATTCCGTGAGGGGCATGGTGAGGTCCTAGAATTTTTTATTTTTTGTCGCAAGTTAGTGGAATATGAGACTTTGTAAGGAAAAAAGAAAAAAAAAGAAAAATCATCATTTTCCGCTAACTTGTGACAAAAAATAAAAAATTCTAGGAACTCGCCGTGCCCCTCACAGAATTCCTTGGGGTGTCTTCTTTCTGAAATGGGGTCACATGTGGGGTATTTATCCTGCCCTGGCTTTTTAGGGGCCCTAAAGCGTGAGAAGAAGTCTGGAATATAAATGTCTAAAAAATGTTTACGCATTTGGATTCCGTGAGGGGTATGGTGCGTCCATGTGAGATTTTATTTTTTGACACAAGTTAGTGGAATATGAGACTTTGTAAGAGAAAACAAACAAAAAAATATATATATTTCCGCTAACTTGGGCCAAAAAAATGTCTGAATGGAGCCTTACAGAGGGGGGGTGGGGGGGGGTGATCAATGACAGGGGGGTGATCAATGACAGGGGGGTGATCACCCATATACACTCCCTGATCACCCCCCTGTCATTGATCACCCCCCTGGTAAGGCTCCATTCAGACATCCGTATGATTTTTACGGATCCATGGATACATGGATCGGATCCGCAAAACACATGCGGACGTCTGAATGGAGCCTTACAGGGGGGTGATCAATGACAGGGGGTGATCAGGGAGAGTATATGGGTGATCACCCCCCTGTCATTGATCACCCCCCTGTAAGGCTCCATTCAGACGTCCGTATGATTTTTACGGATCCATGGATACATGGATCGGATCCACAAAACACATGCGGACGTCTGAATGGAGCCTTACAGGGGGGTGATCAATGACAGGGGGTGATCAGGGAGTGTATATGGGTGATCACCCCTCTGTTATTGATCACCCCCCTGTAAGGCTCCATTAAGACGTCCGAATGATTTTTACGGATCCATGGATACATGGATCGGATCCGCAAAACACATGCGGACGTCTGAATGGAGCCTTACAGGGGGGTGATCAATGACAGGGGGTGATCAGGGAGTGTATATGGGTGATCACCCCCTGTCATTGATCACCCCCCTGTAAGGCTCCATTCAGACGTCCGAATGATTTTTACGGATCCATGGATCGGATCCGCAAAACACATGCGGACGTCTGAATAGAGCCTTACAGGGGGGTGATCAATGACAGTGGGGTGATCAATGACAGGGGGTCATCAGGGAGTGTATATGGGTGATCACCCCCTGTCATTGATCACCCCCCTGTAAGGCTCCATTCAGACGTCCGAATGATTTTTACGGATCCATGGATCGGATCCGCAAAACACATGCGGACGTCTGAATAGAGCCTTACAGGGGGGTGATCAATGACAGTGGGGTGATCAATGACAGGGGGTGATCAGGGAGTGTATATGGGTGATCACCCGCCTGTCATTGATCACCCCCCTGTAAGGCTCCATTCAGACGTCCGCATGTGTTTTGCGGATCCGATCCATGTATCCATGGATCCGTAAAAATCATACGGACGTCTGAATGGAGCCTTACAGGGGGGTGATCAATGACAGGGGGGTGATCAATGACAGGGGGTGATCAGGGAATCTATATGGGTGATCACCCGCCTGTCATTGATCACCCCCCTGTAAGGCTCCATTCAGACGTCCGTATGCGTTTTGCTGATCCGATCCATGTATCCGTGGATCCGTAAAAATCATACGGACGTCTGAACGGAGCCTGACAGGGGGGTGATCAATGACAGGGGGGTGATCAATGACAGGGGGGTGATCAGGGAGTTTATATGGGGTGATCATGGGTGATCAGGGGTTTAAAAGGGGTTAATAAGTGACGGGGGGTGTAGTGTAGTGTGGTGTTTGGTGCGACTTTACTGAGCTACCTGTGTCCTCTGGTGGTCGATCCAAACATGGGGACCACCAGAGGACCAGGTAGCAGGTATATTAGACGCTGTTATCAAAACAGCATCTAATATACCTGTTAGGGGTTAAAAAAAATCACATCTCCAGCCTGCCAGCGAGCGATCGCCGCTGGCAGGCTGGAGATCCACTCGCTTACCTTCCGTTCCTGTGAGCGCGCGCGCCTGCGTGCGCGCGTTCACAGGAAATCTCGGATATCGCGAGATGACACGCCGATGCGTCCAGGAGGAGTAAATCAACCACCTCCCGGACGCATCGGTGCGTTAGGCGGTCGGGAGGTGGTTAAAGACTCCAGACTAGACCCCCTCCTGTATATAGGCCATAGGCAAGAACCCTCCTGTGTACAGGCCCCAGACCAGACCTTTCCATATACCAATCATTAGCCATAAAGCTCCTGTATCCAGACGCATGACCAGATATCCCCCCACACCCCGTTTCCAGACTCCAGACCAGACTCCTCCTGTATACAGACCACAGGGCAAAACCCTCCTGTTTACAGACCCCAAACTAGACCCTTCTGTTTACAAACCTCAGACCAGACCCACGACCATATCCTAGAAACCCCTTTGCAAACATTTACAGACCTCATAGCAGGTTTTCAGTTACTCACCTCTCCCTGTGGTTTCTGTGCTTCCGTCTGGTACCTTGGAGCTACCGCATGTAGAGTCCTGACGATCCTCAGCACCAGGGTATTGGAGAGAAGCAAAGGAACATGGAGTGGTACCCCCTGAGGACCCGGCGAGTGTGAAGTGATGCATATTGCTTCATCACTAGCCCATTTACTATCCAGGGCTCTAGGAAAGCTGAGCAACAGGGGAAACGTTCAGAACATTACAAGGTCAGAATAATTGGGGGGGGGGGGGGGGGGGTGGCGGCTTTCCTTCACATTGTAGTTTGAGAGATCGATTCTAGGGCGTCGGCAGATCTTATGCCGGAGTAAACAGAACATCTTAATGTCATGTGAAAATAAATGAAGTGATTGTCCTTATTACGATGCTGATTACGGCTTCAGCCGAAGTGGTTGCATTACACCGCACCCACCGAGCGGTCCCACCCTGTCCTGTACTCACTGCGCCATGTGGCAGAAGTAAATCTGTGCTGTACTTTCTGATTTCTGTATATGACGGTTTCCAGAGTCCTAAAAATGTAACCACAAACATTAAGCATCAGAGAAAATTTTATGATTTAGATCCTAAAACTGAAATATTTTAACTTCATGCACCTTGTCTATGAGATGCATAATTGTTATCCATAAAGGGACACTCCGAGTGGAGCCTTTAACATGTATTTAGAGAGTTACATAAATATTGTTGGCCTATCTTCAGGATAAGCCATCAATATCTGATTGGTGGAGGCCTGACACCCCACACCCCTACAGATCAACTACCAAGTAGTCAGCATGGGATCCACACAACTCTGTCCATTGTGTAGTGGATGGAGCTCGTTAGATTGACCTCAGTGAGAGCAGCGCTGCAGTAACGCCCACTACACAATGGATGGCGCTGTGTAGTTCTAGTGCTTACTCCCTGACTCTCTATCAAATATCCTAAGGTTAGGCCATCAATATTAAAATCCTGAAATGCCCCTTTAAGAGGAGGAGCATGAAACAGGAAGTCAAAGACAACTACAGAAAGAGTCCTTGTGTCATGCTCCACCCCTCAAGCTCTGCATCAGGCATGACACAGCAGATCAGAGTGTTTCTGTGAATAATAAGGAAAATCAAAATCACTGATTGAAATGTTTCAACATTTTGTTTTGATAATCAAACTCTTTGCAACTTTCTAATATGCTTTGTGTTTTATTTCCTCCCCATTTTGAAGATCTCTACTTGCTGTCAGTTAATGGAAGCATTCTTGTTTATCTCTCTTCCCCTCTCATCTCCTGGTCCTGCTCACACTGCTGGTTTGTTACAAGTTTTACAATGTATCAACTTTGTGTTTGACAAAGGGGGATCATAAGCAGGAGGATTGTTCAGACCGGATACAAATGTGGCAAATCTCAGTGCCTGCAGGAACAAGTTGGGAAGGGTTTTCTGGTTCTGCATGTTGATAATGATCATCTTTATTTATTTATTTACAGCAAGCAGAGATCTTGACAATATTGAGTAGTTTAAAGTTTAAACAGAAAGTATATCAGAAGTTTCAGAATGTTTTATTTTGAAAGTTTAATATTAAACGGAGCCTTTGAAAGATTGATTCCATCAGATCACCAGACATTGCTGTCACAGGGGAAATCAGGGGCAGCCATTGTGCGTGGTAGGGTGGCTAGATTGTAAGCTCCAAGGAACAGGGACTGATGTGATTACAGCGGGTTTGATTTACAGGGGCGTAACTATAATTCATAGGGCCCCATAACAAAATAAGATGGGGCCCCACCACCTAGTGTAAGGCTTAAAACAGAAGCATAAACAATAACTAAAGGTATGTAAAATAGCAGAATATATCGGAAAAGCCACATGATCACAAACAGCTGCCATATTGTTATTCCCTACAGAAAGGAACAATGTTCTTGCACCTAATTGGGCCCCCATCAACGTTGGGGCCCTAGAGCAAGTGTTCTTACTGCTATGGCTATAGTTACACCCATGGAGATTTATATTTCTTTCTCTATTTAGTTGTATTCATGCCGCTTTATGAATACAACACCAAACTGCAGTAAAGACTGACACAAGGGAGAATAAACGGAACGTAGTTCTGTAGATAGTAGTATTCATGGTCCGTGGAAAGCTGTGTGACAAACCTTGTGGGGACAGTCCAGGTAATTCAAAACTGTAACTTGTGACCGGTAGAGAAAATGTGATGCCGCCCTGCACGGTGCCCTGACCCTGATCTGAACGCCCCCCGCCCGCAGATGTCAGCCGCTCACTCCCTGCATAGCTCGCTGGCTAATAATGGGCAGAGGGATATCTGCCACATCCGATCACACACGTAACCCGCCCCAACGTCATCTCAAACATTGATATTTGCTGCCACCAGAAGAAGCAAATGACAAACAGTCGTAAAATTCCCCCCTCCCCCACTGGACAAAGGGAGTCCATTATGGGGTAGACTTGTGAAGAACTGATGTGTACAGGGCACAATGGATCAGATGTAGGGTGAAACATTGTAACAGATTTGTATTATTGGCCCATATGGAGGCTGCAACATTCCAAGTATGGCTGTGACTACACAGCGACTTTAGCCAGGAACACATGTCCAATCAGCAGGACCAACCCCACCGGGCAAATTCCCAATCTGTCTCTGAATACCACCCTCTACATTACCGCTGCCCCCAAAGATGCTTTAATCTAGAGGGATCAGCCAAGTGGTGACCGAGTCTCTTTAGTTTTAGACCTTAGGGTTTCTTGAAGCAGAACATATCCAGATGATTAAGATTTCACTCCAGGAATGAGACATGTCAGAGTTATCATAGGGACACAGGAATCCAAGTCGATGAATAGAGAGAGGAATAACAGCAGAGGGTCTTTAATGCCTATTTTCCTGTAATTCTCCTTTAGTGCTCGTTCACACGATCGCGTGAAGCCCTTGCTGTGGACCACAAATAGCGGTCCGCAATGCACGGACACCGTCCGTGGGGCAGCCACATGAGGATCGTGGACCCATTCACTTAAATGGGTCCGCGATCCCTCTGTTCCGCAAAAAGATAGAGCATGTTCTATCTTTTTGCGGAACGGAACCCCAGGAAGCACTCCGTAGTGTTCCATTCCGTGATTCCGTTCCGCATCTCCGGATTTGCGGACCCATTGAAGTGAATGGGTCCGCATCCGTGATGTGGAATGCCCACGGAACAGTGCCCGTGTATTGCGGATCCGCAAATGTGGTCCACAATACGGCAACGGGCAGCACACGTTCATGCGAACGAGCCCTTAAGAGCAATTTCCTATAATGCCCCTTTAAGGACAGTCCCCGGCCGTCATCACACTCATGTATAACAGGTGTAATGGCAGCAGTCTCGACACTTTCATGACTTTCCTCATACATTCTGCAGAGATGACAATCATTTCTATGGAACTTTCCAGTGGGAAGTCCTCTTATCAGGAGTCTTCTCCCCGGAGAGCAGCGAACACGAAATGTCCATGGGAAAAATCCGCTACAGAACTAAGAATTATGATCTAAGTGGCAGAACTGCGCACATCATGATGTAAGATCTATGGGATTGAAGTAAAGCCAGGACACGGTCCGGCGGCTGCCAGCAAATGTCCTACAACTGCTTCACACAAGCTTCTAGATTGTCCTGGGATGGGCTCCGAGGAAGGATCTAGATACATGTATATTGGAAAGCTAGCCCTTTAAGGTGGGGAAAATATTGCCCTTGTATATTCTCTCGAAAGGAAATCAACCCGATGCCTACAGGTGGTGACATCTTGAAGGTGCCTGCATGTTCTCAGATGTTCCTCTCGAGACCATAGACATTGAATGGCACAGTAGAGCACATATTTGCTCCATTTCTCCTCACTCTTCAGGAATAGGGGCTCTGGACCCCCGTTCCAGTGGTCGGTTGAGGTCCTAGAGATCAGACATTTATATTCTATCCTGACAGTAACAGGGAGATTCGCTTTACCTGAGCCACCAGTTCTTGTTCAGGACTAGACCCACTGGATGGCCCAAGTTACTTTTTGCAAAAGTAATGAAGAAATTCTGTAGAGCAATGATATGGTTGGATATGCTTTGTGCCAGTGCAGCCCCCAGGAGCCCCACAATCAGCTGGAAGCCTTGTGAGAGCTTTGTGTTCAGTTCTCCTGCAACGACACCACAGGTGAAATGAGGCATTACACCGTGTCCACTGTGCGCAAGAGGCTGTCTATGTAAGGCAGAGACATGTCAGGACCTCCAGAGACAACCATTACACTTCTATTTCTTGCTCCCTGATCTCTGTCTGCCCCGGATCTCCCTGTAATTGCCGCCGTTTTACCTTCCATTGTGAATGACGTCACAGAATCCGGAAGCAGCAGAGGTTTTTAATTGAAACGCTGGAAGGGATTCAGGATCTGTAATAAGTTGGCAAACGTTTCTGGAGAAATCTATGTCCGTTTCTTGGAAACAGAAGAAGATTCTGCTAAAGAACATGAAAAAATGACAGTTGTGGCTTTGTAGGGGATTTGGTAAGAGGAGGGGGCACTTACTTATAGTGTGAACATAAAGGGGGGGCTACTATAAATAATATATTGTCATATTCAGAATGGGAGACTCTATAAACAGATATTGTAAACTCTTATACACGAAAAATAAGAAAGCAACGTAACGAGACTGAGAAGAGACACAGTATAAACTGCTAGAGGAGGTCACTGATCACACAACCCAGAAGGTGCCCCTTTATTTGGGGTTCTGCAGCAGGGTATATGTGGAGGCAGGGTCGTCCTGTGGCAATGGTGATACAGATGCTGGATATCCTCCTGTGGTAGAGGTCATACAGATGCTGGATATCCTCCTGTGGTAGCGGTCACACAGATGCTAGATATCCTCCAGTGGTGGCGGTCATACAGATGCTAGATACCCTCCAGTGGTGGCGGTCATACAGATGTTGGATATCCTCCTGTGGTAGCAGTCATACAGATGCTGGATATCCTCCTGTGGTAGAGGTCATACAGATGCTGGATATCCTCCAGTGGTGGGGGTCATACAGATGCTAGATATCCTCCTGTGGTAGCGGTCACACAGATGCTGGATATCCTCCTGTGGTGGCGTTCATACAGATGCTGGATATCCTGCAGTGGTAGCAGTCATACAGATGCTGAATATCCTCCTGTGGTAGCGGTCACACAGATGCTGGATATCCTCCTGTGGTGGCGGTCATACAGATGCTGGATATCCTCCAGTGGTAGCAGTCATACAGATGCTAGATATCCTACTGTGGTAATGATCATACAGATGCTGGATATCCTCTTGAGGTAATGGTCATACAGATGCTGGATATCCTCCTGTGGTGGCGGTCATACAGATGCTGGATATCCTCCTGTGTTAGCGATCATACAGATGCTGGATATCCTCTTGTGGTAATGGTCATACAGATGCTGGATATCCTCCTGTGGTAGCAGTCATACAGATGTTGGATATCCTCCTCTGGTGGAGGCCATACAGATGCTGGATATCCTCCTGTGGTAGCGGTCATACAGATGGTGGATATCCTCCTGTGGTAGAGGTCATACAGATGCTGGATATCCTCCTGTGGTGGCGGTCATACAGATGCTGGATATCCTCCTGTGGTGGCAGTCATACAGATACTGGATATCCTCCTGTGGTAGAGGTCATACAAATGCTGGATATCCTCCTGTTGTAACTGTCATACAGATGCTGGATATCCTCCTGTGGTGGCGGTCATACAGATGCCGGATATCCTCCTGTGGTGGCGGTCATACAAATGGTGGATATCCTCCTGTGGTAGAGGTCATACAGATGCTGGATATCCTCCTGTGGTAACTGTCATACAGATGCTGGATATCCTCCTGTGGTAACTGTCATACAGATGCTGGATATCCTCCTGTGGTAAATTTCATACAGATGCTGGATATCCTCCTGTGGTAGCGGTCATACAGATGCTGGATATCCTCCTGTGGTAAATGTCATACAGATGCTGGATATCCTCCTGTGGTGGCAGTCATACAGATGCTGGAAATCCTCCTGTGGTGACAAAAGAGGGAAAGGCGCTCATAGGGTAATAGTTTTTTGATCAGTTGATTATGCTCACCTTTGGGTGTTGTGCAAGCATAGGCATAGCACTAGAGTAGACGTGTATTTGCATAATGGTCGGTGCTGCTGGTATCGTTCTCTCCTCACTTGTGGAGTTGACAATCATCCAGAGGAGTGATAAGAGACAATAAAAGGGGTGTGGAGTGATAGGGGCCCACCGTTTTCGATACTTGACGTATAAACCACGATCTCAAGTGATTGGAGAAGATTCTATTGTATTAACATACAGATGACAACGCGTTTCGGAATTAAAAAGCACTCCTTTTTCAAGTCTGTAAAAACAGTGCCTACTTGTGCAGAGCCTCCTCAGCCTGAGGAAAACGCGCTATCTGCACAAGGAGGCTCTGTTTTCAAAGACTTGAAAAAGGAGTGCTTTTCAATTCCAAAACGCGTTGTCACCTGTATGTTAATAAAATAGAATCGTCTCCAATCACTCGAGATCGTGGTTTTTGCACCAAGACGTATCGAAAACGGTGGACCCCTATCACTCCACACCCCTTTTATTATCCTCCTGTGGTAGCAGTCATGCAGATGCTGGATATCCTCCTGTGGTAGCGATCATACAGATGCTGGATATCCTTCTGTGGTAGCGATCATACAGATGCTGGATATCCTCCTATGGTAGCGGTCATACAGATGCTGGATATCCTCCAGTGGTGGTAGTCATACAGATGCTGGATATCCTCCAGTGGTGGTGGTCATACAGATGCTGGATATCCTCCTGTGGTAGCGGTCATACAGATGCTGGATATCCTCCTGTGGTAGCGGTCATACAGATGCTGGATATCCTCCTGTTGTAGGGTTCATAGAGATGCTGGATATCCTCCTGTGGTAGCGGTCATACAGATGCTGGATATCCTCCTGTGGTAGCGGTCATACAGATGCTGGATATCCTCCAGTGGTGGTGGTCATACAGATGCTGGATATCCTCCTGTGGTAGAGGTCATACAGATGCTGGATATCCTCCTGTGGTAGCGGTCATACAGATGCTGGATATCCTCCTGTTGTAGGGTTCATAGAGATGCTGGATATCTTCCAGTGGTGGTGATCATACAGATGCTGAATAACCTCCAGTGGTGGTGGTCATACAGATGCTGGATATCCTCCTGTGGTAGCGGTCATACAGATGCTGGATATCCTCCAGTGGTGGTGATCATACAGATGCTGAATAACCTCCAGTGGTGGAGGTCATACAGATGCTGGATATCCTCCTGTGGTAGCGGTCATAAGAGATGCTGGATATACTCCAGTGGTGGAGGTCATACAGATGCTGGATATCCTCCTGTGGTAGAGGTCATACAGATGCTGGATATCCTCCTGTGGTGGCGGTCATACAGATGCTGGATATCCTCCTGTGGTAGCGGTCATAAGAGATGCTGGATATCCTCCAGTGGTGGAGGTCATACAGATGCTGGATATCCTCCTGTGGTAGCGGTCATACAGATGCTGGATATCCTCCTTTGGTGGCGGTCATACAGATGCTGGATATCCTCCTGTGGTGGCGGTCATACAGATGCTGGATATCCTCCTGTGGTAGAGGTCATACAGATGCTGGATATCCTCCTGTGGTAGAGGTCATACAGATGCTGGATATCCTCCTGTGGTGGCGGTCATACAGATGCTGGATATCCTCCTGTGGTAGAGGTCATACAGATGCTGGATATCCTCCTGTGGTGGCGGTCATACAGATGCTGGATATCCTCCTGTGGTAGCGATCACACAGATGCTGGATATCCTTATGTGGTGGTGGTAATACAGATGCTGGATATCCTCCTGTGGTAGCGGTCATAAGAGATGCTGGATATCCTCCAGTGGTGGAGGTCATACAGATGCTGGATATCCTCCAGTGGTGGTGGTCATACAGATGCTGGATATCCTCCTGTGGTAGCGGTCATACAGATGCTGGATATCCTCCTGTGGTAGCGGTCATACAGATGCTGGATATCCTCCAGTGGTGGTGGTCATACAGATGCTGGATATCCTCCTGTGGTAGCGGTCATACAGATGCTGGATATCCTCCTGTGGTAGCGGTCATACAGATGCTGGATATCCTCCTGTTGTAGGGTTCATAGAGATGCTGGATATCCTCCTGTGGTAGCGGTCATACAGATGCTGGATATCCTCCTGTGGTAGCGGTCATACAGATGCTGGATATCCTCCAGTGGTGGTGGTCATACAGATGCTGGATATCCTCCTGTGGTAGAGGTCATACAGATGCTGGATATCCTCCTGTGGTAGCGGTCATACAGATGCTGGATATCCTCCTGTTGTAGGGTTCATAGAGATGCTGGATATCTTCCAGTGGTGGTGATCATACAGATGCTGAATAACCTCCAGTGGTGGTGGTCATACAGATGCTGGATATCCTCCTGTGGTAGCGGTCATACAGATGCTGGATATCCTCCAGTGGTGGTGATCATACAGATGCTGAATAACCTCCAGTGGTGGAGGTCATACAGATGCTGGATATCCTCCTGTGGTAGCGGTCATAAGAGATGCTGGATATACTCCAGTGGTGGAGGTCATACAGATGCTGGATATCCTCCTGTGGTAGAGGTCATACAGATGCTGGATATCCTCCTGTGGTGGCGGTCATACAGATGCTGGATATCCTCCTGTGGTAGCGGTCATAAGAGATGCTGGATATCCTCCAGTGGTGGAGGTCATACAGATGCTGGATATCCTCCTGTGGTAGCGGTCATACAGATGCTGGATATCCTCCTATGGTGGCGGTCATACAGATGCTGGATATCCTCCTGTGGTGGCGGTCATACAGATGCTGGATATCCTCCTGTGGTAGAGGTCATACAGATGCTGGATATCCTCCTGTGGTAGAGGTCATACAGATGCTGGATATCCTCCTGTGGTGGCGGTCATACAGATGCTGGATATCCTCCTGTGGTAGAGGTCATACAGATGCTGGATATCCTCCTGTGGTGGCGGTCATACAGATGCTGGATATCCTCCTGTGGTAGCGATCACACAGATGCTGGATATCCTTATGTGGTGGTGGTAATACAGATGCTGGATATCCTCCTGTGGTAGCGGTCATAAGAGATGCTGGATATCCTCCAGTGGTGGAGGTCATACAGATGCTGGATATCCTCCTGTGGTAGCGGTCATACAGATGCTGGATATCCTCCTGTGGTGGTGGTCATACAGATGCTGGATATCCTCCTGTGGTGGCGGTCATACAGATGCTGGATATCCTCCTGTGGTAGCGATCACACAGATGCTGGATATCCTCCTGTGGTGGTGGTCATACAGATGCTGGATATTCTCCTGTGGTAGCGGTCATACAGATGCTGGATATCCTTCAGTGGTGGTGGTCATACAGATGCTGGATATCCTCCAGTGGTAGCGGTCAAACGTAATGATGAAGTTCTGCCTTGGTAGTAATGATGGCCGCCTCAGTGATCACAGAAGCGTGCCTCCACCAGAAATAGCATCACGAGGCGCTATCCCCACCCAGTGACATCAGGTCCTGAGAGGTCCTGCTTCTGCTTCACTGCTGCAAAACTGACATTAACAAGGTTGGAAATGTTTGTTCATGTCTATTGGGAATTAGACCTGAGTCTTCAGAGAAGGTGGAAGAAGTATTGGGGAGTCATGTAAGAAGCAGAAGCAGTAGGGCAGAGGACACCCCCCAAATATCATCAGCCAACCCTACGTCAGTGTATGAGCCGGGGCCCTCGACAACAGGATTGTGGGAGGGTTGTGGCCTTGTCACCCATAGATACATTGTTACAATATATAGGTTACAATTATTGTATAAATATTCTGACTTCACATCTTCCAGGCATTCCCTGCTAGTTCGGGCTGTGGGCAAAATCCTTGAAACCTGGGACTTTGGACATTAGGACCTGCTAGACACTTTGTATGTGATCTACGGTACGGCAGGTAATAGGAGCCTGGGTGCTGTGCATATAGATTTTTTTTTTCCCACAGATGGTGAGGTATAGTTTATGTTCTCCCAATGATGTTTTCGGAAGTAAACCTGACCATCAGGAAATGTCTGTCCTTATTATCTGGAAATGAGTGGTAATGAGCGGCGTGATGACTTCTCCATCTGCGCTGCAGAACGGGCGGTGATAAACTCAGCTCTGCTGTGCCAAAACAGTCACTTCTGTAATACTAACAGTCCACCATGTTCTAGAACAGCGATGTGCCAGATTAATGGAATTTATGGAATGCCCACCATGGAGCCTGAAAGTACAATGGTGCAGAATGCTTCACTCTATGTAAGGAGATATGTCATATGTCTGATAAGTTGGGCCCCCCAAGTGGGAAAACGAAGGTCCCATGACTCCCATGTAGGCTGGAGAGCTGGGATGTGCACAGAGACAGCAGTGCCAGTGTCTCTTCCAACTGTTTGGGGTCTCATCAGTCAACTGAGATGGAAAACGGGGGTCTTTGGTTGAAACTCCTAATAACAGACCAGCTCTCTCCTCTCTCCTGACACGTCTGTTTTAGTAACTACTTGCACCCCCCCCCCCCCCCCCCCATGTAATAATGATTCTGGGGCATCTATTCCTATCACTGTAATTTTTTCCATTCCTCTTTTATTATAAAGCTAGCATAAGGCAGAGAGTGGGGAAAAGTTGGAACCTGCTCCCTGCCCTCTGCAGCCACCCCTGCCCTCTGCATTTACCCCCTTCCCTCTGCAGCCACCCTCTGCCCTCTGCAGCCACCCCCTGCCCTCTGCAACCACCCACTGAAGAAACCCCCTGCCCTCTTCAGCCACCCCCTGCCCTCTGCAGCCACCCTCTGAAGATACCCCCTACCCTTTGCAGCCGCCCTCTGCCCTCTGCAGCCACCCCCTGCCCTCTGCAGCTGCCCTCTGCCCTCTGCAGCCATCCCCTCCTCTCTGCAGCCACTCCTGACCTCTGCAGCCACCCTCTGAAGACACCCCCTGCCCTCTCCAGCTGCCCTCTGCAGCCACCCTCTGCCCTCTGCACCCACGCCCTGCCCTCTGCAGCCGCCCTCTGCAGCCACCCCCTGCCCTCTGCAGACACCCTCTGAAGACACCCCCTGCCCTCTGCAGCTGCCCTCTGCCCTCTGCAGCCATCCCCTCCTTTCTGCAGCCACTCCTGCCCTCTGCAGCCACCCTCTGCCCTCTGCCACCACCTTCTTCCCTTTGCAGCCACCCTCTGCCCTCTGCACCCACGCCCTGCCCTCTGCAGCCACCCTCTGAAGACACCCCCTGCCCTCTGCAGCCGCCTTCTGCAGCCACCCCCTGCCCTCTGCAGCCACCCTCTGAAGACACCCCCTGCCCTCTGCAGCCACCCTATGCCCTCTGCAGCCATCCCCTGCTCTCTGCAGCCACCCCCTGCCCAGTTCCATGTTCCTGAGGAGCAGCATTTTTGGGTAAATCTTGCAGATGAAATCTTCTGCTCTTCTCAGGAAATCTCCGGATACTTGTTGTATGGCAGCCACGGTCGTAGCTTTGACGACACCATGTGTTCTGCAGAATCTTTTTTAATTAATACCAAAATAGCCATTAATAATTTCTGCAGTTCTTGGAATATTTGGGCTTGTCACACAGGCGTCTCCTGGACTTTGAAGCTCTCATAGAAAGAACTTGGCTTCATGCAGATCACTGTGTGATGATTCTGGGATAGATCATGGTGGCCTCTAAGGGGAAGGTTTGGGTATTGTAACACAGGAGACCCTCCTGGACCCCAATCAGTGGCCCCATAGAAAAATCAGACCCAACCAACAGAGATGGGTTTTAACAGCCATGACTGGAGGGGTTTGCTTCCTCAGGGGCCCCCATGGCAGCAGCATGGTCTGTGATAGCAACGCCTATAACCCCAATGCATAATCTGTTCCAGGGTCCCCATAGGTTATGCTCCTTTAGGTGGCGGAGGGTCCTCAGGCACAAGATTCCAAGATAGCACCATCTTAGGGCTCATGCACACTACGGTTCCTTTATACTGTAATGTGCCGTCTGGTTCACACCCATGTGTCACTGCATGGTATCTCCATGGCCCTTGAAGCTTGCACTCTAAGGGTTAGTGCAGTGGCATAGCTATTTCAAGTGCACAAAGTGCATCTGCACCCAGGCCCCAATCCACGTGGGGGCCAATAAGACTCTCCTCACCTAAGGAAGTCACTCAGGCATTGCCTTCTACCCTACACGAGAGGTCATAGCTGATGCATAGGAGTGCACAGGTGACGGACAGACCTGGGCCCTGGTGTCTGAAAGGACCAAAAAGGCCCCTATGCTACATTATAGCACATTGTAGGTAGGGCCCTGTTACAGATTTTGCATTGGGGCCCCGGATTGTAACCCCTACCCTGTGGATTTCACCATTTTGATGGCAGTGTGGACCAGGCCCCGGAGGACAGAGGTGTGATTGTTTTTCGCTCTCGAAGTTGTTGCATAACTCGGTGCACCCCTCTCTTTCTCAGTGTCACAGATGGGTACAAGGTTCCCGGGACGCAGCAGTGAGGTTATTGTGTGCGCCTGAAGGACACAGCGTTCCAAGCTAACGCCAAGGAACAAAATTATTCTAAAAAGAGGCAAAACAAAGTGTTGACCTCATTTCACACGGGGAATGAATACCATCTGCACTGAGCCCGAGATGCTGGAGAGCGTTAACCCATTCTCTGTCCGTATCTGAGCATTCACAGCTCCGCCACTTACCTAAAATGCAGCGTCCTCCGCTAGCAAAGGGCACCGAAAGCGATGACATCACCGGCAGCGTACATTCCAGGCGATCAATCCAGGAATGGGAAGAGCTCACCTGAAGGGGTCGTGCCACCATTAAATGTTATTTAATATAATTCAGCATGAAAGATAAGTTACTTTTATATTTGCTTTTTGCCATTAAAAAAATAAAATAAAATTCTCCAATTTCAAAATATTCCTTTTTAGCTTATTAGAATGGCACCCCCTTGTGTTGTTGAATCAGTATATTAATGTGCATGTGGATGAGTATGGCAGCATGCCCTCAGTTCCATCAGCCTGATGTGCTGTTACAGGAAGAGAGCTGCAGCAGAAAGGCCGCCCCCCCAGTGAAGCTGTGATAGGGAGAGAGGACACACCCTCTGAGTTATGATAAGGAGAGGGATGTAGCAGAAAGGACACAGCCCCTAAGCTGTAATAGGGAGAGAGCTGCAGCAAAAAGGACACACACCCTAAGCTGTGATAGGGAGAGAGCTGCAGGAAAAAGGACACACCCCCTAAGCTGTAATAGGGAGAGAGCTGTAGCAAAAAGGACATGATGCATTAAATATAAAAATAAACACAAAATGATGGAGCCCCAGCTGAGATTTCTGAGGGGTAATTGTCCATCATTTACTGACTGTGACTTCTCCTTCCTCGTCTGACTTGCAGGAGCCGAGTCTAAGGTTACAGGAGCTGCCATCATCTTTCCATCCAGTCATTCTGGATATGACTCAAAAAACACGTAATTCTCCGATCATTTTTCACTGATCTTACTTCAAGACCTCGGGCATTTCGTAGAGCGTCCTGCCCTAAAGATGATATAATGGTGGGTCCCAGATAATATCATGGTCATCATCATGACCTCATCCTCATCCTTACACCGGATTATAGGATGGCGGCTCAGTTGGAGGGATCTCCAGAAATCCTGAGTATGATGTCTAAAGCATGATGTGTCTTCTGGTTGGTCTTCCATTGGCGGCCATAATCAGGTGAGATGCTCCTTATGACTGTCAGTGCACTTGTATCGGACAGCCAAGCCAACCAGGTGGAAAAACTTACCCCAGCCCAATAGAGTCCTCAAGTATCTGACACTGCGTGCCACCGATGACGCTGCAACGTAGAACTTCAAATACATTAATTAGCAGCAGATTTCAAGTTCAATTTTCTCTTTGGCACCAGTAAGGAATATGACTGCAATTTAGCACATAGGTTATACTCGCCTTGCAGTGCACTAGGTGATGGGTGTCTTAGCCGTAGTCCCTCACCTCACAGCAGCATCTTCAAATGCTGGATTTAGCTGTTCACTCTGCTGTCTGTCTTCTCAAGCATTTACTTCAGGCTACATATTCGTAATTCTCCTTGGAGAATCCTTCTTAGGAGCAGGAGCTCTGCAGTGTGCGTCCTCTTCTTTCTCTGGACAGGAACCCCCCCCCCCCCCTTCCTGGCAGGAGAAAGGACCAGCCCAGTCCTACCAAGAGCTAGCTCTGTTAGGCTACTTTCACACTAGCGCTTTTGCCCGATCTGTCAGGGCTCAGCAAAAACTCTTCCGTTACTGATAATACAACCTTCTGCATCATGAATGGATCCGGGTGTATTATCTTTAACATAGCCAAGTCGGATCCGTCATTAACTCCACTGGAAGTCAATGGGGGGATGATCAGTTTTCTATTGTGTCAGAGAAAACGGATCCGTCACCATTGACTTGCATTGTGGGTCATAACGGATCCGTTTTGCTCCGCATCCCAGGATGGAAAGTATGCTCCGAAATGAGAACACAACCAAACAGAACGGAATGCATTTTGGAGATCTCCGTTCTGTTCAGTTCCGTTTTGTCTATGGGGACAAAACTGAAGCATTTTTTCCAGTATTGAGACACTATGACGGATCTGAATCCTGGAAAATAGAAACGCTAGTGTGAAAGTAGCCTTACTTGTTAACCCTTGCCATTCATATATCATAATTGGTATTAAGGCTATAATATAAAATACAAAAATATACAAAATTATAATACGATTACAATTGTAGTACCCGCAGGTCTGGGGTACTACATGGCCCACAGGTCTGGGGTACTACACGACCCCCAGGTCTGGGGTACTACATGGCCCCCAGGTCTGGGGTACTACACGACCCCTCATCTGCTGAGGCATGGACAAAACGTGTTGCGGAGGGGGCAGGGTCTTGATCCAGAGGATAGTTAAACAAACTGCAGAACCCCTTTAAGACGATCTCCGGCCCGTAAAGAGCAGATGACTAAGTGAAAAGGAAACTATCAGAGGAAATCTAAGGATCTGATCAGTAATGAGGGAACCAGGAGATGACCGCCTGCATTATAAACACGTCTACACCCCATTTATAGTATAGTAAACCCACTGCGACATCCTTAATCACACAATATTACACAGACATGAACCATGTGTCATAAAGTCATCATTAGGCCCAAGAGCTAATGATTAAACTGGGCGCAGTGACAGACGTGTGGTGCGGACCTTGGCCCGGTGACAGCCTGTGTCTTGCTATATGGGAAGAGACAGAGACGTCTATAGGATTTCATAAATTGGAGAAGCAGATGTGCGAGAGCTGACATTAGAATGAATCTGTGATGGCGCAGAATCTGTCCCCCGTCTTCTCAGGGCTGGAAATTAATTTACTGGTGGGAATCTATCCTTCTACTGGAAATCTATGTATATTATATGTAAGCTCCGCTGCCTGTGCTCCTGACTACTAGGACAGCTGTCTGACACCTTTCATTGTCAGCCATATTAGCTCTCATGGGGTTTTCAATCACTTAGTCTTCCAGATGGTCCTAGAATGACCCAGTGTTATGTAGTATATATAGTATGGCGGTATTATGATGGAAGACAATCATATTATGGACAGAGAACTATATGAGAGTATTAGGTTTTAAAGGGAATGTGTCACTGGTTTATAATGTCCTATCTGAGGGCAGCACAAAGTAGTGTCAGAACCTCCCAAACCCAGTATCATTTACTTGATTTGACCCAGTGGTTTTCCAGCGTTGATCAGCTTCAGAACTCAGCGCCCACTGAAGCCACACAATACGGAACACACCAAACAGGGCAGGGATAAAGTTGTGGAGCAACTTCAGGTTATGAAAAATACATCCCAAGCTCTGAACATCTCACGGATCACTGTTCAATCCAGTTTCCGAAAATGGAAGGAGTATGACACAGCTGCAAACCTACTAAGACATGGTCGTCCACCTAAACTGACAGTCCAGGCAAGGACACCACTGCAGCCAAGAGGCCCATGGAGGAGCTGCAGAGATCCACAGCTCAGGTGGGAGAGTCTGTCCACAGGACAACTATAAGTCGTGTTCTCCACAAATCTGGCCTTTACGGAAGAGTGGCAAGAAGAAAGACATTTCTGAAAACAGCCATAAGAAGTCCAGTTTGCAGTTTGCCACAAGCCATGTAGGGGCCACAGCAAATGCTTGGAAGGAGGTTCTCTGGTCAGAGGAGACCAAAGGTGACTTTTTGGCCTAAGTGCAAAACGCTATGTGTGGGGGAAAACTAACCTTGCCCATCCCCCTGAACTCACCATCCCCACCGAGAGACATGGCGGTGGCAGCATCATGCTGCAGGGAGGTTCCGCAGGGACAGGGAAGCTGTTCAGAGGTGATGGGAAGATAGATGGAGCTAAATACAGGGCAATCCTGGAGGGAAACCTGGTAGATGCTGCAAAAAAGACCTGAGACTGGGGCAGAGGTTCACCTTTCAGCAGGACAATGACCCTCAGCATGGAAACCTGG
Source organism: Bufo gargarizans (assembly GCF_014858855.1). Classification (NCBI taxonomy): domain Eukaryota; kingdom Metazoa; phylum Chordata; class Amphibia; order Anura; family Bufonidae; genus Bufo; species Bufo gargarizans. Next base: position 49,045,878 of record NC_058086.1, read on the forward strand.
TAGACGCTGCAAAAAAGACTTGAGACTGGGGTGGAGGTTCACCTTCCAGCAGGACAATGACCCTCAATATCAAAGCATCTTCATGTGTTAGAATGGCCCAGTCACAGTCCAGACCTAAATCCCATTGAGAATTGCTGTTCACATACGCTCTCCACAGGGGTGCACCTAGACTTTCTGCTGCCCGAGGCGAAAATTGAAACGCCGCCTCCCCACCCCCCTCCAGCCCTACTGTTAAAGGCATACTGTGATACAATGGATGCCCTCATTTATCATGGCCCTGCCACTGCCCCGTTGTCTCTAGGGCTTGCCGCCTGAGGCAGCCGCCTCACCTGGCCTCATTGGAGGTGCACCCCTGGCTCGCCGTCCAATCTGACTGAGCTGAAAGGTGGTCCTACAAAGTATTGACTCGGGGCTGAATACAAATGCACATCACACTTTCCAGATTTTTATCTATTGAACATTTTGTAAACCGTGTATCATTTTCTTTCCACCTCACACATACTTGTACTTTGTGTTGTCCTATCACATGAAATCTAAATAAATTAATTTTGCTATGTTTGTGGGTGTAATGTGAAAAAAATGTGGACAAGTTTAAAGGGTATCAATACTTTTTCCAGCCACTGTATCAATCTGCTCGGCTTCGCCTGCTCTATAACATGCTCAGATTGCATTGGATTTTGTGGTGACAGGTCCTCTCTAAAGTCTGTGGTCTCTGCAGCAGAAATGTGAGCAGCTCTGTGGATGGACAATGAATGGAGCAGGTCTCTCTGTCTCTCTCACAGCAGTAACTTGCAGCACAGTCACCAGAACATCCAGTCAGTCGTGCTGCGGGACGGCTCTGAGTCGACTATAATACTGCACTGTATCTGTTTCTCCCTTTTTCTACTGTGTACATGGCACATATCTCTGTCCCCCCTCTTTGTCTCTGTCTATATACTCTACTTACTTATATACATATTTTTACATATTTTTAATCAACATGAATAAGAGGAATCCTTTTAATCTGACAAATGTGAACAGTCCCATGGGCCGCAGCAAATATTCGGGGATGAAGTCCTGTTACTAGCATTTATGCTTGGGTAAGACAAAAAATTCTATGTGTCAAATGAAAAGGCCCTTTCTTCTCCGTCCAATTAGCTGGCAGCCCATCAATTCTCTGAGCTGAAGTTCCTTAAAATATTTCATTCTGGCAAGAAAAAAGCAAACTCTTCCCCATGATATGAAGTGATGATGGGAACGGGACAGATGCCTCCATGTCGTATTGTTTTTTTAATTAAACACTTTGCAATGAGCAAAAATTCATCTGGAAATCCACTCAGGATTAATCAGTGTTTTTCTAAAAATGCTGAAAAGCTGACATCACGGAGTCACATATCCACAGACGTGATCAGGGAAGCTGCGTTTCACTTGCGGTCCTCTGTTTCAATTGTGCAAACAAATCCCGATCAAAGGTTGTTGTGTTTTAAAATTGTACAAAATAATGGAAACTTTCCAGATGTTATTTCTTTTGACAAATGGTCATCATTAAAGGTCTGTTTTGTTGATGCAAGTGGGAGAAGATATTTGCCAGTATTTTGAGTTCAAGAAACCTATGGAACATAATGGGGCGTTCAGAGACAGAAATCTCATACCAAACCAGCGTGTTTCTCTACTGTGTACGGGGTGGAACGGCTGCGGTCATACCTGGTCCTAGGACTTGAGGTGACCCAACAGCCAGTCACTGTGTGTATTATCCCTGTACTGTGACATCACTGTGTGTATTATCCCTGTACTGTGACATCACTGTGTGTATTATCTCTGTACTGTGACATCACTGTGTGTATTGTCTCTGTACTGTGACATCACTGTGTTTATTATCCCTGTACTGTGACATCACTGTGTGTATTATCCCTGTACTGTGACATCACTGTGTGTATTATCTCTGTACTGTGACATCACTGTGTGTATTATCTCTGTACTGTGACATCACTGTGTGTATTATCCCTGTACTGTGACATCACTGTGTGTATTATCTCTGTACTGTGACATCACTGTGTGTATTATCCCTGTACTGTGACATCACTGTGTGTATTATCTCTGTGCTGTGACATCACTGTGTGTATTATCTCTGTACTGTGACATCACTGTGTTTATTATCCTCGTACTGTGACATCACTGTGTTTATTATCCCTGTACTGTGACATCACTGTGTGTATTATCCCTGTACTGTGACATCACTGTGTGTATTATCTCTGTACTGTGACATCACTGTGTGTATTATCTCTGTACTGTGACATCACTGTGTTTATTATCCCTGTACTGTGACATCACTGTGTGTATTATCCCTGTACTGTGACATCACTGTGTGTATTATCTCTGTACTGTGACATCACTGTGTTTATTATCTCTGTACTGTGACATCACTGTGTGTATTATCCCTGTACTGTGACATCACTGTGTGTATTATCTCTGTACTGTGACATCACTGTGTGTATTATCTCTGTACTGTGACATCACTGTGTTTATTATCCTCGTACTGTGACATCACTGTGTTTATTATCTCTGTACTGTGACATCACTGTGTTTATTATCCCTGTACTGTGACATCACTGTGTTTATTATCCCTGTACTGTGACATCACTGTGTTTATTATCTCTGTACTGTGACATCACTGTGTTTATTATCCCTGTACTGTGACATCACTGTGTGTATTATCCCTGTACTGTGACATCACTGTGTTTATTATCCCTGTACTGTGACATCACTGTGTGTATTATCCCTGTACTGTGACATCACTGTGTGTATTATCCCTGTACTGTGACATCACTGTGTGTATTATCCCTGTACTGTGACATCACTGTGTGTATTATCCCTGTACTGTGACATCACTGTGTTTATTATCTCTGCACTGTGACATCACTGTGTGTATTATCTCTGTACTGTGACATCACTGTGTTTATTACCCCTGTACTGTGACATCACTGTGTGTATTATCCCTGTACTGTGACATCACTGTGTTTATTATCTCTGTACTGTGACATCACTGTGTTTATTATCCCTGTACTGTGACATCACTGTGTGTATTATCCCTGTACTGTGACATCACTGTGTTTATTATCTCTGTACTGTGACATCACTGTGTGTATTATCCCTGTACTGTGACATCACTGTGTTTATTATCTCTGTACTGTGACATCACTGTGTGTATTATCCCTGTACTGTGACATCACTGTGTTTATTATCTCTGTACTGTGACATCACTGTGTGTATTATCCCTGTACTGTGACATCACTGTGTTTATTATCTCTGTACTGTGACATCACTGTGTTTATTATCCCTGTACTGTGACATCACTGTGTTTATTATCTCTGTACTGTGACATCACTGTGTGTATTACCCCTGTACTGTGACATCACTGTGTTTATTACCCCTGTACTGTGACATCACTGTGTTTATTATCTCTGTACTGTGACATCACTGTGTGTATTATCCCTGTACTGTGACATCACTGTGTTTATTATCTCTGTACTGTGACATCACTGTGTGTATTATCTCTGTACTGTGACATCACTGTGTTTATTATCCCTGTACTGTGACATCACTGTGTGTATTATCTCTGTACTGTGACATCACTGTGTTTATTATCTCTGTACTGTGACATCACCGTGTTTATTATCTCTGTACTGTGACATCACTGTGTGTATTATCTCTGTACTGTGACATCACTGTGTTTATTACCTCTGTACTGTGACATCACTGTGTTTATTATCTCTGTACTGTGACATCACTGTGTTTATTATATCTGAGAGGTCGTTATTGTGACATCACCTATGCCCTCCTGAAGGGCACACATAGTCTGGCTAACGTGCAGTTACAATCACCCGTGCACTAGCTCACACACATGTCCTCCCAGGGCTGGACGTATCTTCTGTGCCCCCTCCATCTATTAAAATTAAGTACTGTATGTGTGAAAAAGGGGAAGAGTGTTGGGGTCCAACTAGTGGCGTCCCTGTAAGTGGTGGGTGCTGCATGCCCCTCGGCCGCTCCTGAGCTCATCAGTTGGGATGCACCAGACCTTTCTTCTAGTCAGCAGATCACAGCTTTGCTTGTGCATTACCCCTGAGGGCTGGGGCCACCCGATCCTCGGAGTCCATTAATCTGACTGCTGGATAAGAACCATCTCTGTTGGACTGATTACCCTTCACCTCCTGGGAAAATTACTTTTTAGTGGTAACCTCAGAAATACATCTGACCCCCCCAAACTGCTGCTCACCCTAATTACTATACAGGGCACAGCCAACATGCTAAGATCATGACAAATCTAATTATGTCAGCCGCACTCTCTGATATTCCTGCTCTCGGGCGTCTCCTTAGAGACTTTTTTTCTGCCCTATTAAAATACATTTTCGAAATTGATACATGAATTTCAAACAAAGGCAACAGATGTTGGTGATTTCGCCAGCGCTGCGGAGCCTCTCCGCGTGTCATCTGATATTTGTCTTCACCGAGTCGGAGGCTAATTTCTCATAGAGGATTGATAATATCAAACTGAATGTACCCGGGGAAGACGGATGATCTGAAAGAGAAACCTGGGCGAACGTGCGGGTCAATGGGTCACCTCACAGCAGGGGATCCCCAGAAACGAGAGGCCCTCACTGTTTATGTGAACTGAGAAATGATGTTTTCAAAACAGGTTTAATAAAGGGGTCGTTTCACTTCAGCAAATGACATTTATCATGTAGAGAAAGTTAACACTAGGCACTTACTAATGTATTTTGATTCTCCATATTGCTTCCTTTTCTGGTTGGATTCATTTTTCCATCGCATTTTACAATTCTCATTTCCATGGGTACGACCACCCTACAATTCATCAGTGGTGGTCGTGCTTGCACACTATAGGAAAAAGCACCGGCCTCTCTGGTGGCCGGGACTGTGGGAGTACGCATAGGACAGTGATTTTTTTTTCCTACAGTGTGCAAGCACGACCACCACTGATGGATTGCAGGGTGGTCGTAACCATGAAAATGAGAATTCTATAACGAGATAGAAAAGTTAATCCAGCCATCAAAGGAAGCAATATGGAAAATCACAATACATTAGTAAGGGACTTGTGTTAACTTTGTCTATATGATAAATGCCATATCGTCTCCCAGAATTCCCTGCTTCCTGCCTTCCATTAGCATTGATTATTTGTCTTTCGGTTTTGGAGTCTCGGTTATAGATCTGATCTCATGGAGCTCGTAGTAAAAGTTTATCAAATATTAGACTATAATACTGAATACTGATGTTAAGGGGTGTAGTGATGTCACAGGCTTTGGTCATGTGACTACAACATCTAGGCAAGCCTAGAGCCATTGGATGGCATGTCATTTTAAGGGCTACTCCATAGTAATGACTCTAATGATGGATTTGGCAAGCTAGTTATATCTGTACCATTAATCTCCACGCCATGACACTGTAATATAGTCACCCCTTATGTGCCCTCGCATACTCTAATGTACCTTTATGTGCCCCTGACACACTATGATGCCCCCCTTATGTGCCACCAACACAATACCTTGCCCCCTTATGTGCCCCAACACAATATGGTTCCCCTAATGTACCCTCAACAGAGTATAATGTCCCTTTATGTGCCCCCAACACAACCAGCAATAGAAGGTTGTGACTGGGACTTGCAGCTTCAGCATGGTCATTCCACCCTTTCTTTCATGGTTCCCATTGAAGGATGGATGTAGTTACATGACTCAAAATGCAAGCGTAGCATCATTTGCAATGGGCGCCTCCTCGTAGAACCCACCCAGGTTTAGGAATGCCGTGCGGTATAGTGAGGCCTATGTGTTTCTTTATGTGTGTCACGGTGATCCTACCTGGATACAGCTGGACCCCAGGCTTTGGCTCCGAAGCAATAAGTCCAGACCTTGAGATGAAGTTCAATTGCAGCTTTACTTGAATAAACATTTTTCCAAACAGTTTCAGGTTTTTCTTGGTTCCAGCAGGCTTTAGCATTAAACTGGCAGGCAGACTCAACTCTGCTATGTCTTTCTCTCACTCTGCTCTACTGACAAGCTAACTTGGTGTCTTTGTTTCCTCTTTATGCTGAACTTCACTCTTGTAGTCAGACTTATGTTCAGCCAAAAAGTAGGTTAGAATCCTGGCAACTCCAACATGGAGTCTCATCCAGAACAAACCAGAACTGCCCCACCTACTTCTATTAGCAAGCAGGACTGGCCCACTTCTGTCTAAAAGGGGGGAGAATGGAATGGAGAGTTCCATTCTCTCTAAGGATAGCTCTGCCATTTACGATGCCACCTGCTGGTGAACCAGGCACATTACGTGTAATAAACAGTTACATAACAAGATTATGAATGCACATTGTTGAGGACCTGAACAAAATACATAGGATGATGTTGTATTAGCCCAATAAAGACAGTATCAGGGTGCAGGAGTGGTAACACCACTCTGCAGTGTTACATACCCCCTTACTTAAAACCAAGTCACCCTCGGCTTGTGCTTAGGGTGTGCCCTAAAGGTACCCAAGAAAGGTTAGAGTGCTACAAGAGACTATTTATTATTATGACATACATACTTAGACTGACATAGCAACGGCTAGCACTAGGTTCCTGCCCATTTGAGTAGGGTGTCCATTCACAGTTTTCCCTTTCAGTAATAACCAGAACACCAAAAAGACTGCACAAAGCACTCAAATACTCCTGTTGTAGATACCGAACTCTAGTACCACCAGAAGCGTGGGGGTGTCATGTACTGTAATCCCTCCACACAGGCACTTAGGATTATATATTTTTTTTTGCAGCGGGGATACCCTTTGAAGATGTTGAGACTGCTTGCGACTTTACCACTTGGTTCTTCCCAAGTTAGCAACAGCACATGAACCCAAAGACACAGGACATACTGGCTCCTTCCCCTCCCAAGTCTGTGGAGAGAAAAAGGCTAAGGTCATATGCAAATCAGACAATATAATACCTAGGCTTTCTAAACTAACACAAGGCAAAGTGGGACTATTATTCCTTTTGAGTCCTCAGAGGCAGTCCATATGAGCAATGGAGTAAGGATACTAACTCTCTGACTAACAGCATAAAGTCCAAAGTCCATTTAAGGTGCAAAAGAGGTCACAGTGTAGTACCCATAAAAGAGTCCATACAATGGGCAAAATACTTGAAATCTGCAAAAACGTTGGAGTAATTTTTTTGGGTACGTGCTTGTAACGTTGCAAAACTGGAACACATAGTGCAAAAAGATCAATTGTAATCCACATGAGGTAGGACATCAACGGGTGCCACCTGGAGATAGTTATTGGCTGATGGTTGGAGGCTATAAAGTCCAAGCACAAAAGGGGTGGATAAAAAAGGCCAAACTTGAACCACAAAACATTTTGCAATTTTACTCACTAGTCAAAATGTGTCCGTGGCTTGGCTCCTATAGTCTCTGCAGCTAAATATTCACTCTAAGAATTCCCGATAACGGGCAGGTGGCTTAGCTTTGTTGGCCCATTGGGATCTCTGCAAGGACAGTTCACAGTCTCCGGGGTTGAGGTACAGTCTGGGACTTGTGAAGGAGGATCAGCCATCAAACTTGGTTCTGTAGACACAGTGGTCTCAGCAACTGGCATCAGGACTCGAATTAGAGTCTGAAAGAACCACTGAAGGGTGTCATGCATGGAAGGCAACTCTGTTGGAGTTTCACTTTCTGAAGACAATGGCAGTTCGGGTGACTTATCCACTTCTCTTGGCTTCTTCTGAACAGGTTCCTGTAGGCATTTCTTGAGCCGGTTGCGGTGTACTCGCTGAGTACCTTTATCTTCTCTCTGGATCTCATAGACTTCTGATAAGGGGACAGCCACGACTGTGTATGGTTCGCGGTCCCAGCGAGTATCCAGCTTGCTCACTGGGTGATTGTTTCTGAGCCAGACCTTTTCTCCTGGTTATAAGGGCTCCGCATGAGCATGTAGATCAAAGTCCTGTTTTTGTTTTTGTTGGGCCTTCTCTATTTTGGAATCCACCTACTCACTATTGGATGAAGGGGGGCTCGCTGGTCGTATCTTTCTCCTCTAGCCACAGCATAGGTGGGACACTCCCGGCACCAGTTTTCATTATCACTTCTTATGCCAATCTAGTAGAAACGCCGCCTGATGGTGGCTTCCATTTAGTCTGTTCCAAAATGACCAGACCTGTTATGGTACATGTCCATTACCATCTTAGCATCTCTTTGGGGCACAACTATCTGATAGAGGCGCTCACAGGTGACTGGATCAAGCATTTTTCTGAGGAGCAGATCTCTTTGTAGGAAGAGTAGATTCCGTTGTTGCCAGAGGCGAACCAGCTCCGAGTCAGCTCTCCACTGTCGGATTCTATCCGGTACGCACCCACTGGAAAAATAATCCAACAGTTCTCAGATGACTCTACTCTCTGCTTGTAGTTTGAGCCAGAGCTCTTTATCAACTGGCGGTAAATGACCACAGGTCTTTCGAGAACTAGTGGCTTTGGAGGCCTGATGCCTAGTGTGTAGAGCTTCCTGCTGGGCAAACCGGGAGTAGAACATTGGCATTTCCACATCTTCCCTCTGATCATCTTTAGAAATTAGTTTCTTCTGGACAAGGCGTCGGCATTGTTATTAGTTTTGCCAGTCTGGTACTTAATGGTGAAGTCGAAGTTTGCCAGTCTAGAGGCCCATCTTTGCTCCAGAGCTCCCAGACGTGCAGTGTTCAAGTGAGCCAGTGGATTATTATCAGTGTAGACAGTGAAAGGCGTGGCCGCTATATAATCCTTAAACTTCTCAATTACAGCCCATACCAAGGCCAGGAACCCCAATTTTAAAGAGGTATAATTCTGGTCATTCTGCTCCGGATCTCATAAAGGCCTGCTGGCCTAGGCGATGACTCCTTCAGTTCTGGCTTGTGTCTGAGATAGTACAGCTCCTAAACCTTTCTTACTGGCGTCAGTATAAAGGCAGAATGGCAGACTATAGTCAGGGTAGCCCAGGACTGGTGGCTCTGTAAGTTTTTCTTTCAACAGTCGGAAAGCGGCTTCTCTCTCTTTGTTCCCCTCTACTAGTATCTTAGCATTCTGACAGCCTTTAGGATGACCTTTTAAAAGCTCCTGGATAGGCTCCACAATTTGAGTAAAATGTGGGATAAATCTCCGGTAGTAACTTGCAAATCCAAGAAAGCTCTTGACTTCTTTGACTGTCTTAGGAGCTGGCCAGCTTTGTACTGCCGCTATCTACTCAGGATCCGGTTTCACGCCTTCCTCACTCACAACATGTCCCAGATATTTCACTTGGGGCTTCAGTAAGTGGCACTTTGAAGGCTTTACTTTCAATCCATATTGGGCCAGAGTCTGGAACACCTCCAAGTGCTGTAAATGCTCTTCGTAGGTCTTTGAGTAGACGATCACATCATACAAGTACAGCAATACGATTTCCAAGACATCTCGCCATGAGTCTCTGAAATGTCCCAGGGGCATTGCACAGCCCGGATGGCATATACAGGGAGTGCAGAATTATTAGGCAAATGAGTATTTTGACCACATCATCCTCTTTATGCATGTTGTCTTACTCCAAGCTCTATAGGCTCGAAAGCCTACTACCAATTAAGCATATTAGGTGATGTGCATCTCTGTAATGAGAAGGGGTGTGGTCTAATGACATCAACACCCTATATCAGGTGTGCATAATTATTAGGCAACTTCCTTTCCTTTGGCAAAATGGGTCAAAAGAAGGACTTGACAGGCTCTGAAAAGTCAGAAAGAGTGAGATATCTTGCAGAGGGATGCAGCACTCTTAAAATTGCAAAGCTTCTGAAGCGTGATCATCGAACAATCAAGCGTTTCATTCAAAATAGTCAACAGGGTCGCAAGAAGCGTGTGGGAAAACCAAGGCGCAAAATAACTGCCCATGAACTAAGAAAAGTCAAGCGTGCAGCTGCCAAGATGCCACTTGCCACCAGTTTGGCCATATTTCAGAGCTGCAACATCACTGGAGTGCCCAAAAGCACAAGGTGTGCAATACTCAGAGACATGGCCAAGGTAAGAAAGGCTGAAAGACGACCACCACTGATCAAGACACACAAGCTGAAACGTCAAGACTGGGCCAAGAAATATCACAAGACTGATTTTTCTAAGGTTTTATGGACTGATGAAATGAGAGTGAGTCTTGATGGGCCAGATGGATGGGCCCGGGGCTGGATTGGTAAAGGGCAGAGAGCTCCAGTCCGATTCAGATGCCAGCAAGGTGGAGGTGGAGTACTGGTTTGGGCTGGTATCATCAAAGATGAGCTTGTGGGGCCTTTTCGGGTTGAGGATGGAGTCAAGCTCAACTCCCAGTCCTACTGCTAGTTTCTGGAAGACACCTTCTTCAAGCAGTGGTACAGGAAGAAGTCTGCATCCTTCAAGAAAAAACATGATTTTCATGCAGGACAATGCTCCATCACACGCGTCCAAGTACTCCACAACGTGGCTGGCAAGAAAGGGTATAAAAGAAGAAAATCTAATGACATGGCCTCCTTGTTCACCTGATCTGAACCCCATTGAGAACCTGTGGTCCATCATCAAATGTGAGATTTACAAGGAGGGAAAACAGTACACCTCTCTGAACAGTGTCTGGGAGGCTGTGGTTGCTGCTGCACGCAATGTTGATGGTGAACAGATCAAAACACTGACAGAATCCATTGATGGCAGGCTTTTGAGTGTCCTTGCAAAGAAAGGTGGCTATATTGGTCACTGATTTGTTTTTGTTTTGTTTTTGAATGTCAGAAATGTATATTTGTGAATGTTGATATGTTATATTGGTTTCACTGGTAAAAATAAATAATTGAATTGGGTATATATTTGTTTTTTGTTAAGTTGCCTAATAATTATGCACAGTAATAGTCACCTGCACACACAGATATCCCCCTAAAATAGCTAAAACTAAAAACAAACTAAAAACTACTTCCAAAAATATTCAGCTTTGATATTAATGAGTTTTTTGGGTTCATTGAGAACATGGTTGTTGTTCAATAATAAAATTAATCCTCAAAAATACAACTTGCCTAATAATTCTGCACTCCCTGTAGTTGAACTCGAACAGACCCATTGGGGTGGTGAAAGCCGTTTTCTCTTTATCTTCTGGTGCCATGGGGACTTGCCAATAACCACTAGTTAGATCCAGGGTTAAGAAATAAGCAGCAGATCCCAGGGCGTAATGTTTCCTTGTGCGCAATGTTGTTGATCTTGCGGTAATCCACACAGAAATGGATGGTTCCATCCTTATATTTACCACGACCAGAGGGGCAGCCCAGGGGCTGTGACTATCCAGGATGACATTAGCTGTCTTCATATCCTGAACCATCTACTTCACCTGCTGGAATAGGGCTGGAGGCACTGGCCTATATCTTTCTTTGATTGGAGGATAAGTGCCGTTTGGAATAGTGTGCTTTATTAGACTAGTTTGACCATAGTCCAGGGGTTGTTTGCTGAAGACTGGTGTTCCTTGGCTAAGTCCAGCACACCTTTGATCTGTTTGGCATAGGTTGTGGCATCTCCAATATGTAGTTTAGCCCACCAGGGCTGGTCAGGCGGGTCTTTGGCTGCATCCGCTGTTTGGAGCAATTGTTGGGCCGCAGCAGTAGGGAGATCCAGGATATCCTGCTGATGGAAGTGATATAGACTCACCACTGGATAGTACTTTTTAATTCTACAGCTTCACCACTTAGATTAACAAAGCGAATGGGTACATTTTCATGTGACACAGTGACCAAGCTACAGGCGGTTAGTACAAGGGGATGATCTTGTAGATGCAGGGGTTCCACAAGGGCCGGGTAATCCTGACCTCAGACCCCGATGCAAGCCTTGCACCATATCAGGGTCTCTGCTCTAGGCTGGGGTCTAATAGGTTGAGGGATTTAAAGAAATAACTTGAGTCCAGACCTTGAGATGAATTTCAATGGCAGCTTTACTTTAAAAAAAAGTTTCTCCAAACAGTTTCAGGCTTTGCCTTGGTTCCAGCAGGTTTTAGCATTAAACTGGCAGGCAGACTCAATTCTGCTATATCTTTCTCTCACTCTGCTGTGATGACCAGCTAACTTGGTGTCTTTGTTTCCTCTTTATGCTGAACTTCACTCTTGTTGTCGGACTCTTGTTCACCCTTGTTGTTCAGCCAAAAAGTAGGTTAGAATCCTGGCAGCTCCAACATGGAGTCCCTACCAGAACAATCCAGAACTGCCACACCTCCTTCTGTTAGCAAGCTGGTCTGGCCCACTTCTGCCCAAAGGGGGGAGAAGGGAATGGGGAGTTCCATTCTCTCTAAGGATAGCTTTGCCATTTACGCTGCCACCTGCTGGTGAACCAGGCAAATTACATGTAATAAACAGTTTTATGAATGCACATTGTGAAGGACCTGAACAAAATATATAAGATGATGTTGTGTTAGCCCAACAAAGACAGTAGCAGGGTGCCGGAGTGGTAACACCACTCTGGAGTGTTACACATCCGCCAGGAGCCGTTCCACCCTCTAATGTTGTAACAACTGGACATAAAGCTTAAGTCTTCCAAGAAGCGGAATCCACCCTCATACCCTGATAATCTCTTGGAGAAGTGTCCCTTTTGGACCTGTCACAAACACATGAAGACAAATCGGTTGGATTCCTGATTGGTGACCTCACACCGGGGCTGAGGTCACCACTTTCATAATATGTTTCTGACTCCATGTGTAAAGCTACTTTCACATTAGAGTTTTCAATTCCGCCATTGAGATCCTATGATGAAAACGCTTCAGTTTTGTGCCCATTCATTGTCAATGGGGACGAAACTGAACGAAACGGCGTGCACCAAAATGCATTCACCAATCCGTTCCATTTAGTTGCATCCCCATCACGGACAGAAAAATTCTGCAAGCAGCATTTTTCTGTCCGCGATGTGGTGCGGAGTAAGACGGATCTGTCCTGACACACAATGTAAGACAATGGGGACTGATCCGTTTCCTCTGACACAAAAGAAAACTGATCCGTCCTCCATTGACTTTAAATGGTGTTTAAGACGGATCCGTCATGGCTATAGAAGACATAATACAAGCGGAGCCGTTCATGACGGATGCAGGCGGTTGTATTATTGTAACGGAAGTGTTTTTGCAGATCCATGACGGATCCGCAAAATACGGTAATGTGAAAGTAGCCTAAGATCTCCAAAATGCTCCTGAGCTCCTTTCAGAAGATGGAGTAAAGAATTTGTGCACTTGGCCGTCCCCATCTCTCGGGGGCTTCTATCTCTGTAGCCGGGGTTGTTCGTTCTCCAAGGGGGAATCGGTTGGATGAATCCCAGATGTCTGATTTTCAGCGAGAAGTCTATTTAACATCTTATGTTTTGCAGATGGTCTGAAGGCACTTAGCGGTGGCCCATAACAAGGCCATGTGGCAATAATTTCATCACTGGATTCTTTGCACAGCAATAACTCAGAACACGGCAGTAAAATGATAATCAACGAATAAGTAATCAAACATACGAATCACAGCGGAGACTGATCGTTCGGGTCTGTATCCACAAAGAGAATGGAAGATGCATCATTGTCACTGCTATAATGTGTCCTCGCGGCGGTCACTTCAGAGAGTGGAAACAAAGTATCTGCTTTTTTTTGCTACTCCTGCCCACGGTCATATCTGTTTATTTTGTTTTCTAATCTCATACAACCTCTTTACTACAACCCTAAATGTGCACAAGGACTTCACATAAGATGGTTTTTCCTGAACTGAGTGCTGCTGCTGCAAAAAGCAACTGGCCAACCATTGGCATCAGAATTTCATGGACAACCATTTGTGCAAAGGAGAGACATGCAGGTGGGCAATTCATGGCACATGAAGAAAAAGTATCTTAACCCTTAAAACACCTTAATAGTAGTGTTAACCACAACGCTAACTGCAATACCCCCATGAGAGCCAAAGAGCCAACTGGGTCAACAAGAGTTCCCACAGCACCAGTCAGAGTGCACCTACTACCAGTGTCGGACTGGGGTACCCAGGGCCCACCAATAAAATTCATTCTGGGGGCCCATTGTAAAGGTACATGCATATACTACCTGCCCACACGACCCAGTTTTTTTATATTGACATAAGCAATGTACTGTATAGCATCTCAGCCAGTCTACTGTGCCATGTGACACCTGTCCAGGGGGTGGGGCAATAGGAGCCCACTTTGCTCAGGGGCCCAATGGGGGATTCACCTGTTCCCTCGTGGGCCAGTCCAAGCCTGCCTACCACCATGCCAGCAGTAACAGCTCCAGCCAAAGCTTTGGGTTGTGTGATCCGTGTGCAGGGTGCATCATTTCTCCTTACCGAAGGGGGCGCCACAGGGTCACTCACTTGGCGCTTGAACCTTTGAACTTTATTGACTGAATAGGTAATTCCATGCTGTATGATTGTAAAATGAGGGCACAACATACGGTGAGGCCACTATTTATTTATTTATTTTATGCACTTATATAGCGCTCCTTTTTTACGCCCTGCTTTACAGACATCAGCATCTAACTGTCCCCAATTGGGCTCACAATCTAAGCCCCCTATCAGTCTGTATTTGGAGTGTGGGAGGAAACCGGAGAACCCGCAGTAAACCCACAGTAAACCCACGCAAACACGGGGAGAACATACAAACTCCACTATAGAAGATATTGCTTAGGGCACCATCCAACTTAAGGCCAACTCTGGGCACAGTGCCCCTAATATGTCCCACAGTGCCTCAAGTAGCAGCCACGGCGTCCTTATGCCAGCCGTGGCACCCTTGATGTTAACCCCACCCAAAAAAACTTGTTGTGCTAGTCATAAATAAATCCTGTTCCTTGCATCTTCTGTTCGATGGTGGTTGGGTCTGTGACATGTACCCCCTAAATAAGCCTCATACCTGATCTCATGAAATGCCTTCCATACCAGGCCTCTTACCTATAGATGTCTGCATTCCGCTGCCTCATGTACAGTTATTTAGTCTCTCTTTTTTCCATTTGCTAATTCCCGGCACATGATTTCCTGAATTTACCTCACATAACCTATAGCTGCATACCTCCTGACCTCGGTTCCCCCTATATTTTTTTTTGCTGTCTAGCAGTCTTGATGATATCCTACAAACATAGATTACCCGCCAGACAGTAAACAGGCTGTGTGACCGGAGATCTGTATATAAACTATAGAAGGAACATGACCCCATGAGAAGGGAAAATCAGACCAAACACCAAATCACCCCGAAAGCCTCACTGATATTCCATGTATCTGTTCTTATATTGATACAATGTATCCGTTTATAGTACAATGTATCATGTCTACAAATCTATTTACTCGCAGCTCTCCTGAAATGATGATGGTTTTATTAACCTAGTGTCCAGGTTTGTGAGCCTGGAGGAAGAGTGGGGAAGCCATAGGCGATGCACATGTTGTACTGTTGGCGCAGAAAGGCACAAAGGGCCTCATGCTACCTAATAGGACTGCAGGGCTATGCATGGGATAGCCGGGGGTGGGGCAGCTACAGGTTTTGGACCCAGAGACTGAAGAGACGCCAAGTGAGCTTTAGGAATGTGATATATTTAGGAAAGGGGGGAGGGGAAATATCTACTGAATTATCAGTTGTATTATGTTATTTTCAGGAATGTTCACCATGGAAGAGAGGAGGGTCCCAAACTATATACAGCTGCCATATGTATCACAGATACTTTTACCAACATGAATTGATGAAGTGTGCTGGAACTGATCACATAACACGTTGGATTTCATTACTTTGTGTCATTCATGCATCATAAACACTCAGTGATAGACAGAAAGAATATCAACAGTATCCAAACCGCTAATGACCGTCTTGAAGGATTGCCGTGATGTGTATGGAGCTATAATGATCAGTCCCAGCAAGATTTGTTCCATCATCTGTCTTTATTTTTCTGATACAAAGCTCCAAACCCCCTGTTTAACTTCTAGCACCCATAGAATAAAATGATGACACTTTGTTTGCTTCTAGCCACCACTAGGGGGAGTTCAGGAGCCTAGTTAAAGGGCTATTCCCATCTCATAAAAGGAAGGCATATCTGCTTTGTGATAGTGGGAGTCTGACGCCCTGGAACCCCCACTTATCTTAAGAATTAATGGGCAGCATGGCTGAGATGGCTCAGAGATCTGAGTTCAGACTTATACTGTTCACAAAGTGATGGCTTATCCTAGCCATATGATTAGAATAGCCCTTTAAAAAATGGATTTGTTATTGAGTTTAGTGGCTCCCCCTGGTGGTTGTACACTGGAAACATGATAGGAAGCATGGAACTTGGAGCTCTGTATCAGAAAAGCTGAACTCCGATCCCAAAGAAGATGAAGAATAGAAATAATCAGCACACAATTTTAGGCTGATTTAAAAAGAAAATACCAAAAATACCAGTAAAACTGCTAAAATAATGTAATTATTTGAATACGACAATATACTGTATGCTAAACATTGTGAGGTTCACCTTGCAAATTGCAATACCACTCCTAACCACATGGTGTGCTATTAAAAGGAAACTTTCTTCTTAGGCTGGGTTCACATCACAATTTGTCTTTTTGTTTAACATATACTTTGAGGGGGCTTCGGAATGTAAAAGTATCCGTATCTGTCAGAGGCATCCATTTAACATATATTTGTTTTTGTATAATCTGGACATAAAAATGTGATTTTAACCCAGCCTTAAAGGGGTTTTCCTATTAACATTGAAACATGAATAGAACAGAGTAATATGGAAAACGTTACCTTGTCCAGAACATTTTGGAAAGGGGCTGATGCCTAAAGATTATATTACACTGGCAGATAATCATGTGTAATAACGCTCATTAGCGACGTACTGGCAGTGTAATACTGCCCCCGATTACCCGATGCTCGTTCATCAGGTAATTGGAATCTTTCAACAGGTTTAAAAATCAGTTTGCCGGCGGCTGGTAGATGACAATCTGCTGCCAACAAACAATGAATCAGTACTGTGGAGGAGATCTCTGCAGGTAATAGCAGCCGTCTTCTCCGCTAGCGAGCAGGCGATTACTGGGAAGGAACGCTGAATTGTAAAGCGCTGCGGAATATGGTGGCGCTATACAAAGATTAAAGATCAAGGACGTCTACCTATAAAAACAATCCTCTAGATCAGTTTATACATAACTCTTCCTTCTATTGAGATACAATGGCAGTGATCCACCGAGAGCAACTGCTCACCATGACTTCTACTATATTCTTTGTTGCTTTCATTAGAAGAGGATCTTATATCTTCTGTACTGCATATACTATATTCTATGGATTCATATATGGCACATTATATCTCCTGTATAGACTGGATGATATGGCATTACATATTGTAAGGGATCGTCTCTTTTCAGGGGGTCACACTCACAGATATCTCGCCAGACAATGGATTTTTATGTCCAAGCTGTGCATTTATTTTGGCATTCTTCTCATACAGGATAGTCCAGTTATACATCACCGCCAATAGTTAAAACACAAACAAACTCCTGCCCGTCTAGGCACTACCTAAACAAAATACATCCCTACCTCACTCGTAGAGCACAGTTCACACATGGACATCATATGCGGCTTTCCTCAGCCAACATCAATCCAGAAGCCTCCAGGCTGTGGCAATTCTAGTACCTTTTGGGGGATTGTGGTCCAGTAGTCCTCCTGACTCTGACCTAGTGATCCTTTTTTCGCAGGCGTCACTGCATCCCCCAAACTTCAGGCTATACCCTAGCCTTGTGGCCCCTCAGCCTTGCTATCTGAGACCACACACCCAAAGCCTCAGCAGGACTCTGCTTCACAAACACTCTTTCTCTGCCATCTCAGACTGATACACTGGGAGGTTCTCGATGGCCTGATTACAGCAGGCCTCACCTGTGATCACATCAGGTGAAAGGAAAACATGTCCTGGAATGAGGGAATGGATTGGGAGGTCCCACTGCCAAATCTTCCATCCCAATCCAATAAAATCCAGCCCTGAATAAATAAATAAAATAGCTTCAGCAACTAGGTTTGCTGAAGCCAGCGCCACCTTCCAGGACTTTACTTATCTCACCTAGATGAGATGTACACCCCTTCCAGGGATGGATTCACCGTACACATCACTGTTCACGTTGCCACAATATATGGTACATTATATCTTCTGTATATACTAGATAGTATGGAATTACACATGTGGCACATTGTATGGGCACTCCCATATTGCCTATACTATTTGGGCACCACTGAGCAACTCCTATTACTGGTGTGTAGGTCATTGTGTGACACAGCCTATGACATATGGGCACTACTATGCAGAATAACTCTTCCATAAGCTTATGAAATTCCCTATTTATCCCAAATAGAGGATTAGAAGAGGATTTATTCTTTAGCAGGGATGATGGCAGAAAACCACCGCACATATCAGTCTGCTTATGCTTTGGATTATTACATAGTAACAATGTATATCATGTAATGAATGAATACAGATCAGGTGGATGATACAATGTTCTCTTTCATTCCTCCATCAGCGCTAATATCCTGTCCAGATGTCACTTTGTCATCACCAGCGAGAAGAGCATAATCCTGACGGCAGATGACACGAATTATGGCGGAATCTGTGCTCCAGCTCATGGGATCATAGACAGAGGCACCTGCCGCTCCGCTCATGTGCTCATCATATGTGTCCAGGAATGTTACAATAAGGGGTCCATGAGGAATACGTCTGGTGAGGAGGCATCTGAGGGAAGGAGCAGTCGGCTTCAAAATGCATTGCACTGGCCCACATCTTTCTACCACATTTTGTATGAATATCTTTTCTGCACTTAGTTACATCTACAAATCTTAATTTGGACTCTCATTAGTCTTATTCTTGACTCCAAGTGACGTGAATTTCAGGCCTCCATGGTTTCCATGCCTCAGTTACTGATGGGTTGGTATACCAGCAGAGGCTTATCTAGGGGTTAAGCACAGGGGTGCAACACACATCAGAAGCCTCCTGGGGGCCTCAACACAGGTAACACCACACCAGGACCTCTACCAATAGTCCTAAATAGAGCTCTGCAGACCGTATACATGATTACAGTACAGTTATATCTAGTGACTTACAGTTGATGCATGTATGTGTATTCTCTTATTGGAGTTGTTCACTTTTCCCATCTTTGCCATCTGGCCCAGACCACCATGACGACTTCTTCCAGCCATCACTTGTGTCTGCAGAGTTTGCAGCAGAGATGTCTTTGGCCCCTTACTTTTCCAGCATCAATCCTAGATTTTCCCAACCTACTCTCCATCCTGCTGATACTATGCCACCTGCTGCCCCATGCAGCAATATTACTGTACCTACTGTGTGGCACAAATGCCCCCAAAGACTGTTCTTCATAAATAGCGTCATAACTCTAATTAACCTCCCCAACAAATAGTGCCACATGGAAAGATAGTGCCCCAAATATAATAGTTCTGGATACACATTGCTAATATAGTGCCCCAGATAGTAACATAGAGATTTTGTACCCCACAGATTAATAGTGAAATATGCTGTAATAATGCCCAATAATGCCTCTGAATGACCCCTTAAATAGGAATAATGACCCATATGGTCCCCTTAAAATTCTATAATGCCATTAAATACCCCCTAAAAAGTAATAATGCCTCTAAGTACCCCCTTAATTAGTAAGAATGTCCCCTAAGTATCTCACATTTTAGTCTTAATGCCACAGAAAAAAAGAAATCTTTACTCACCTCAACACAATCCCCAATGTCCACTGTGTACAGTCAGCATCCCAGATGATAAATTATTTGGGGTCCAACCTTTAGAAAACAGGACCCCCCTCACCAGGACCAGTGAAGAATCGTGGTGTTGGTGGCTGAGCTAGTGCGCTGCCCTTTCATACAGCTCTATGGGATATTTGGAAACAGCCAAGGAAGCAGTCGGTATGGATGGGGTTCCATTGGAATTGATCTTGTCATTTAGTTTGGAAAGCTTGAAACCCATAATCTGATCC
The DNA here is from genome assembly GCF_014858855.1 of Bufo gargarizans. NCBI lineage: Eukaryota > Metazoa > Chordata > Amphibia > Anura > Bufonidae > Bufo > Bufo gargarizans. The sequence continues at coordinate 49,065,823 of NC_058086.1, forward strand.
TCTCCTCCCTGTGTCCACCCTTGGAAAATCAAAGAAGGTCCTACAGCGAGCTTCTTAGATGTAGGTGTAGGAGCAGAGTGCAGCAGTTTACAAAATTTGTGCATGTAGTCGGGAAAATTTGCATAATTTTGGCAAATTTTGAAGGTCTTGGATGCAAGGTCGGGAGGCGACATAAAGCCCAGGAATGCATCTGACATTAATAATACAGATCTATCATATTCAATCTGAAGACGACCTGAACCAAATCCCCCCTCTCAGATGTTCTATCTCTAATATAACCCGATGAAATGTCACATTGTGTTCCAGCCCTAGAAATAGACCCCGAGCAACTGGTGATGGGAGAATATGCTGTACTGGGGGATCACATGGCTGACGTCCAGTCATAAGTATGAAATATATACTATTTTCATCCGTGTGCTCCCGGATCATGTCCTGCCGATGAATGAAAGCTGCTTCTAATCCCCGACTCTTGTCTCTATGGATCACTATGAAAACAGCTCCAGCAACTTTCCATAAAGCTCTGGCCGGAGATGTGTTGATATGGAAAATGTATCCGTGATGACAGGAATGAGGAGGACTGTCAGCGGCCTCCACGACAAAGGCATAAAACTGTCAGGACAGGTGAAACCTTTGTTTTTCGAGGAAAGACGGAAGACGGATACTGGGAACATTCTGCAGCCATTACCTGTTTGCCCTTCTCATGGAGAATCAGAAAATTAATACAATTATGTAAAAACCCATAAAGTGATTTTATTACAGTTATCTACTTTATAATCTCATTTCTATGTTCATATTCTGTATTCTAACATTATCTATCTATCTAATGTCAGAAGGTACTTTGAATCATCGTGGATGGAAGGTATGTGTCACCGAGGTTCCTTGCCTCGGTGAAGTAAGAGCCGGTATTTTATGTGTCAGCAGCAGCTATTGCTAATTGACACCGTGAGATTTAGCATGGCTGTCATAGCTGATCTGGGATGGCTCTTACTGGGAGTAGTCAAAGTGCTGGGTGGGTGACTACTCCCCATGTTCCAGGCTGGGTTGTGCCAGGTATGTGGATTTACCTCCCTCTGACAGTGGAGCTCAGGAGTCTGTGCACTGTGAACTGAGGGCTTTACTGGGATTTGAGGTTTGAGCCGGCGTACAGGCCTCCTATGGACTTGATGAGGCTGAACTGATAACAGGGTGTGAATTAACACCCAGGAGAAAAGGTGACTTTTATTGTTTATGGGCCTGCATTTTGTGATACACCTTATCTGCATTTTGTTATTCACCAATGTGTGAATAAACACCGCTGTTTGATTCAAGAACTGTGTACTTTGCCTCTATACTGCATCCGCTAGTCCTAACTACCAGAGCGCATCCCCACAATTGGTGGATGATGCGGGCAAGCGCAGTGAGGCTGGTGTGAACGCCGATATATTTTTGGGTTTGGATTTTTGGGCACAGTTGTATGTTGTACATCAAACCAGCTGTAGTTCAAACCGTGCCCCATGACAAAATGGAGGCTTTTGTGAAGGCCCTCATGGAGGCTAATTTGCAGCAGCGAGAGATCAGCCTGCAGCAACGCGAGGCTAATAAGCAGCAGCAAGAGACCAACCAGTTGCTGCTACAACACGTGATAGCTTTGCAGACAGCAGGAGCAACCCCAAGCGTCCACGATGCCCGGAAAGCAGTCCGTGTAGCGATTCCTAAGATGACACCCGCAGAAGACATCGAAAACTACGTGGCGATGTACGAGAAAGTGGCCACCAGAGAAAAGCTGCCCCGAGACCAGTGGGCTGAGGTCGTCGCTCCTTTCCTGGTATCAGAGTCTCAGCGAGTGCATTTCGACTTGCTGGACGATCAAGCGGTCAACTACCCGAAGGTAAAGGGTGAAATTTTGTCAAGACTGGGGTTGAATGTGTTGGTCTGGGCCCAGCGGGTACATAAGTGGGGGTTTAAGCCGGCTGAGCCCGTGAGACTCCAGAATTATGACTTACTCCACCTTTTGCAAAAGTGGCTATAGCCTGATGTGCTGAGTCCCACAGCTATGCTATATAGACTATTGGCTGACATATTTTGGAAGGCGCTGCCACCCCCTCTTCAGCACTGGAGAGCACTTGTGCCAGGTGGAAGTGGGAGACACTCAAGCAAGGGTGCTGCTGGACTCAGGGAGCTTGGTGACCCTGGTAAAGGCTACCCTGGTGCAGTTCACTGAGTATACTGGCCGGAAGGTTGGGGTGATGTGCATTCATGGGGATTTGAAAGACTACCACACCACGCTGGTGTCTCTAACCACGTTGGCTGGCAGGTGAACCCACGAAATGCCAGTCACCACAAATCTCCACTATTAACTCATAATAGGGAGAGACTTTCCAGGTTTCCCTGCCCTATGGCCGCTTGTGACAGTTAAGGATACCCCTGAGACAGGAATAAGCCCAGGATATTGGCCTTGTTCAGGGGGATGGCCAGAACCCTGGGAACCAGAGGCCGAAGGGCCAGCAGTAGGGGTGACCGCCACTTCGGTTGAAGAGGGGGAGACAACCCTGCGTAGGGTAATGGTGGGAGACGTGGAGGAGTTGCCACCAGGTCCTGGGTTGGCAGACCTCAACATCTCCGGGGAGAATTTCGGTGCAGCCCAATGCCGAGACCCAACCCTATTCCGGGCCTGGGAGAATGTGGTAATACTTGATGGTGTACCCCAACAACCTGGGACCGAGTCGATGTTTCCCCGTTGTGTGGTCCACCATAATATGCTATATCAGGTAAACCAGCTGCGGGGTGAACCTGTTGAACAGTTGGTGGTGCCCGGGGCCTATCGAAAACTCATGTTAGAGTTAGCCCACCAACATGTTCTCGGGGGACATCTGGGACTGCAGAAGATACAGGACCGGATACTACAACGGTTTTACTGGCCCAGTTTCTTGAGAGAGGTGGATGACTTTTGTAAGTCTTGCCCAACCTGCCAAACCACTAGCCCCCAGCACCTGTTCCGCAGTCCCTTAGTGCCCCTGCCAATTATCGAGGTACCATCTTGGATCTCGTAGGTCCAGTACCGAAGTCCGCTGGGGGCACCAACACCATTGCCATTGTTATGCACAGGGACAATTGATCGCAATATTAAATAAAATAAAATTATTTAAAGCAACTCAATACACCCCTATGCCAATATGATGCACAGGGACTATTGGTCGCAAATTAGTTTGTGGGGGTTACACCGCGTTAATGGCAAGAGAACCCCACAAAAAGTGAACCCAAAAAATGAAAATAAAAAGATAACGAAAAATCATATATTCCTTCTAAGTAAAAAAAAAATATTTTTATAAGGTATAAAGTGTAAATGGGAAGTTCACACATGAGCAATTAAGATTATAAAAAAAATCACACAACAGAAATATCGTGGCCAGAAGGTACTAAATAGAGTTCACCACAGAACATGGATCCATGCTGGCTATATCAGTTTCAAGTCCTCCCAATTGTCATCTAAAAACAAAAATAAAGTTAGTAAATAGAGCAACAGCAAATTTTCCAAGCAAATGGTTTTTTAGCTGAAAAACAAGGCAGATTCTGCTCATTTGCATGTCTTTCCCATATGCCCATGTTTATGCAAATGATTTTACATGACAAAACCGTATAGAAAGGTTATTGAATATTATATTAGGACAATCAGAAAACTTTTTGTCACCCTAATGATAATGATCTAGGTGCGCAGGTCCATCCAAGCCATCCAACAGATATGAAGCAACTTTGAGGCTTACTGGTTCTCACTCAGATAAGAGCTGGTTTTTAATGTCTCATAGTGCACAAGGCTGCCATTGTAAGGTATGCTGACTGTATCTGTCTTATGGATAGATTGTTGGCTTGCACATACCTGGCTTTTGGCATATAGCCTTTATGTGGTTGTCTATTGTATGTCATAGATAATAGGAGTCCAAGATGCATCCAGACATCCTCCCCATGCTGTTTCCAATCCATTCTGGTGGTGTTTCCATCAATTTCTAACCTTTTTCTGTAAACCAGACACCCTTTCCTCTTCAGAGCAGGGGGTGCCTGGTTTAATGCCTGGGTTCTCATTGACTTCCATTGTGCTCAGTAGAGCACCCGAGCACTTTGGTGCTCGATCAACACTAGCCTCAACGTCTCAAGTGTTGTGATCCAATATAATTCCCGTTTCTTTAACATAAGATTTCTATTCCCACCCCTACGCGAAATGGGAATATGGTCAATTAGCATGCATTTAAGATCGCTGGCCTAAGTCCACAAAATGTTTGGATACCGGAAGATCCATACTTTTTTTCGAATAGTGTATCGGTGTTGGTTATACTGCGTTTTAAAATCTAGAAAAGTTTCCCCCACATATAATTGGTTACATGGACACCAAAGAACATATATCACGAAGGAAGAATCACATGTTAAAAATGTTTGGTATAGTATTCCTTAGCCCTAATGGGATAGATAAAACTGCCACCTTTTTGTTTGCATCGGCAATTGATGCAATTAAGACATGGGAAACATCCCTTCTTATGAGTACGATTGCTTTTAGAGAATGACTTCCATATATGTTGTAACTAAGGGAATCCTTTTAAAGTTTTTTTTAACCCGTTTTATCTTTAATAAATCAGCTCTGTTACATGTATGAACAGTGGCTAAATGTGTATTTAATACAGTCTTAGGAAAACCCCTGTTACGGAAAGCTGTCGTCATCTTTTTTAATGTTTTGTCCAATTAACAATCATCACTGACAATAAGCTTTTTTGACTCAAGTAATTGACTTAATGGGAGGGACTTTACAGTAGTACGAGGATCAGCACTGTCAACTCTCAAGAGCGTATTCCTATCGGTGGGTTTAACACACACATCAGTGATGAATTGTCCATCCCGTAATGTTACCTTAGTGTCCAAAAAACGTATTTCATCTGCCGAATAGGCCAAAGATAATTTAATGTCATCATCTATAGTGTTGAGATAGGAGAAAAAGGAAAGCAGTTGTCGTTCAGTACCTGTCCATATGAGGAAGACGTTGTCTATGTATCGCCACCACCTCAAAACATGCTCGAAGTGGTGCGACACATAGACGAACGGCTCCTCCAAGAAGGAGACCACCATGTTTGCATAAGTGGGCGCCACATTCAACCCCATGGCGGTCCCCTTAAACTGTAAATGAAAATGATCGCCAAATAAAAAATTGTTGGATGTCAATACCAAGTGTAAGAGAGTGAAGATAAAGTCCTGACAACCTAATGACAAATGTTGTTAAGGCCCTTTTGAAACTGTTAATGCCAAAGTCATGTCTGATAGAAGTATAAAGGCTAACAATGTCAAAAGAGGCCAATATGACATTAGATGAAATCTGGGTGTCCTGGTTTTTTAAGGAAATCCGTAGTGTTCTGTATATATGACTTTACTGAAGTAGCAAAGCCACATAACACCTTATTAAGGAAAATAAAAATGTTACCCTTTTCCCGATACTATTGGTCTCCTCGAGGATTATTTAAATCCTTATGAATTTTAGGGAGCAGATATAGTATTGGCGTAACCGGATGTTAAACAGTAAGAAAATCCTTCAATTTATGGTCAATATGACCCGATTGCAAACTTTCACATAGAATGCGGTCTATTTTTTTTTCTCAATTTCCCATTTGGGATCCCCATTAAGTTGTTGGTATACTGAACTATCACTTGATATAGAGCTTCCCTAATGTATTGTTGTGTGTCCATGACCACAACCGCACCACCCTTGTCTGCGGGCTTGATGGTGATGCTGTGGTCATGGAACAATTCATCCAGTGCACGCCATTTCAACACAGACATGTTGGGATGGCGAAACTGTGTCCTAGTAGTGGTCTTCGTGTGTATATCTTGTAATACACATTCAGTAAATAAATCAATTGCTGGAAAAGAGACAGGGGGAACAAAATCACTTTTGTTAAACAAATCAAAATCAGACAAACATAGTTCAGATGACCACAAAGTATCCCCACCCGTAGAGTGAGTGGCAAACCAAGCCTTGAGTTTTAGTCTCCTAAAAAACTGATGTAAATCAACATCTATCTGTAGCCAATCTGTGTGCACATTAGGACAAAAACTCAAGCCTTTGCCCAATACATTCAATTGTGCTTGCAACAAGACATGTAAAGAAAAGTTTACTACCGTGTCAGTCTCTATTGCTTCTTCTTTCTCTGCGTTTTTTGCCTCTGGTTCTTCTGACTCCTATGCCGCCTCCGCCCGCCCCGTCTGGTAGGTCTTTTTGTTGTTTATTGGGAGAATTCCCTAAAAGAAAGTTCAGGAGTTACCTGAGACGGCTCCCCTTGTGGAGATTTCTTAAGTGGCATTTTCTTATTGTTGATTGAAGGAGACTGTTGATTATTGATCTTCCAATCATATACTGAACCATTGTTATAATCCAAGGCATCACGCTGCCATTTACTGCGTTTTGTATCCTGGATTTCTTTCTTTAATTTATCCAGAAAAGGTTGAGATTTAGCTGGCAGATCTTGATATTCCTCAGTAGATAAAAGGGAAACTAAAGTAGTATCCAAGGTGTTTTTCTTTTCTATAGTTGACGTCAAATCCTTCTGCAAAAACTCCATATTGGTAATAAGTTCATATTTAGTTCATTCTGTCTAGTAGGGAGCGATCATTAGGAGAAATAAAATGGCCACCGTCCTATTAGTACACAGAAAACCTGCCCTAGTCACACAGAAGGACAAATTACCCACAACACTGAGCTGAAGAGCTGCCTCATCCTCCTCTCTTCTTGTCAGGGATTATGATGCTCAATACAGATGATAAGATCTTCAGCTGAATCTGTGAAGGAAAGGAGCTCATTAGGAGACATGAAGTACAGAGAGGACGGACAGGACAGACTGTGGTAATGGAGAATGCATACAAGAGCTGCTGCTCATTACCCACATCTCCACCATCCTCTCTGTACTTCACATCTCCTCATGGACTCCATTCCTACAGAGATTCAGCTTAAACTCAAAATAAACTGCATTCAAGACCATAATCCCTGACAAGCAGAGCACAGAGGAGGCTGAGGCAGCTCTTTAGCTCAGCGTTGTGAAGGAACTTGTCCTGCTGTGTTATTAGGACAGGTTTTGTGTGTACTAAAAGGACACCGGCCATTTTGTTCCTCCTTATGATTGCTCCCCAGAAAAAAATGAGGCATTATAACTAATGAAAGGTATTTGGGAATATATTTATAATAAACTATTATTTAAGTATTTTCCTTTTCTTAATTCCCGGAGAACCCTTTTAAGCCCTTTGCCATTCTTGGGTATAGACTGTGAGGTGACCATCGTCTGCATCATTGGCAAGAGGCCGCAGTTCTGCATATCTGGCCGAACCATCAGAAAGGGAAACCACGGAACCATCAGAAAGTGGAAACAAGTCGTCGACTCTTACATTCCATAGAGAAAATGTGAATAGAATTTCCTTACATAAAATTGTTACTGGTCACCATAAATATCGTCAGTACTGTACTCAGATGCTCTCCGACCTCAGGCTCTTGCTAAAACTACAACTCCCAGCATGTCCTGGCACCAACTCTGGTGGTTTTCTTTTAGGATTCTAGTAATATAGTATAGGATATAGTAATTCAAATCAGATCCTGTTACATGTTCCTTTTGAATAATTTTTTATCCTATTTAAAATAATTTTTAATCTTATATTTTGCACATGATTATGGGGGGGGGCATCTTACCTGAGCTGCAGAGATTTGTGTTAGAGCACCCGCAGGGACCATAGGAGCCTATAAACTAGAGAGGACTCTGAAGCAGTGTTGTGGGCACGGTCTGTGACCTGTGCAGCGGATATTGTGAACAAAAGGGAAGGAGGTGAGCTGTAACGTCACCTGGTGTGACTACTGAGCTATCTATATATTTATAGGTGATACTTTTCCCCCAAAATTGATTCACACATTTTCTGATGAGAAATTCTATTTAAGAGAACCCATTTATGAAGACAGATCTGCAGTGCATAAGCAGACACTGATCCAGCAGGGATTGGTGGGAAATGTGGTCACTAGAAGGAGGAAGCCAGCAGATTTGGATGTTACAGGAGCAGGCTGGACATTACTTATACATAGTAACGAGCCAGATATGAAAGGTCAGCAAACTGAGGGACTGGGCATCCCTGGTTTGAAGATCATCGGTGTCTCAGTTGCCGAAACTTACCAGTATCGTAGTGTTGAGGGAAATATGAAAACTTCAATTCAGCTACTTTGCCGAATTTCACCAAGAAATTAGCTTTGTGACTAATTACTTTGTCACAACGCGCATTTCTTTTTAAGTAGCGGGCCCAATGACAGTGAACGGTGATTGCGCTGCCCCCCCCCCCATCATTGAACTCCTCAGATGCTGTGTTCATCGCTAATCGCGGCATCTGATCTACAAATGGAGGCCCTTCAGGGGTTAAAAATATATATTTCACCTCATCCTTTTGAGCATGAAATCTCACACGGTGAGTGATGACATCATCAGGCTTGCCGACGTGGTGACCACATGCGCCACAGTGCACAAGATTTTGATCTTCAATCAAGATGGCCGTGGCTGCCTCTTCACTCTCAAACGAATGAGGTATGTTTTAAGCAATTTCAGGGGAAATAGATTTGTTACCATGAAGACCGAGGAAATTTGGCTTCGAGGCATATCAGATTTTCCCTGAAATTCCACTTTGGACACTTTGGATACTTCGATTCACTCAACCCTAGTTTTTATGATAAATTATGGGAATGCAGTGAGGAACAGAAGTATTTGGACACCCTGCCATTTTGCAAGTTCTCCCACTTAGAAATCATGGAGGGGTCTGAAATTCACATTCTAGGGGCATTCCCACTCTGAGAGACAGAATGAAAAAAAAGATTCTGGAAATCACATTGTATGATCTCTAGTGAATTTCTTTGTCTTGCTGCTGAACATAAGTATTTGAACACCTGAGAAACAGCAAGAATTCTGGCTCTCAAAGACCTGTTACTGTGCCTATAAAAAGTCCACCTCTACTCCACTCATTAATCTAACTTAGTAGCACCTGTCTGAGCTCTTTGAAGACCCCTGTCCACCCGACAGTCAGTCAGACACCAACTACTACCATGGGGAAGACCAAAGAGCTGTCAAAAGACACCAGATGCAAAGTTGTGGACCTTCACAAGGCTGGAAAGGGCTAGGGGGCAATTGCCAAGCAGCTTGGTGAAAATAGCTCAACTGTTGGAGCAATTGTTAGAAAATGGAAGAGGCTCAAGACGACTGTCTTGGGGCTCTATGCAAGACCTCACCACGTGGGGTATCACTTATAAGAAAGGTGAGGAATCAGCCCAGAACTACAAGGGAGGAGCTGGTCAATGACATGAAGAGAGCTGGGACCACAGTTTCAAAGGTCACTGTCGGTAGAACACTACGCCGTCATGGTTTCCGATCATGCATTGCACGGACGGTTCCCCTGCTCAATTCATCACATGTCCAGGCCTGTCTGAAGTTTGCCAATGACCATCTGGATGATCCAGAGGAGGCATGGGAGAAAGTCATGTGGTCAGATGAGACCAAAGTAGAACTTTTTGGTCAAAACTTCACTCGTCATGTTTGGAGGAAAAAGAAGGATAAGTTGCATCCCGAGAACACCATCCCTACTGTGAAGCATGGGGGGTAAACATCATGCTTTGGGGGTGCTTTCTGCAAAGGGGACAGGATGACTGCACTGTATTAAGGAGAGGAGGAATGGGGCCATTTATTGTGAGATTTTGAGCAGCAACTTCCTTCCCTCAGTCAGAGCATTGAAGATGGGTGGTGGTTGGGTCTTCCAACATGACAACACCCGAAGCACACAGCCAGGATAACCAAGGATCCGTAAGAAGCATATCAAGGTTCTGGAGTGGCCTAGCCAGTCTCCAGACCTAAATCTGACAGATCTAGAGGAGATCTGTGTGGAGGAGCGGGCCAAAACCCCTGCTGCCGTGTGTGCAAACCTGGTCAAGAACTGCAGGAAACGTTTCACCTCTGTAATTGCAAACAAAGGCTTCTGTACCAAATATCAACACTGTTTTTCTCAGGTGTTTAAATACTTATGTTCAGCCGTGCAAGACAAATACATTCTTTAAAAATCCTACAATGTGATTTCCTGAATTTTTTAATTTTTTATTCTGTCTCTCAAAGTGGGAGTGCACCTACAATGTGACTGTCAGACCCCTCCATGATTTCTAAGTGGGAGAACTTGCAAAATCGCAGGGTGTTCAAATACTTCTGTTCCTCACTGTATGTGATAGATGGAAATGATTGGAAAACTCCTTTAAGGGTCATCAGGTTCTTCACCAGTTCTAACCTTCCTTTAGAATCCAAAGGTGGACATCCAATGGTAGATGAAGGAAACCAAGATATTCCAGGAACTGCTGAGTCCCTGTGGACTGGAGGAGGTAGGTGAACGCAGTTTTCAACCATATACAGTTTGCCCTCACAGTGACCCCTTCATCAGGACTTCATTACTCTGATAACATCAAGGACCATTCCATTGAGACACAGCCGGGTCTGGACTACCTACGGTGAGCCGCCCTGCTGGTATCTGCCCCTCGTCAAGGTAATTGAGTAAGTGCTGATGCTCTGCAGACATGGAGGGGCATGGCACGGAGTGTACGTGTGTACGTTCCTGCGACTTGTGCTGTAATGTTTATACTGACATTCGGTTGCCTCGATACTGATAAAAATACATGAGTGAACCTCCATGCAATGTATGGGGACCCGGAGCTGCGGCAATTTATGGCATAATTTACAACATGTGTGGTGATGTCACGATAATGAAGCATGCCCTTAAAGTGATCCTTGTCAAACTGGGAACCTTTTTTTTTTTTTGCATTTCATTCAGTTCTGGGTCAATTTGTTTAAAAAGTAACAGCGCGACTCCAGGGAGACTCCATTCCCGGTTGTATCTGTGGAGGCTTCTAAATGAGGCCTGAAACCAACGTTTTCCTGGTCAGAACTGCTGCCGTGACGACTCTTACAGAAAATGTAGGATTACGCACTTGAACCTGTGACCTTCCCTGCTTCCTTACACCCTGGACCTTACACCTATCCATTTTATTATATTCAGATCTCTGGATTTAATATCATGCTCGGCCAAGACCCTCTGACTAATGTGAAGTGCAGGCTGCAACAACGCAACCGATAGTTTCCACCTAATGTAAGACTTCAGACCATCCTGCTGGGCTGCACGCTGCGGAGGACCTACAGAAGTGTACACAGCTCACCGCAATCCCCCCATACCCGGCTTCTGACAGAGCATCTGAGCAATTTGTTCCATGACTACCCGAGCTCACAGCTACATCTGCTCAGTGAATCAAAAGAGGTACAAAGGATTAGGATGTCTGAAAATCAAATGTTTAAAGCGTATGTTCTCCTCCATCAACTCACCGGCTGCTGCAAAGTAAAAAATCACTAGATTTCAGCATCTCTTCTACTTTGTTACTATAGAGATAATCTAAAGACACATATTCCTGGAAGCCAATAGCTCACGTCTATATGTGGTCACTACTGACAACAACACAGGGCGTGTGATCTAATATTACTGGTCTGGGTTATAAGATGTAACTCTGGATAAGTAATGTATGTACACAGTGACTGCACCAGCAGAATAGTGAGTGCAGCTCTGGGGTATAATACAGGATGTAACTGAGGATCAGTACAGGATAAGTAATGTATGTACACAGTGACTGCACCAGCAGAATAGTGAGTGCAGCTCTGGAGTATAATACAGGATGTAACTCAGGATCAGTACAGGATAAGTAATGTATGTACACAGTGACTGCGCCAGCAGAATAGTGAGTGCAGCTCTGGAGTATAATACAGGATGTAACTGAGGATCAGTACAGGATAAGTAATGTATGTACACAGTGACTGCACCAGCAGAATAGTGAGTGCAGCTCTGGAGTATAATACAGGATGTAACTCAGGATCAGTACAGGATAAGTAATGTATGTACACAGTGACTACACCAGCAGAATAGTGAGTACAGCTCTGGAGGATAATACAGAATGTAACTCAGGATCAGTACAGGATAAGTAATGTGATGTATGTACACAGTGACTGCACCAGCAGAATAGTGAGTGCAGCTCTGGAGGATAATACAGGGTGTAACTCAGGATGAGTACAGGATAAGTAATGTATGTACACAGTGACTCAACCAGCAGAATAGTGAGTGCAGCTATGGAGTATAATACAGGATGTAACTCGGGATCAGTACAGGATAAGTAATGTATGCACACAGTGACTCCACCAGCAGAATAGTGAGTGCAGCTCTGGAGTATAATACAGGATGTAACTCGGGATCAGTACAGGATAAGTAATGTATGTACACAGTGACTGCACCAGCAGAATAGTGAGTGCAGCTCTGGAGGATAATACAGGATGTAACTCAGGATGAGTACAGGATAAGTAATGTGATGTATGTACACAGTGACTCCACCAGCAGAATAGTGAGTGCAGCTCTGGAGTATAATACAGGATGTAACTCAGGATCAGTACAGGATAAGTAATGTATGTACACCGTGGCTGCACCAGCAGAATAGTGAGTGCAGCTCTGGAGTATAATGCAGGATGTAACTCAGGATCAGTACAGGATAAGTAATGTATGTACACAGTGACTGCACCAGCAGAATAGTGAGTGCAGCTCTGGAGTATAATGCAGGATGTAACTCAGGATCAGTACAGGATAAGTAATGTATGTACACAGTGACTCCACCAGCAGAATAGTGAGTGCAGCTCTGGAGTATAATACAGGATGTAACTCAGGATCAGTAAAGGATAAGTAATGTATGTACACAGTGACTGCACCAGCAGAATAGTGAGTGCAGCTCTGGAGGATAATACAGGATGTAACTCAGGATGAGTACAGGATAAGTAATGTAATGTATGTACACAGTGACTCCACCAGCAGAATAGTGAGTGCAGCTCTGGAGTATAATACAGGATGTAACTCTGGATGAATTATGTAATATATGCGCAGAGACTGCACTGTATATAAATTAGCTTTACATGGAAATGTTCAATGCCTCTTATTGATGCTCCGTGTTATTAATTCATTATTTCGCCTGGCGTTACCGGCGTGTATATATGGATCACATGGTTGTAGGAGCTCTTTTCTCTGCAAATCCCAACATTACATTTTACAGACAGATTTGTAGGTGGAATAACAAGGCACGAGTTACCTTTCCATTCTACATAGAATCTGGTTAACTACTCACATCAGAATGTTACTGAAATGCTAAAAATACTGCACAAACGGGAAACTGAGCATCTTCTGCGGAAACAGCTGTCAACGGAGGAGATGCCAAACGGAGCAAAGCAAATGGTGGACTGACCTAGCAAGCAAACGCAAGCCAGATGAATGCTATGATTGGCAGGGTGCGCGGCACTCACTGTGGCATCGTGGTGTACCTGGCACAGTCATCTGAGATCTCAGTATCAACTAAATCATTTTTATAGGCCAAGTAAATGCTGAATTCAGCACCGTGGGCCAGTTTTTCATGGGGCGCTGCTGGGCTTTTCCCGCTGTCACCCAAATTCACCATTTGTCATAACAGAAACCATTTCTATCTATAAATGCATTATTTCTAAGATTTATACCTTCGGATTTATATCAATATGAAGTCTAAATGTAAAAAGTTATCAACTTTTTCTGGATTTTTAATGACAACTTTCAGTTTACGTTACCAAGTGCTCTCTGGTAATGATACAAGACGGATACTTGTTGGGTTCTTAGCAGTCGGGTCGTGCAAAATGTTCATACAGGTTGAATGGAGCAGCAGGGTGGGTATGTGACATCTCGCCATTCAAACGCCTTCAGAACGGGGGCATGAGAAGCCCATTGTAGTAGTCCAGAGAATAGGCTATAAATGCTCTTCATGGAACACCCCTTTAAGCCTCCATTGTTTCCAATGATGCTTGTACTGTACACTTCTGAAAAGCAAAATTGCCAGATTAGATCATAAATTTCCAATGGTGCCTTATTCTACACTAGCTTTACTAAATATTTATTTTACTATGAAAAAGAATAAAAATGTAACAACATAACAACACAAGCATCGTGCTGGAAACACCTGCTCCGCTCATGCATCGCTCAGAGCGTGACCCTCTCAAATAAATTACAGAAAGCGGGAGAATATAACACAAAGTTTCAACTTTGCAAAAAATCATACAAATGAGAAAAAAAATCTCTTCTCTGAGTCATGCGTAGTATCATATATCATTCTAATGGGGAGTCACTCATTCCAAGACTTTGGTCTCTCTCATATCACAAGCAAATCTGTCCAGGGAGTTGACAAGGTACAGACTTCAAGTTCAACTCTTAGCAGCGATTATGGATGAAATTGATGGATATTCTGGGGCTTTTAGGTTTTCCAAATAAGCTTTTCTTAGAGAATAAAATATTTGCAGAGCTTTCCTGACAGATAAGAGCAAAAGCTCAAAGCCAGTCCTGAAGAAATCCATCCTTGTTCTAAATGACACATTGTAACAGAAGGCATTTTCAGCTTTTTCTTTATCAAAACAAGAATACACCCTGCACAAGTCCAGCAGGTTATGAAAATTTCCTTCTCGTGGTGTCTGGATTTCTTATGATATAACAGTACTTAAAAGGAATATGAATGAAAACAGAGATATTATGCCACAGGACATTAACAGGTTAATGCTACATATAAATAAAAGTTGAACAAGAGGGAAATAATATCGGCGGCCTCGACAAATTTCACAAAGAAATTCACAATGTAATGAATTACTTCGTCACAACGCTCATTTCTTTGTATTTAGCGGGCACAATGACTGGGATCGGCAATTGCACCCCCCCCCCCCCCCCCCCCACCATTGAAACCCTTTAAAGCTGCATTTATCGCTGATCGCTGTATCTGAGGTTACCATTTAGGCCTTTCAGGGGTAACTCAAGTAAAAAATAAAAAAAAACACACCATATCCATTTGATCACGCAGAGGTTGTCGCGGCCATCTTAAATGAAGACACAGCACGAAATCTTCCGTAGTGACACGATGATGTCATCAGCTTGCCAGCATGGTAAAGTAATTTGCCACCACATGTGAGAGTTTACCTGGTATCTTCAATCAAGATGGCTGCAACAGCCTCTTTGTGCGCAAATGGACGCAGTGAGTATGTATTTTTTATTTTTAGCGCCATTTCAAGAAAAATCGGCTTCCTAAAATTCGCTCAACACTAATAACTACTATAATACTGCCCCCTATGCACAAGAATATAAGTACTATAATACTGCTCCTATGTACAAGAATATAACTACTATAATACTGCCTCCTATGTACAAGAATATAACTACTATAATACTGGTCCTGTGTACAGTAATATAACTACTATAATACTGCTCCTGTGTACAAGAATATAACTACTATAATACTGCTCCTATGTACATGAATATGACTACTATAATACTATCTCCTATGTACAAGAATATAACTACTATAATACTGCTCCTATGTACAAGAATATAACTACTATAATACTGCTCCTATGTACAAGAATATAACTACTATAATACTGCTCCTATCTACAAGAATATAACTACTATAATACTGCTCCTATCTACAAGAATATAACTACTATAATACTGCTCATATGTACAAGAATATAACTACTATAATACTGCTCCTATGTACAAGAATATAACTACTATAATACTGCTCCTATGTACAAGAATATAACTACTATAATACTGCCTCCTATGTACAGAATATAACTACTATAATACTGCTCCTATGTACAAGAATATAACTACTATAATACTACCTCCTATGTACAAGAATATAACTACTATAATACTGCTCCTATGTACAAGAATATAACTACTATAATACTACCTCATATGTACAAGAATATAACTACTATAATACTGCTCCTATGTACAAGAATATAACTACTATAATACTACCTCATATGTACAAGAATATAACTACTATAATACTGCTCCTATGTACAAGAATATAACTACTATAATACTGCTCCTATGTACAAGAATATAACTACTATAATACTGCTCCTATGTACAAGAATATAACTACTATAATACTGCTCCTATGTACAAGAATATAACTACTATAATACTGCTCCTATGTACAAGAATATAACTACTATAATACTGCTCCTATGTACAAGAATATAACTACTATAATACTGCTCCTATGTACAAGAATATAACTACTATAATACTGCTCCTATGTACAAGAATATAACTACTATAATACTACCTCATATGTACAAGAATATAACTACTATAATACTGCTCCTATGTACAAGAATATAACTACTATAATACTACCTCATATGTACAAGAATAAAACTACTATAATACTGCTCCTATGTACAAGAATATAACTACTATAATACTGCTCCTATGTACAAGAATATAACTACTATAATACTACCTCATATGTACAAGAATATAACTACTATAATACTACCTCATATGTACAAGAATATAACTACTATAATACTGCTCCTATGTACAAGAATATAACTACTATAATACTGCTCCTATGTACAAGAATATAACTACTATAATACTGCTCCTATGTACAAGAATATAACTACTATAATACTACCTCATATGTACAAGAATATAACTACTATAATACTGCTCCTATGTACAAGAACATAACTACTATAATACTACCTCATATGTACAAGAATATAACTACTATAATACTGCTCCTATGTACAAGAATATAACTACTATAATACTACCTCATATGTACAAGAATATAACTACTATAATACTGCTCCTATGTACAAGAATATAACGACTATAATACTACCTCATATGTACAAGAATATAACTACTATAATACTGCTCCTATGTACAAGAATATAACTACTATAATACTACCTCATATGTACAAGAATATAACTACTAAAATACTGCTCCTATGTACAAGAATATAAGTACTATAATACTGCTCCTATGTACAAGAATATAACTACTATAATACTGCTCCTGTGTACAAGAATATAACTACTATAATACTGCTCCTATGTAGAAGAATATAACTACTATAATACTGCTCCTATGTACAAGAATATAATTACTATAATACTGCCTCCTATGTACAGGAATATAACTACTATAATACTGCTCCTATGTACAAGAATATAACTACTATAATACTGCTACTTTGTACAAGAATATAACTACTATAATGCTGCCTCCTATGTACAAGAATATAACTACTATAATACTGCTCCTATCTACAAGAATATAACTACTATAATACTGCTCCTGTGTACAAGAATATACCTACTATAATACTGCTCCTATGTATAGCAATACAACTACTATAATACTGCTCCTATGTACAAGAATATAACTACTATAATACTGCTCCTATGTATAAGAATATAACTACTATAATACTGCTCCTATGTACAAGAATATAACTACTATAATACCGCCTCCTGTATATAAGAATATAACTGCTATAATACTGCTCCTATGTATGAGAACGTATCTTCTTATAATGATCGGGGGTCGGATGAGGTCCCTTTATGATTTCTGGGATAATCTGCATTTTGTCTTTCTCCGTATTTCGGTAGCTCTACATCATCTCCTTATAATTAAATACTCTCAGCATCCGTCCTGGAATCGATGTTTCTTCTCGGCTTCTCCTTCAGCTTCTCAGGTTCATTTTGATTCCACTTCTGGGATTTGCTTCGTGCACAGATGATGTGATTGTAGTGGTGAAGTCTATTCGCGGAGTTCTGCTCCGAGGTTTGCTTCATATTGAACTCACTAACGAGACATCTGGAAGGAGTTTGTTTCTGAAGTCAGTAACTCGGCCGACACCTGAAGAACATTAGATCTGAGCCCGGTACCAGCTACAGGGGATAAAATCGCTTCGCCATAAAACGCGACCTTCAGCCTGTAAAGTAAATGGTGACATCTGAGATCTCGTGCTGCTCCATCATAGGCAGATCAGGGATTGTGCCGTGTGTACATAGGTTCAGGGTCTAAATCCGAGAGGTGTCCAATATCCACATGGTGCAAGAACACATATGGTTACCATATATCATCCACCAGGTTATGAAAGCTGCAAAACTACTGCAGGAAAATCAGGGGATTTCTTTTTTTTTTTTCATTAAAAATTCCATTAAAAAAGTCAAATTAATCATGAAACGAAAATCTCCTAATGCGGAATTATGGAATATTAGGAAACCCTTGAAGTGTGACCCGCTGAAGCACGATGGTGCCTAAAGGAGTGCAATAATCAGGAAGCTGTGGCGGCAGATGTCATAAGAGGTGTATGTGCTGAAATCAAGTGCCATTCATATATGATCGGAGTGCCCCCTATGGGATTGGATGACATTGGTCATGAGATCTTGAGATGTTGCACTTCCAAAACTGTCCACAAGGAGGAGATGCTAGAGAAAGGCGGGTGTGCATGCTTGGCCCATTAAACTCTATGGGAGTTGCACAAAGAACCTACTCATCCTAGGAGCCAGACCCCACCAATCAGATATCGATAACCTATCCTAAGGATAGGTCATCAATATTTAGTCCTGGAAAAAATGAATGAATTGATTAGTAATTGATGAAATGCCATTTTTGGCAGAAACCTCCCCCAATCAAGACTTCCCACCTTCTTTCGAAGCTCCAGTCCAATATGGAGGAAACTTAGAGGCAGCTATAGTAGGAGAAGGGGCACCACTCACTGCCAGCCCTGGTGCCTGAGAGGGGCCCAAAGGCTGTTCGGTCACATGAGAAGACACCAGCATGCCAGGTGGGGCCCTGTTAATGATTTTACATTGGGGCCCAAAAAATTCCAGTTCCCTCTCTGCCTTACAGTGCCCCTACAGGAGAAGAAAAGTATGACATGGAAAGATTAATTATTCTCTATTGTACACAACATTTTTATGGACCTATCAGTATTTGGTGAAAGGACTTTTGACAAGGGTCCTGCGGTATATAAATATACGGGGCAGAAGGAAAATGGTAGCACCAGGCAAACCTGGCAGAAGCTAGGGCCCACTGGATTATGGGGCTCAGTATAAGTAAACATGCTCAATAGGAGGGTGAGGTAGACAGGTACACCATCCATGTTCAGAAATGGGAAGATAAGGGGCAGTTATATATAGCGCGCTTATCATCAATTACTAGTTGTATCCAACCAATCGTAACCTGCTGGCTTACAGAAGAAGGTTCCTTTAATTTCTTCTACTTTTTAACCAAAAGAAATATAAACACTGTATTTTGTAAACCTGTACATGTGGATTAACGTAATATGTCTGTCTGAGAGGAGCGGACAATAGCGGCTGTAATCCTTCCCTGTCTGACGGGAAGACGCTGGGGCTAAGCCGGACGAGGAGTGTCTGTGGACATTGTCATCTACTGATGGATGGAGCGGCAGCTCTGTCTGTGCCCGCCATCTCCACTGCAGCCGCTGATGTGATAATTAAAAGACCCTGAAAAACCACAAGAATTTTCTGAACATTTTCCAAAAAATCTGTGGCAAACATGTAAAAAAAATTACTAATAAATAGTAACATTTTATCTTGAAGGGTGAAGTTGTTTAAATTACTGCCAATATAGCACCACTGCACCTATCAAGGCTGTTACCAATGCCGACACCAGGGTGTACACACATAACTTGGCTTGCAACCACCACAAGTCTTAACATTACTTGTATAGCAGCATTATATGATGACCAGTGTTGATCCAGCACCAAAGTGTTTGGGTGCTCGAGTAGAACATCTCGAGATGGAAATCAATGGGAGAACCCAAGCATTAAACCAGGCACCCCCTGCTCTGAAGAAGGGAGGGTGTCTGGTTCATAGGAAAAGGTCAGAAATTGATGGAAACACCACTGAAAAGTGCTGCCAAACATTGCAAGGAAGAGGCACTCCGATACACCCTGTATATCACATAAAGGAGGGCCTCATTCACATTGTGGTACAATTGTTCAGGTAGTGGGACTCCTACACTCATAAAGCCTCTGCACTAAGGGAAAGAGCTGCCAAAAATTACAAGGAACCGGCGCTCCGATACACCCTTTATTACACATAAAGGAGGGCATCATACACAGCCTTGAAAAATTATGATTGATGGCCTGCTGGTGACCCTCAAAAACATTAGGGGCGAGGGCCTGCTGCTGATCTGACCATCTAAAACATTATGGGCGAGAGCAGCCTAATAAGCGTGTTGATATAATGGAGGAGGAGGACGAAAAAAGGAAGATTGAACCATATGCCCTTGTTTGTGGTGGAAGGGGTGCAGGGAATACAGTGTATTCAGTACATTATAAACAACACATGTAAAGTGCCTTTATGTTCGGCCGCTTTCCTCTGGTGGAGCAGAGAAGTCAGGGACAATCCAGGCCTTGTTCATTCTGATAAGAGTCAACCGGTCAGCATTTTCAGTTGAAAGGCGGATGCGCTTATCAGTTATTATGCCCCCAGCAGCACTAAATACCCGCTCAGACAAAACGCTGGCGGCAGGGCAGGCCAGCACCTCCAAGGCGTAGAGCGCCAGTTCGTGCCACGTGTCCAGCGTGGACACCCAGTAGTTGCAAGGCACTAAGGGATCATTGAGGACGCTGACACGGTCTGCTACGTGCTCCTTCACTATCTTCCAAAACCTTTCTCTCCTTGTGACACTAGGCCGCGAATCAGGGTGCGGGTGCTGGCAGGGTGTCATGAAACTGTCCCAGGCCTTGGAGAGTGTTGCGCTGCCTCTGTTGGAACTGCTGTGTGTTCCCCTCGTCTCCCCTCCTGAGTTAGCCAAGGAACTACGTACTCTGCCACCACCGTTGTCAGCTAGAAATGTTTGGAGCAATTTTTCCACCAGGACCTTCTGGTATTGCACAATTTTGCTCGTCCTCTCCACCACAGGAATGAGAGATGAGAAGTTCTCTTTGTAGCGGGGGTCAAGAGAGGTGAACAACCAGTAATCGGTGTTGGCCAAAATGCGTATAACGCGAGGGTCACTGGAAAGGCAGCATATAGTCAGCCATGTGTGCCAGAGAACCAACAGACAAGACTTCGCTGTCCTCGTCAGGAGAATGACTCTCAATCTCCTCATCCTCTTCCTCCTCTTCGGCCCATCCACGCTGAACAGATGAAATAAACCTGCTGTGGGTACTACTCTCTGTAGCAGAGGCAACCGTCTCCTGCTCCTCCTCCTCATCATCATCATCCAATTCGTGCTGAGAAGATGAACCGAGGCTGGTCTAGCTATCGCCCTGTGTAATGTCTTCTTCTCCCATTGTGAGCTGTGAGCGTTTCAGTAGACACAGAAGTGGGATGGTGACGCTGATAAAAGCGGCATCGCCGCTCACCATCTGTGTTGATTCCTCAAAGTTGCGTAAAACCTCACAGAGGTCAGACATCCATGCCCACTCCTCGCTTGTGAAGAGCGGAAGCCGACTGGAAAGACGACGACCACATTGCAGCTGGTATTCCACTACTGCCCTCTGCTGCTCACAAAGCCTGGCCAACATGTGGAAGCCTGGGACACAGAAGTGGATGTACTAGCTGATGGTGCTTGCGAAGGTTCCAGCGCGTGCTCGCGTCGCACAACAGTCGGTGAGATGGCAATTTCCAGCAATGCTGCAGCGTTGCCAGACCGGCGGCAGATGTAGATGACTTTTGGAAATGGGCACACACGCGGCACACCTTCACCAGTAGCTCAGGCAAATTGGGGTAGGTTTTGAGAAACCGCTGAACCACTGGGCTAGGCATGGGATGTGTGTCAGCTTGCCGAGCTCCAAAGCTGCCACCAAGTTAAGGCCATTATCAGACACAACCATGCATCGTTGTAGGTTGAGTGGTGAGAGCCACAGCTCAGTCTAGTCCCTTATCCCCTGCCACAGCTCTGCGGCGGTGTGCTGTTTGTCACCTAAACATATCAGTTTCAGCGCGGCCTGTTGCCGCTTCCCCACAAGCACTTGTACATGTGTCAGTCGTTAAGTGGACCTTCCCAATAACTGCGTTGGTCAGGGCACGGGTGATGTTACGGGACATATGCTGATGTAAGGCGGGGACGGCACATCGGGAAAAATAGTGGCGGCTGGGGACTGAGTAACGAGGGACAGCTGCCGACATCAGGCTGCGGAAAGCCTCAGTGTCCACAAGCCTAAATGGCAACATTTCCAGGGCCAGTAATTTGGAAATTTTGCATTTAGTGCTATGCCCTGTGGGTGGCTGGGTATTTGCGCTTTGTTCTAAGGCCTGGGGTATGGACATCTGTACGCTGCGCTGGGACACAGAAGTGGATGTACTAGCTGATGGTGCTTGCGAAGGTCCAGGTGCAGGGCAGAATGTGTCGGCAGAAAAGAACCATTTGGCCCATCTAGTCTGGACTCCATTAAACTGTTCCAATCTGATAGGGACTCGTATACCACTAATCTAATTTTAGAAAAGTCTGTTTTTCTAAAATCTAAAACTTTTGTTTTTGTGTGGTGTGACTCAGTCACTGTACTTATAGTAAACCACGCTGACTGGTGATCAGTAGATCCCAAGCTTTCCCCTACAGTAATATCAGATACCAAATTCCCATTTGTGAATACTAAATCTAAAATGGCCTCCTTCCGGGTTGGCTCCTCAACTACTTGCTGTAGAGATAATCCCAGTAGGGAGTTTACAATATCTGTACTCCTGGCAGAACTAGCTATTTTGGTTTTTCAGTTTACATCAGGAAGAATAAAGTCTCCCAAAATGATAACTTCCCCTTTCAATGTCATTTTAGCTATTTCCTCAACTAGTAGATCATCTAATTCTTTGACTTGGCCAGGTGGTCTATATATCACACCTACACGAGTTACCTTGTGATTATCAAGCTGCAAGGTGACCCAAACTGACTCTAAATTGGTCTCGCTAACTTGTATTAAGTTAGATTTCATGCTATCTTTCACATACAGGGCCACCCCTCCCCCTTTCTTTCCTTCTCTGTCTTTCCTATATAGAGAAAACCCTGGTATTGTTATATCCCAGTCATTTCTCCCATTTAACCATGTCTCAGTAACAGCCACTAAATATATATTCTCAGATTCCATTATAGACTCAAGTTCATTTATCTTAATCCCTAAACTGCGAGCATTTGTAGACAAGACTCTGAGCTTCTCATTTCTTAACCTATGTGCTACTGGCATCTTCTAGCATTGTTCCGGGGGACAATCGGACTGCTGGATTATCACTCTTTTGCTCCCCTTTTCTAGTTTAAATGCTCCTTAGCAAATACTTTGAACTGTTTACTGAGGACATTCGTTCCCTTGAGAGAAAGATGCAAACCATCTTTCTTGTACAGTTCTTTTCCATTCCAACGAGAGCTAACATGAGACACAAAGCCAAACCCTTGGTTCAGACACCATTCACCAAGCCATACATTGAATTCCTTAATGCGCATCTTCTTGTCATGCTGAAGGTTATGCACAGGCAAAACTTCAGAGAATGAAACAGTTGATGCAACTTCCCATATATCATTACTAAGTGTGTAAAAAGCTTCCTTCACCTTTGAAACCTCATTGCAAGCCAGATCATTTGTTCCAAGATGTCCAGCTTCTTCTGAATGTGGATGCTCAAGAGCTTGGTCATCGGTGCACACGATCTCCTCATGTCCCTCTTCAAGCGTGCTTGGCGAGAGGCCCAAATCAAGGAATGTCGATGAAAAGAGCTCCTCGGAATATCCGATTGTGGGATCACTTGTTTGGCAAGACTATCCATGGTGGGAGGAAGAAGGATCAGGGGGGGATTCTGTTGAGCAGACTCTTGACTACTGAGTTTGGACTTTGTGGAAGACAGGGTGGTGTTTAACTGACTGGAAGCATTATCTGCTGCAATCCAACCGACCACCTGGTCACACTGGTCTGACTTCGAGAGCGTTGTCCTGCGCTGCCCTGCAAACTAGGACATGAAGCTAGGTATCATGGATGAGTGTGTTTCTTGTGTTCTGGCAGCAGACACAGTTTCACTGCGCCCAGAGCCACGGCCTCTGCGTGCACCATCAGCATCACGGCCACTTCCCCGTCCCCTACTGCTAGCCTTCTGCATATTAAATGGTATATATGCTTGCACACGTACAGTAGCGCACGTTTTGTAAGTGTATGCGCAAATAAATTAAACTGAATGTCACTAATATTTCGGATGTGCTAACATTATACAGGAGATGTAGCGCAGGTAATGTCGCTGTCACCAGCAGCGAAAAAATTACACTGAATGTGTCACGGCCATGGTCATGGTCGTGACGCTTGTACCGCATGCTGTTGCCTGCGGTTTGTATTTAGGTGTTCAACCACAGGTGAGGGCCGCTAGTGTGCTGCCTCACTTGTGGTTGCCGCAGGCAACAAGTTATTTTGGTATTGTCGCAGTAGAGCAGCCTGAGCTGTTGCTAGGCAGCTTGCTGCAATCTGCATGCGGTTGCACTTGGCAACTTGGTTTGTATGTGTGCACTTTCCTTGTCTGGTGTGCACGGGGTTTATTTGTGTGTATTCCTCTTTAAGTTGTTGTCTTCCCTTCCCTGGTGTTGGAAGGGTTAATTCCCTTCTGTGTGTGTGAACGCTGGATGTGTCTCTATGTGGGTGTGACTACTTGGGCCTATAAAGCCTCAGTGTATAGTGCAGTTCAGAGGGGTGCTTCAGCCATGCTTTGCTGGAGACACTCTCCTGGTATTTCCATCTGCCAGTGGGGACCACCCTTGTGGTCATAAAACAAATTGTTATTCTTAAGTTTGTGATGTCCACTTGATGTTTTCTTTGTTATGTTATGCACCTATGGATCTGGGTTCCTGTGTGTTTGTGTGTGTGCTGTGTCCATTGGTGTTTGGGTGTGGACACTAGCTTGTATTGCACGGGATCCAGTCTGTGTGTCTGTGGCAGGTAGGTGTGGAAGTGCTTTTCATCCTCCTGCCATATCCATAGGCTGTTTATGTTCTCTTCCTGTTCCTCTGTGCCTAGGAAGAACAGGTCGTCTTACCCTGCTCCTTGTTCCAGGGCAATCTTGAGGGCTAGTAGGGACCCAAGGCATACGGTGTATGAGCCCTGCCACCTTCAGGGTTGACTCATATGGTTAGGAGTCAGGGTCAGTTTAGGGACGCGATAGGAGGTGACCTGCTCCCTAATACTGTCGTCCTGGCCAAGCAGCGCTTAACATCTTCTGGCATCGCACGGCTGAGGATTTCCCCATCCTCAGCCGTGACAGTATGACCACAAGGGTGGCCCCCACTGGCAGGTGATATAACACAGGAGGCTACTCCAGCTAGCCATGGCTGAAGTACCCCCCTGAACTGCACTATACACTGAGGCTTTATAGGCCCAAGTAGCCACACCCACATAGAGACACACCCAGTGTTCACACACACAGAAGGGAATTAACCCTTCCAACACCAGGGAAGGGAAGACAGCAACTTAAAGGGGAATATACACAAATAAACCCTGTGCACACCAGACAAGGAAAGTGCACACATACAAACCAAGTTGCCAAGTGCAACCACATGCAGATTGCAGCAAGCTGCCTAGCAACAGCTCAGGCTGCTCTACTGAGACAATACCAAAATAACTTGTTGCCCGCGGCAACCACAAGTGAGGCAGCACACTAGCGGCCCTCACCTGTGGTTGAACACCTAAATACAAACCGCAGGCAACAGCTTGCGGTTCAAGCGTCACGACCATGGCCGTGACAGAATGTGACTGATATTTAGGATGCGCAAACGTTATACAGGAGATGTAGCGCAGGTAATGTCGCTGCTGTCACCAGCGGCTCATAAAAAATTGCACTGAATGTCACAGCTACTGTATTTGGGATGCGCAAACGTTATACAGGAGATGTAGCGCAAGTAATGTAACTGTCCGCAGCGGACACCGTCTATGGAAAAAGTACACTGGATGTCACAGATATTTTTAGGATGCGCAAACGTTACACAGGAGATGTAGCGTATTTAATGTCACTGTCTGCAGCGGCCAAACAATTGCAAACTATTTAGCACAGGTTGCGCTAAAAATATACATTGCTGCCAGATACAACAATAATCCTTAAAAGGACTTTGGGGTCTCTAACACCAACCCCGCCTAACAAAAAAATAAAATTCTATTCCCTACACTGCCTTTCCCTTCCTCAGCACAGCTCTCACTGACTAAGACTGGCCAGACCACATGTCATCAGGTGCTTTATAGCACCCGATGACGCGTTCCGGCCAGCCAATCACTGTAATGCCAGTAACCAACATGGCTACGGCATTACAGTGAATAGGAGTACTTACCTGCATATTTATTGGCTGCATAGCAGCCAACAAACGTGCTGGGAGGACACTCGAGCATCGCACTCAAGCACACGCAGTATTTGGCTGAACACCGCAATGTGACGAGCATGCTCGATCAACACTAATGATGACTTTATGTATGGAGCTGTTATTTGGTTATTGCATAATTTACTATTTAAGCACTGTATGGCGATATTCACTTTCCTAGACACCATACATTATATTATTTTGTATTGCGTAAGGGAGCTCTATAGCTTTATTAGTAGGGAAACTGTATGGGAGTGTTATTTGGGCAGCATATGGCGCTATTAGTTATACCCTGTATACTGACTGCACTGTATAGTATGGTTATATAGGCAACTGTATGGAAGTGTTATTTGGGCAGCATATGGCGCTTCTATTTTAGCAGTATACTGTATTGCGCTATTAATTATAGCCTGTATATTATGGTTATTTGTACACCTTCTGATTGTGAACTGTGTTGTATAGTATGTTTATATAGTTGCTAAAATAACAACTGTATGGAAGTGTTATATTGGGCAACATATGGCGCTTCTATTTTAGCAGTATACTGTATGGGGCTATTAATT
Source organism: Bufo gargarizans (assembly GCF_014858855.1). NCBI lineage: Eukaryota > Metazoa > Chordata > Amphibia > Anura > Bufonidae > Bufo > Bufo gargarizans. The sequence continues at coordinate 49,092,633 of NC_058086.1, forward strand.
ATACCCTATATAATATGGTTATTCTGATTGTAGACTGCGCTGTACAGCATGCTAACTTAGAAATGTTATTTGGCACTGTTGTGCGGACATATCCGGTTTTGCATTTTGGAGGCTTTTTGTGATACGGTCATACGTACACTGTACTATAGTCCTAAGGGAGATGATGGCAACAGAAGGCACGGCACCGTGCACCAAGCATAGAGTGGTTACCTTTTGACCTACAAGTATCACACAGGTTTGCAGCGTAATTAAATTGGGTCTATGGTGATTTTGGTGCAATTTTGACCAAAAAAAAAAAGTGTCACCAAAGCGCTACTTGTAAATATACCATAATAGAAAAAAGTTAGTATTTTTGGGGTTGGCTGTGTGATTGGCCCTTAGGTCTGTGAGCCTCCAACAGAGTTATTCAGTAGAAGGCTAAATACATAGAGTTTGAGCATTGCCTTCAATGTGTGGATACTCCAGAACCCCCTTCCCTAGTGTATATGTTAAACGTATCCATAGGCTTCCGTTCGCAGTTAATATGGTGCCGCGTGGAGCCACGATACAGCAGCCCATAGTGCGCCTGCTGGGCCATACTCCTGCGGGGCTGTCCTGTGTGCACGATGAGAAAAAAACGTGACGCCTAAAACAAGACGCCATCTTTTCACCCTGCATGTGACGCTTCTCCCACAGACCCGCCATCGTTTTATGCTCTTTTCACACCTCAGTTTTTTTTCCTTTTATTCCAGTGTCCTGACTTTAAAGGGGCTCCCCAGTCAGATATAAAGGGGCCTCTGAGCTCATTAAAATGTCACCCCCCCCCCTCCAAAAATATAGATGTATTTTACAACCAGCCTTGTTCTTTTCATTATTTCTTGAACTCCCTCCATGGTTATACAATAATGTTTCCCCTCTCCTCATCCAGATGCGGGACTGTTCAGCCTGATCTTTCTGATTCATGAGTAGAATTCCAGAATTACAGTAAATGCTGACACACAGGTGAGAGATCAATAACATTGAAGGTTTACATGTCGTTCAGGGTGTATGGAAAGCTGTGACCCCTGAGGGGATCAGTACGGCTTCCATTACTGATTCTGATTACAGCTCTACCACCTGTGCCCGAGATCAGAATATATTACGTATAAGGCGACTTTCACACTAGCAACGGAACTGAATGCATTTTGGAGCGCTCCGTTCTGTTCAGTTACGTTTTGTCCCCATTGACCCTATGACGGATCTTAATACCGGAAAATATTAACGCTAGTGTGACGGTAGCCTAAGATGATGAATGATGAACGCTGAATGATTTTTCTTATGAGGGGTCTGTAAGTTCTCTTTGCCTGGCATACGTTCAGGGGCAGAGGTGTAGATACATTTCTATACATTGTATCCATTTGTTTTCAATTTGTAACATTAATGTTTCTTTAGAGACCTTTTGGAACTGAGCGATTTTTGATTGAATTGCTCATTTTGTTTATAATTTATGTCTCCACATTGAATTGCTTAGTAAATAGCCCTCTTTAGGCAAGAAGATACATTGTGAGGGGAGGTCAGGGGCCCCGGGGCCGCTTCAGTGACTTCAGCAGCCAGTGGGGGAAGCTCTGACACAATTTACTGCACATCCCCATAACGCCACTGTTTGCACAGAATTAATCACTTAAACAACTTCCCTTCAAGGGGCACTGGCCGAGATTTATATCCTGGAGTGCACACAACGTGGACGTCCCCCCCTCATTATCTTCTCGATAAAGACAAATAAATGGGCACAAGAAGGGCTTTGACGCCTTTGGGTGTCTCACCACCAGCATATACACATCCTGTAAGCTGGGACCCCCATGGCGGGGAGATGATTCAATGGAAAATCAACATCTCAGAGATTGTGGAGAACTTCCACTAGTGGAGAGGAGGCCATGCAAGAACCCATGGGTGCATATACCGTAGAGGCAGGCCCTGTGGTTGTTATGGTGTCTCAGGATAGATAGGCATATTCTAGGTTGGATGTATCCATTATTTTAATGGGTGATCAGCCTTGTGCACAATTAACTCATAGATCGTGACAAAAAGTTGGGGGGTCAATAAAAACAAGTCCTCCTGTACCCATTTTTCCATGAAAATTAAAATATTCTAGTTTAAAAATTTAGTGGCATCTCAGACGTCAGATTGAAAAAAGTCCCTTAGTTCTAAACTGATCACAGGGAGTCCTGTTTCTGGTTTGCCAATGTTAAGCTGCCATCTGTGGGTGATCCAGAAAACCACTGCGGTGCCCCCAGAGCAGAAAAAAAGTGCTGCACAGATTTAATAGCAATCAATGATCGGAACATGGGTGTGCTGGGTCCTCCAAGGTGAAAGACACTTTTTGTAACCGGGGGACCCCAATATTAACTCAGGGTTCCCTTATGGGGTATTTGAAAAGAAGTTTTCTAAATCATACAGATCCTTTCAAGTAATTCACTGGAGGACCCCTTTAGACCAAATTCACACGGGGCAGTATGGCTTTTTTTAAACCAAAAGAACATTAGATACAAAAATAGAAGAAATAGACATTTTTCCTTTATATTTTATCTCCTGAACTGTTATGTGTAACAGAAAGGGAACCTTTAGGAAGAGGGTCTGCTGTTTAGAGAACCCATTTTGATATCCCCCTATTGGGGATAATCCAGGAGCAGAGGGTCCTCTGATCAGGATCCTCATCTTTCAGTCAGAAAGGAGAACATCTTTTGCTCTGGAGGACCCATCCTGTCCTGCATTACACAGACAGCCCACTGATGTGAATGGACACTGTGCAATACTTCATTTCCCCTGTGGAGGCGCTGCAGGGAAATTGAACACTTACTGACAGTGCTCCTCTACAGATTACAGGTGGTCCCTGGGGGTTTCAGCAGGAGGACACTTTGTGATCAGCTTATTGTCCATGCTCTCTATTATCTGCAGACCCTTTAAAGTACATTAGCACATATCTGACCAGTTACACTTCTTTACATTATTCTTGGTATTTTGCTTCCAGGGACAGAATCTAAAATATTTTTCTCTGCTGGAAACAAACCCATCTTTATTCATGAACCTTGTTGACATATTTGTGGGTTCTGATCGTAAAATGTTGTGTCACTGGGGGGAATTTCTGCCGTTCTCAAATCTCCTGGAATTCTGGTAATTTCTTGGCATTTTCAAATAGAAAAATGATCAGATTCTTCCAAAAATAAATTTCATCCTGTAGGGATGAGCGTGAACTCAGGGGGTGAAACACGAGACAAGTTTTTATTTTCATTTTCTTGCTCCATAAGTTCTACTGAGAAGAATTTTATGATTCTTAGAAAGAAGAAAGTCACAGATCCCAGCGGAGGGCTAGAAAGGAGAAGATTGACATCACGTGAAATAATGCCTCTTTAGGGTTGTATATAGAATGCAGATGCCTGTCACGTACAGTGGACGCGGATTGTGCAGGACATTAGCTGAGCTCTCAGTATCTCATTTATCTCTATGTGATTCTTACATTGTGTGCAGCATCGCCCCTAGTGGCCACTGGCAGTTATTACAAGTCACAATTCTGATACCTTTTTCCTGATTTAAGGCCTCATGCACAGACACAACTGTATGTATTTTGCGTTCCACAAAATACAGATACCGTCCATGTTGCATCCACATTTTGTGTGGACTCATTGACTTCAATAGGTCTGCGGTCTGCATTTTGCGGCCAAGTATAGGACTGTACATACAGATGACAAAATCACACAGATCATCCATGTGCTTTTTCCGCATCCGTATGCGGACCACAGACACTTTGAACTCAATGGGTGTGCAAAAAATAAACAGCACACAGACTGCATCTATATTTTGCAGGATCTGCAATTTGCGCACTGCAAAATGGATACGGTTGTGTGCATGAGGCCCAACAGAATGAATTCATATTTCTTAACTTTTATTGACACGGGGGCCGATGTCATCGAGAGTTAATTAACATATTAGCATCGTTAGAATTCGGGAAGAAAACTTGAGAATAAAGGCTTGTTCACACGATCGCAAATTGCGGTCTGTAATGCACGTGCCCTGGCCGTGGGGCTTCCGCATGCGGATCGCAACCCCATTCACTTGAATGGGGTCCGCTATCCATCTGTTCCACAAAAAGATAGAGTAAGTTCTATCTTTTTGAGGTGCGGACGCATTGAATGGATCCCACGGAAGTACTTTGTTCCATGCTTCCGCTCCGTTCCGCACCGCATCTCAGGATTTGCGGACCCATTCAAGTCAATGGGTCCGCATCTGTGATGCAGAATGCACACGGCCGGTGCCCTGTGTATTATCGACTATCTGTATGCAAGCCGCAATACAGCAACGGACGTGTGAATGAGCCCTAAGGCCTCATGCACACAGCCGCATGTATTTTGCGGTCCGCAAAAATGCAAAATTGCAAAAAACACGGATGACGTCCGTGTGCATTCCGTATTTTGCGGAACGGAACAGCTGGCTCCTAATAGAACATCCTATCCTTGTCCGTAATGCGGACAATAATAGGAAATGTTGGACATGTTGCATTCCATACGGAAATGGAATGCACACAAAGTACCTTCAGGTTTTTTTTGTGGACCCATTAAAATGAATGGTTCCTTATATGGTCCCCCAAAAAATAACGCAACGGACACTGAAAGAAAATACGTTTGTGTACAGGAGGCCTATAAGGCAACTTCATGCAGCTGCGGCTCCTAGTCACATTCATACCCAAAATATCAGAACCACATGACATCATCACAAGGTTGGCGACATTATTGGAGGTACCGTTTAAAGGGAAAAACTATGAAAAATTACAACTAGACTGATATATTTTCAGTTTTTTTTCAAACTTGTTTGCTCTGATTATAGATTTATTTTTACGCTAAGAAGTGATCTCTCTAGAACAAGAAGTGTCAGCCCAGTGTGAGGCTCAGGGTGACATAAAATTAGAGAAAACAAAAACGCCTAAAATATATTAACATTAAAATTTTTATTTAAACAGTAGGTCATGATGATAAACTACATGGAGAATGGACGGCTTCATGCCACAGTTAATCAGAGGACAGAAGTAATGGCAGTCATAGAGAGTTCGGAAACGCTTGTGACGTGTCCCCATGTTCCGTCTTTGATGAGTCAAGTCATTGTTTAGGCCAATCATAGGCTGCACTAGATAACCCCAATAACAGACATTATGGAGCCTGAACAGAGCAGCGGGGAGGAGAGGAGTATAGATTTCTGCATAGGAGAAAAAAAAAAAAATCCTGTACAAACCTTTAGGTCTCCACCGATGTTAATGTGTTGTTCTTGCAGTGATATTTTCATAAAGTAACCGGTGGTTATTTCATTGCGGTCGCAGGCGCGGTGACATCACGATGTTTGCTCGAGCACAGCTGTATATTGGACTGTTATCAGTTACACAAACAGAGAATGAGACGAATGTTCCAAAGACATTAATTTCAGTCCTGAAGTATAAATAGGTCTGTTTTCTCTTTCTGTGATCTGTCTCCATGCCAAGAGATTCACAATGGAGATCATACAGAAATAAAAATATTATATTAAAATAAATCATGCCTCTATCTCATATGTTCAGTTCTCAGTTCTGACCTCAGCTTGTTGCCTATGAAGTTTCCAGAGAAAATAACAATATAATAAATCTACAATATATCAGTTTAATTTTGTAATGTACTAAATTGGATGTCATTATGCCCAACAAAAGCTTCATTAATAATATTTTTAATCAATAAGAAAACTACTATAGGTATACCTCCTATGTAGAAGAATCTAACTACTATAATACTGCGCCTATGTACAAGAATATAACTACTATAATACTGCTCCTATGTATGAGAATATAACTACTATAATACTGCCTCCTATGTACAAGAATATAACTACTATAATACTGCCTCCTATGTAGAAGAATCTAACTACTATAATACTGCGCCTATGTACAAGAATATAACTACTATAATACTGCTCCTATGTATGAGAATATAACTACTATAATACTGCTCCTATGTACAAGAATATAACTACTATAATACTGCCTCCTATGTACAAGAATATAACTACTATAATACTGCTCCTATGTATGAGAATATAACTACTATAATACTGCTCCTATGTACAAGAATATAACTACTATAATACTGCCTCCTATGTACAAGAATATAACTACTATAATACTGCTCCTATGTACAAGAATATAACTACTATAATACTGCTCCTATGTACAAGAATATAACTACTATAATACTGCTCCTATGTACAAGAATATAACTACTATAATACTACCTCCTATGTAGAAGAATCTAACTACTATAATACTGCGCCTATGTACAAGAATATAACTACTATAATACTGCTCCTATGTATGAGAATATAACTACTATAATACTGCTCCTATGTACAAGAATATAACTACTATAATACTGCCTCCTATGTACAAGAATATAACTACTATAATACTGCCTCCTATGTACAAGAATATAACTACTATAATACTGCTCCTATGTACAAGAATATAACTACTATAATACTGCTCCTATGTACAAGAATATAACTACTATAATACTGCTCCTATGTACAAGAATATAACTACTATAATACTGCCTCCTATGTACAAGAATATAACTACTATAATACTGCTCCTATGTATGAGAATATAACTACTATAATACTGCTCCTATGTACAAGAATATAACTACTATAATACTGCGCCTATGTACAAGAATATAACTACTATAATACTGCCTCCTATGTACAAGAATATAACTACTATAATACTGCTCCCAGTGGTGCACACACAATCCACGGGGCCCCGGTGCGAAACTGACCCATGGGCCCCCCCCCCCCAAACCCGCTGCCGTGCGTGTGTGCGTGTGTGTGTATATGTGTGTGTATATATATATATTTTATATACTGTATATTACTATATACAAGAGGATGATATTCGGTATAACCCACGGTATTCCCACGTAAAACCAGCTCTGCTACATCTTGTCATGCATTTCTTTTGCCTTCATATGGTAAAATACTTCATTGGCCTATCAATGGCTTTATAACTAACTCTGCTATATTTCTGTAGCCTACAACCTCTGACTGCCCAGTTGAAACTACTACACCCAACATGTTCTGGCAGTAATAGTAAATGGATATTGGTGCAATTCTGAGCTACTAGTCTATATAATAAATATGTAGGCTACATATGTATTATATAGACTAGTAGCTCAGAATTGCACCATTATCCATTTACTATTACTGCCAGAACATGTTGGGTGTAGTAGTTTCAACTGGGCAGTCAGAGGTTGTAGGCTACAGAAATATAGCAGTTAGTTATAAAGCCATTGATAGGCCAGTGAAGAATTTTACCATATGAAGGCAAAAGAAATGCATGACAAAACCAGCTCTGCTACATCCAAGCATATACTAGAAGCTCATTAGAAGTGCCTACACAAAAGAGCTGCACCCCAAGACAACAGAAAAAAAAACATTACTTCATAGCACAAGTCACCAGTCATAACTTTACATACATTGCCCAACTCTCAGCCCCCATCAGACCTCACTCTGAAAGCCGGACCGGCTTCTTTGCGCAGCGCTCTCCCTCTCCCTTTCTTTTCTCCCTGTCCCTGCATCTCAACGTCATGTCCGGCACGCCGCACTGCCGGCCGGGGAGGAGACTCAGGGGCAGGAGCGTACATAAAAATCACTGGGGCCCATAGCAGGAATCTAAATTGGGCCCCCATTCCCCTTTAATAGCCCCTCCCTTTGTTCCATGAACTATTCTTGCTGCTGCGTTTTATAATGTATGCCATCAGGGCCGGATTGGGATTACAAAACAGCCCTGGCACACAAAAGAGGTATAATAGATGCAGTGTGTACAGATGTATATTATATACAGCGGTGTACAGTCATATGAGGACGCGGTATAATATATGCAGTGTGTACAGGTATATAGTATATTCCCTAGTGTTCTGATATGTGAGGTACAGGGTATAATATATGCAGTGTGTACAGGTATATAGTATATACAGCAGTGTACTGATATGTGAGGTACGGGGTATAAAATATGCAGTGTATACAGTATATACAGTAGTGTAATATGTGAGGTATAATAGATGCAGTGTGTACAGGTATATAGTAAATACAGCAGTGTATTGACACCTCGTACCTCACATATCAGTACACCGCTGTATATACTATATATCTGTACACACTGCATCTATTATACCTCATACCTCACATATCAGTACACTGCTGTATATACTATATATCTGTACACACTGCATCTATTATACCTCGTACCTCACATATATAGTATATACAGCAGTGTACTGATATCTCTACACACAGTATCTATTATACCTTGTACCTCACATATCAGTGCACTGCGGTATATACTATATATCTGTACATATTGCATGTATAATACTGTGTAATATATGCAGTGTGTGTGTGTGTATGTGTGTATATATATACACACAAACACTCACACACACACACACAGCAGTGTATTGATGTGAGACATAGAAGGTATAATACTGTAGCTGCAGTGTTTACAGATATATGTGGTCAGTTATACATTATGGTCACTGTGTGAGGTATATGAGGTAGTGGTCACTGTAAGGCTCCTTTCACACCTGCGTTCAGGTGTCCGCTCGTGAGCTCCGTTTGAAGGGGCTCACGAGCGGCCCTGAACGCAGCCGTCTGGCCCTAATGCATTCTCAGTGGAGGCGGATCCACTGAGAATGCATCCGTCTGCCAGCGCTCAGCCTCCGCTCCGCTCAGTGAGCAGACACCTGAACGCTGCAAGTAGCGTTCGGGTGTCCGCCTGGCCGTGCGGAGGTGAGCGGATCCGTTCCGACTTACAATGTAAGGCTAGTTTCACACTAGCGTTCGTCGGTCCGCTCGTGAGCTCCGTTTGAAGGAGCTCACGAGCGGACCCGAACGCCTCCGTCCAGCCCTGATGCAGTCTGAATGGATGCGGATCCGCTCAGACTGCATCAGTCTGGCAGCGTTCAGCCTCCGCTCCGCTCGCCTCCGCACGGACAGGCGGACAGCTGAACGCTGCTTGCAGCGTTCAGCTGTCCGCCTGGCCGTGCGGAGGCGAGCGGATCCGTTCAGACTTACAATGTAAGTCAATGGGAACGGATCCGCTTGAAGATGTCACTATATGGCTCAATCTTCAAGCGGATCCGTCCCCCATTGACTTTACATTGAAAGTCTGAACGGATCCGCTCAGGCTACTTTCAGACTTAGAAATTTTTCTAAGTTATTAATGCAGACGGATCCGTACTGAACGGAGCCTCCGTCTGCATTAATATGATCGGATCCGTTCAGAACGGATCCGATCGAACGCTAGTGTGAAAGTAGCCTTAGTCAATGGGGACGGATCCGCTTGAAGATGACACCATATGGCTCAATCTTCAAGCGGATCCGTCCCCCATTGACTTTCAATGTAAAGTCTGAACGGATCCGCTCAGGCTGCTTTCACACTTAGAAAAATTTTCTAAGTTATAATGCAGACGGATCCGTTCTGAACGGATGCAAACGTCTGCATTATAGGAGCGGATCGGTTCAGAACGGATCCGATCGAACGCAGGTGTGAAAGTAGCCTACTGTCTGAAGTATTATATATGAGTGAGCAATGAGTAAAAACAGGGCATGGAGGGGGGGTAAATGATGAAAAGTGGAGGACCTCCTCTTACCACTCCAGTCCAGTCTGTATGAATTAACGCAGAGCTGATTGTGAACTTCTAATACTTGCTGTTAGGGGTTGAAGGACCTGGGATGATGTCATCACAGGTCCTGGCAGATATACCTTTGAAACCTAGGAACTACACCATTTTTGATGCAGTTCCTTTGCTAGATTCTGCAGGACCTGTGATGTTGAATATGATGTCATCACAGGTCCTGGCAGATGCACTGTTCTAACCTGGGAACTACACTTTACACTGTGCAGTTCCCTTACAGGACCTCTGATGACATCATCAAAGGTCCTTTAGCTTTAGAAAGATAAATAGGAGCAATTAGGGGGCGGGGCCTCTCCTCCACTTCGGGGCCCCGTCTGCCTATATGGTAGGTAGCCACTGCTCAGGGGGAGGAGACTCAAGGGAGGGTAGGGCTGGCAGCAAGGAAACAACACTGGGGGGCGGGCCCCGGGCCGGCCACCCGGGTTATACAGGCACAGCACTACTGCAGGGCGGGTCCACAGGCGGCCGGGGAGGAGACTTAGGGGGAGGAGACTCAAGGGAGGGTAGGGCTGGCAGCAGGGAAACTCAACACTGGGGGGCGGGCCCCGGCCGGCCGCCCAGGTTATACAGGCACAGTACTACTGCAGGGCGGGTCCACAGGCGGCCGGGCCCCCTGGAGTGCCGGGCCCGGTCGCAAGTGTGACCCCTGCGACCCCTGTATGTACGCCACTGACTGCTCCTATGTACAAGAATATAACTACTATAATACTGCTCCTATGTACAAGAATATAACTACTATAATACTGCTTCTATGTACAAGAATATAACTACTATAATACTGCTCCTATGTACAAGAATATAACTACTATAATACTGCTCCTATGTACAAGAATATAACTACTATAATACAGCCTCCTATGTAGAAGTATATAACTACTATAATACTGCCTCCTATGTACAAGAATATAACTACTATAATACTGCCTCCTATGTACAAGAATATAACTACTATAATACTGCTCCTATGTACAAGAATATAACTACTATAATACTGCTTCTATGTACAAGAATATAACTACTATAATACTGCTCCTATGTACAAGAATATAACTACTATAATACTGCTCCTATGTACAAGAATATAACTACTATAATACAGTCTCCTATGTAGAAGTATATAACTACTATAATACTGCCTCCTATGTACAAGAATATAACTACTATAATACTGATCCTATGTACAAGAATATAACTAATATAATACTGCCTCCTATGTACAAGAATATAACTACTATAATACTGCCTCCTATGTACAAGAATATAACTACTATAATACTGTCTCCTATGTACAAGAATATAACTGCTATAATACTGCTCCTATGTACAAGAATATAACTGCTATAATACTGCCTCCTATGTACAAGAATATAACTACTATAATACTGCTCCTATGTACAAGAATATAACTACTATAATACTGCTCCTATGTACAAGAACATAACTACTATAATACTGCTCCTATGTACAAGAATATAACTACTATAATACTGCCTCCTATGTACAAGAATATAACTACTATAATACTGCTCCTATGTACAAGAATATAACTACTATAATACTGCTCCTATGTACAAGAATATAACTACTATAATACTGCTCCTATGTACAAGAATATAACTACTATAATACTGCCTCCTATGTACAAGAATATAACTACTATAATACTGCTCCTATGTACAAGAATATAACTACTATAATACTGCTCCTATGTACAAGAATATAACTACTATAATACTGCTCCTATGTACAAGAATATAACTACTATAATACTGCTCCTATGTACAAGAATATAACTACTATAATACTGCTCCTATGTACAGGAATATAACTACTATAATACTGCCCCTATGTACAAGAATATAACTACTATAATACTGCTCCTATGTACAAGAATATAACTACTATAATACTGCTCCTATGTACAAGAATATAACTACTATAATACTGCTCCTATGTACAAGAATATAACTACTATAATACTGCTCCTATGTACAAGAATATAACTACTATAATACTGCTCCTATGTACAAGAATATAATTACTATAATACTGCTCCTATGTACAAGAATATAACTACTATAATACTGCCCCCTGTACAAGAATGAACCTGCTATAATACTAGTATTAAGATATAAACCCGCATAAAAAAATAACAAAATGTCAAAAACCTTTATCACACCGGGAACATCCACTACTTATGATAATCATTAGCCTTAATGACGCATGTGTAAATGAAGTGTTTGATCACAATGTAAATATTTGGAGGAGAAATAAATGAATAAACCTCACATTGATGTAACGTCCATGAAGATGAATTACGGATCTGACCACATCCTACTGGCTAAAACCCTTTTAGTGTTTTGTGTCAAACATGCAGGACCTGTGTATTGTGGCGGCCGTCTGTGTTTGCATTCAGTCGGTTTCTCTCTTCTTGGATTTCCTGTTTGTATTGGAAGCAGTAATAGAGAAACAGATTAATTTACCAAAAGACTAAATAAATAAGAAGTGGAGGAATCGGGGACCAGCGAGGTACCGGAGGCGTGAATGTAGAGTCCTAGAAATACGGTAAATACCAGACATAATGGAGATAATGAAATTCTGTAAAGACTTATCCTGCCGAAATACGGCACTGCCATTAGGGGGCACTGCTGTGATGAAGGGGGTGGGTGTCTGTATAATGTTAGGTAGGTGGTGCCTGTCACATCCACATGATGCCAGTGCCCAAGGTTTCCAGCAGAACATTTCCCAGAGCATTACACTGCCCTGTCGGGTTGTCTTCTTCCCATAGTGCACCTGGTGCCAGCTCTTCTACAGGTAAGTGATGCGCACGCGCTCGACCATCCATATGATGTAATGTGATTTATCAGACCAGGCCATCTTCTTCCCATAGTGCACCTGGTGCCAGCTCTTCTCCAGGTAAGTGACGCACACGCACCTGGACGTCCACATGGTAATGTGATTCATCAGACCAGGCCGTCTTCTTCCCATAGTGCACCTCTTCCCCAGGTAAGTACCATCTCTTCCTCAGGTAAGTGACGCACTTGCATCCAGTCATCCACAGGATGTAACGTGATTCATCAGATTAAGCTGCCTTCATCCCATAGTGCACCTGGTGCCATCTTTTCCCTGAGGTAAGTGATGCAAACACGTTTAGCCATCAATGTGATGTAACACAGGGATGCCCAACCTGCGGCCCTCCAGCTGTTGAGAAAACTACAACTCCCAGCATGCCTGGACAGCCTACATCTATTAGGGCATGCTAGGAGTTGTTGTTTTGCAACAGTTGGAGGGCCGCAGGTTGAGCATTCTTGAGGTAACATGATTCCTCAGACCAGGCTGCCTTCTTTCATTGCTCCATTTTTCAGTTCTGTTAAGAAAGTTTTAAAAAAATACAAAGGCACTGTGAATAATGGCCGGGTTTATCTGTGGAGTTCTTCTGGTGTCAGATCCGCCGGTCATACAGTAAATATAAAGATTCTCTAATGGTTTTGTTATTAGGAGGGTAATATTTTATACGTGGCTCCTTCTAGGAGAAGCTTTACGGTAGGAGCAGAATGATTTAACCATCACACATGTAAATACTGGGATATTTTACAATGCACTCAGCGGGCCGGGCTAAGTGACTAAACATGTGTGCGCTATCGTACGCAGCCTCCACGCGGTTTATGGTGGGTACAATTACACAGGATCCAGAACATCGCTGTAAACTTACATCACTCTGCACATCTTTATAGGGTTTTCTATTCAGTTTGTTGTGAAGCCAAAAATTTATTTTTTAAGCTTAAAAGGGACCCGGGAATCACATATAACAACACTTCCTGCAGGAGCAAAACTATTATTAGAGGCAGAACCTGAAGCTCCTGGGCCCCTCCTAACCTACCTGGAAGAGGGTGGTCAAGATTATGGGTCCCATTTTTTTAAGAAATGATTTCTGACTTTATGGGTTACCCTGAAGATTTTACAACTCTTGATGGTTACAGTCTCTTAGGGCACAGTATGCATTATGGTTGTAGTTCACTCTAGGTGACGTTAATGTTAACTTCACAACGCTCTCTAGAACCCAGTCTCACCAGTCTCACCAATCTCACACAAAGCACTCTAGCATCAGCATTCACAGACAACACTTTTCTTTTGCTCAGGGGGAGGGTGGCTATCCATACCTGGCTCTGTTCTCAAGTGCCTGTTTTTCAAATAACCACTTCTACCACTTTATTGTACTGCACTGTACTAAAGAACAGAACCAGTTAGCCCTCACTGCCGACCACTGGGCAGCCCTCCTTCTACTACACATGGACCACCAGTCCCTTCTAAGCTGCAATCCCACACAAACCATCTAGGACCCAATTGTCAGACCCCCACCCATCCATAAGTCTAGCACTACCCACCTCATCTTGGTTCTCTCCCAAGCTGATGTTTTTTACAGCACTAGAAGACTTTCCAGAAATGACACACTTCTACATCTGACAACCCATTCCTCACTAGAAGTCTTGCATTTGACATCTGAGGGGGCCATGTATAGGTCTTCCACAACAGCTAGGTAACCCAGTATGCTGTGTGTCCTCAGGCAACAACCACTACTTTTGGCCTTCCAACCCAATGACCCTTTCATTGGGTACCCACAGTAAAGAAGCCCACTCTGACCTTCAGGTCACCAACACTCATCTTATGGACACACCCAGGTCTAACTGTTACATAGGCCAATCGAGATTCTCCATGCACCACTCACAATCTAACCAACTCTTCTCACCTTGGTGCCAAAACCTCTTTTCCAAAATTCTCCATGAGAATACGGCCTCCAGAAAATAAATACTTGCTAGCCCAACCTGTCACCTGCTTACACTTAAACTTATTTGCTCCCTTACAATGACTACATCTCAACACATCAGAGCTCCAGCACCCCCAACCAATTTCAGCATCAAGCTCCTACAGAGCCCACACTGAGACTGGGACCAGTGCTGAGCATCAGGACCTTCAGCAATTGACTAGATGCATCCACAGTAACATATGCGCTCCTCACCCACAATGTCCATAAGTCTGCCTCATGCACTATGGCCCTTTGCCCTAACAGTTGTTGTCTTGCTGTGATATCACTTCTCCCTTTTGGTCTGTCACAGGGGCTGAGATGGAGCTTATTTCAATGACTCCAGCTCCGATATGTCCGTCTTCAGCATTTTTTACAGACTCCTCTGAGGTTCTCTCTTTGTTGGGCCCATTCTTTGGGATCTGCAGCATGACTCCATGATAGCTCTTTTCCTTCCTCAGCACAGGGCACTTCTGCATACCATGTGTCTTCAGCCACACACTGACTACTTTCCTGGCAGAAGCTTCTTATATAACCTCCTAGTTTCTGTAACAACAGTGACATCTAGTGATGACAGCTAATATTACAGTATTAAGTTAACTCATGCATGGAATTACATATAAAAATAACAAAAAAGGCAGCTATAAACACATGTACATAGTCATACAGTCACATTGACTTCCATACCATGTGTAACTTATAATACTTGTGTCTTATACGGCAGAGCTGTCTTGGGCCCACTAAGGCTATAGGACATGGGTGTGACCACCACCTCTGCTATGCTCATCACATGACTCTGGAGATCTTCTGAAGGTGGAATATGAAGGCAATATATGGAAATATTCTGAATGGATGGCATTCGGCCATAGATAGTCATGTGTGACTTATTGGAGATCATACAAGAGTAGGGTAGAGTAGGCTAGAATTACATTAACACTTTGTAGACATGGGAAGCACCAGTTAATCATCAGTGCTAGTATGAATTAGCTAAAAGGGGAATAACCTGATCCATGTGCATGGTTGAGAATGTCCCTAGGGTTAAATTTAGGTCTAAGGTTTACAGTAAGTTATGCAGTAAGAATAAGGTCCCTAAAAGTGGGGCAGGGGCTCTAGAAGCTTTACAGTCTTTGACTGAGAGTACATAAAAGACAAGGCCACAGACTAGGCTTGAAAGACGGCTGCAGACCAGGACCAAGTAAGTTCTTGCCTGGGACCTGGAGCAGCAGTCATCTCAGATACCTAGAGATAGATGTAGATGTGACCAGCAGAAGTGACCAGAGTGCCAGGTGAAAGCCAAATTCCCTTACAAAGAGGCAGTGGGGAAAGGGTAAAGCCACTGGGCCAAGGAGGAGCCAAAGCCTTTATCCATGCATGAGCCCCTTAGACTACTGTAGCAGCAGCAGGAGTAATGCCCCCAGCAGTAGTTGTAGCACCAGATGAGTGGAGACCCTGAAGTGAACACCTGGGGTCTATTGGCCTAACATAGTCCATGAAGACCCCGTTGGACTACTATATTGGACAGTAAATGGTTCAAGGACTGTGTCTTTAAAGACTGTACTTCTGAGTGGAACCTCCAAGCCTAATGTGCTCTCTAAGAGACTTGTAACGACTACGTGTATGGGCCTTCAATGAGAGATTGCCAATATGTGGCCTGATTATATTTATATATACAGTAAAGTTTTGTTGCTGCAAAGAAATTCACATGCCTCCACCTGCCTTATTTCCATGCCATCAAATTAACCCATAGGGTGCGTTGGTGTCTCCTTCTTGAGGTGTGCTCCTTACTCTTTCCATGGCCATGGACCCTTGGTTCTCGTGTGTGGATTTCTCGGAAATTGTGCATTGATTTATTTTTAATAAAATGTAAAAAAGTCAGGGGCCCGGTTGGTAGAGCTGGACATCTTTTGCAAATTTGTAGTATTTGTGGTAAATACTGGACTCCTTCCTATTCCAGATGGTCACAAAGTCCATAGGTAACGGGATATAGAAACTGCGGGTGCACCATTTCCTCTTCTCTAGAGAGAAATCCTGTTTAACCAACATAAATCAAGTAATTGGATAATCTGCATTAAAAAAAATCCAAAAATGTCCTTTGAAATGAGTCTGAGGCTTTATGTGAAAGGCTCAGGTCCACGGGCCGGTTCCATTTACTTAGTGTAAGACCCCGAGGACTGTTTCCTGCAGTCACTGATACGTATTGCTGCTACGTGCCAGAAAGAGAACACTGTCAGCAAGAACCCTCGCACCAAATCAATCCTGGCCCAGCATGAAGCGGTCCTAATCTGCAGGATTATGTGCAATTTATTCTGAAAACCTCTACAAAGAGCAATAACAGGTATGAAGTGTAAAATACACAAGTAGGAGAAAGGAGCGCCTGAGACGTCAGGATCTATAGAAATAATTATCTAGCTGGAGGCTGACCGCCGTGACAAGGTCATTTAACCCAAGCCCAACAGACAGCAACGACCCTGTGCACAAAAACAACAAGATAATTCGTATGGAGTGAAGGCTCATTCATTTCATCTACTTGACAACAATTCATCCACAGCAGACACTTCTCTTACGAGATTTTTCAACTGCACCTTTTCAATCGAGTAGCATATTGTAACGACACAAGACTGCAGAACTTGACCAACAGCAGTCACTTTTCCCAAGCCCTACTCAATGGCGCTTAGTACTCAGACACCCCAGAACTTGAGTAGATCACAATTACATAATGGAACAGACACCAATGGTGTACAAGTGGAGAGCAATGAATGAAGATAAGAGGAATAAAACCTTGCAGAAACTAACCCTGAACTGCTGAGTCCACCAAGACAGTAAAATAATCACAAACGCTAAACCACAACAGAAAGCTAAACCCACAACTAACACAACTGCAATACACATAATATAACCATGGGACCAAACATCCCAGGATTCCTTCAAGCAAAGCTGATGGACAAGAATTCAAGATTTGGGAAACAACTGCAGAGGACATTCACTATACCCTGCAAAGAGGCACAGAAACTAAAGTTATTTAATGGCATATCAATTGAAGAACACCTCCCAGCAAAAAGTAGACTAAGCAAGAGACTAACAGAACCAGATTCAGGTGTAAGGCTGGCACAGAGCAGCTTCTACAAGCAAAGTGAGGGAGAGATGGGCAAGAGATCTCTGATGCTGGTTCCTCACATACAGTCTACAGGAGAACACTGACTTGCATGCATTTCTCCGGACCAAAGCTAAAATTGGAAAGTTGCATCGCAAAAAGTTGCCATGGAGATCCGGTCTACATGAAAACCAGTGGTTTAAATCCTGATGACACTCCAGAACTTAAGTAGATCACAATTACATAATGGAACAGATGGCAATAGTGTACAGGTGGAGAGCAATGAATGTAAGTAAAACCTTGCAGAAAGTGACCAAGACAGTAAGAAAATCACAAACCACAAACCACAAAAGAAAGCTGAACCCACAACTGACACAACTGTAATACAGACAAGACCACGGGACCACACATGCCAGGATTCCCTCAAACAAACTGATGAACCAAAATTCCATATTGTGAAAATGACTGCACAGAGCATTCACTATACCCGGCAAAGAGGCACAGAAATTAAAGTTATTTAAAGGCCTATCAATCCAAGAACTCCTCTGAGCAATCACCAGACTAAGGGCTCATGCACACGACCATAGTTTTGGTCCATATCTGATCCGCATTTCTTGCAGATTGGATGCGGACCCATTCATTTCAATGGGGTCACCAAAGATGCGAACAGCACACTGAACATGACCTATTCATGTCCGTTTGGCGGACAAGAATAGACATTAATAACAAAGGTCAGGGTGCACAGATCCACATAATGCGGAACGCACATGGGCGGTATCAGTGTTTTTCGGATCTGCGATTTGCAGACCACAACAACAAAAGGACACAAAAGGTTGTGTGCAGGAGGCCTAAGAAAGGGGATATTATAACCAGATTCGGGTGTAAGGCTGTCACAGAGCATCTGCTACAAACAAAATAAGTGAGAGATGGGAGATCTCTGATGCTCTGTCCTCACACACAGTGGACAGGAGGGAACTGTCTTGCATGCATTTCTCTGGACACAGCTAAAATTGGGAAGCTGCACCACAAAAAGTTGCAGCGGAGATCCAGTCTGAATGAGAACCAGAGTGTTTAAATCCTGATGACTGACTCTTATGGTCAAGAAGAGTCTGCAAGTGACAACACATTCTTCTCTACAGCTGCCACAGCAGGTAAAGGGTGGCATTACTATTCAAGGAAAGTTGTGACCGTGTAATGTTTGTGTGTTTATTAGGTGATATGTAGGTCAAAATTTTCGATCATACACTGCATTTAGATTCCTCACCATCCCAGTTGTAAACCTGGAAAATGTTACCGATCTTGTTGTTTTGGGGGTCAAATGTTTAAGACTCCTTTAGGCCAGTTTAACTAGTAATGAGACCCACAGGTGTTCGTTCCCCATCTAAGTCTTAACATCTGGGGGCAAATTGGTGAATTTGGTGTTGACAGGTTTTCCCTCATTTGGTTGCTTCACTGACTCCTCTATGATGTTGTTGTAGGGTTATGTTGCCTATAGAGCAGTTTAACTTTCCATTCCTGATGGAGTTCGTTCATTTATTTATATTACACTTGTAACATTGTTCCTCTGCCTCCTGGACATTGATGTAAACTTGTACAATGTAACTTTTTTTTATCTTGGTACAACGTTGACTTACTTTCTGCATTTTTTTCTTCTATTTCCATCTGCTGCAGGAGATCATATAAAATGTCTCTGCATTCTTTTTGAGTTCCAGGGCCTGTCAGGCACCCCCTGCTACAAAGGCAGGATCGCCGGCTGCCTCGAGCGCCGTGTTCTCCCGCAGTCAGTGTGCGCTGGTCTAGAAGCCCCTCCGCCAACAATAACAATAAATAACCTGTTCTCTTCATTGCTCCAAGGAGCGGAAAGCATCCAAGCTCAGTTGGGGCCTTTTCCTTTTTGTCTGAAAAACCGTAGTGCGCTCTATTACATTTATAATGACGTTTTTACACCAGACCTAACCTGTGGACCTCGAAAGTAGGGACATAACGATGTTTCTAGGCCCCAGTGCAAAATCTGTAACTATGTGCCAGTTATAATGCTGGTGTCTTCTAATGCTTAGTTGTGTTTGAGACACATTGCTAATGGGTCACATACCAAATGGGGACATGTTACCACTGAGACCAATCAATGGCTGCAGCAGCGCAAATGACCCACTCGGGTGGCAGTTGAAAGGCAGGGAAGCGAAATCCAGTGAAGACAGTTTAGAAGCTACAGAGCCAAAATAGACTGGTGGGGAGCAGGTAAGTTATTGATCTCTTCACAGGCATTGGGTGAATATTTAAAAATAAAGTCCTGGACAACCCCTCTAATTCACAGGGGCCCATTTCACTCTCAGTCCACCAATGCTGAAATCTCTGTTCTAGGTGCAAAATAACAAATATATAACTTATTAATTATATGACCAATTAAATAAATAAATAAATAATGTAGCAAATTATACAGATAAAAATAAATAAATAAATGTATTTTTTTTTTTTACATTTTAGTACATGTAATGACAGCTATTTACTATTTTCTCAGTTTTGTGTCTTTTCATGTGAATTAAAAAATGAAATAACCCCTTTTAAAATGAATCCATCCCGAGAACCTCCAGCGAACAGAAAAGGTTGTGTCTTGCTATACATTTAAAGGGGTGATCCCATGAATAATGTAAAAAAAATGAAAATCAGACATCATACAGTATAGTACATGACAATCTCTTTCTAGCAATTGCTAGGACCAGCCCTGCACCTCACATGGATCCAGAGATCTCAGCACTCATTGCTCTGCAAGGTTTATTTTAATCAGGCAGCTCGATAGGTGTGTCCTTTCTCAGTGGGTGTGTCCTTTCTCAGTGGGTGTGTCCTTTATGCTGTAGCTGGTGGCGGTTGAAGGATGGAACTGAGCATGTGTGTCCACCTCAGTGAGGTGGACAGAGAAGATAAAAAGAGAACTAAAGCAGGTGGCGCTATACTGACAGAGTTCATTGAATAACTATGGGTACTTTCACACTTGCGGCAGGACGGATCCGACAGGCTGTTCACCATGTCGGATCCGTCCTGCGGCTATTTCGCCGTGCCGCCGGACCGCCGCTCCGTCCCCATTGACTATAATGGGGACGGGGGCGGAGCCGCCGGACTAAAAAGCCTGACATGCAGTAATTTTAGTCCGGCTCCGCCCCCGTCCCCGTCCCCATTATAGTCAATGGGGACGGAGTGTGAAAGTAGCCTTAGCTATAACACATCTTAATAACATGCAATTATAAAACTATTCAGAGGCAGGTTCTGTTTTAAAAAAAATGTAGAATATTTTTATGGGACAACCCTTTTACTTTATGTAAGTGCCTTCCCACTCCTGGATAATACAGGGAGTCTATGTCTTCATGTGGCCCAATAGGGGCATGGCTCTAGGGACTGCAGAGGTAGCAGTTGAATCTTGGCCCTAAAAGGGCCCAAAGGCCTCACTGCAAATTTTGCACTGGGACCCAGCAGCTCAAAAATTAAAAAACTTTTTTTTTTTTTAAACGGCCGCTGTGCCCCTGGCTCCCAGCCCCTTGGCTTCACAGTTAGAAGGGATTTCACAGATGTTTCAGTAACACCAGTCACTTTGATGGCCGCCTTGATTGATTACACTAATGATACTTTGCGCTAATTGACGAATCACATGACGGGCGCTCTATAAACGCTGCTTCCCTCTGTTATGTTTTCCATGTAGCTGAAAAAAGTTCAAATCAGGTCAGTGACAAAATCTGCAACTTCTCTGGGAGATTTACTGGGTCACATGAGAATAAAAAGTGTCAAACGTGGATCACTAGGAAGGAGGAGACAGAAATGTATCGAGTTCACCTGATTCATGATTCTTAAAGGGACCCTGTTCAGTAAAACATGCCAGTCTGCTGGGGGTGCTCTCATGCCGCAGTGCATTATGGGTAAGGCTACCTTCACACTAGCGTTTTTACTGGATCCGGCAGGGTTCAGCAAAAACGCTTCCGTTACTGATAATACAACCATCTGCATCCGTTATGAACAGATCCGGTTGCATTATCTGTAACATACCCAAGACGCATCCGTCATGAACTCCATTGAAAGTCAATGGGGGACGGATCCGATTTCTGTTGTGTCAGATTGTGTCTGAGAGAACGGATCCGTCACCATTGACTTGCATAGTGGGTCATGACGGATCTGTCTTGCTCTGCATCCCAGGAAGTAAAGCAAACCGCGGCGCGCTGCTCTCCGGTATGAGAACAGAATGCATTTTGGAGCTCTCCAATCTGTTCAGTTATTTTTTGTCCCCTTTGACAATGAATGGGGACAAAACGGAAGCGTTTTTTACCGATATTGAAACGCTATGACGGATCTCAATACCGGAAAATATTAACGTTTGTGTGAAAGTAGCCTAAGGTTTCAGCTCCAGATCCTATATTCGATTACATACAGGTTATACCCCATGGATACTGATTTATAAGGAGGAGCTATGGCCCGAGAGTCGGGGCGTAGATGCGGCAGGTCTGGGTTCACTCTCTGTAGCGCAATTTAAGTAGAATTCACATAACAAAGGGCGAGCACGTCAACTTTTTTTTAATGCTAAACTCAATTAAAAATTAGTAGACAATCCCTTTAAATGATAGGAGCATACCAAAATCACAGCCAGGCTTTGCTTCACCAAAGGCAGAGATCTAAATACCCTTTCCTAAGTAATATTGTTTGTTGGCACCACCCCTGGCATGCAGCACCCAGATGACTTACCCTACCAACTACCCTTAGCTATAGCTCTGACCTGGGACCCCAGAACCACAACTGTGCACCTGTACACCATATTGGGGGAACATTTCAACGGTCCCTAGGCTGTATAGCTTCCCTGGCACCCAGGACAAATGCCCTGCCAGCTTGCCACTTCCTTAGCTATTCCTCTTTCCTGGGCTACTGGCAACATGAGACATAAGCAGTATTATGTATACACTGTATCACACTGTTATTAGATGACTTAATGCATGGAGCTGTTATTTGAGCACTATATGACGATATTATTCAAGCATTGTACAGTGGTATTTACTTAGGTTGCATTGTGTGGCACTGTACAGTACATTATTTTTCAGTGTATGATTGTGGTAGCTCTATATTGCATTGCTATTTAGGCAGCTGTATGGCGCTTATAATTAGTCATTGTATGGCATGATCGACACTGTATGGAGGTACACCTTATTGGCGAGGGTTCGAACAGAAGGTGCCACACAGATCATGTCCAACCTTTTCTTGCTTCCTTTAATTGTATCAATGATTATTACCTTTAATGTATGTAATGTGTCGTATTTATGGCGGACGGTTTGACGTGTTATAAAATACATTTTTTAAAGGAGCCAAATTTCCAGTTTCCATATGGCTGAAATCCCACAACAGTCTTCAGGACCAGGAGAGTGGAGATCGACAACCCAGGTGGTTCATGTCTTACTCTGGTTTTCTGTTGATTTTATATGTATACATACATTTGTATACTGGAGGCAAAGGCCATAGGGCCCGGCAGACCCATGTAAGCAGTCTGGAGCTCTAATTGTTTTAGTTAAAATAATTAACAGTCAAAAACCCTCCATCTGAAAATGCATTTTAGAGTCTTAGCCCCGAGTCTTCCCATAAATGGCTTTACACTTGGTTTTATAAGTCTCAGATGACGTGATTCATCAAACAAGTGTCGTAGCCGGCCCAGCGTATATGGCGGACTAATGGGAAAGAATACACAGAGCAGGGGCGAGGCAGCAGCTCGGTGCCAGACTTCAAGCTTTCCCATGCAGCTTCATTAACTGATGGCCAAAATATGTAGCATTATATGGGAAGCTGACTGTATAGCATGGGGAGGAGATGTAGCAGAGTTAAAGTGCAAAGAAAAACTAGCGAGTGCACTTGCGTGTGCAATAATGTGGACTTATTCGCCTTAAAGGGCATTTTTGCAAGGCATCTAAAATGGAAAAAGCAGCAGTTATGCAAATAGGCTTGATTAAAAACCTCATTTTGCGTCTACAGCTACAGAGCGATATGTATCCATGGTGACAGACTACAAACAAACCCTTTTGTAGTCTGCATCAATGGAGGCCTTTGAAAAAGTAAATCTTTGTATCTCCAGCCACCTTTACACACTTCATAGTCAATAAAAGTCAATCTGATTGAAAAACTCTGCACCCCCTGCCATGATACACAGGATGGAGATAACGTACAGCAAGCCACAGTGGTGGCAGGTGCCTAGGGGGGCTCTAAACCTTCTCTAAAACATAAGAAGGCATTATAAATGGTACTTAGTAGGTGGAGGCCCTATTGCAAATTTTCCATTGGGGCCCAGTATTCTCATATTATAATAATTACTTGAGAATAACCTTCATTCACCAATGGCATCATTAGAAAAAAGAAATCTAATCTCATTGGCCAAGGTGTCCATTGGTCCTAACCCTACACTAATCAGAATTTTTGCTGGGGGGTTTAATCAGTGCTCTTTGTGAGAATGACCTGGGTTTCTGTCAGGTCATTCTCACACAATATGACAGGTGCCCTATAACAAAACAGGATCTCTTCAAGGCTTAGCTCCAGGTCATGTTATACTGCATGGAGAGCAAAAATAAGAGGTTGTAACTGAGGAATTAAAGGATGATAAAGGTATGGTAGATGAAGGTCTGAACGTTGAAACCACCACCATTAGAATGAGGACTTCCAAGACTTCAGAATGGAGAGCCATGCCCTATAGAGATGAACTGAAACTTGGAGGGGTTATCCCAAAAATGAAAATCAGCCATCATATAGGACATGACAATTTCTTTCTAACAAAGTTTGAACCAGCCCTGTACCTCACATGGATCCAGAGATCTCCCAATCATTGCTCCAAATGCTCTGCTAGATCAAACTGGAAGTTCAGGGGGAACGTCCTTTCTACTGTTGCTCAGAGGATATGTCCTTTCTTCTGCAGCTCAGGAGGTGGACAGAGAACAAAGAAAATGAACAAACAGCAGGCTGTGCTATGCAGACACATTTTCTTGAATATCTCAGTGGCTAAACTAGTTAGTTAATTACATGCAATTACAAAAGAATTCAGATCCAGGCGGTGGTGTGAAAACTGGGGAATAATTTTATGGGACAACCACTTTAAGAAACTCTGTTGGCATGTCCTAAGCAGGGTGAAAGTGTGCCATATTAGATGGAGTTTTTCTTTAAACAGTAAGGTCTGCTTCTGGAAACATTGAGCCAAAACTAAAATTCTCCCCTGCATCACACGGTTCACGGACTGGTTTCTAATAGCTACCATTAGATACAATGACACAGGTCAACTTCAGAGGAAGTTGTTAAAATGTAGCAAAAGGTTGTCAACAAAGAAACCAATGATTTAAATTCCTATTTTTCATCCATTCTTCCTTGCAGACGTCTTCCAGTTCTGTGAGATTCCTGGGCCGTCTTACATGCTCTGCACTTTTGAGGTATATCCACAGATTTCCAATGATGTTCATATCATTGGACAGTGAGGGCCATGGTAAAACCTTCAGCTTGCGCCTTTTGAGGTAATCTATTGTGGAT
This sequence comes from Bufo gargarizans, assembly GCF_014858855.1. Taxonomy (NCBI): domain Eukaryota; kingdom Metazoa; phylum Chordata; class Amphibia; order Anura; family Bufonidae; genus Bufo; species Bufo gargarizans. The sequence goes on from NC_058086.1 coordinate 49,117,768, forward strand.
TTTCAGGTGTGTTTGGGATCATTATCCATTTGAAGAAGCCATCTTGTTTTCAACTTCAGCTGTTTTACAGTTAGTGTTAGTTTACTTACAGAATTTGATGGAATTTCATTGAATCTGTTCTTCCCTCTACCCGTGAAATGATCCCCGTGCCATTGGCTGCAACACAACCCCAAATCATGATTGATCCCCCCCCATGCTTAATGTTTGGAGAGATGCCCTTTTTTCTCCAAACATATCTTTGTTCATTTTGGCCAAAAGAGTTTTATTTTAACCTTACCGATCCACAGGACTTGTTTCCAGAACGCACCTGGCTTGTTTAGATGTTCTTTTGCAAACATTTGATGCTGAATTTTGTGGTGAGGAGGCAGAGGAGTTTTATTCTAATGACTCTTCCATGGAGGCCATATTTATGCAGGTGACGCTGAACAGTAGAACAATGTTCCACAACTCCAGAGTCTGCTAAATCTTCCTTATGGTCTTTTGTAGTCAAGTGGCGGTTATGATTTTCCCATCTAGCAATACTACAAACATCTGCCTCTAAAAAATTTCTCGGTCTTCCAGACCTTCTCTTGACCTCCAATGTTCCTGGCAACTGCCATTTCCTAATTATATTTAGAATTGAGGAAATGTCAACCTGAAAACGCTTTGCTATCTTCTTATAGCCTTCTCCTGCTTTGTGGGCCTCAACCATTTTCATTTTCAGATTGTTAGGCAGCTGCTTAGAAGAACCCATAACTACTGTTTTTGGGACAAGGTTAGAGGAGTCTGGGTATTTATGAAGCTTTGACATTTGCATCACTTGGCCTTTCCTAACAATGATTGCGAACAAGCCTTAACCCTAGCAGGATTTTTACGATCTGAGACCTCGGCCAAAGTTATCTGAGTGCTCAAATCTCCTTGGGTTCCCAGATGTTTGCAAGGTACTCCTCTCCTTTTTTCACTCTAAAGTTGTACAAAACCTAAATAATCCACAGATATTGCTTAAAGGGGTTATATGCCTTTTTCTTACTGATGATCTATCCTCTGTATATATTAGCAATATCTGATAGGTGGGAATCCGGACCCCCGTCGATCAGCTGTTTAAAAAGGCAGTCATAACGTCACCGGCCTGTGGGAAGCAATGAGAAGGATCCGGCGCTACTATGGAGGGCGCAGCCTTCTCAAACAGCTCATGAACTATCTAAATGATAAATCAGTTACATCACATCACAGTTACAGTAATTTTCATCAGGGTGCTCAAACTTTTGCATGCCGCTGTATGTGATACACCAAGTTATGTGACCGCCTCCACCCAATGATATAGAAGTTCATCTAGGACTTCTCTGCAGTACATAGAACACAGACCATTTACAGTACATGCATCAAGGTCATTACAAAGGGTCCACGAATCATTACAAGGCATATAAATGTACAACCATAGGACATTTCTGATCATCGGCACATGGCTCCTGATCTCCTAGGGGTCAATGTTCTCCAGAACGTTCCCCGGTGGATGGAGCAGCACATGTATCACATTGTAGGTATTAGAGAAGTGAGCCAGGAGGCCTGCACCACCGTGCCTGCTGCCCATTAACCAAAAACTGCTCCATAAATAACGTGAAGTCTCCCAGGAGTGTAATGAGGTGATAGCAGAGGGGGGATGGGCAGTCACTACTGAGGGGAACAGAACAGAAAAACAGAACACAAAGAGAACAAGGCTAATAAAAAGATACAAAATATCCCAACAGTAATCCAAGAAAGGCTCGTAATATAGTGAGTCTGGGGGGCAGTAATGTAACAAGAGATGGATGCGATCAGTGCTTACCTACAATATAAAGCAGGGACCGCATACAAGTCCTATTTATGTTCTTATGGTCACGGGGGACTTTTAGACAGTAGAAAACTGAGCAATTTCCTTCGGGTTCCGTTCCAAGTGGTACCTCGGAACCGAACCCGAGTTCGGGAAATGGTTTTTTACAGTCAAAATCAATTTCTGAAGTTATTATGCAAAGTCTTGCGAGACTCATCGGAGGCAATACATTCTAATACTGTACGGAGCGCTCGCTCCGTACAGTATTAAAAATAAGTTTTATGCAAATCGACTTTGGATGTTTCATCCGAAGTCCATTCGCTCATCCCTAATTATTATAAATGCACAGTTAAGGGATCTGGAAATAAATATATAGGTGACATAGACCATAAAAGAAAGTAGCAAGGTAAAGAAGTGGTAACACCATTCTGGGGTGTTACACATAGGAGCAGTATTATAGCAGTTATATTCTTGTACATAGGAGCAGTATTATAGTAGTTATATTCTTGTACATAGGAGCAGTATTATAGTAGTTCTATTCTTGTACATAGGAGCAGTATTATAGTAGTTCTATTCTTGTACATAGGAGGCAGTATTATAGTAGTTGTATTCTTGTATATAGGAGCAGTATTATAGCAGTTATATTCTTGTACATAGGAGGCAGTATTATAGTAGTTATATTCTTGTACATAGGAGCAGTATTATAGTAGTTATATTTTCGTACATGGGAGCATTATTATAGTAGTTATATTCTTGTACATAGAAGCAGTATTATAGTAGTTATATTCTTCTACATAGGAGCAGTATTATAGTAGTAATATTCTTGTACATAGGAGGCAGTATTATAGTAGTTATATTCTTCTGCATAAGAGGCAGTATTATAGTAATTATATTCATGTACATAGAAGGCAGTATTATAGTAGTTAGAGTCTTGTACATAGGACACAATATTATAGTAATAATATTGTTGTACATAGGAGCAGTATTATAGTAGTTATATTATTGTACATAGTAGCAGTATTGTAGTAGTAATATTCTTGTACATAGGAGGCAGTATTATAGTAGTTATATTCCTGTACATAAGAGCAGTATTATAGTAGTTATATTCTTGTACATAGGGGCAGTATTATAGTAGTTATATTCTTGTACATAGGAGCAGTATTTTAGTAGCTATATTCTTGTACATAGGAGGCAGTATTATAGTAGTTATATTCCTGTACATAAGAGCAGTATTATAGTAGTTATATTCTTGTACATAGGAGCAGTATTTTAGTAGCTATATTCTTATACATAGAAGCAGTATTATAGTAGTTATATTCTTGTACATAGGAGCAGTATTATAGTAATAATATTGTTGTACATAGGAGGCAGTATTAATTTTTTTTGTACATATGAAGCGGTATTAGAGCAGTTATATTCTCATACTTAGGATTACTGGAGGTAGTGGTACTATATTTTGTCTGCGCTGATGAGGGGCCATCACCCCGAAACAGCTGTCTGCAGATGAGGTGCTGGCTTACTTATTATCCCAGTCATGTCTCAAGGGCTAGTTAAAAGGTGGAACATTGACTTAGGCCAAATGCACCTATGTCCATGATGTGACAAGAAGGGAGGCAAATCAGCTCTTAACAAGCTCCACCTGTGATGCAACCAGATATAAGGCAGTTATCCTATAAGGCCGAATGCTCACGGCCGTGGAATGTGGTATCCCGGCCTGGATTCCTGCTGACAGCAGGAGCACATGGCGTCATTGGTTGCTATCTTCTACATTAAAGCCAAGGACTTTAACCACTACACTATACAGCTGCATGTTAACCAGCGCTGAAATATGAAATGATACTTCTGCTGTATAGGGATTCTTACTACATGACAAACTACTATGAGGTTTTTCTGACATAGTTTATCATTCAGCTTTATAGCTGAGTGGTTAAAGTCCTTGCCTCTAATGTAGAAGGTTCTGAGTTCAAACCCTGGCAGAAACTTTTCAGAAATAGAGGCTAAATTAGATTTAAATACACTGGGTGTCCCCAAGCACTGACTCCATATATGGACATAGCTATATATGGAGTCAGAACAGGGACTCCTAAGCTGTGGACTCACACTGGGGGATTCCCTAACTGTACAGTGATCTTCTGCATAGACCTCACTGGGACCCAGCACCCTCCCCTCTTCAGAGCAGGGGCTGCCTGGTTTAATGCTCGGTGACTTCCATTGTGCTCGGGTGCTCTGGGAACACTTTGGTGCTCGATCAACACTCGTCTGTATCCACCCTAGCATATGTCACCATATATGATACATATATAATGTACAGGACCCTCCTGCTGACACCGCTACCATGTGTGGTGGTGACATTCACTATGGTGTCTGCACCACCTGCAGTGCTGTTTACTTCGGCTCCATCCACACATACAGCTATTCGCTGTTCACACAGGGCGGGCGAGGAGTCCCTCCGGCTGTTTACCTGACACATTTGACAACGATCCCTGACAACCTCAGAACATATAAATCCACACAAGAGCTGCAAATAATAAACACAACAAAGTAAACCCCCCTCCCGGGACCCCGTCACATGGCAGCGTTACCCCTGCAGCACCCCTCCGTCCTCCAACCACAACATCTTGATTTCATTTACTAAACTAAAAGTTCTCCTGAGACCCCCAGCAGAAATCAACAAGGGGGGGCAGATTCGGGAAGTTAACAGGTCAAGTTGCTTTGCACGTGTAATGGCAAAGTTCATGTTTGCTAGAGAAAAGAAAACTCTGCCAGCCTGGAAAACGCCTGAATCATGTATCTGCCAGAAGAATGACACAAGCTCTGCAGCAAGTCCTCCTGCAAAAGTCTCATTGTGGCTGCATTATAGTCTAGAGAGGCTTGCTTTACACTTCAGAGCTGAAATCTCCCAGCATCCCCTGCTTGATCAATGTCTACACAGAACGATTTTTGGTAATTTGCATTCTGGGAAGTGTCATTTTTATGCCAGGCTCTGTACCGGAGGAAAACAAACTGTTCTGATCCGGGTTGAGGTGGATTTAGACGCCCAGTTATTCGGGCAGATTATCAGGAACGAACATTCCTGCAAAAACTTGTTCCCGACAATCTGCCCGTCTAAATGTTCTGCAGATCATTCATTGGGTGATCCTGTCGTTCACGCAGGACATAAATTATCGTTTCTGGGCAGCAGGTCGTGCGCTCTAAACAGCGATCTGCTACCCAGAAACAATGCAGCTGTATGAGGACGAGCGATCACAATAGAGACCCCTCGTCTTCATACTGTGAAAGTAATTGTGAAGCGCTTCACCCCCACTGAACGAGCAGCCGACTGTCAGGAAGGAACGCTTCCTTCCCAACAATCTGCTGCTGCTCGACCCGTGTAAATGCGCCTTTAGAGACTACAGCAAAGAGCCCCTGTGCAGGAATTGTCTGCATGTTTGGGGGCCCCTGTTGCATGGCTGGTCTCTCCCTACTTTACCACTGTGCTCCACTTTCCTCTGCTCTCTGGGGCCCCACTCGTTAGCTTGATTTGCACGGTAGTAAAGTCCACTATGGCGCACAAACACACACATCAGACACATGCTCCACACGCGCAGCACACACATCAGACGTTTACAGCATAAGCATTGCTTACACAACAAAGCACAGTACACGGAAGTAAGACGTGTGCAGCCCACGTAGTAAACATATGCCACTAACACAGTTCATGTGCTCCTCATTTACTACACAAAAATCACCCCCACTGTAAAAACGTAAACAAGGAAGGATAAAAACTCCCCAACAGATGGATAGCAAATCATCAGATGTAGAGTGTGAGGGTGGGGAGAGCCCCCATCAGGGTGAGCGATCCTTGCAAAGTCATAAATGTTGGGGCTTGTAATGTTGCTGTTTGTTACGCTAATGGTGGGATGGGTCGGATCGAGCACAGCCCTGGAGGAGTTAGACTGCCCATGCGTTTGTGTCAGGGGCTCCCTAGTGTGGGCACACAGTTTATTGGACGGTGTGACCAACCTAGAAAGGGTCTGGAGCCGGGTTGCCAACCGTCCAGAAATTTCTGGACAGTCTGTAAAAATAGGCTGGTGGACTAGATTGTTTTAGCGGTAATTATCATCATTTTACATCTCTCAGTAAATGCTGATAAAGAGTTCTTGTAATTACATTGAGCTATAGACATGTATTACTTATAATCTTTATCATTCATTATGGTTTTCCAAACTGTCCATAAATTTTTTTGACTGTCCGTGATTTTGAGATAAGTTGTCCAGAAAGAAGAAAAATTCTGGTTGGCAACCCTGGTCTGGAGGGTCCGAAATTGTTAGAAATGGAACCTTGTACCAGTTGGGCATGGCCATTGGAGTAAGAAAGAGGAACTGATATGTGGCCCACTCGAGCCCATCGGGAGCTGGGCAGGTGCGGTACCAGTGGCCAGTGCAGAGTACGAGGCACCGTGGCCGAGCCAAGTGATACTTGAGGTGTCGGATACTGCCCAACCGAGAGAGTGGGAAGAGCTGCATGGCTTACTAACAAAGTGCTGTACTTCATGCTCGTTGTTAAGTACTATGAGCCGTTGCCTGCAGTAAATCATCAGTTTCCCGATTATGTGTCTGCGCCAAGACTCTTCTGCCACGTCAATAGAACCAGCCTATGACCGTACGTGCTCAAGTATTTTCTTGTATATTTTGGTTGGGCCTTGATGTATCTAAGAGAAGATATTAAAGAGTTTGTCTGGATTACCCCTCCTGCTTTGCTAGATGCTTTTAGACCCAAGGTGGCTTGTTTGGGCCTTGTTACGATCAGTGTGTGTGTGGGGGGGGGGGGGGGGGGGGGATCCACACTGAACACAGGAGCAAAGGGGAACAGTAACTGGGTCTGGAAACTAGGGAAGAAACAGGTCACCTCCTAAACAACCCTAATCCGGGGCCTAACAACCTATCACTATGAATAGACCTTGAAGGTAGGAATATTCATATGCTGGATACCTAGGCTCTTATATCCCTATAAGGCCCTGGAATGAGGTTAGGACCAGAGACAACCTATTCCTACCCAGATGGACGAATGGAAGTCTCTGTCTCAGGCCAAGATACAAACAACAGGGAATATAACAAACACAATACAATAAGAAAAGACAAGACTTAGCTGAAAGTAGAAAACTGGCAACTCCAGAAACACCACAGAGTACAACCGACCAGCTAGTTAGAAGACAGGAAGAAAATCTATAAACCGCCCCTCCAAGAGTGAGAAGCGGCTACTTGTGGGGAAGGTAAATTACCAACAAGCAACACCTGAAGCAAGTGGTGTGGCATTCACCAAAACTCAGACACAATAAGATCCACAGGGAACTTGTCAATTTAACCCACGAGTTGCCAGTCTCTCCGATCTCTTGGTACCTGCCAACGGGAACGTCCGTGACAGGTCTGCTCTATAAATTCAACTCTGCTATTCTGGCTGTAATCCAACTCTGCTACGTCCCTCAGTTGCGCTGCATGGACTTCTTAGCAATACCTTTCTTCTCCAGCAAAACACTGTTAACTCTCTTCTTGGACTGAACTCCATTGCTATGCAGCATCGTACTCTCCTATTGGCTGTTTCTGATGCTCCAGTGGTCCCCCGATGGCCTTACTGTCATAATTGCTGGCATCAACATTGGGTGCAGTCATTATCTGCAGTAGTCACATCCAGGGTGGTACATCATCGCTCCCAGGATGTAACCAGAACCATTAAAAACCAAAGCATCAATGGAAGTCAATGGGAATGGAGGTAATGTGACTCTCTCAGGGTAAGGCCACAACTGGGCAACTAAGTGGTAGGATCTTCCAAGCAAAGTCTTAGTCTAGCCCTGGCATGGGTGATGTTTCTATATAGTAACATTCTGCAGCTTTTGGCTCTCACAGTTGGCTGGGACTTGTAGTTTTAGCTGGAGAGGCAGAGCTTGGAAGGCAGTGCTATAGGGGGTGCAGAACTTCTGGCTGGGGGACTTGGTGTAAATACTATCAATTCTATAATTTGGTATGGTGGAGGATGGGCACTGATTTGACATTGGGGACCTCCTGCTTTATGATACGCTTGACCTGAGCCTTTCTAGGGTAGACCAGCGGGATTATCCCAAAGGTAACATCAGCTCAATGGTTGACAGAGCAGCACGTGTTGCAGAATGCTTCCCCCCACATATCTTCTGGATGGCTGATTTGCAGAGTAAATATCCCTGTGCTTCAGTACTTTAATGTAACATCAATCTCCTAATGCTCTGTGCCCGGGGATCATTACTCCTGACATTACAGCAGGTTCCATCTTCTACCAGCTCTGAGCCATTAACCATCATTTTGTTCAAACGTCTTCGCCGCCGACCGGGGGCAAGTGCATCACGAGGCGCCACAAAGAGACCTTTCAGAAGTTTTCTTTAATGTGTAAAATGGAAACTTGATCTGTGTTCATCACTGAATAAAATCTGCAGCCAATATACAGCCCTTACTGAGGTCTGACCTTGTGGTGAACTGAATCAGGGCAATTAGGTTGGAGGTAACGGGGACCACCACTCACAGGACCGGCATAATATTAGGAAAATGCAAACTGACACCTAAAATGTAACCTTGTGCGGCTCTTGAAGCTTTTAGTTCTAGTATTCAGGTTATTTTTTTTATATGGATACGAAGGTTTAAAGGGCGTTTCCACTAAAAAGTCAGAATGTGACCAATACATATCAGCCCTCGAGTTCCTCTGCTGTGTTTTTTTATTTTTTTCTACAATTCTGTTCAATGGTTTCTTTGTTACTTTATGGCCTCTATCACACGGGCGTTGCGGGAAAAGTTGCGGGTGCGTTGCGGGAACATGCACGATTTTTCTGCGCGAGTGCAAAACATTGTAATGCGTTTTGCACGCGCGTGAGAAAAATCGGCATGTTTGCTACTCAAACCCGAACTTCTTCACAGAAGTTCGGGCTTGGGATCGGTGTTCTGTAGATTGTATTATTTTCCCTTATAACATGTTTATAAGGGAAAATAATAGCATTCTGAATACAGAATGCATAGTAAAATAGCGCTGGAGGGGTTAAAAAAATAAAAATAATAATTTAACTCACCTTCTCTTCTGTCTTCATCTTTGCAGTGTGCAGGAAAAGGACCTGTGGTGACGTCACTCCGGTCATCACATGGTCCGTCACATGATCTTTTACCATGGTGATGGAACACGTGATGACCGGAGTGACATCACCACAGGTCCTTTTCCTGCACACAGCAAAGAAGAAGACAGAAGAGAAGCCGGGCTGCGCGATCAAGTGGATTAAGGTGAGTTAAATTATTTTTTTACTATTTTAACCCCTCCAGCTCTATTGTACTATGCATTCTGTATTCAGAATGCTATTATTTTCCCTTATAACCATGTTATAAGGGAAAATAATAATGATCGGGTCTCCATCCCGATCGTCTCCTAGTAACCGTGCATGAAAATCACACCGCATCCGCACTTGCTTGCGATTTTCACACAGCCCCATACACTTCCATGGGGCCTGCGTTGCGTGAAAAACGCACAAAATAGAGCTTGCTGCAATTTTCACGCAACGCACAAGTGATGCGTGAAAATCACCGCTCATGTGAACAGCCCCATAGAAATGAATGGGTCCTGATTTAACTCACGCATTGCACCCGCGCGGAAAACTCGCCCGTGTGAAAGGGGCCTATCTGTTTCTTCTCTGTGTCCACCAGAGGTGGCAGCCATTAGACAGCGGTGGTTTCCTTAGACATAAAAGAAGACTGAGCCAAATACGGCCCTAAGTTCCTTAAACAAGACAAATCTATGGTTTTATTAACAACATTGTTTAGCATGTAACTTCTTAAAGGGTATGTATACTTCTGCAGCCATTGTCCCTTCATGTGTGAAGTGATAAGAAAAGAATCCATAATAATATGTCTCCACGGTTACAGACTACAAACAAACCTTGTGTAGTCTGATCCTATAGTCATGAGTAGTGTTTTTTCGCGAATATCGGCACTTCGCTAATTCGCGAATATTTCGAATATAGTGATATAAATTCGATATTTCGAATATTCGTTTTTTTTTTTTTTTTTTTTTTTTTTTTTTTATTGTTATATTTTTTTCTTTCCCACTTCCCTAAAGTTGTTCTTACCTGTCCTTTGGATTCCTGGCTTCCTGGCTGCTCCAGTCAGTGCCCGTTGCCGCTTCTGCCGACTTCCATGCTCATGGAGCGTCCCCATCACCATGGGAACATCTCCATATACTAGAATGTACTGTCGGATTTGAGAATTACGTTAAAATCGCAATTCGATTTTTTCAAGTTATAATAATCGAATTTCGATTTTAACTTAGCACTGCTATATGCCATATTAGTTAGCCTAATATGGCATATAGCAGTGCTAAGTTAAAATCGAAATTCGATTATTATAACTTGAAAAAATCGAATTGCGATTCCAACTTGGACCTGGTTTACTATATGGTTGGCTTCAATGGCTTGGTAGAATTAGCGAATTGACGAATATATTCGTTATATTCCACAAAACGAATATAACGAATGTATTCGTCATATTCCACAAAACGAAGATAACGAAGTATTCTGCATCTTCATTTTAGCTACCTATTCATCAATTTCGCTAATTCTAGCAATGATATAGGAAAGTTGACTATAGAGACAGCTAAGTATAATTCGCTATGCGATTATATGACTGCTTTTTTTTATAAATAGTATAATTATAATAATTATCAGGTATTATAATTATTCTATTTATTTAAAAAAAAGCAGTCATATAATCGCATAGCGAATTACACTTAGCTGTCTCTATAGTCAACTTTCCTATATCATTGCTAGAATTAGCGAAATTGATGAATAGGTAGCTAAAATGAAGATGCAGAATACTTCGTTATCTTCGTTTTGTGGAATATGACAAATACATTCGTATATTCGTTTTGTGGAATATAACGAATATATTCGTCAATTCGCTAATTCTACCAAGCCATTGAAGCCATATTCCATGCTTATGGAGCGTCCCTATCACCATGGGAACGACTCCATATACTAGAATGTACTGTCGGATTTGAGAATTACGTTAAAATCGCAATTCGATTTTTTCAAGTTATAATAATCGAATTTCGATTTTAACTTAGCACTGCTATATGCCATATTAGTTAGCCTAATATGGCATATAGCAGTGCTAAGTTAAAATCGAAATTCGATTATTATAACTTGAAAAAATCGAATTGCGATTTCAATAGGAGAGTAGCCTTTAAGTTAAAATCGAAATTCGATTATTTAAATCGCATATTAATCGCGATAACAAGAATAATGACGAATATTCGATTTCGACGAATATAAAACGAATATTCTATCGAATATTCGCGAATTTCGTCGAAATCGAATATGGCACCTGCCGCTCATCACTAGTCATGAGTTAAGCTGCCTTTACACAAGCCAATAATCGTCCAGATGATCGGGAGCAACCGTTCCTGCGAACGGTCATTCCCAATAATCTGTCTTTGTAACTATGAACGAGAGAAATGCATTGTTCTTGGAGTGATTCTGTCGGTAATGCAGGGTGCCCAATACAGTTTCTGGGCAGCCGATCGTGCGGTCTAAGCTGCTCAGAAGCCATGATTCTGTATGAGGACGAGGGATTGAAACAGTGATGCTCGTCCTCATACAGTGAAGGAGATCGCTGCAGTAAATACATCGGTCTCCTTCACTGAGCGAGCAGCCGACTATCAGGAAGGAGAGCTTCCTTTTCGACAATCGGCTGCAGAATTGTCCCGTGTAAATCCACCTTAACTTTCTTCTATCTCCTCTTTTGCTGGCCATAGTTTATCAAGGACAGAAAAAGTTACACATCACTGCAGGATCAGACTACGCAGAGTTTGTTTGTAGTCTGTAACCATGGAGACACAATTGTGTGTAGGGGTCCTATACATAAAGCAGTGGTTACTTCTTACCCTTCTTAAAGGATATGTATACTTCTGCAACTATTGTTTTCACTGTTCTATTACATCTGAAATTAAAAATAAAGTTTTACCATTTTTTGGATATAGCGTAGTTTGTGCGCCCGATCCTGTTGTCGTAACACTCTCTTCTATCTGCCCCACCCCCTCTTCTACTGTCTGTAGGTTATCAAGAAGAGGGACAGAGAAGGCTACACATCATTGCAGGATTAGACTACACAGAGTTTGTAGTCTGTAACTATGGATACATATACAATAATGATGTGAATGTGTCCTATACTTAAAACGGAAGGAGATTTTTACTATTATCAAAGTTGCTTAATTATTTTTTATGTTTTCAAATTTAGCTAAAATAAAAGCAGAAGTCTACATACCCTTTTTATATAGGCATTGAATGACAATTTTACTTGAAACAAAACAACAACAAAAAACAGATTTGCGCAAAGTGAATGATAGTACAAAAAAACCCTGAAGACATTAAAGGGAGATTTATGTTTTCCAAAACCGCAGGTAGTTTCATCCCGAGAGGATTCTTGGTTTCCAACAAGAGAGGCACTGGGAGAAGAGTCACAAGGGCAACTCCCTGCAAGGTTTGTACTGCCCGGCTCAGCATGATTGACAGATCTCTGGCTGTTTACTCATAGGGAGCAACCTGTCAATCTAGCGGAAAGACACCCCAGTGACTATTCTGCTCATTCCTGGCAAATTTTTAAAGTATGTTTTCATAATAAAACTAAAGTAAATAGTTCTGAAGATGTTTAACCATGTTCTGCCTTGTGCAGGTTCTGCGGGGCAGAGCATTCTCTCCTTAGTGCCCGCCCCCTCAGACCCTGCACCAGATGGAACACCGTGTATCAGTTTTGCTAGGACTGTTACTTTTAATTACAATGTTTCATTTGCAACTTCATTGAATACTTTCAAACTCTGCTCATTCCTTTTAGTAGAAGACACTCAGGAAGGTAAACTTAATTAACCCAAGAATAAGAAATACATCAACCTGACAGCAAAGAGAATATCTGTGGCCTGAATCAGAACTTTACTGAAAAAGTGAAAGGCATGATCTGTGTTTCCTGCAGCCCACCAGACTCTCCCACCAGCTGCAGCAGAAAATAGAGATGTTCCATGCCAGGCAATATCAAAGCCACCCCCTGCCGGCTTTCCCTGACGTGTCCACTAACGACATGACCCGCTCACTGACATTTGCTTGGCTTTCATTACTTTAGATTTTATCTGCGATGACAAAATTCTCGGAGAAGATCCTGCTGATGAACACAAGGAGGAATAGTCATGATTCAGCTTTCTTAAAGGAATTCTTAGCGGGATGGTCCGCTCCTCCCTGACCTTTACGGTCAACAAATGAAGCTCTATAATGACTCCCTAACTGACTCCTTATATTTTGCTTCTCTTCTTTTTATCACAGGAGTGGATCAAACGACAACATTGCTTCCAGCCATAAGTGATAAATGAACTGGACAGAGAAAGTAATTGCAGCACATGCTGCTGAATGGGTGACGTGGCCTGTTTTCGGCCATATTGGAATGTAAGGTGCTACCTATGACCCCACAGGTCATTTCAGATTAATTGGAGTTCATTAAAATGGCCGCCCCTCCGTACTTGATGTATTATGATGGATGTTGTCTCTTTTATTATAAGGGAGTTGCATACAGACAGCCGTAACATTGTGGGGCCAATCAGGGGCCCCACACCTCTATAGTGTTTCATAGCTTACATTCACACAAATACTTTGGTTATCTTTTATTGATCTTAAGTTACTCCAGTCACATCCAGAGCTGCATTAGAAGGTAGCTGGCTTCCAGGTCCAGGTAAAGTGCATTATGAAAAATATTGAATGCTGCTTTTGAGGTGAATGGAGAATGGCTGAGATGAATAAAATAGAGGAGTAAATGTAATAGAGGAGTAAATGTAAATGGCAGTATTACTTTACTGAGAGAGTAGTGGATGCATGGAATAGCCTTCCTGCAGAAGTGGTAGCTGCAAATACAGTGAAGGAGTTTAAGCATGCATGGGATAGGCATAAGGCCATCCTTCATATAAGATAGGGCCAGGGGCTATCCATAGTATTCAGTATATTGGGCAGACTAGATGGGCCAAATGGTTCTTATCTGCCGACACATTCTAGGTTTCTAGGTTTCTATGTAAATATTCACAAAGTTACTTAATATTACAGTTCAATTATTTGTAAAATACTATCAGTTAACCATTTTCTGCCACCATTATTATGTATCCTATAGTGTCATTTAGTGAATGCCACATGATCCGGGTTTGATGGATACCACTGTCCCACTTTGACTTACATTGAGATCCATCAGAAATTGAAAGCAGCCTCCAAAGCAAATGTGAACATCGCCTAATGGGACAGAGATGTGGCCGCCATTACTGAACTTCATGTCTAACAGACGGCATGACAGCCATTGAAAGGATCATGGGGTAGAAGAGAATGGTTAGGGCTCCCACACATTTTTAAATTTTTGCTTGTAACCCCAGGACCAGAGGAGAACCCTGCATCAAGTATCCGGGTAACATTTTGCCAAGTCAACCACAGGTAATGACAACGGTGAGAAGGCATAAGAGAATTATATGACAACTTTGCAAATTGTCACCAGTCCTGGACTTCTGATGTCTCTGCCCAGGGGTGGATTGGCCATAGACCTTACAGGGAAGACCTTACAGGGAAGGTTCCCAGTGTGCTGATGCCCAGGGGGGCATGACCTGACTACAAAACGGGGCCCTGGGCGCGGTGAAACTGTGTCTGCTGCCAGAGCACAAGAAACACACTCATCCATAATACCTAGCTTCATGTCCCAGTTTGCAGTGCGGCGCAGGACACCACTCTCGACGTCAGACCAGTGCGACAAGGTCGTCGGTTGGATTTCAGCAGATAATGCTTAAGTTAAGCACCACCCTGTCTTCCACAAAGTCCAGTCTCAGTAGCCAAGAGTCTGGTCAACAGAATCCTCACCCTGATCCTCCTTCCTCCCACCATGGAGAGTCTTGCCAAACAAGTGATCCAACACTTGGATATTCCGAGAAGCTCTTTTCATCGCCATTCCTTGATTTGGGCCTCTCGCCAAGCACGCTTGAAGAGGGAGATAAGGAGATCTTGTGCCCTGATTCCCAAACTCTTGAGTATCCACAGTCACAAGAAGATGACGGTGGGGAACAGCAATTAGTGTTTCACGAGGTTGATGATGAGGATGAGACACAGTTGTCAATAAGTGAGGTTCTTGTTAAATCAACAAGTCAGGAGGATGAGCAGAGTGAGGAAGTGGAAGAGGAGGTGGTGGACGATGAAGTGACTGACCCAACCTGGGAAGGTGGGAAGGTGGCAAGCCGAGTGAGGACAGCAGTACAGAGGGGCAGGGACCTGCTGCACCGCAACAGGCTGGAGGAGGCAGTGGGCTGGAAAAAGGGAGAAGGTGGGCCACACCAAACAGGCCCGCAACTGTACCCCGGAGCAGCCCCTTGCCGAAATCTCCCTTTTTAGGTGGAAGTTGTCATTTGCAACCTGTGCCGTACCAAAATGAGATAGGGCGTGAACACTAGCAACCTCACCACCACCAGCACGATCCTCAACACATAGCATCAAAGCACCCTAATAGGTGGGCCGAACGCCTGGGTCCACAAACAGTGTCTGCGGGTCACACCACTGCTTCCTCTTCCCCTGTGTTACGTGCTGGTCAATCCGCTGTCCAAGACACAGTCCCAGAAGCCTGCTGCCCTGCACCTGGACATTCGCAAGCACCATCAGCGACGACATCCACTTCTGTGTCCCAGCGCAGCGTACAGATGTCCATACCCCAGGCCTTACAATGAACGTGCAAATACCCAGCCACCCACAGGCCATAGCACTAAATGCACACCCTTCCAAATTTCAGGTCCTAAAAATGTTGCCATTTAGGCTTGTGGACACTGAGGCCTTTTGCAGCCTGATGTCGGCGGCCATCCCGCTTTACGCAGTCCCCAGCCACCACTATTTTTCCTGGTGCTACCGAAGCCAAGGATTGCGGGCCCTACTTCCATCAGGATTTATGCCACCACCACCATTAGTGGCTGCAATCCCCCTTCTCCTCCTCCGCCTCCTGCTCTACTTCCACCTTATCCGCGTGCAGCAGCAGTCAGACATCAGTCGGTAGCTAGAAGCAGTGTAGCACTGCAGTGGGGAAGCGGCAACAGGCCGCACTGAAACTTATTTGCTTAGGGGACAAACAGCCCACCGCTGCAGAGCTGTGGCAGGGTATAAGAGACCAGACCGAGCTGTGGCTCTCGCCACTCAACCTACAACATGGCTATGTCTGATAATGGCTGTAACTTGGTGGTGGCTTTGGAGCTCGGGAAGCTCACACACATCCCAAGCCTAGCCCACGTGTTAAACTCAGTGGTTCAGAAGTTTCTTAAAACCTACCCCAATTTGCCTGAGCTACTGGTGAAGGTGCGCCGCGTGTGTGCCCATTTCCGAAGGTCATCGACAGCTGCCACCGGTCTGGCAACGCTGCAGCAGTGATTACAATTGCCAGCTCACCGACTGTTGTGCGACGTGAGCACGCGCTGGAACGCCACATTCCACATGTTGGCCAGGCTTTGTGAGCAGCAGAGGGCAGTAGTGGAATACCAGCTGCAGCATGGTTGTCGTCTTTCCAGTCAGCTTCCGCTCTTCACAAGCGAGGAGTGGGCATGGATGTCTGACCTCTGTAAAGGTTTTAGGCAATGTTGAGGAATCAATTAGATGGTGAGCGGCAACAATGTTATTATCAGCGTCACCATCCCACTGCTGTGTCTAATCAAATGCTCGCTGCTCACAATAAAGGCGGACGCTTTGCATGTGGAAGAGGAGGACATGGGGGAAGACAGTACACAGGGTGATAGCCAGACCACCCTCAGTTTCGTCTTCTCAGTGCGAATTGGATGATGAGGAGGAGCAGCAGACGGGTGCCTCCGCTACAGAGGGTAGTACCCACAGCAGATTTAATTTATCTGTTTAGCGTGGATGGGCCGAAGAGGAGGAAGAGGATGAGGAGATTGAGAGTGATCCTCCTGATGAGGACAGCGAAGTCTTGTCTGTTGGGACCCTGGCACACATGGATGACTTTATGTTATCCTGCCTTTCCCGTGACCCTCATGTTATACGCATTTTGGCCAACACCGATTATTGGTTGTTCACCCTTCTCGACCCCCGCTATAAAGAGAACTTCTCCTCTCTCATTCCTGTGGTGGAGAGGACAAGCAAAATGGTTCAATACCAGAAGGTCCCTGTGGAAAAATTGCTCCAAAAATTTCCAGCTGACAACGCTGGCGGCAGAGTCCGTAGTTCCTTAGGCAACCGAGGACAGGAGACAAGGGGAACACACAACAGTTCCAACAGAGGCAGCGCAACACTCTCCAAGGCCTGGGACAGTTTCATGACACCCCGCCAGCACCCTCACCCTGATGCGCGGCCTAGTGTCACAAGGAGAGAAAGGTTTTGGAAGATGGTGAAGGAGTACGTAGCAGACCGTGTCAGCGTCCTCAGTGATCCCTCTGTGCCTTACAACTACTGGGTGTCCAAGCTGGACACGTGGCACGAACTGGCGCTCTACGCCTTGGAGGTGCTGGCCTGCCCTGCCGCCAGCGTTTTGTCTGAGCGGGTATTTAGTGCTGCTGGGGGCATAATAACTGATAAGCGCATACGCCTGTCAACTGAAAATGCTGACAGGTTGACTCTTATCAGAATGAACAAGGCCTGGATTGCCCCTGACTTCTCTACTCCACCAGAGGAAAGCGGCCGAACATAAAGGCACTTTACATACATGTGGTGTTTATAATGTACTGAATACTCTGTGTTCCCTGCACCCCTTCCACCACAAACAAGGGCATATGGTTCAATCTTCCTTTTCTCGTCCTCCTCCTCCTCCATCATAACAACATGCCTTTTAGGCTGCCCTCAAACATAATTTTTTCTACGGTCAGATCACCAGCAGACCCTCACCCCTAATGTTGTAGAAGGTCAGATCAGCAGCTGTCATGGTCTGGTGGTAGTGGACCGTGACACTTTTGCCGCGCATGCTTGTTGCTGGTGGCTACGTGTTGTTTTAGCATGTTTGGACACTTCCCCTTTAAGTCTAGTGTTCCTTCCCATTTTGGTGTGTACGGGGTTAAGGTTTGTGTATAAGGTGGAGCTGGATAGTGGCCTCGTGTCTCTTCTTATACTGGAGTTGTAAGCCTGAGGTTATTTGGTATGTCTGCCTTTGTATGAGATGGAGCTTCACTCCTCTCTGGATGTGCCACCTGTCCGTGATGGCCTCCTTGTGGAACAACAAGGTCTTTGGCAATGTCATCCCAATGTTTCCCCGTGTCCCCTTACCCTTCCTCTCCTGTTTTGTTGTTTGGTGTGGGTTTATGTACAGGGTGTTTGTTGTATGTCATGGTTGTTTGACATTTCCCCTGTTTGTCTGTGCCTGCAGAAGTAGGCTCCATGGTTTCCCCGAGCGGTGAACCACAAGCCTGCATGGGGGTCCAGGCAGTAACTGGTGTGCTGGATACCTGTGTGTAGGGATGAGCGAACCCGAACTGTATAGTTCGGGTTCGTACCGAATTTTGGGGTGTCCGTGACACGGACCCGAACCCGGACATTTTCGTAAAAGTCCGGGTTCGGGTTCGGTGTTCGTCGCTTTCTTCGCGCTTTTGTGACGCTTTCTTGGCGCTTTTTGAAAGGCTGCAAAGCAGCCAATCAACAAGCGTCATACTACTTGCCCCAAGAGGCCATCACAGCCATGCCTACTATTGGCATGGCTGTGATTGGCCAGAGCACCATGTGACCCAGCCTCTATTTAAGCTGGAGTCACATAGCGCCGCCCGTCACTCTGCTCTGATTAGCGTAGGGAGAGGTTGCGGCTGCGACAGTAGGGCGAGATTAGGCAGATTAACTCCTCCAAAGGACTTGATTAACTGATCGATCTGCAGCTGTGGATCATTGAGCTGCTGATCCTCAATTGCTCACTGTTTTTAGGCTGCACAGACCGTTTGTCAGTCTCATTTTTCTGGGGTGATCGGCGGCCATTTTGTGTCTTGTGGTGCGCCAGCACAAGCTGCGACCAAGTGCATTTAACCCTCAATGGTGTGGTTGTTTTTTGGCTAAAGCCTACATCAGGGTGAAGCTGTGACACCAAGTGCATTTAACCAGCAATAGTCTGTTCATTTTTTGGCCATATACAAAATCAGGGGCAAGCTGCGCCTGTCACCAAGTGCATTTAACCCTCAATGGTGTGGTTGTTTTTTGGCTAAAGCCTACATCAGGGTGAAGCTGTCACACCAAGTGCATTTAACCAGCAATAGTCTGTTCATTTTTTGGCCATATACAAAATCAGGGGCAAGCTGCGCCTGTCACCAAGTGCATTTAACCCTCAATGGTGTGGTTGTTTTTTGGCTAAAGCCTACATCAGGGTGAAGCTGTCACACCAAGTGCATTTAACCAGCAATAGTCTGTTCATTTTTTGGCCATATACAAAATCAGGGGCAAGCTGCGCCTGTCACCAAGTGCATTTAACCCTCAATGGTGTGGTTGTTTTTTGGCTAAAGCCTACATCAGGGTGAAGCTGTCACACCAAGTGCATTTAACCAGCAATAGTCTGTTCATTTTTTGGCCATATCCCAGTCTAATTCTGTCACTAAATCCATACCGGTCACCCAGCGCCTAAATACTAGGCCTCAAATTTATATCCAGCTAAATCTGTCCCTAGTGCTGTAGCTGGGCGAGTTATTTAGTGTCCGTTCAAGCACATTTCTTGTTCTGGGTTGAAATACAATTCCCAATTTAGCAATTTCATAATTTAGTGGTTCCTGCTATATCAGAGCTCTTTGAAATCTATCCCAAAAAGGGTATATAATATTGAAGGTGCACATAGGGTCATTCAGAGTAACTTCACACACACCCGCTACTGTGTATTTCCAAGTCTAATTCTGTCACTAAATCCATACCGGTGACCCAGCGCCTAAATACTAGGCCTCAAATTTAATTCCCTCTAAATCTCTCGTTACCCACCGCTGTACTGTTGTTGCTGGGCAAGATATTTAGTGTCCGTCAAAGCACATTTTTTGTTCTGGGTTGAAGTACAATTCCCAATTTAGCAATTTCATAATTTAGTGGTTTCTGCTATATCAGAGCTATTTGAAATCTATCCCAAAAAGGGTATATAATATTGAAGGTGCACATAGGGTCATTCAGAATAACTTCACACACACCCGCTACTGTGTATTTCCAAGTCTAATTCTGTCACTAAACCCATACCTGTCACCCAGCGCCTAAATACTAGGCCTCAAATTTAAATCCCTCTAAATCTCTCGTTACCGTTGTCCTGTTGTAGCTGGGAAAGTTATTTAGTGCCCGTCAAAGCACATTTTTTGTTCTGGGTTGAAGTACAATTCCCAATTTAGCAATTTCATAATTTAGTGGTTCCTGCTATATCAGAGCTATTTGAAATCTATCCCAAAAAGGGTATATAATATTGAAGGTGCACATAGGGTCATTCAGAATAACTTCACACACACCCGCTACTGTGTATTTCCAAGTCTAATTCTGTCACTAAATCCATACCGGTGACCCAGCGCCTAAATACTAGGCCTCAAATTTAATTCCCTCTAAATCTCTCGTTACCCACCGCTGTACTGTTGTTGCTGGGCAAGATATTTAGTGTCCGTCAAAGCACATTTTTTGTTCTGGGTTGAAGTACAATTCCCAATTTAGCAATTTCATAATTTAGTGGTTTCTGCTATATCAGAGCTATTTGAAATCTATCCCTAAAAGGGTATATAATATTGAAGGTGCACATAGGGTCATTCAGAATAACTTCACACACACCCGCTACTGTGTATTTCCAAGTCTAATTCTGTCACTAAACCCATACCTGTCACCCAGCGCCTAAATACTAGGCCTCAAATTTATATCCAGCTAAATCTGTCCCTAGTGCTGTAGCTGGGCGAGTTATTTAGTGTCCGTTCAAGCACATTTCTTGTTCTGGGTTGAAATACAATTCCCAATTTAGCAATTTCATAATTTAGTGGTTCCTGCTATATCAGAGCTCTTTGAAATCTATCCCAAAAAGGGTATATAATATTGAAGGTGCACATAGGGTCATTCAGAGTAACTTCACACACACCCGCTACTGTGTATTTCCAAGTCTAATTCTGTCACTAAATCCATACCGGTGACCCAGCGCCTAAATACTAGGCCTCAAATTTAATTCCCTCTAAATCTCTCGTTACCCACCGCTGTACTGTTGTTGCTGGGCAAGATATTTAGTGTCCGTCAAAGCACATTTTTTGTTCTGGGTTGAAGTACAATTCCCAATTTAGCAATTTCATAATTTAGTGGTTTCTGCTATATCAGAGCTATTTGAAATCTATCCCAAAAAGGGTATATAATATTGAAGGTGCACATAGGGTCATTCAGAATAACTTCACACACACCCGCTACTGTGTATTTCCAAGTCTAATTCTGTCACTAAACCCATACCTGTCACCCAGCGCCTAAATACTAGGCCTCAAATTTAAATCCCTCTAAATCTCTCGTTACCGTTGTCCTGTTGTAGCTGGGAAAGTTATTTAGTGCCCGTCAAAGCACATTTTTTGTTCTGGGTTGAAGTACAATTCCCAATTTAGCAATTTCATAATTTAGTGGTTCCTGCTATATCAGAGCTATTTGAAATCTATCCCAAAAAGGGTATATAATATTGAAGGTGCACATAGGGTCATTCAGAATAACTTCACACACACCCGCTACTGTGTATTTCCAAGTCTAATTCTGTCACTAAATCCATACCGGTGACCCAGCGCCTAAATACTAGGCCTCAAATTTAATTCCCTCTAAATCTCTCGTTACCCACCGGTGTACTGTTGTTGCTGGGCAAGATATTTAGTGTCCGTCAAAGCACATTTTTTGTTCTGGGTTGAAGTACAATTCCCAATTTAGCAATTTCATAATTTAGTGGTTTCTGCTATATCAGAGCTATTTGAAATCTATCCCTAAAAGGGTATATAATATTGAAGGTGCACATAGGGTCATTCAGAATAACTTCACACACACCCGCTACTGTGTATTTCCAAGTCTAATTCTGTCACTAAACCCATACCTGTCACCCAGCGCCTAAATACTAGGCCTCAAATTTAAATCCCTCTAAATCTCTCGTTACCGTTGTCCTGTTGTAGCTGGGAAAGTTATTTAGTGCCCGTCAAAGCACATTTTTTGTTCTGGGTTGAAGTACAATTCCCAATTTAGCAATTTCATAATTTAGTGGTTCCTGCTATATCAGAGCTATTTGAAATCTATCCCAAAAAGGGTATATAATATTGAAGGTGCACATTGGGTCATTCAGAATAACTTCACACACACGCTTCTGTGCATTTCCAAGTCTAATTCTGTCACTAAATCCATACCGGTGACCCAGCGCCTAAATACTAGGCCTCAAATTTAATTCCCTCTAAATCTCTCGTTACCCACCGCTGTACTGTTGTTGCTGGGCAAGATATTTAGTGTCCGTCAAAGCACATTTTTTGTTCTGGGTTGAAGTACAATTCCCAATTTAGCAATTTCATAATTTAGTGGTTTCTGCTATATCAGAGCTATTTGAAATCTATCCCTAAAAGGGTATATAATATTGAAGGTGCACATAGGGTCATTCAGAATAACTTCACACACACCCGCTACTGTGTATTTCCAAGTCTAATTCTGTCACTAAATCCATACCGGTGACCCAGCGCC
Organism: Bufo gargarizans; assembly: GCF_014858855.1. Taxonomy (NCBI): domain Eukaryota; kingdom Metazoa; phylum Chordata; class Amphibia; order Anura; family Bufonidae; genus Bufo; species Bufo gargarizans. The sequence goes on from NC_058086.1 coordinate 49,140,234, forward strand.
TAAATACTAGGCCTCAAATTTAATTCCCTCTAAATCTCTCGTTACCCACCGTTGTACTGTTGTTGCTGGGCAAGATATTTAGTGTCCGTCAAAGCACATTTTTTGTTCTGGGTTGAAGTACAATTCCCAATTTAGCAATTTCATAATTTAGTGGTTTCTGCTATATCAGAGCTATTTGAAATCTATCCCTAAAAGGGTATATAATATTCAAGGTGCACATTGGGTCATTCAGAATAACTTCACACACACACGCTTCTGTGCATTTCCAAGTCTAATTCTGTCACTAAATCCATACCGGTCACCCAGCGCCTAAATACTAGGCCTCAAATTTATATCCCGCTGAATTTGAATACAATACATTGGGCCAAATAATATATTTGTTGTTGTGGTGAACCATAACAATGAGAAAAACATCTAGTAAGGGACGCGGACGTGGACATGGTCGTGGTGGTGTTAGTGGACCCTCTGGTGCTGGGAGAGGACGTGGCCGTTCTGCCACATCCACACGTCCTAGTGTACCAACTACCTCAGGTCCCAGTAGCCGCCAGAATTTACAGCGATATATGGTGGGGCCCAATGCCGTTCTAAGGATGGTAAGGCCTGAGCAGGTACAGGCATTAGTCAATTGGGTGGCCGACAGTGGATCCAGCACGTTCACATTATCTCCCACCCAGTCTTCTGCAGAAAGCGCACAGATGGCGCCTGAAAACCAACCCCATCAGTCTGTCACATCACCCCCATGCATACCAGGGAAACTGTCTCAGCCTCAAGTTATGCAGCAGTCTCTTATGCTGTTTGAAGACTCCGCTGGCAGGGTTTCCCAAGGGCATCCACCTAGCCCTTCCCCAGCGGTGAAAGACATAGAATGCACTGACGCACAACCACTTATGTTTCCTGATGATGAGGACATGGGAATACCACCTCAGCATGTCTCTGATGATGACGAAACACAGGTGCCAACTGCTGCGTCTTTCTGCAGTGTGCAGACTGAACAGGAGGTCAGGGATCAAGACTGGGTGGAAGACGATGCAGGGGACGATGAGGTCCTAGACCCCACATGGAATGAAGGTCGTGCCACTGACTTTCACAGTTCGGAGGAAGAGGCAGTGGTGAGACCGAGCCAACAGCGTAGCAAAAGAGGGAGCAGTGGGCAAAAGCAGAACACCCGCCGCCAAGAGACTCCGCCTGCTACTGACCGCCGCCATCTGGGACCGAGCACCCCAAAGGCAGCTTCAAGGAGTTCCCTGGCATGGCACTTCTTCAAACAATGTGCTGACGACAAGACCCGAGTGGTTTGCACGCTGTGCCATCAGAGCCTGAAGCGAGGCATTAACGTTCTGAACCTGAGCACAACCTGCATGACCAGGCACCTGCATGCAAAGCATGAACTGCAGTGGAGTAAACACCTTAAAACCAAGGAAGTCACTCAGGCTCCCCCTGCTACCTCTTCTGCTGCTGCCGCCTCGGCCTATTCTGCTGCTGCCGCCTCGGCCTCTTCCTCCGCCTCTGGAGGAACGTTGGCACCTGCCGCCCAGCAAACAGGGGATGTACCACCAACACCACCACCACCACCTCCGTCACCAAGCGTCTCAACCATGTCACACGCCAGCGTTCAGCTCTCCATCTCACAAACATTTGATAGAAAGCGTAAATTCCCACCTAGCCACCCTCGATCCCTGGCCCTGAATGCCAGCATTTCTAAACTACTGGCCTATGAAATGCTGTCATTTAGGCTGGTGGACACAGACAGCTTCAAACAGCTCATGTCGCTTGCTGTCCCACAGTATGTTGTTCCCAGCCGGCACTACTTCTCCAAGAGAGCCGTGCCTTCCCTGCACAACCAAGTATCCGATAAAATCAAGTGTGCACTGCGCAACGCCATCTGTAGCAAGGTCCACCTAACCACAGATACGTGGACCAGTAAGCACGGCCAGGGACGCTATATCTCCCTAACTGCACACTGGGTAAATGTAGTGGCAGCTGGGCCCCAGGCGGAGAGCTGTTTGGCGCACGTCCTTCCGCCGCCAAGGATCGCAGGGCAACATTCTTTGCCTCCTGTTGCCACCTCCTCCTTCTCGGCTTCCTCCTCCTCTTCTTCCACCTGCTCATCCAGTCAGCCACACACCTTCACCACCAACTTCAGCACAGCCCGGGGTAAACGTCAGCAGGCCATTCTGAAACTCATATGTTTGGGGGACAGGCCCCACACCGCACAGGAGTTGTGGCGGGGTATAGAACAACAGACCGACGAGTGGTTGCTGCCGGTGAGCCTCAAGCCCGGCCTGGTGGTGTGTGATAATGGGCGAAATCTCGTTGCAGCTCTGGGACTAGCCAATTTGACGCACATCCCTTGCTTGGCGCATGTGCTGAATTTGGTGGTGCAGAAGTTCATTCACAACTACCCCGACATGTCAGAGCTGCTGCATAAAGTGCGGGCCGTCTGTTCGCGCTTCCGGCGTTCACATCCTGCTGCTGCTCGCCTGTCTGCGCTACAGCGTAACTTCGGCCTTCCCGCTCACCGCCTCATATGCGACGTGCCCACCAGGTGGAACTCCACCTTGCACATGCTGGACAGACTGTGCGAGCAGCAGCAGGCCATAGTGGAGTTTCAGCTGCAGCACGCACGGGTCAGTCGCACTACAGAACAGCACCACTTCACCACCAATGACTGGGCCTCCATGCGAGACCTGTGTGCCCTGTTGCGCTGTTTCGAGTACTCCACCAACATGGCCAGTGGCGATGACACCGTTATCAGCGTTACAATACCACTTCTATGTCTCCTTGAGAAAACACTTAGGGCGATGATGGAAGAGGAGGTGGCCCAGGAGGAGGAGGAGGAGGAGGAGGAAGAGGGGTCATTTTTAGCACTTTCAGGCCAGTCTCTTCGAAGTGACTCAGAGGGAGGTTTTTGGCAACAGCAGAGGCCAGGTACAAATGTGGCCAGCCAGGGCCCACTACTGGAGGACGAGGAGGACGAGGATGAGGAGGAGGTGGAGGAGGATGAGGATGAAGCATGGTCACAGCGGGGTGGCACCCAACGCAGCTCGGGTCCATCACTGGTGCGTGGCTGGGGGGAAAGGCAGGACGATGACGATACGCCTCCCACAGAGGACAGCTTGTCCTTATCCCTGGGCAGCCTGGCACACATGAGCGACTACATGCTGCAGTGCCTGCGCAACGACAGCAGAGTTGCCCACATTTTAACCTGTGCGGACTACTGGGTTGCCACCCTGCTGGATCCACGCTACAAAGACAATGTGCCCACCTTACTTCCTGCACTGGAGCGTGATAGGAAGATGCGCGAGTACAAGCGCACGTTGGTAGACACGCTACTGAGAGCATTCCCAAATGTCACAGGGGAACAAGTGGAAGCCCAAGGCCAAGGCAGAGGAGGAGCAAGAGGTCGCCAAGGCAGCTGTGTCACGGCCAGCTCCTCTGAGGGCAGGGTTAGCATGGCAGAGATGTGGAAAACTTTTGTCAACACGCCACAGCTAACTGCACCACCACCTGATACGCAACGTGTTAGCAGGAGGCAACATTTCACTAACATGGTGGAACAGTACGTGTGCACACCCCTCCACGTACTGACTGATGGTTCGGCCCCATTCAACTTCTGGGTCTCTAAATTGTCCACGTGGCCAGAGCTAGCCTTTTATGCCTTGGAGGTGCTGGCCTGCCCGGCAGCCAGCGTTTTGTCTGAACGTGTATTCAGCACGGCAGGGGGCGTCATTACAGACAAACGCAGCCGCCTGTCTACAGCCAATGTGGACAAGCTGACGTTCATAAAAATGAACCAGGCATGGATCCCACAGGACCTGTCCGTCCCTTGTCCAGATTAGACATTAACTACCTCCCCATAACCATATATTATTGGACTCCAGGGCACTTCCTCATTCAATCCTATTTTTATTTTCATTTTACCATTATATTGCGAGGCTACCCAAAGTTGAATGAACCTCTCCTCTGCCTGTGTGCTAGGCCTAAATATATGCCAATGGACTGTTGCAGTGGTGGGTGACGTGAAGCCTCATTCTCTGCTATGACATGCAGACTGATTCTCTGCTGACATGAAGCCAGATCCTCTGTTACGGGAGCTCTCTCCTCTGCCTGGGTGCTGGGCCTAAATTTATGACAATTGACTGTTGCAGTGGTGGGTGACGTGAAGCCTGATTCTCTGCTATGATATGAAGACTGATTCTCTGCTGACATGAAGCCAGATTGTCTGTTACGGGACCTTTCTCCTCTGCCTGGGTTCTGGGCCTAAATTTATGAAAATTGACTGTTGCAGTGGTGGGTGACGTGAAGCCTGATTCTCTGCTATGATATGAAGACTGATTCTCTGCTGACATGAAGCCAGATTGTCTGTTACGGGACCTTTCTCCTCTGCCTGGGTTCTGGGCCTAAATTTATGAAAATTGACTCTTACAGTGGTGGGTGACGTGAAGCCTGATTCTCTGCTATGATATGAAGACTGATTCTCTGCTGACATGAAGCCAGATTCTCTGTTACGGGACCTCTCTCCTCTGCCTGGGTGCTGGGCCTAAATTTATGACAATGGACTGTTGCAGTGGTGGCTGACGTGAAGCCTGATTCTCTGCTATGACATGCAGACTGATTCTCTGCTGTCATGAAGCCAGATTGTCTGTTACGGGACCTCTCTGCTCTGCCTGTGTGCTAGGCCTAAATATATGCCAATGGACTGTTGCAGTGGTGGCTGACGTGAAGCCTCATTCTCTGCTATGACATGCAGACTGATTCTCTGCTGTCATGAAGCCAGATTGTCTGTTACGGGACCTCTCTGCTCTGCCTGTGTGCTAGGCCTAAATATATGCCAATGGACTGTTGCAGTGGTGGGTGACGTGAAGCCTCATTCTCTGCTATGACATGCAGACTGATTCTCTGCTGACATGAAGCCAGATTGTCTGTTACGGGACCTCTCTGCTCTGCCTGTGTGCTAGGCCTAAATATATGCCAATGGACTGTTGCAGTGGTGGGTGACGTGAAGCCTCATTCTCTGCTATGACATGCAGACTGATTCTCTGCTGACATGAAGCCAGATTGTCTGTTACGGGACCTCTCTGCTCTGCCTGTGTGCTAGGCCTAAATATATGCCAATGGACTGTTGCAGTGGTGGGTGACGTGAAGCCTCATTCTCTGCTATGACATGCAGACTGATTCTCTGCTGACATGAAGCCAGATTGTCTGTTACGGGACCTCTCTGCTCTGCCTGTGTGCTAGGCCTAAATATATGCCAATGGACTGTTGCAGTGGTGGGTGACGTGAAGCCTCATTCTCTGCTATGACATGCAGACTGATTCTCTGCTGACATGAAGCCAGATTGTCTGTTACGGGACCTCTCTGCTCTGCCTGTGTGCTAGGCCTAAATATATGCCAATGGACTGTTGCAGTGGTGGGTGACGTGAAGCCTCATTCTCTGCTATGACATGCAGACTGATTCTCTGCTGACATGAAGCCAGATCCTCTGTTACGGGAGCTCTCTCCTCTGCCTGGGTGCTGGGCCTAAATTTATGACAATTGACTGTTGCAGTGGTGGGTGACGTGAAGCCTGATTCTCTGCTATGATATGAAGACTGATTCTCTGCTGACATGAAGCCAGATTGTCTGTTACGGGACCTTTCTCCTCTGCCTGGGTTCTGGGCCTAAATTTATGAAAATTGACTCTTACAGTGGTGGGTGACGTGAAGCCTGATTCTCTGCTATGATATGAAGACTGATTCTCTGCTGACATGAAGCCAGATTCTCTGTTACGGGACCTCTCTCCTCTGCCTGGGTGCTGGGTAGTGTTGAGCGCGAATATTCGAAAAGCAAATTTTTTTCGCGAATATCGCAACTTCGCGATTTCGCGAATATTTCGAATATAGTGCTATATATTCGTAAAAACGAATATTCGTTTTTTGTTTCCCCCCCCCCCCCCACAAAATTACAGTACACATATAATTGATTGTTTCCCAAAGGTCCAACAGCTCAGATCTTACTCACATTGCCTAGAAAGTGATTGAGGCGCGAATCTTCGTAAGGCGATTTTATTAGCGCACATGCGAATATCGGCACGTCCCAGAACAGAGGCAAAGGGCTTTGCATTCATACATTAGTGAATTGAGTTGCGAATCTTCGTAAGGCGATTTTATTAGCGCACATGCGAATATCTACACTTGTCCCAGAACAGAGGCAAAGGGCTTTGCATTCATACATTAGTGATTGAATTGAGCTGCGAATCTTCGTAAGGCGATTTTATTAACGCAAATGCAAATATCTACACTTGTCCCCAGAACAGAGAGGCAAAGGCCTGTGCATTCATATAGTATAGCACCATATTCGCGAATACGTAGAACTTCGTAAAAGTCGATTTACGAATATTCGTATTTTTTATTTTACTTTCCACCTTACAGATTACATTGATCTGTACTCTGTCAACTACTGTCATCACCCCCCACTGTATCTCGATTGATTCCCAAAAGTCTCACATTCCCTAGAAAGTGATTGAGGTGCGAATCTTCGTAAGGCGATTTTATTAGCGCACATGCGAATATCTACACTTGTCCCAGAACAGAGGCAAAGGGCATTGCATTCATACATTAGTGATTGAATTGAGTTGCGAATCTTCGTAAGGCGATTTCATTAGCGCACATGTGAATTTTGCATAGCATATGTATTATGCGATAATTCGAATTATCGCATATGCGAAATAATAACGAATTTGAATAATCGCGAATATTTTACGAATATTCTTTCGAATATTCACAAAATTTCGCGAATTCGAATATGGGACATGCCGCTCAACACTAGTGCTGGGCCTAAATTTATGACAATGGACTGTTGCAGTGGTGGGTGACGTGAAGCCTGATTCTCTGCTATGACATGCAGACTGATTCTCTGCTGACATGAAGCCAGATTGTCTGTTACGGGACCTCTCTCCTCTGCCTGGGTGCTGGGCCTAAATATATGCCAATGGACTGTTGCAGTGGTGGCTGACGTGAAGCCTCATTCTCTGCTATGACATGCAGACTAATTCTCTGCTGACATGAAGACAGATTCTCTGTTACGGGACCTCTCTCCTCTGCCTGGGTGCCGGGGCCTAAATATCTGAGAATGGACTGTTCCAGTGGTGGGTGACGGGAAGCCAGATTCTCTGCTATGGAACCTCTCTCCAATTGATTTTGGTTAATTTTTATTTATTTAATTTTTATTTTAATTCATTTCCCTATCCACATTTGTTTGCAGGGGATTTACCTACATGTTGCTGCCTTTTGCAGCCCTCTAGCTCTTTCCTGGGCTGTTTTACAGCCTTTTTAGTGCCGAAAAGTTCGGGTCCCCATTGACTTCAATGGGGTTCGGGTTCGGGACGAAGTTCGGATCGGGTTCGGATCCCGAACCCGAACATTTCCGGGATGTTCGGCCGAACTTCTCGAACCCGAACATCCAGGTGTTCGCTCAACTCTACCTGTGTGTGTTGTTGGTACGGTGACCTGTTTGGTGTGTGGGCTCCAGTACTTATGCTCGGGTTCCAGTTGTCGTGGCAGCAGCAGGTAAGTGTGTTGTTCTGTGTTCTTACCTGCAGATCTAGTTGCTGTTTATGGTCTCCTCTTTTCCCTACAGCTAGGAACAGGTCGTCTCAGCCCCTTCCCTATTATGAGGGATTATCAGGGCGACTCAGGGTCCGAGGTTCCTGGATATGAGCCATCCTACCATCCAGGTCCACTCATATGGTGAGGAGTAAGGGCGAGGATTAGGGAAGCATTAGGAGATGACCTGCTCCTTGTCCTCGGTGTCCAGGCCTAGCTGCTTTCCCGTTTTCCTATGCTATATGGTGGGTAGTTTTCCTCACTCTCCATCGTGACAGCAGCAGGCCCTCGTCCATAATGTTTTAGATGGTCAGATCAGCAGCAGGCCCTCGCCCATGATGTTTGAGATGGTCAGATCAGCAGCAGGCCCTCGTCCATAATGTTTTAGATGGTCAAATCAGCAGCAGGCCCTCGCCCCAAATGAGTTTGAGGGTCACCAGCAGGCTATCAATCATAATTTTTCACCCTGTGTATGATGCCCTCCTTTATGTGTAATAAAGGGTGTATCGGAGTCCCGATTCCTTGTAATTTTTGGCAGCCCTTTCCTTTAGTGCATAGGCTTTACAAGTGTAGGAGTCCCACTACCTGAACTATTGTACCACAATGTGAATGAGGCCTCCTTTATGTGATATACAGGTTGTATCGGAGTGCCTCTTCCTTGTAATTTTTGGCAGCACTTGCACTTTATATACAAGTAAATATACAGGAAAGAATGTTTCCTAACAATTTTATTTCAAGACACGGAGGCTCATATTTGCTTAACTCTTTCTTTACTGAACATTAGCAGCAAAGATAACTGAAGAAAATGACATCAGTGTAACCATGGTAATAACTCCACCCCCATAGCCCCTATATAAGGCGCATCACCACATGGACACTCCTCTTTCTTTGCTGCTTCACAGATAAGTACATGGTTTAATCTGTATAGTTTTCATTGCTTTGTGTTTCTATTATTAACCCTATATAAGGATAGGGTTCTCGATTTGCGGACGTCTTCCGTGGCGTCCGTTAGTGGGTTAGGGCTCATTTGTCTGCCCTTTATCTCACTTATCTCTGTGGGACTTCTTCCCCCCCTTTCTTTTGTTCTTCCCCTGTCAGGGCCCTCCTGGTAGTTATTGCTTATATTTCCTTAGGCCTTTGTTGTGCCGCTTGGTCTCCGGTGCCTGTGCCCGGCGCTCCTACTTTTTCCTTTATTCTGTACTGCGTTCGGCCATTTCCCCCCCCCCCCCCACTCCTCTAGATCTTACCTTCTTCACCGCTTCTTCCCGGGCTGCGCGCGATCGTAATCTCGCGAGGTGCGAGATTCTCGGGCGCCATCTTACTTCGGTGGATTCTGTACACCGAGATCTCGCGAGATTGCGGACGTCATCTCGTTGGCGTCCGTTCATTGGCCCTCACTCCTAGGAGGTGGAGACTTAGGTTTTTTCCACTCCCCTCCGATTCCCGGGCTTTCTCCTTAGTACGCTCCGGCTGCCAGTACTGATCGACTGCTTCTTTCAGCACCACACGGTTTGTTCTTTGAGTACTTTCCCTTACCTACTGTGCCTCACCCGCGCCGCACATTCGGTCCAATATTTCATCTTCTACGTTCCCCTGTTAGTTCTGTTGGGGTGACTCACTCCCACAGTATTATACCCATCATGTCCTCTGTGCCAGCTTCCCCTGCCGCTTCTGTCCAGGACAGACACACAGGTCAGGTAGCTCCCACTACTCCTCTAAACAGGGTTAATGATGCGCCTGCTACTGTAGTGCAGGCTGCACATTTGCAGCAATCTATCTCAGATGCAATTGTGGCTGCAATGGGGACCATGTCAGCTTCTCTGACGCAGTCCATATCACAGGCCCTTAGGGCACATCCAGTTTCTGATATGCCCCCTCCTGCCTCCAGAACACTCCTGAATGATGGCTCTGGCCCATCCACTGAATGCGTGAATAAGTCACGCAAAAGAGCTAACCCGCGCCCGGCAGAAAGGGTGCGATCTTGGAAAACCGCCCGGGCTCTCCCGGATCCGGTATCAGATTCAGACGCAGAGTCTGTTGAGGAGGCAGGTGAGAGTTGGTTTACTCACTCAGGGGACGAGTTAGCTGATATTGCAGTTGACACTGCCTTAGATGACCCGTCTCGGACAACGGGTGTCATTACTGAGCCGCTTGAAGACGTCAAAGACGCAGTTATAGACCCCATGGGGGATCCTCTATTTAATCCAGACCAACTACACCATCCACGGTCCTCTGAATGGCTTCCTGCCACCCATGTCACCCAGTATCTTGAAGCTAGGATCCGCACGCCTCTTTCCAAGGAGGCTCGCAGCAAGCTGCGCGCGGAATGTCCCCGTCCCTTGATCCCTAACAGGATATGCGAAACCCCTACTGTGGATCCTAAAGTGGTCCAATTTCTGGCAAAAACCGGTTTCAACCCTCGCAAGGGGCTTGATTCTGCGCTCAAAGCTTGCCAGGATAAACTGCTTGATGTGACCGGCCCACTGGCGAAAATCTTGGATTTAGCCGAGACCGCTAGAGTAGCGGGCACGCAGGTCGACCCAGAGGATCTTAGCGGCTGGGCCCAAAGGGCTATATGTTTAGTGGGCAATGTAAATACCTCCATTGCCATAGAGAGACGAAAGGCCATCTTGATGAAGATAGAGCCCAAGTTAGCAAATCTGTCCCTATCTGAGTCTGGTAAGGAGGCGCAAGGCCTCCTTTTCGGAGATCCTTTTATTAAGGAATTGGGGAAATATGTTGGGGCCTTTACGGCCCTTGATAAGGCGCAAAGTTCTATGCGCCGCGTTTTCCAGTCTCGTTTTTCATCCAGGGCCGGCAGCCTCAGGGGCCGACTGTCCGGCCGCTCCAATTTCCAGCCCAGAGGCACGGGCAGAGGCTCCTTTAATTATCGTCAGTCCCTTCAGGATCCCAAGTACCAGCCAACCTTCTTCCCGTCTCGCGGAGGTTCTTTCCGTTCCAGAGGATTCCGAGGCGCTCCAGGATCCAGACGCCCATATGGTAAGCCATCTCTCTGTGTCTTATCCGATTTCGCTACAGGTTGGGGGAAGGCTCCGTTTCTTTTTCCGTGCGTGGTCAAGGATCACCTCAGACCAGTGGGTCCTCTCCACGGTCCAGGGGTTCACCATCGAGTTGGTGTCCGCCCCAAGAAACCTTCCTCCCATCCCAAGGGTTTCTTGTTCAAACCAGATACAGACACTCTTAGATGCAGAGCTTTCCTCCCTCCTACGGAAGGAGGCAATAGAGGTATCCCCCGAACCTCACACGGGAATACTGAGCAGTATTTTCCTAGTGCAGAAAAAAGGCGGCCAATTCCGTCCAGTCATAAACCTAAAGAACTTGAATGTCTTTGTTCGTTACAGACATTTCAAAATGGAGGGCATCCATCTGTTGAGGGATATGCTTCAACCAGGAGACTGGTTCGTCAAATTAGATCTAAAGGATGCATATCTCACAGTGCCAGTGGCCCCTGCATCCCGAAGTCTTCTCCAGTTTCTTTGGAGAGACCGCATCTGGCGTTTTACCTGCCTCCCGTTTGGTCTGTCGTCTGCCCCATGGTGTTTTACAAAGCTCATGAAGCCGGCAGTGGCCTGGCTCAGAGGGAGAGGAATTCGTCTAATCATTTATTTGGACGACATCCTGATTATGGCTCAGGATCCGCCCCTTTTACTTGGTCATCTGAAGTTGACCCAAGACCTTCTTCAGGGCTTGGGGTTCATTCTCAACCTGGAAAAGTCTTGCCTTTTACCGGCCACTTCCATAGAGTTCCTAGGGTTTACCATAGATTCCGGAAGTCAAACGCTCAGTCTGCCTGCGTCCAAGGTCAAGGCGATACGCAAAGAGATCCGCCATTCTCTCGCCCTCCCGCGGGTGTCTCTCCGTCAACTGGCTCGTCTGATTGGTCTTCTAACTTCTTCCATTCAGGCGATTTTCCCAGCTCCTCTCCACTATCGAGCCCTTCAGAGGCTCAAAATTGCTCACCTCAGGGCGGGGGCTTCATTCTCAGACACTCTGATCTTAGACACGGAGACCAGGCACGAACTGGTGTGGTGGATCCACAATTTATCTGTGTGGAATGGCCGAGCCATTTTCGGTCCCAGCCCCGACCTTGTCATCGAGTCGGATGCCAGCCTCATGGGATGGGGGGCCCATTGTCAGGGGGTGTCCACGGGAGGAGCGTGGTCCCCAGACGAGTCACACCTGCATATCAACGCTCTCGAGCTCTTGGCGGGATCTTTTGCGATCCGCAGCTTTGCTCACGGGTCGGCTCGGGCGTGTGTTCGTTTACGGATGGACAATGTCTCGGCCGTCCGTTATGTGAACTGCCTGGGTGGGACGCGCTCCAAGGTCCTGTCTTCTCTGGCCAAAGATTTTTGGGAGTTCTGCCTGTCCAGGGGGCTATCAGTGGTGGCCGAGTACCTTCCTGGGTTACACAACACGTTGGCCGACTGGAGTTCTCGTTGTCTTTCAGATTCCAGCGACTGGAAGTTGGATTCGGGGGTTTTCCAGGGTATTGTATCTCTCTGGGGCCCGTTGTCCATCGATTTATTCGCGTCGCGTTTGAACGCGCAACTCCCCAGGTTCTTCAGCTGGCGTCCAGACCCAGAGGCCGAAGCAGTGGATGCTTTCCTCCAGCCCTGGGGCGGGTCTCTACTTTACGCCTTCCCTCCGTTCGCACTCATCCCACGAGTGCTCGCTCAGGTGTGTCGCCAACAGGCCCAGTTGGTTCTGATAGTTCCCTACTGGAGAACGCAGTCTTGGTTCCCCCAGCTACTTTGCCTTCTGTCGGAGGAACCTCGGCTCTTGCCATCTTTCCCCCTCCTCCTGCTCGACCCTTACGGCCGTTCTCACCCTCTACTCCTGGACGGATCGCTTCATCTTCTCGCCTGTCGGATTTCAGGGGTTCCTGGGACTCCTCCAGCTTTTCGGCGGCGACTAGACGTCTGTTGGAGTCTGCATGGGCCCCAGGCACTAGACGAGCCTATCACGCTGCATGGGACGTCTGGAGTCGTTGGTGCGATTCTCGGGACTTGGATCCCGTACTTGCCCCTGTGACGGACATTCTTCAGTTCCTCACGTCTCTGTTCGAGGCGGGGAAGGCTTACCGTACTCTCAATGTGTACCGGTCTGCCATTTCTTCCAGGCATTCGGGTTTTGACGGTGTTCCCGCCGGCCAACATGCATTAGTATGCAGGTTGTTGCGCGGCTGTCGTTTAGCGCGGCCTCCACGACCTCGTTTTTCTTCCACCTGGGACGTGGCGTCAGTTCTCAGATTTCTAGAGGGTTGGCCTTCCAACTCCATGTTGTCTCTCCGACAGCTTTCGGCCAAATTAGTGACCCTTTTGTGTTTGATTTCATGTAAACGCGTCTCTGATGTCCGGGCTCTGGATATTGATGCTCGCTATTTTACACCGGAGGGAGTTTTGTTCAATATTTCTCGGCGCACTAAGACGGGCATTAAGTCCGTTGCTTACCCGGCTTTCCCTTCCTCTCTTCAGTTGTGTCCGGTGGCTTGTCTCAGGGAGTATGAGGCTCGCACTCTGGCTTTTCGCTCTGGGAATGATCCCCAGCTTTTCATTTCCTTCCGCCGCCCCTTTGCGCCGGTTTCAAGCGTCACACTGTCCCGTTGGGTTAAATGGATCCTTTCCCTATCTGGTATCGACACGTCCATCTTTACCGCGCATTCGGTGCGCGGGGCAGCGGCTACCTCTATGTCTGTGGCTGGTGCTCGTTTGGAGGATGTGTTACGTTTAGCGGATTGGTCCCGCGTGGCTACTTTTCGGGAATTCTATTTTAGACCGGTTCCTCACGCTTTTTCCTCAGTGATTGCTCAGCTTTAAACTAGCAAATATGAGCCTCCGTGTCTTGAAATAAAATTTAGGATTTTCCTAAGTCATGACGTAAAGTCATGATTTTATGAAAGACACGGAGGCGAATATTTCCCTCCCTTTGTTTTTATGCCCACCCATCTGGTCTGGGGTATCTCGTGACCTTCTTGGACTGTTACGTATATATGTGTTATTTAATATCTTATTGCCTCCGCAGGGAATGAGTCCGGGTGTGATTTCCATACTCGGTTCGTTGATGTCCATATTACCATGATCTTATGTTCTCTCTTCAGGTTGATCACCCTCGTCAACTGTTTCCAGGTTTTCGCCTTTCCTGCATTCCAGTTTGGTTGTTCCCGGCTGCAGTTCGGGCTGTCGGTTGACCGTTCAAGGTTCCAGGTTCTCGTCAGTTGAAGACCACAAAGAAAGAGGAAGTGTCCATGTGGTGATGCGCCTTATATAGGGGCTATGGGGGTGGAGTTATTACCATGGTTACACTGATGTCATTTTCTTCAGTTATCTTTGCTGCTAATGTTCAGTAAAGAAAGAGTTAAGCAAATATTCGCCTCCGTGTCTTTCATAAAATCATGACTTTACGTCATGACTTAGGAAAATCCTAAATTTTTCCTCTAAAATTGATTTTATCTTCGGGTTTGTGCCTATTATTGTCAGTCTGTAAAAGTGGCGCACTACTCGGACAACATGGTTCCCAGCAGCGACCTGAGAGTCCAAGATGCATCCAGACATGCTCCCCATGCTGTTCCCGAACCTTTTCACTGGTGTTTCCATTAATTTCTGACCTTTTCCTATGAACCAGACGCCCTCCCCTCTTCAGAGCAGGGCTGCCTGGTTTAATGCTCGGGTTCTCCCATTGACTTCCATCGTGCTCGGGTGCTCGGTAGAGCAACTGAACATCCCAAAGTGTTCTACTCAAGCACCAGAGCACTTTGGTGCTCGATCATCACTAGTTCCCAGTCCACCCCTGTCAGCATGATGAACATTATTAAGCCAAGCCTATTACCTGGTAGGGTTGATTATGTTGAGTAAAACAATATCTTCCTTTTGTTTAAAGGGTTAATAATAGCCGAGATATATTAATTTTAATTACCTAGCTGCACCACCAGGGGAGGGGGCTGGCCATAGCGCAACGACCCTGTGTCCTCTGCATTGTCCCCTCCCCTTTGAATGACAGGACTGGACTCTGTTCTCATGGCAGCGGCGAGGCTCAGTAACTTGGCACATGCGCAGTGGATCTGATGAGTTAGGACGGCAGCGCTCATCAAATCCACTGACAGCCACAGAGTTTTCCCAAGCTGAAGAAGAAAGATGTAATTCACTGCGCAAGCGCCAAATTACAGAGCCTCAGCGCTGCTGCAAGAAGGCAGAGCTGGATGAGATGTCCAGCCCTGTCATTTAAAGGGAAGGGAGGAATATAGAGAGCACAGTTTTATAACTTACATGAGTACAAAGCAAATCCTATATGAAGGCTCAGCACATAAGATGTTAACAATAAGAAAAGGAAAATCCCATGGAGTACTGACGTCTGATCGTTGGGAACACAACCTTCAAAGCGAAGCTCACAATTTCAGATTTCTTTCGGGAAATGCATGGAATTCCAGGGCTATTAATGCTCACTACTAATTGTTACTCCACCATCCCAGGTCAAAAGCAGTTTCCCTCACTACACAGCTCTGATCTGAATCACTGTCATATGTAAGCCAAAGGGAAAACAAATCCCTGATTACTTTCTACATTATAGAAATTCCGGACACCGCCTGTAATACTGTAAACCCCACCATCATCACTTCCAATAAAATTATGCCTACAGTTTTAAGAAAAGAATTATGACTGCTATAATACTGCTACTATGTACAAGAATATAACTACTATAATACTGCCTCCTATGTACAAGAATATAATACTGCTCCTATGTACAAGAATATAACTACTATAATACTGCCCCTATGTAAAAGGATATAACTACTATAATACTGCTCCTATGTACAAGAATATAACTACTATAATACTGCTCCAATATACAAGAAAATAACTACTATAATACTGCTCCTATATACAAGAATATAACTACTATAATACTGCTCCTATATACAAGAATATAACTACTATAATACTGCTCCTATGTACA
The DNA here is from genome assembly GCF_014858855.1 of Bufo gargarizans. Lineage (NCBI taxonomy): Eukaryota > Metazoa > Chordata > Amphibia > Anura > Bufonidae > Bufo > Bufo gargarizans. The sequence continues at coordinate 49,155,791 of NC_058086.1, forward strand.
GGAATATAACTACTATAATACTGCTGATATGTACAAGAATATAACTACTATAATACTGCCCCTATGTACAAGGATATAACTACTATAATACTGCTCCTATGTACAAGAATATAACTACTATAATACTGCCTCCTATGTCCAAGAATATAACTACTATAATACTGCTCCTATGTACAAGAATATAACTACTATAATACTGCTCCTATGTACAAGAATATAACTACTATAATACTGCCTCCTATGTACAAGAATATAACTACTATAATACTGCCCCTATGTACAAGGATATAACTACTATAATACTGACTCCTATGTACAGGAATATAACTACTATAATACTGCTCCTATGTACAAGGATATAACTACTATAATACTGCCAACCTATGTACAGGAATATAACTACTATAATACTGCTCCTATAACTACTATAATACTGCTCCTATGTACAAGAATATAACTACTATAATACTGCTCCTATGTACAAGAATATAACTACTATAATACTGCTCCTATGTACAGGAATATAACTACTATAATACTGCTCCTATGTACAAAAATATAACTATTATAATACTGCCTCCTATGTACAAGAATATAACTACTATAATACTGCTCCTATGTATAAGAATATAACTGCTATAATACTGCTCCTATGTACAAGAATATAACTACTATAATACTGCTCCTATGTACAGGAATATAACTACTATAATACTGCTCCTATGTACAGGAATATAACTACTATAATACTGCCTCCTATATACAAGAACATAACTACTATAATACTGCTCCTATGTACAAGAATATAACTACTATAATACTGCCTCCTATGTACAGGAATATAACTACTATAATACTGCTCCTATGTACAAGACTATAACTACTATAATACTGCTCCTATGTACAAGAATATAACTACTATAATACTGCTCCTATGTACAGGAATATAACTACTATAATACTGCTCCTATGTACAGGAATTTAACTACTATAATACTGCCGTCTATGTATAAGAATAGAACATGCCTAATTCTTTTATTTTTAAGGCACCTGAGATGCCACCAGAGATCTCCAGCAGCTGCTGATTCCGCACTGAGAACATTTGCACACTGTGGTAATCCATGTATGCCTTTGTATGGGGAGGGGGGGGGGGGGATTGCTTCTGGCCTAACAAGCATTTGGTTGACAGCCATCTAATGTGTGAGGCACCTTTATCCTTCCCCTATGGACAGTATAAGGATTTACATGGACAGGAATTCAGTTGACACGTTTATGTAATAATTCTTGCTCCTGTAGAACGTTTCGGATGCTTTTATTTCATTTCTGGTATGATAAGTGCAGACGTGTCTTTCTAATTTAATCAATTACTTAATAGATTAATAAATTCCATGTTTTGTAAATAAAATCTTCAACTTTTTGATGTTTATTAAAACACTTCCCATGGCCTTGTCCAAAAAAGCATTTAAAGAATTCTGATATGTTTTTTTTCTTTGTTCTTGTTTTTATTGCAACATAACAGAGCAGATGTTTCGAAATATTGAGGCCCCGGTTCTTATGTGGATGAATACTGTGCATGAAATGGTTTCAGCTGAACAACAATCTCCGGTCTCTCCGGAAACCTTGGTTTGGGTTTGGGCCACTGAGTCTAGAGCAGACCAAGTATGCTGCAGGTTTTGTAAGTTTTGAAAAAGATTCAGTGAGTGAAATTTACAAAATCGAAAATTACCAGAGTTTGGAGATCATTTGTGTGGTCCTTTGTGTCTCTGTCTACAGACCACATGCCAAGCAAGTCACCTCTGGTGGTTTTACATCTGCCTGAACAGCCCATGCATCGGTCATAAAAACTGCGCATGCACAGTATTAAACATGACAAGGGAGGTTGCCGCAAGGGGGTGCTCTGGGAAATAGTTGCGAGCCTGTTTGGTGTGGCACGCCTTCTCCCTTTTGCCACCCCACTGCCTCTTCCAGCCTGTTGTGGTGCAGCAGATCCCTCCCCCTCGATCCCTTCCCTTCTGTACTGCTGTCCTCGCTCGGCTTGCCACCTTCTCGGGTTGGGTCAGTGATTTCATCGTCCACCACCTCCTCTTCCACTTCCTCACTCTGGTCATCCTCCGGACTTGTTGACCTAACAAGAACCTCACTTAATGACAACTGTGTCTCATCCTCATCATGAACCTCTTGAGACACTAATTGCAGTTGACTTATTGGCAACTCTGTCTCATCATCATCATCATCATCATCCACCTCGTAAAACACTAATTGCCGTTCCCCACCGTCATCTTCTCCTGACTGTGGATGCTCAAGAGTTTGGGAATCAGTGCACAAGATCTCCTCATGTCCCTCTTCAAGCGTGCTTGGCGAGAGGCCCAAATCAAGTAATGGCGCTGAAAAGAGCTCCTCGGAATATCCGAGTGTGGGATCACTTGTTTGGCAAGACTCTCCATGGTGGGAAGAAGGAGGATCAGGGTGAGGATTCTGTTGACCAGACTCTTGTCTACTGAGACTGGACTTTGTGGAAGACAGGGTGGTGATTAACCGACTGGAAGCATTATCTGCTGCAATCCAACCGACCACCTGGTCGCACTGGTCAGACGTCGAGAGTGGTGTCCTGCGCCGCCCTGCAAACTGGGACATAAAGCTCGGTATTGTGGATGAGTGTGTTTCTTGTGCTCTGGCAGCAGGCACAGTTTCACCGCGCCCAGGGCCACGGCCTCTGCGTGCACCATCAGCAGCGCGGCCACTTCCCCGTCCCTTACTGCTCGCCTTCTGCATATTAAATGGTATATATGCTTGAAAGTAAGTTTATGCGCAAATAAAGTACACAGAATGACACTGATATTTATGATGCGCCAGCGTTATACAGGAAATGTAGCGCAGATAATGTAACTGCCTGCAGCCGCTAAACAATTGTGTTGAATTTCACAGCGCAAATGTAACACAACAAATGTTGCAGAGGTTGTGTCACTCTCAGCAGCGGCCAAACAATTGCACGCAATTTAGCACTGGTTGCACTAATAACATATATATTGCAGCCAGATAAAACAATAGTCCTTAAAAGGACTTTTGGGTCTCTAACACCTTTCACCAGTAAAACCTGCCTAACAAACAAACCAATTACTGTCCCTACACTATCTGTCCCTTCTGCTCTCCCTGACTAAGACTGAGCCAAACCACGTGTCATCGGGTGCTATACAGCACCCGATGACGCGTTCTGGCCAGCCAAACACTGTAATTCCAGTAGCCAACATGGCTACAGTATTACAGTGAGTGCCAGTGCCCCCGCGCATGTCTATTGGCTGTGTAGCAGTCAACAAACGTGCGCGGAGACTCGAGCATCACTCGCCCAACACTGATAGGCATACATGTCTGTTACCAGATGGTTGGGGGCTGCACAGAATGTCATCAAGGGCCGCATGTGGCCCCTGGGCTGCAGGTTGTGCACCCCTGAGCTAGGAGATGTACTAGGCAGGAGTTAAGCATGATGGTAGAGCGCACAATAGTCAACGCAGGAAATGAAGTCCAGGAAAGAGTTCAGGACTCGGAGCTGTATGCATGATTCTTGCCATCAAAAGTCATGGAAATTTAGACTGAACACCGATTGGTGTGATCAATGACTTATTATTATTTCTTCATCATTCAAAAAAATTGGTGGATTCAAGCAGTAGAGCAAACTTTACATCTGGAAGTTACTTCCTTAGACAATAGGAGAAATTGATGACCGCAGAACTCTCTGTCTTCAGTAGTATAAAGTTTATTCACCAACTGTGCGATGTTTCGACATTACCTCATTTCTCAAGCATTTCTTAGACAATAAGAATGGGGTTTTATAATTGATTCTAGATTGACAAGATTTTATTTCTTGGTTTTGTATGTAGCCCAGAACCATAATTGCCCACTTGGAATAAATTTTGGCAAAAGTAAAAAAATAGGAGTTATTGTGGTATTATAAAAATCTAGTGTTTTATGGTAAGGGGAACCTCGGGGGTGGGGCCACTTCTGGAAATTCTGAAAAGGGTCATTATATTTTGGCACTGAACAGCGAATGAAGTTTAATATTATCAGAGCAAGTACAGAAATGTATTTGATTCTTATAATCGTGACAGCGGGAGGGGGTACAGGTCAAACATTAAAGCTGAGAGCTACCCTGCCCCTTAATAAAAATATGAGTGTATTCAGGTCCCAGAACCTCCGAGAATGTGTTTATGTATCTGCAGTGGTCGCACAGCACCGTCTACATGGTTACTATTGACATTCTGTTAATAATAATAACCAGAGTTTTGCTGATGGTATGCACTGTGTAAATATCGCTGTATATTACAGCGACTGGAATTTATTTATATGAGACCTGAGAGAAATATACAGAATTGACGGCTTTCTTTTCAATGTGTCATTTGCTAAAATAAAACATGACCCGGCGCAGCGAAGGAGCTTCTGTTTACAGGGAAACAAGCCACTACAGGCAGGACATTGTAGTTTGTCACAACCTATGGCCCCACAATCTATATTTGGGGTGACATGTTGAAAAATACATATCTGAGTAATCTTCATGCTCCAAAATGTCCACGTTGCCGGGTGGGGCACCAGAGAGGGACTTAAGACATTCATTATTGTGGTTAAATTAATGATCCAGTTGGAGAAGATAATGGTGATGTGTAGGTTTTTAGAGGCACCAAAGACCTAAAGGAGCAATGACCAAGATATATGGTGGAAGACGAAGATTGGAACACAAATAGATGAGGTTTAAGATTACGTCAAGAACATTGGCAGCAAAAGCTGAGGAATCAAAGGGTTGGATGAGCAGGTTGTTGTCTAGGAAGTTTCTAACAATGAGGATACTATAGTCACAGCTTGATACATTGTAACCAGCTATCTTTTTTAAAGTAATTCTTGAGTTGTTAAGGAAAACCAATGGGTATCTGTGTGGTGAGGACAACAATGAAGTCTCTGAACTTTCAATACCTAGATAACTTTTGGAACCTGTGTAAATAATTCTCTGAATGGAGAAGAGTCTTCTGATAGCATCTGAGACCCCTACATTAAAGACCCCTGTACACAGACCGATGAAGAACAAACATTCATAGATGCTTTAATTTCAGCTGATCATTTGCCCATCTAAACCTCCCTCCGATTAGCCAACAAATGTAGCTGGAAAATGGGTCTTTGTTGAGAGGACACCTTCCTATGTAACCAGTGCCAATGATACATAAACTGCATGGAGGACAAGTGATCATACAGGGAGTGCAGAATTATTAGGCAAGTTGTATTTTTGAGGATTAATTTTATTATTGAATAACAACCATGTTCTCAATGAACCCAAAAAACTAATTAATATCAAAGCTGAATATTTTTGGAAGTAGTTTTTAGTTTGTTTTTAGTTTTAGCTATTTTAGGGGGATATCTGTGTGTGCAGGTGACTATTACTGTGCATAATTATTAGGCAACTTAACAAAAAACTAATATATACCCATTTCAATTATTTATTTTTACCAGTGAAACCAATATAACATCTCAACATTCACAAATATACATTTCTGACATTCAAAAACAAAACAAAAACAAATCAGTGACCAATATAGCCACCTTTCTTTGCAAGGACACTCAAAAGCCTGCCATCCATGGATTCTGTCAGTGTTTTGATCTGTTCACCATCAACATTGCGTGCAGCAGCAACCACAGCCTCCCAGACACTGTTCAGAGAGGTGTACTGTTTTCCCTCCTTGTAAATCTCACATTTGATGATGGACCACAGGTTCCAGGAGAACAAGGAGGCCATGTCATTAGATTTTCTTCTTTTATACCCTTTCTTGCCAGCCACGCTGTGGAGTACTTGGACGCGTGTGATGGAGCATTGTCCTGCATGAAAATCATGTTTTTCTTGAAGGATGCAGACTTCTTCCTGTACCACTGCTTGAAGAAGGTGTCTTCCAGAAACTGGCAGTAGGACTGGGAGTTGAGCTTGACTCCATCCTCAACCCGAAAAGGCCCCACAAGCTCATCTTTGATGATACCAGCCCAAACCAGAACTCCACCTCCACCTTGCTGGCGTCTGAGTCGGACTGGAGCTCTCTGCCCTTTACCAATCCAGCCACGGGCCCAGCCATCTGGCCCATCAAGACTCACTCTCATTTCATCAGTCCATAAAACCTTAGAAAAATCAGTCTTGAGATATTTCTTGGCCCAGTCTTGACGTTTCAGCTTGTGTGTCTTGTTCAGTGGTGGTCGTCTTTCAGCCTATCTTACCTTGGCCATGTCTCTGAGTATTGCACACCTTGTGCTTTTGGGCACTCCAGTGATGTTGCAGCTCTGAAATATGGCCAAACTGGTGGCAAGTGGCGTCTTGGCAGCTGCACGCTTGACTTTTCTCAGTTCATGGGCAGTTATTTTGCGCCTTGGTTTTTCCACACGCTTCTTGCGACCCTGTTGACTATTTTGAATGAAACGCTTGATTGTTCGATGATCACGCTTCAGAAGCTTTGCAATTTTAAGAGTGATGCATCCCTCTGCAAGATATCTCACTATTTTTGACTTTTCTGAGCCTGTCAAGTCCTTCTTTTGACCCATTTTGCCAAAGGAAAGGAAGTTGCCTAATAATTATGCACACCTGATACAGGGTGTTGATGTCATTAGACCACACCCCTTCTCATTACAGAGATGCACATCACCTAATATGCTTAATTGGTAGTAGGCTTTCGACCCTATACAGCTTGGAGTAAGACAACATGCATAAAGAGGATGATGTGGTCAAAATACTCATTTGCCTAATAATTCTGCACTCCCTGTACTAACGATTATTTATTCCTCATGCAGTTTGCTAAATCACCAATTGACACTTATTGCGAGCAGGAAATCTGCCAGTGTAAAATGCCCCTATTCTGGGCAATAATGGGCATCAATCATTGAAATAACTAATAATTCAATCTGGATCCAGGTGTATGTGGCCATTGAATAACTGGTGACATTAGGCACTTTGGGTACTGCATGTTAACCCAGACCATGCCACCCCAACCCAATTGACCCTGGCACCTGCCCAAGTTTGCCAACTTAGCCGTAAAAGACCTTTTAAGTCATTTCCTCTCGTGAACCCCTAGGGGGGCTTTGAACCATTTTGCCTCATGGATGGTGGTTCCCTTTCTGGCACTGCTGATAGGATAACTTAAAGAAAATTCAAATAAATCCATGTAACGAGTGCCCTCTTGAGATATCCTCTTGTAACCTGCTCCATCAACCCAAAGTAATGTTACCCATAAATCCTGACTTCCAGGATGTAAATTCTGACACTTAGAACACATTATTGTTGTATGTTTTAGGGACCGGTGGAAATCTAATTAGAATCAGTAATTAGTGTTTGCACCGTATGCTTACTTAGCAGAATCTGTAATTTTGTAGTGTTATTTTATGACGACTCCTCACTATGAGCCGCAAGCAATTCTCTTCTCACATGTGTAAGAAATTACAAAATACAGTGAAGATTGCACAAGAGAGAAATTCTGGATACGTGGAGTAAATTATGTTCTATATGCTGGCGCCCATATACAGATCCTTCAGTAGGAGTCCACTACACTATGACCACACTCATATCCTTCTATAAGAGTCCCCTACACTGTGACCACACTCATGTCCTTCTGTAGGAGTCCCCTATACTGTAGCCACACTCATATCCTTCTATAGGAGTCCCCTATTCTGTGGCTGCACTCATGACCTTCTATAGTCCCCTATACTGTGGATGCACTCATGACCTTCTATAGTCCCCTATACTGTGGATGCACTCATGTCCTTCTGTAGGAGTCCCCTGAACTGTGGCTGCACTCATGACCTTCAGTAGGAGTCCCCTATACTGTGGTCACACGTGTGTCCTTCTGTAGGTGTCCTCTATGCTGAGGCTGTATTCATGTCCTTCTGTAGGAGTCTCCTGTAATGTAGTCGCACTCATGTCTTTCTGTAGGAGTCTCCTGTACTGTAGTCGCACTCATGTCCTTCTGTAGGAGTCTCCTGTACTGTAGTCACACTCATGTCCTTCTGTAGGAGTCTCCTGTACTGTAGTCACACTCATGTCCTTCTGTAGGAGTCTCCTGTACTGTAGTCGCACTCATGTCTTTCTATAGGAGTCTCTTGTACTGTAGTCGGACTCATGTCTTTCTGTAGGAGTCCCCTGTACTGTAGCCACACTCATGTCCTTCTGTAGGAGTCTCCTGTACTGTAGTCACACTCATGTCTTTCTGTAGGAGTCCCCTGTACTGTAGCCACACTCATGTCCTTCTGTAGGAGTCCCCTGTACTGTAGTCACACTCACGTCCTTCTGGAGGACTCTCCTGTACTGTAGCCGCATTCATGTCCTTCTTCAGGAGTCCCTTGTGCTGTAGCCGCACTCGTGTCCTTCTGTAGGAGTCTCCTGTACTGTAGCCACACTCATGTCCTTCTGTAGGAGTCTCCTGTACTGTAGTCACACTCATGTCTTTCTGTAGGAGTCTCTTGTACTGTAGTCACACTCATGTCTTTCTGTAGGAGTCCCCTGTACTGTAGCCGCACTCATGTCCTTCTGTAGGAGTCCCCTGTACTGTAGTCACACTCACGTCCTTCTGGAGGACTCTCCTGTACTGTAGCCGCATTCATGTCCTTCTTCAGGAGTCCCTTGTGCTGTAGCCGCACTCGTGTCCTTCTGTAGGAGTCTCCTGTACTGTAGTCACACTCATGTCCTTCTGTAGGAGTCCCCTGTACTGTAGTCACACTCACGTCCTTCTGGAGGACTCTCCTGTACTGTAGCCACACTCATGTCCTTCTTCAGGAGTCCCTTGTGCTGTAGCCGCACTCGTGTCCTTCTGTAGGAGTCTCCTGTACTGTAGCCACACTCATGTCTTTCTGTAGGAGTCTCCTGTACTGTAGTCGCACTCATGTCTTTCTGTAGAAGTCCCCTGTACTGTAGTCACACTCATGTCCTTCTGTAGGAGTCTCCTGTAATGTAGTCGCACTCATGTCTTTCTGTAGGAGTCTCCTGTACTGTAGTCGCACTCATGTCTTTCTGTAGGAGTCTCCTGTACTGTAGTCGCACTCATGTCTTTCTGTAGGAGTCTCCTGTACTGTAGTCACACTCATGTCTTTCTGGAGGAGTCTCCTGTACTGTAGCCGCACTCATGTCCTTCTGTAGGAGTCTCCTGTACTGTAGCCACACTCATGTCCTTCTGTAGAAGTCTCCTGTACTGTAGCCACACTCATGTCTTTCTGTAGGAGTCTCCTGTACTGTAGCCGCACTCATGTCCTTCTGGAAGAGTCTCCTGTACTGTAGCCGCACTCATGTCCTTCTGTAGGAGTCTCCTGTACTGTAGCCGCACTCATGTCCTTCTGTAGGAGTCTCCTGTACTGTAGCCACACTCATGTCTTTCTGTAGGAGTCTCCTGTACTGTAGCCGCACTCATGTCCTTCTGTAGGAGTCTCCTGTTCTGTAGCCACACTCATGTCCTTCTTCAGGAGTCAGCTTTACTGTAGCCGCACTCATGTCCTTCTTCAGGAGTCTCCTGTACTGTAGCCGCACTAATGTCCTTCTGTAGGAGTCTCCTGTATTGTAGTAGCACTCATGTCCTTCTGTAGGAGTCTCCTGTTCTGTAGCCACACTCATGTCCTTCTTCAGGAGTCAGCTTTACTGTAGCCGCACTCATGTCTTTCTGTAGGAGTCTCCTGTACTGTAGCCGCACTCATGTCCTTCTGGAAGAGTCTCCTGTACTGTAGCCGCACTCATGTCCTTCTGTAGGAGTCTCCTGTACTGTAGCCGCACTCATGTCCTTCTGTAGGAGTCTCCTGTACTGTAGCCACACTCATGTCTTTCTGTAGGAGTCTCCTGTACTGTAGCCGCACTCATGTCCTTCTGTAGGAGTCTCCTGTTCTGTAGCCACACTCATGTCCTTCTTCAGGAGTCAGCTTTACTGTAGCCGCACTCATGTCCTTCTTCAGGAGTCTCCTGTACTGTAGCCGCACTAATGTCCTTCTGTAGGAGTCTCCTGTATTGTAGTAGCACTCATGTCCTTCTGTAGGAGTCTCCTGTACCAAAGCCACACTCATGTCCTTCTTCAGGTGTCCCCTGTACTGTAGCCACACTCATGTCCTTCTTCAGGTGTCCCCTGTACTGTAGCCGCACTCATGTCCTTCTTCAGGAGTCCCCTGTACTGTAGTTGCACTCATGTCTTTCTTCAGGTGTCCCCTGTACTGTAGTCGCTCTTATGCCCTTTATGGAGGAGTCTCCTGTACTGTAGTCGCACTCATGTCCTTCTGGAGGAGTCTCCTGTACTGTAGTCGCACTCATGTCCTTCTTCAGGAGTCCCCTGTGCTGTAGCCACACTCATATCCTTCTGGAGGACTCTCCTGTGCTGTAGCCACACTCATGTCCTTCTGGAGGAGTCTCCTGTACTGTAGCCACACTCATGTCCTTATGGAGGACTCTCCTGTGCTGTAGCCGCACTCGTGTCCTTCTGGAGGAGTCTCCTGTACTGTAGTTGCACTCATGTCCTTCTTCAGGTGTCCCCTGTACTGTAGCCACACTCATGTCCTTCTGGAGGAGTCCCCTGTACTGTAGTCGCACTCATGTCCTTCTGGAGGAGTCCCCTGTACTGTAGTTGCACTCATGTCCTTCTGGAGGAGTCTCCTGTACTGTAGCCGCACTCATGTTCTTCTGGAGGAGTCTCCTGTACTGTAGCCGCACTCATGTCCTTCTTCAGGAGTCCCCTATACTGTGGTCACATTCGTGTCCTTCCGTAGAAGTCCCTTGTTCTGTGGCCAGGCTTGTGTCTTTCGCACCTTATGTGTGAAATATTTTCTTATTTTCCATTGTAACACAGTCGCTGTTGGCATGAAGACGACTCAACGCTTTTAAGAAACTCCAAGATCCAATTCCACTTTTCCAACACTTCTGCCAAATCTCGGAAACTCTAATTTTATCTGCTAATTTCCAGTGATTGGGAAGTTGGCTCTCGACAAGTTTCCAAGAGCAAAAAGTTCAACTTGTGTCCAAAGAGATGGATGTTTTCTCTGTATTTTATAATATCTTACTGCTCTTATAATCTACACACTCGCAGGACTGGAACTTCAGAGAGTCTCAACCTTCTCTGTCAGGGGAACTAGCTGAAGATCTGAAGCAGCCTAAAGATTGGGGGAAAAAACATCTTGGAAGTGGAGGCTACAGGCTGCTCATGAGTAGGGATGAGCGAACTCGAACTGTATAGTTCGGGTTCGTACCGAATTTTGGGGTGTCCGTGACACGGACCCGAACCCGGACATTTTCGTAAAAGTCCGGGTTCGGGTTCGGTGTTCGTCGCTTTCTTCGCGCTTTTGTGACGCTTTCTTGGCGCTTTTTGAAAGGCTGCTAAGCAGCCAATCAACAAGCGTCATACTACTTGCCCCAAGAGGCCATCACAGCCATGCCTACTATTGGCATGGCTGTGATTGGCCAGAGCACCATGTGACCCAGCCTCTATTTAAGCTGGAGTCACATAGCGCCGCCCGTCACTCTGCTCTGATTAGCGTAGGGAGAGGTTGCGGCTGCGACAGTAGGGCGAGATTAGGCAGATTAACTCCTCCAAAGGACTTGATTAACTGATCGATCTGCAGCTGTGGATCATTGAGCTGCTGATCCTCAATTGCTCACTGTTTTTAGGCTGCCCAGACCGTTTGTCAGTCACATTTTTCTGGGGTGATCGGCGGCCATTTTGTGTCTTGTGGTGCGCCAGCACAAGCTGCGACCAAGTGCATTTAACCCTCAATGGTGTGGTTGTTTTTTGGCTAAAGCCTACATCAGGGTGAAGCTGTCACACCAAGTGCATTTAACCCTCAGTAGTGTGGTTGGTCAAGCTATCACACCAAGTGCATTTAACCAGCAATAGTCTGTTCATTTTTTGGCCATATACTAAATCAGGGGCAAGCTGCGCCCGTCACCAAGTGCATTTAACCCTCAGTAGTGTGGTTGGTCAAGCTGTGACACCAAGTGCATTTAACCAGCAATAGTCTGTTCATTTTTTGGCCATATACTACATCAGGGGCAAGCTGCGCCCATCACCAAGTGCATTTAACCAGCAATAGTGTGGTTATTTTTTGGCCATATCCCAGTCTAATTCTGTCACTAAATCCATACCGGTCACCCAGCGCCTAAATACTAGGCCTCAAATTTATATCCCGCTAAATCTCTCGTTACCGCTGTCCTGTTGTGGCTGGGAAAGTTATTTAGTGTCCGTCAAAGCACATTTTTTGTTCTGGGTTGAAATACAATTCCCAATTTAGCAATTTAAAAATTTAGTGGTTTCTGCTGTATCAGAGCTATTTGAAATCTATCCCTAAAAGGGTATATAATATTCAAGGTGCACATAGGGTCATTCAGAATAACTTCACACACCCGCTACTGTGCATTTCCAAGTCTAATTCTGTCACTAAACCCATACCTGTCACCCAGCGCCTAAATACTAGGCCTCAAATTTATATCCAGCTAAATCTGTCCTTAGTGCTGTAGCTGGGCGAGTTATTTAGTGTCCGTTCAAGCACATTTCTTGTTCTGGGTTGAAATACAATTCCCAATTTAGCAATTTCATAATTTAGTGGTTTCTGCTATATCAGAGCTATTTGAAATCTATCCCTAAAAGGGTAGATCATATTGAAGGTGCACATAGGGACATTCAGAATAACTTCACACACCCGCTACTGTGCATTTCCAAGTCTAATTCTGTCACTAAACCCATACCTGTCACCCAGCGCCTAAATACTAGGCCTCAAATTTATATCCTGCTAAATCTCTCGTTAGTGCTGTAGCTGGGCGAGTTATTTAGTGTCCGTTCAAGCACATTTCTTGTTCTGGGTTGAAATACAATTCCCAATTTAGCAATTTCATAATTTAGTGGTTTCTGCTATATCAGAGCTATTTGAAATCTATCCCTAAAAGGGTATATAATATTCAAGGTGCACATTGGGTCATTCAGAATAACTTCACACACACCCGCTACTGTGTATTTCCAAGTCTAATTCTGTCACTAAACCCATACCTGTCACCCAGCGCCTAAATACTAGGCCTCAAATTTATATCCTGCTAAATCTCTCGTTAGTGCTGTAGCTGGGCGAGTTATTTAGTGTCCGTTCAAGCACATTTCTTGTTCTGGGTTGAAATACAATTCCCAATTTAGCAATTTCATAATTTAGTGGTTTCTGCTATATCAGAGCTATTTGAAATCTATCCCTAAAAGGGTATATAATATTCAAGGTGCACATTGGGTCATTCAGAATAACTTCACACACACCCGCTACTGTGTATTTCCAAGTCTAATTCTGTCACTAAACCCATACCTGTCACCCAGCGCCTAAATACTAGGCCTCAAATTTATATCCAGCTAAATCTGTCCTTAGTGCTGTAGCTGGGCGAGTTATTTAGTGTCCGTTCAAGCACATTTCTTGTTCTGGGTTGAAATACAATTCCCAATTTAGCAATTTCATAATTTAGTGGTTTCTGCTATATCAGAGCTATTTGAAATCTATCCCTAAAAGGGTATATAATATTCAAGGTGCACATTGGGTCATTCAGAATAACTTCACACACACCCGCTACTGTGTATTTCCAAGTCTAATTCTGTCACTAAACCCATACCTGTCACCCAGCGCCTAAATACTAGGCCTCAAATTTATATCCTGCTAAATCTCTCATTAGTGCTGTAGCTGGGCGAGTTATTTAGTGTCCGTTCAAGCACATTTCTTGTTCTGGGTTGAAATACAATTCCCAATTTAGCAATTTCATAATTTAGTGGTTTCTGCTATATCAGAGCTATTTGAAATCTATCCCTAAAAGGGTATATAATATTCAAGGTGCACATTGGGTCATTCAGAATAACTTCACACACACCCGCTACTGTGTATTTCCAAGTCTAATTCTGTCACTAAACCCATACCTGTCACCCAGCGCCTAAATACTAGGCCTCAAATTTATATCCTGCTAAATCTCTCGTTAGTGCTGTAGCTGGGCGAGTTATTTAGTGTCCGTTCAAGCACATTTCTTGTTCTGGGTTGAAATACAATTCCCAATTTAGCAATTTCATAATTTAGTGGTTTCTGCTATATCAGAGCTATTTGAAATCTATCCCTAAAAGGGTATATAATATTCAAGGTGCACATTGGGTCATTCAGAATAACTTCACACACACCCGCTACTGTGTATTTCCAAGTCTAATTCTGTCACTAAACCCATACCTGTCACCCAGCGCCTAAATACTAGGCCTCAAATTTATATCCTGCTAAATCTCTCGTTAGTGCTGTAGCTGGGCGAGTTATTTAGTGTCCGTTCAAGCACATTTCTTGTTCTGGGTTGAAATACAATTCCCAATTTAGCAATTTCATAATTTAGTGGTTTCTGCTATATCAGAGCTATTTGAAATCTATCCCTAAAAGGGTATATAATATTCAAGGTGCACATTGGGTCATTCAGAATAACTTCACACACACCCGCTACTGTGTATTTCCAAGTCTAATTCTGTCACTAAACCCATACCTGTCACCCAGCGCCTAAATACTAGGCCTCAAATTTATATCCTGCTAAATCTCTCGTTAGTGCTGTAGCTGGGCGAGTTATTTAGTGTCCGTTCAAGCACATTTCTTGTTCTGGGTTGAAATACAATTCCCAATTTAGCAATTTCATAATTTAGTGGTTTCTGCTATATCAGAGCTATTTGAAATCTATCCCTAAAGGGGTATATAATATTCAAGGTGCACATTGGGTCATTCAGAATAACTTCACACACACCCGCTACTGTGTATTTCCAAGTCTAATTCTGTCACTAAACCCATACCTGTCACCCAGCGCCTAAATACTAGGCCTCAAATTTATATCCTGCTAAATCTCTCGTTAGTGCTGTAGCTGGGCGAGTTATTTAGTGTCCGTTCAAGCACATTTCTTGTTCTGGGTTGAAATACAATTCCCAATTTAGCAATTTCATAATTTAGTGGTTTCTGCTATATCAGAGCTATTTGAAATCTATCCCTAAAAGGGTATATAATATTCAAGGTGCACATTGGGTCATTCAGAATAACTTCACACACACCCGCTACTGTGTATTTCCAAGTCTAATTCTGTCACTAAACCCATACCTGTCACCCAGCGCCTAAATACTAGGCCTCAAATTTATATCCTGCTAAATCTCTCGTTAGTGCTGTAGCTGGGCGAGTTATTTAGTGTCCGTTCAAGCACATTTCTTGTTCTGGGTTGAAATACAATTCCCAATTTAGCAATTTCATAATTTAGTGGTTTCTGCTATATCAGAGCTATTTGAAATCTATCCCTAAAAGGGTAGATCATATTGAAGGTGCACATAGGGACATTCAGAATAACTTCACACACCTGCTACTGTGCATTTCCAAGTCTAATTCTGTCACTAAACCCATACCTGTCACCCAGCGCCTAAATACTAGGCCTCAAATTCATATCCAGCTAAATCTGTCGTTAGTGCTGTAGCTGGGCGAGTTATTTAGTGTCCGTTCAAGCACATTTCTTGTTCTGGGTTGAAATACAATTCCCAATTTAGCAATTTCATAATTTAGTGGTTTCTGCTATATCAGAGCTATTTGAAATCTATCCCTAAAAGGGTATATAATATTCAAGGTGCACATTGGGTCATTCAGAATAACTTCACACACACCCGCTACTGTGTATTTCCAAGTCTAATTCTGTCACTAAACCCATACCTGTCACCCAGCGCCTAAATACTAGGCCTCAAATTTATATCCTGCTAAATCTCTCGTTAACGCTGTCCTGTTGTGGCTGGGAAAGTTATTTAGTGTCCGTCAAAGCACATTTTTTGTTCTGGGTTGAAATACAATTCCCAATTTAGCAATTTCATAATTTAGTGGTTTCTGCTATATCAGAGCTATTTGAAATCTATCCCTAAAAGGGTATATAATATTCAAGGTGCACATTGGGTCATTCAGAATAACTTCACACACACCCGCTACTGTGTATTTCTAAGTCTAATTCTGTCACTAAACCCATACCTGTCACCCAGCGCCTAAATACTAGGCCTCAAATTTATATCCTGCTAAATCTCTCGTTAACGCTGTCCTGTTGTGGCTGGGAAAGTTATTTAGTGTCCGTCAAAGCACATTTTTTGTTCTGGGTTGAAATACAATTCCCAATTTAGCAATTTCATAATTTAGTGGTTTCTGCTATATCAGAGCTATTTGAAATCTATCCCTAAAAGGGTATATAATATTCAAGGTGCACATTGGGTCATTCAGAATAACTTCACACACACACGCTTCTGTGCATTTCCAAGTCTAATTCTGTCACTAAATCCATACCGGTCACCCAGCGCCTAAATACTAGGCCTCAAATTTATATCCCGCTGAATTTGAATACAATACATTGGGCCAAATAATATATTTGTTGTTGTGGTGAACCATAACAATGAGAAAAACATCTAGTAAGGGACGCGGACGTGGACATGGTCGTGGTGGTGTTAGTGGACCCTCTGGTGCTGGGAGAGGACGTGGCCGTTCTGCCACATCCACACGTCCTAGTGTACCAACTACCTCAGGTCCCAGTAGCCGCCAGAATTTACAGCGATATATGGTGGGGCCCAATGCCGTTCTAAGGATGGTAAGGCCTGAGCAGGTACAGGCATTAGTCAATTGGGTGGCCGACAGTGGATCCAGCACGTTCACATTATCTCCCACCCAGTCTTCTGCAGAAAGCGCACAGATGGCGCCTGAAAACCAACCCCATCAGTCTGTCACATCACCCCCATGCATACCAGGGAAACTGTCTCAGCCTCAAGTTATGCAGCAGTCTCTTATGCTGTTTGAAGACTCCGCTGGCAGGGTTTCCCAAGGGCATCCACCTAGCCCTTCCCCAGCGGTGAAAGACATAGAATGCACTGACGCACAACCACTTATGTTTCCTGATGATGAGGACATGGGAATACCACCTCAGCATGTCTCTGATGATGACGAAACACAGGTGCCAACTGCTGCGTCTTTCTGCAGTGTGCAGACTGAACAGGAGGTCAGGGATCAAGACTGGGTGGAAGACGATGCAGGGGACGATGAGGTCCTAGACCCCACATGGAATGAAGGTCGTGCCACTGACTTTCACAGTTCGGAGGAAGAGGCAGTGGTGAGACCGAGCCAACAGCGTAGCAAAAGAGGGAGCAGTGGGCAAAAGCAGAACACCCGCCGCCAAGAGACTCCGCCTGCTACTGACCGCCGCCATCTGGGACCGAGCACCCCAAAGGCAGCTTCAAGGAGTTCCCTGGCATGGCACTTCTTCAAACAATGTGCTGACGACAAGACCCGAGTGGTTTGCACGCTGTGCCATCAGAGCCTGAAGCGAGGCATTAACGTTCTGAACCTGAGCACAACCTGCATGACCAGGCACCTGCATGCAAAGCATGAACTGCAGTGGAGTAAACACCTTAAAACCAAGGAAGTCACTCAGGCTCCCCCTGCTACCTCTTCTGCTGCTGCCGCCTCGGCCTATTCTGCTGCTGCCGCCTCGGCCTCTTCCTCCGCCTCTGGAGGAACGTTGGCACCTGCCGCCCAGCAAACAGGGGATGTACCACCAACACCACCACCACCACCTCCGTCACCAAGCGTCTCAACCATGTCACACGCCAGCGTTCAGCTCTCCATCTCACAAACATTTGATAGAAAGCGTAAATTCCCACCTAGCCACCCTCGATCCCTGGCCCTGAATGCCAGCATTTCTAAACTACTGGCCTATGAAATGCTGTCATTTAGGCTGGTGGACACAGACAGCTTCAAACAGCTCATGTCGCTTGCTGTCCCACAGTATGTTGTTCCCAGCCGGCACTACTTCTCCAAGAGAGCCGTGCCTTCCCTGCACAACCAAGTATCCGATAAAATCAAGTGTGCACTGCGCAACGCCATCTGTAGCAAGGTCCACCTAACCACAGATACGTGGACCAGTAAGCACGGCCAGGTACGCTATATCACCCTAACTGCACACTGGGTAAATGTAGTGGCAGCTGGGCCCCAGGCGGAGAGCTGTTTGGCGCACGTCCTTCCGCCGCCAAGGATCGCAGGGCAACATTCTTTGCCTCCTGTTGCCACCTCCTCCTTCTCGGCTTCCTCCTCCTCTTCTTCCACCTGCTCATCCAGTCAGCCACACACCTTCACCACCAACTTCAGCACAGCCCGGGGTAAACGTCAGCAGGCCATTCTGAAACTCATATGTTTGGGGGACAGGCCCCACACCGCACAGGAGTTGTGGCGGGGTATTGAACAACAGACCGACGAGTGGTTGCTGCCGGTGAGCCTCAAGCCCGGCCTGGTGGTGTGTGATAATGGGCGAAATCTCGTTGCAGCTCTGGGACTAGCCAATTTGACGCACATCCCTTGCTTGGCGCATGTGCTGAATTTGGTGGTGCAGAAGTTCATTCACAACTACCCCGACATGTCAGAGCTGCTGCATAAAGTGCGGGCCGTCTGTTCGCGCTTCCGGCGTTCACATCCTGCTGCTGCTCGCCTGTCTGCGCTACAGCGTAACTTCGGCCTTCCCGCTCACCGCCTCATATGCGACGTGCCCACCAGGTGGAACTCCACCTTGCACATGCTGGACAGACTGTGCGAGCAGCAGCAGGCCATAGTGGAGTTTCAGCTGCAGCACGCACGGGTCAGTCGCACTACAGAACAGCACCACTTCACCACCAATGACTGGGCCTCCATGCGAGACCTGTGTGCCCTGTTGCGCTGTTTCGAGTACTCCACCAACATGGCCAGTGGCGATGACACCGTTATCAGCGTTACAATACCACTTCTATGTCTCCTTGAGAAAACACTTAGGGCGATGATGGAAGAGGAGGTGGCCCAGGAGGAGGAGGAGGAGGAGGAGGAAGAGGGGTCATTTTTAGCACTTTCAGGCCAGTCTCTTCGAAGTGACTCAGAGGGAGGTTTTTGGCAACAGCAGAGGCCAGGTACAAATGTGGCCAGCCAGGGCCCACTACTGGAGGACGAGGAGGACGAGGATGAGGAGGAGGTGGAGGAGGATGAGGATGAAGCATGGTCACAGCGGGGTGGCACCCAACGCAGCTCGGGTCCATCACTGGTGCGTGGCTGGGGGGAAAGGCAGGACGATGACGATACGCCTCCCACAGAGGACAGCTTGTCCTTACCCCTGGGCAGCCTGGCACACATGAGCGACTACATGCTGCAGTGCCTGCGCAACGACAGCAGAGTTGCCCACATTTTAACCTGTGCGGACTACTGGGTTGCCACCCTGCTGGATCCACGCTACAAAGACAATGTGCCCACCTTACTTCCTGCACTGGAGCGTGATAGGAAGATGCGCGAGTACAAGCGCACGTTGGTAGACGCGCTACTGAGAGCATTCCCAAATGTCACAGGGGAACAAGTGGAAGCCCAAGGCCAAGGCAGAGGAGGAGCAAGAGGTCGCCAAGGCAGCTGTGTCACGGCCAGCTCCTCTGAGGGCAGGGTTAGCATGGCAGAGATGTGGAAAACTTTTGTCAACACGCCACAGCTAACTGCACCACCACCTGATACGCAACGTGTTAGCAGGAGGCAACATTTCACTAACATGGTGGAACAGTACGTGTGCACACCCCTCCACGTACTGACTGATGGTTCGGCCCCATTCAACTTCTGGGTCTCTAAATTGTCCACGTGGCCAGAGCTAGCCTTTTATGCCTTGGAGGTGCTGGCCTGCCCGGCAGCCAGCGTTTTGTCTGAACGTGTATTCAGCACGGCAGGGGGCGTCATTACAGACAAACGCAGCCGCCTGTATACAGCCAATGTGGACAAGCTGACGTTCATAAAAATGAACCAGGCATGGATCCCACAGGACCTGTCCGTCCCTTGTCCAGATTAGACATTAACTACCTCCCCATAACCATATATTATTGGACTCCAGGGCACTTCCTCATTCAATCCTATTTTTATTTTCATTTTACCATTATATTGCGAGGCTACCCAAAGTTGAATGAACCTCTCCTCTGCCTGTGTGCTAGGCCTAAATATATGCCAATGGACTGTTGCAGTGGTGGCTGACATGAAGCCTGATTCTCTGCTATGACATGCAGACTAATTCTCTGCTGACATGAAGCCAGATTGTCTGTTACGGGACCTCTCTCCTCTGCCTGGGTGCTGGGCCTAAATTTATGACAATGGACTGTTGCAGTGGTGGCTGACGTGAAGCCTGATTCTCTGCTATGACATGCAGACTGATTCTCTGCTGTCATGAAGCCAGATTGTCTGTTACGGGACCTCTCTGCTCTGCCTGTGTGCTAGGCCTAAATATATGCCAATGGACTGTTGCAGTGGTGGCTGACGTGAAGCCTCATTCTCTGCTATGACATGCAGACTGATTCTCTGCTGACATGAAGCCAGATTCTCTGTTACGGGACCTCTCTCCTCTGCCTGTGTGTGTGCTGGGCCTAAATATATGCCAATGGACTGTTGCAGTGGTGGCTGACGTGAAGCCTCATTCTCTGCTATGACATGCAGACTGATTCTCTGCTGACATGAAGCCAGATTGTCTGTTACGGGACCTCTCTCCTCTGCCTGTGTGCTAGGCCTAAATATATGCCAATGGACTGTTGCAGTGGTGGCTGACGTGAAGCCTCATTCTCTGCTATGACATGCAGACTGATTCTCTGCTGACATGAAGCCAGATTCTCTGTTACGGGACCTCCCTCCTCTGCCTGGGTGCTGGGCCTAAATATATGCCAATGGACTGTTGCAGTGGTGGCTGACGTGAAGCCTCATTCTCTGCTATGACATGCAGACTAATTCTCTGCTGACATGAAGACAGATTCTCTGTTACGGGACCTCTCTCCTCTGCCTGTGTGTGTGCTGGGCCTAAATATATGCCAATGGACTGTTGCAGTGGTGGCTGACGTGAAGCCTCATTCTCTGCTATGACATGCAGACTAATTCTCTGCTGACATGAAGCCAGATTGTCTGTTACGGGACCTCTCTCCTCTGCCTGGGTGCTGGGCCTAAATTTATGACAATGGACTGTTGCAGTGGTGGCTGACGTGAAGCCTGATTCTCTGCTATGACATGCAGACTGATTCTCTGCTGACATGAAGCCAGATCCTCTGTTACGGGACCTCTCTCCTCTGCCTGTGTGTGTGCTGGGCCTAAATATATGCCAATGGACTGTTGCAGTGGTGGCTGACGTGAAGCCTCATTCTCTGCTATGACATGCAGACTGATTCTCTGCTGACATGAAGCCAGATTCTCTGTTACGGGACCTCTCTCCTCTGCCTGTGTGTGTGCTGGGCCTAAATATATGCCAATGGACTGTTGCAGTGGTGGCTGACGTGAAGCCTCATTCTCTGCTATGACATGCAGACTAATTCTCTGCTGACATGAAGCCAGATTGTCTGTTACGGGACCTCTCTCCTCTGCCTGGGTGCTGGGCCTAAATTTATGACAATGGACTGTTGCAGTGGTGGCTGACGTGAAGCCTGATTCTCTGCTATGACATGCAGACTGATTCTCTGCTGACATGAAGCCAGATCCTCTGTTACGGGACCTCTCTCCTCTGCCTGTGTGTGTGCTGGGCCTAAATATATGCCAATGGACTGTTGCAGTGGTGGCTGACGTGAAGCCTCATTCTCTGCTATGACATGCAGACTAATTCTCTGCTGACATGAAGACAGATTCTCTGTTACGGGACCTCCCTCCTCTGCCTGGGTGCTGGGCCTAAATATATGCCAATGGACTGTTGCAGTGGTGGCTGACGTGAAGCCTCATTCTCTGCTATGACATGCAGACTAATTCTCTGCTGACATGAAGACAGATTCTCTGTTACGGGACCTCTCTCCTCTGCCTGGGTGCCGGGGCCTAAATATCTGAGAATGGACTGTTCCAGTGGTGGTTTCAAAGGAAAGGACCGGCACTTCGCTGATGTAGATCACAATGTAGATTTATTCAGTCACATATTCAAAATGGCATAGTGACGCGTTTCAGCACAGATGTGCTTTCATCAGACTGCATAAAACATCTTACACTCCAGCTATTTATACATAAATGAAACACAAAGGAACTGACATCATCAAAGAAGCTCCGCCTCCCTCATTAAATAAAATTCGCATATCAAATAATCGCAATGAAAAATTCGCATTGAAAAATTCGCAATTGAAAATTCGCAACTGAAAATTCGCAATTGAAAATTGAAAATTCGCAATTGAAAATTCGCAACTGAAAATTCGCAACTGAAAATTCGCAATTGAAAATTCGCAAAAAACATATCCACTCTATACTGGCGAAGATTTTCAGTCACATAGTCCATTCTTGCAGTGATTAATCACGCTGAAGAAAAAAAGAAATATATTTATCAGATTGCATAAGGCCGAATGCCTTATAGGAAGCAGGACACATTGTACTCACGATTAAGGCCCCTGGGCTCCATTGTCTGAAGACGATGGATCCAGTAAGCCTCCCTTTTCAATAACAATTTATTTCTGTCACCCCCTCGACGGGGTAATGATACACCTTCAATAATCTGATACCTCAACTGCGAGATGTTGTGTTTTTTATCATAAAAATGAAGGGGTATTGGGAGTAATAAATTCTGTTTACGGATAGTAGATTTGTGTTTACTTAGTCTGTCCTTCATTCTCATTGAGGTTTCCCCCACATATAGTAAGGCTACTTTCACACTAGCGTTTCACGGATCCGCTTGAACGGCATTTCAAACGGATCCGTCAATAACGGAGCCAAACAGAAGCAATTCAGACGGATCCGTTTGTACGGATCCGTCTGTATTACGGATCCGTTTGTCACGTTGGTTTCCGTTTTGTCATCCGTTTAGCGGATCCGTTTTGAAAGGAAAAGCATCTCTAGGTTCCATCTTCATGTATTGAGATCTATAGGGTTGTAATGCTCCTATATTTCTCCATGGCTATCTTGTTGAAGTTCCAAAGCTGGTCCGACTTTGATAATGGACCACACCTTTCGGACTCTTGTACACGACTACATGCACTTATAAAGATGTATAGTGTTCGTTAGCGGGCCATATGTCCCTGATCGTCGTACAGGAGTATTACAGAGCATCATGATGCTGACCATGTTGTGCCGCAAACTGGGCTATTGTCCTGCACTCATATGATCTATTAGTGCAAGACTATATCCCCGCGGGCAGCTCAACTAGCACAGGATGATTGTACACTATGATGCTGTGTACTCTCGTGTGCACGATCAATGCCACTACGGGACATATGGCCTGCTCACGGACCGTATGTCTCTTGGGGCATACAGTCGTGTGCAAGAGGCCTTAAAGGGGTTTTCTCATCTCATACAATGGGGGCATACCACTTTAAGATATACCTACATTGTCTTATAGGTGCGGGTCCCACGGCTGGGACCCTCACATATATTGAGAACGAAGCCAAGAAAGTAGATGAGGTTGCACTGTGCTGCCGCCCTCCATTCAGTTCTATGGGAGAGGCGGGGATTAGCGCTTGGTGGTGGACATACCATGGGAAATGTGTCCTACAGCAACAGTGCTCCCCGCTCCGTTCTCGATATAGGTGCGGGTCCTACCAATGTTACCACACCTATCAGACAATGGGGGCATATTCAAGTGAAATCCCCCCATTGTCTATGTGAATACCCCTTTAAAAACTCTATGTCCCTTGCGTGTCCCTTGTGGTAATCACACTAGTTATTTTAGCGTCATCGGGAAATCATTAAACGTTAAAATCACAATTAATGAATTCCTGATGATGCTGACAGACCGTGACTCCCACAAGGGCTCATATGAAAGGGCACAAGATTGAACAATGAACAAGCATTTGCTTGTTCATGTTCCAATCATAGGTTCTACGATCAATAAAGAGCCAAAATTTAGCTCATTATTGATGGGCAGGTGTTAATGGATCTTACGACATTGGCACTAATGCTGTTTTGATATAAAAACTACCAAGGGTGTTGTAATAAACGCACAGTAGTGAGACTAGGGTAGTTTTTATTTCAACACAGCTAGAGTGCCAATGTTCCCTGTACAGGACAATAAAAAGACAGACACAGTGCAGTAAAGTATAATTTTTTTTATTTTTTTTTTATGTCAATCAATAAATAAATAAATAAACAAAATATAAACTTTTTTTATTTTTTTCACAACTGTTCATAACTGGTAGGGGAGGTGGACTGTCGTGGACTTGCGCTGGGGCTGGCAATGGTAGCCCCCCTGTCCTGGCGAGCCACTGAGGATAAACTACGGGCCATAGGAAAGGATGCAGGGCGTAATTGAGGGGTGTGGAGAAAGGAAGGGTCTGAGGAGGAGGAGGGGACCCGAGCATGTGTAGAGGTGGAGGGAGTTTGAAAAGAAGTAGGAGGAAAAGGGGCAGGAGAAGAAAAAGAAGAAGAAGGAAACACATGCTCGGGGGGGTGGGAAGGGAAAGGTTGGCGGTACTGGCCACTGCTGTGGGATGGGGGGTAGGTGTGGGATGGGGGGTAGGTGTGGGATGGGGGGTAGGTGTGGGATGGGGGTGGGGGTGGGGGTTGGGGGCGGTGCATGATTTCCCATGACCCGTTCTCTACCATGATCTTAAACTGATGCAACTGCTCGGGCGTCATTGAGTCCATCAAACCGATCATGTTTAGCCCATAATGGTAGTTTGGGCTGCGTTGATGCGCCGACTCCGCCCCTTGCCAGCGGCGAATCAAGTCAGCACCAAACTCCATTTGATGTCGGGCAAAACCTTCTAGAGCGTCGGAAACGACCTCTACAAGGTTTGCATAATCGGCTCGACTTGGCCTACCAGATCTCTGCCCGCTCACCAGGGCTCTTAAATTTTGACTGAAACCTAAGAGCCTCTGTTGAGCGGAGGGACCCGGTAGGGGACCCGGATTATCCTGAGCCGATGCATCAGGGACAGGAGGGCTGGCGCTGGCGATCTGTTCCGGTTCCGCCTCAGGAGGTTGGTCAGGCTCCCGAGTGAGGCTGGCACTTCTGTAGGAAAAAAAAAAGGAAAGTTAGGAATTGTTCTTTAAATAATAAAACATCTATGTTCTATGCTATGTCTACCGTATAGCATAGGGGGCTGTCCAAAACAGGGGAGCCAAACGCTCCACTGTCTCAGACAGCCCCTTACACTCAGACGGAGAGAACAGTTGTCCATCTGACTGTGGGGGGCTGTCCAAAACAGGGGAGCCAAACGCTCCACTGTCTCAGACAGCCCCTTACACTCAGACGGAGAGAACAGTTGTCCATCTGACTGTGGGGGGCTGTCCAAAACAGGGGAGCCAAACGCTACCCTGTCTCAGACAGCCCCTTACACTCAGACGGAGAGAACAGTGGTCCATCTGACTGTGGGGGGCTGTCTAAAACAGGGGAGCCAAACGCTACCCTGTCTCAGACAGCCCCTTACACTCAGACGGAGAGAACAGTTGTCCATCTGACTGTGGGGGGCTGTCTAAAACAGGGGAGCCAAACGCTACCCTGTCTCAGACAGCCCCTTACACTCAGACGGAGAGAACAGTTGTCCATCTGACTGTGGGGGGCTGTCTAAAACAGGGGAGCCAAACGCTACCCTGTCTCAGACAGCCCCTTACACTCAGACGGAGAGAACAGTTGTCCATCTGACTGTGGGGGGCTGTCTAAAACAGGGGAGCCAAACGCTACCCTGTCTCAGACAGCCCCTTACACTCAGACGGAGAGAACAGTTGTCCATCTGACTGTGGGGGGCTGTCTAAAACAGGGGAGCCAAACGCTACCCTGTCTCAGACAGCCCCTTACACTCAGACGGAGAGAACAGTTGTCCATCTGACTGTGGGGGGCTGTCTAAAACAGGGGAGCCAAACGCTACCCTGTCTCGGACAGCCCCTTTACAATTTATTTTTTAAACAGTTGTTATAAATATTTACCTTTTTGGTGCCATGGCCTTTCGTAGGAACCCCAGGGCCGCCGTATGGATGTATGTGGCCCCTGAGGTTCCTCCGGAGCCACTCGGGGCCTGACCCTCCTTGTTATAATCCCTCCTGAAGCGGTCCCGGATAGATCGCCAACGCGTTATAACCAGTTTGACTATGGAAAAAAACAATAAAAACTAAAATCAGCATGATGAAAGGAAAACAAGAATATTTTAATTTATTAAAATGCATATTGTTTTACTTACCATATTTCTCCTGAGCCGCCGCATCTAGATCCCCCCAGGTCTCTAAAAGTTCTGCAGAGATGTCCCTCCAGAGCCGCTGGGTATGGCGATAATCGGCGTGGTGGCGGTCGGCGTGGTCCCATAACGCTGGACGCGCCTCCACCAGTCGGATGAGGAGCAGGTTATTGATGCTCGGAAACCCGAACTCCTCATCCTCCCTGGTGGAGCCTAGGGAACCCTGAAAAAAAAGGAAATACAAAATTTAATGTAAATCCTAATACAAAATGCTAAATAAACTACTAAATTAATACTTACACGTCTACGACCGCCACGCTCATTCCCGCGGACTCTGGAGGCGACTGGGGGATCCTCGCTGGCTGCTCTAGGTGCAGATTGCTAATACAAATAAAAAAAATTTTAGAAGACCGTACTTAAACCAATTTTTAAGAAATCTATATATATATATATACTTACTTCTTGACAGCCCCGGTCCGGGCTTGGTCCACCTCCCCTGGATGCTGGTGAGCTGGCCCCGGCAGCACCGCCCACTTCGGGAGAGCCCTCCTCTGAAGATGATGAAGAAATCTATAATAAGAGCACATACTGATTAATGCAACAAATCAAACAGTAAAAAGTCCAAGTGTTGATTTTATACTTACGGGCCACTGGATATGGCGGCGCCTTCTGGGTGGGTTACGCCAGTCGATTGATGATGTCTTCTTAGATGACATCTGTACGCAACAAAATACCAGACAAAATGCAGATACCGTTAAAGGAACTTGTAGAGCACTATTTCCTCATATATCAACATTTTTTTAGTTTTTTTTAATACTTACTTTTTAAAATATCGATATTGGCTTCCCCACCGCAGATCTCTTTTTTTCTTTTTTTGTACGACCCTAATAATAAAATAATTAAAAAAATTAATCCGACAGAAGCCATAATCCCCCCAAGTTACATAAACACCGCGAGAGACAGCAGCCCTGCATAGTGCCAGCAGCCCCCCACAATGACATCAGGCTCCCAGTTCCAAACAACTCTCCCACAGTGCCCAGAGCCCCCCCAATGCCAGCAGCCCCCACCCACAGTTCCAGCCACAAACACCCCCGCACTGCCAGAAGCACCGCACAGTTCCAGCCACAAAAAACCCTGCAGTTCCATCCAGAAGCACCGCACAGTTCCAGCCACAAACACCCCCGCAGTGCCAGCAAACCGCATAGTTCCAGCCACAAACACCCCCGCACTGCCAGAAGCACCGCACAGTTCCAGCCACAAAAAACCCTGCAGTTCCATCCAGAAGCACCGCACAGTTCCAGCCACAAACACCCCCGCAGTGCCAGCAAACCGCACAGTTCCAGCCACAAACACACCCGCAGTGCCAGCAAACCGCACAGTTCCAGCCACAAACACCCCCGCAGTGCCAGCAGCAAAGTTCTAGCCACAAACACCCCCGCAGTGCCAGCAGCAAAGTTCTAGCCACAAACACCCCCGCAGTGCCAGCAAACCGCACAGTTCCAGCCACAAACACCCCCGCAGTGCCAGCAAACCGCACTGTTCCAGCCACAAACACCCCCGCAGTGCCAGCAGCAACCACAGTTCCAGCCACACGCGCCCTCCCCCCCGGTGCCAGAAGCCCCCCCATAAAGGCAGCCCACACCACCAGTGCCAGCGGCTCCCATTGTTCCAGACACACACACCCCTTCCCAAGTGCCAGCAGCCCCCCCACCCTAGAAATAGAGAGAGAGATAGAAAGATAGATGGATAGATAGTAAAAAAAGAGAGATAGACAAACAGACAAAACTTCATACACTTACCAGTCTCAGCAAGTCGGTTCTCCAAAATGGCCGACGATGAGGGGAGGGACAGATGAGGGGGAGGGACAGGAAGTTACTGGGCATGCGCAGAAACATGAACGGTTTCGAACGGATCCGTGTCAAAGCGGAGCCATGACAGACGGATCCGTCCCCATTGACTTGCATTGTAAGTCAGGACGGATCCGTACGCCTCCGCACGGCCAGGCGGACACCAAAACGCTGCAAGCTGCGTTCGGGTGTCCGCCTGCTGAGCGGAACGGAGGCCAAACGCTGCCAGACTGATGCATTCTGAGCGGATCCGCATCCATTCAGAATGCATTGGGGCCGTATGGATCCGTTCGTGGCCGCTTGGAAGAGCCTTCAAACGGATCCTTCAAGCGGACAACCGAACGCTAGTGTGAAAGTACCCTAATCCACATGGACATTTAAGAATGTAAACCACAAATCTACTATCACAAGTGAACGTGCCCCTTATTGGAATATTTTCACCTGAGTGAGGGTGGGAGAAACATGAACCCTTTATAACGCTGGAACAATTGACACAGTTTAAACAAGGAAAAGTGCCCCGTCTAGGTGTAGATAAAGTACTCTGTCCTCTTTCTATTTTATTACTTCCCACATCCGCCCGGACTATTTTATCCCTAATATTTTCTGCCCGTTTATAGCATATCATGGGTGGCCTCTGGAACTCTCCTATCCGTGGATAGGACTTAGATAATATGTGCCAATGTTGATTAACAATAGTCCTAAGGCGCTGGGACCAGGGATGGTATTTAATCACTAAGGGGATCCTTGTTTCTTTCTTAGTTCTATCTGGTGGTGTAATCTCAGCTTTATTACGCTGTATTTTCAATAGATCAGGGGGGTAGCCTCGCTCTCTAAATTTATTGGTCATATCGTCTAATCTTGTTTGACACATATCCCTATCACTAACGATCCGTCTAACCCTCTGGTATTGCCGCCCTGCTTCTTACTAGAATTGTTCCAGTGGTGGGTGACGGGAAGCCAGATTCTCTGCTATGGAACCTCTCTCCAATTGATTTTGGTTAATTTTTATTTATTTAATTTTTATTTTAATTCATTTCCCTATCCACATTTGTTTGCAGGGGATTTACCTACATGTTGCTGCCTTTTGCAGCCCTCTAGCTCTTTCCTGGGCTGTTTTACAGCCTTTTTAGTGCCGAAAAGTTCGGGTCCCCATTGACTTCAATGGGGTTCGGGTTCAGGACGAAGTTCGGATCGGGTTCGGATCCCGAACCCGAACATTTCCGGGATGTTCGGCCGAACTTCTCGAACCCGAACATCCAGGTGTTCGCTCAACTCTACTCATGAGATGTTTTTTTGCCTGTCATCTCATGACAAAACTTCCTATCACTGTGCTTGGTCAGCTCAGGTGTTGTCTTAGGGACATTGAACGTCACTGCAACTAAACAGCAGTGATCAAATTTTCTCCCGAGATGTCCATTGGTCATATACAGCAGTAAAACAGAGCAGATGGAGGCCATGGACAGGCAGTGTTGTCATGGGGAAAGAGGGGAGTAATTATAGGATAAATATACACAACAGCCATTTCCTTATTAGCAGGCCAGTAGCACTGGTCTTATTTAACTGGGCAGGTGGTTCTAGTGCTTGTTTTAACTGCCCTCCTTGTAGGACAGAAGCGCCGCCGATCCGGTTCTGCTTTCTCCTCATGCTAATGTTTCAGCGCCTGGAACCCTTCAGATATAAGGGGCATGGATCCAACCAGACTCGCTTCTGCTCCTCCTCCCCTCTCACAGCATTCAGTCTATAACCCTAAGTTCACACTTGAGCGTTTTACAGCGCGTTCCTACGCGCTGTAAAACGCGCAACACATGAAAACCAATGCTTCCCTATGGGGCTGGTTCACATTTTCGCGTTTTACAGCGCGTTTGAACGCGCTGTAAAACGCCCGACGCATAAACAAGTTCAGGAGCTTTTTTTGGGGCGTTTGACGCGCGTTTTGGCCCATAGACTTCAATGGGAACGCAAAACGCTTGAATTTGGCGCGCTTTTGACACAGAAAACGCGCGTTCGAACGCGCGTTTGGGATTTTGCTACATGCAGGAAAAGGCTCAACACCAGGTGCAAAGCACAGTTTTGTGGAGAGAAGCCAGCATGGAGGAGTCCGGCTGTGACACAGAGACCCTCATCAGGCTGGTGCAAGCCAAACGCTGCCTGTATGACACACAGGATGGCAGCTACAAAAATAAGAGGAGCAGGCAGCAGGCCTGGGAGTATATTGGCCAAAGCATCTGGCCAGATTGGACAAGTTTCACCAAGACAGTGAAACAGGGAAAAGGTATTTCCATGTGTGTTGTAAAGTGAAAGTAAACTCCTTGTGTGCAGTGGTGTACCAACTATATGTAATAGCCCTGGCCAGCTCTACCTGCAGCCCTCCAGCTGTTGTCAAACGCCACCTCCACAAATGCTGGGCTGTATTGTACTTGCTGGAGCCTGTGCAGGCATGCATGGAGTTGGATTTTAGCAACAGCTAGAGGGAAGCAGCCTCACCATCCCTGTTCTTGTATATGGGCACTCAGTGGCCTTAGTTTACAAAGAATGATGTGCACATTACATGTGGTATAGTGTCCCCTCACCCCTTTAGTTTTTAGTACTGTCCTGGTTCACCCTCCCCCACATTCTGGTACAATGCAATGGCCCAGTATGTTCATTTTGCAGTGGTTCCACTGTCTTGTGCCAGACAGCGCTCTTTCTCAATCCGCAAATGTGGTGGCATTTTTAAATTTAGGCCGAAGTTTGGGCTGAGGGATTTTAATCCGAAGTTGTTATTGATATTGTGTACATTTTCGAATTTACACTGTTTGTGGGCTATGGGTGGGCAGGCATATGTGAGGTGCTTCTGTTTCTAACGTGCCAGTATTGGGCACCTTGATGGGATCCGTTATTTCACCCACATTGGCTTTTATTCTACTGGCCGAGTATTGGGGAGTTAAATGGGACCCATGATTTCGCCCACATTTTTAAACACTTGTTAATAATGTGCGACTATTGATGGCCACTATAGGGGCATCCTCAAGGGGCACTATATATAGGTGAAAAATCCGAAATGCACAAAAGATCATGAGTAATTTTGTAATTTCACCCTAGTAATAAACAACCAAATCTGAAAAGAGAATAATATTCAAACACTTTTCAGCTGAAAAATATAAATTTTAATACATTTAGATGGCTTCCCATTGCCATGGTAACGCCCCATGTGGGGATGAAAAATAAGCGGTGAGGTGGTCCCGGACAGCCGCACCGTGTCTGGTCCCACGCACACCACTCGGATTGGGACTCTCCAAGGAATGGCTGAGGGAATCCTCGAAGTTAAAGCCATCCCGAACATATTTGCACGCATATTTGCATCCCATTCGTACATATTTGCACGCCTGTTTACGTTACTCAGGCCTCCTTTTGTACATATTTGCACGCCTGTTTACGTTACTCAGGCCTCCTTTCGTACATATTTTCACGCCTGTTTACGTTACTCAGGCCTCCTTTCCGTACATGTTTTCACGCCGTTTACGTTACTCAGGCCTCCTTTTCATACTTGTTACACCTGTCAAGTTACTCAGGTCTCCTTTTGTACATGTTTTCACACCTGTCACGTTACTCAGGACTCCTTTTTGTCCATGGTTTCACGCCTGTTCATGTCACTCAGGCCTCCTTTCGTACATGTTTTTCACGCCTGTCACGTTACTCAGGCTTCATTTCATTACGACTCACGCCTGTTTACGTTACTCAGGCTTCCGTCTCGTACACGTTTCTTGCCTGTTCACGTTACTCAGGCCTCCTTCTCCTTCACGTCTCACGCCCGCTCACGCCACCCAGGCCTCCACCACGTCCAAGGTCCTTCCTCCACTCCTCCAGGCGCCACGTCTGCCACGTCATCAGCCTCGCCGCCATACTTCACGCCGTCCCGTCATTCAGGCCCTATTCTTAATCCATCCCCGTCTCCCTGTCCGTTCGTCCTTCAATCCACGATCCAGGCCTCGCTCAGTCACGTCCTGAAGGTTCGCGTACCTTCTTCTGTCTCAGGTTACAGGATCGTCCTGTTTCACACCGCTCGGAGAAGCCTCTCCAACTGGGCTCGACCCCTCACCCCTTCACTCTACTTCTACCTTCAGCCACCCACTTACTTGTCACGATTTTTTCAAAGCTCGATCGCGGTCCTTTCCTACGGAACTGAATTTTCCCAAGACTGGTTTCAAATCCAGGAGCTTCAAACCATCAGGTATGTCAATCTCTTAAACCTCGGGCACACGCAGTGACATAGCTCATCTCACCTCCCTTTCCGGGTCTTCTTAACAAATCACCGAATACACAACACTCGCACGATTCCTGGGTCAATCCTTCAGCAGTAACTGTAATCCTTCCAAATTCCAGCATGTCTCATCTGGACAACATGGGGGAGACTTCGTCTATTCCGGAGACCCTTGCCTCAGAGCACGCCAGCGTTACTTCTCTCAGGAACTGGACCATCCCTAGACTAATCGCCGAGCTCAACAAGAGAGGGATACCTTACCCGGCCTCCGCCAGAAAGGCGGAATTATTCAGGCTCTTGATGTCCGGCTCATCATCCCCACCCAGGGAGAACGTGTCAATGGCTACCATCCAACTGTCATTGACTCAGTTACATGCCACCCTCAACAACCTGTCCTCTTCGGTCCTGGACGTCCAAAATAGACTGTCAGCCGTGGAATCCAGGCACCTGGCAGTCACCCCTCCAGAGCATCCTTCCGTTCCTGCTCCCCCACCTCAGTCCACCTCCCCAGGTAGGGTTTCCAGCCTCCCCGAGATAGCTCCAGCCCACTTCCTCACAGACAACATAAAAAAAGACATTCTGGAGGGCAAAGACGTTAACTTAGCCGCCATCTTGATAGCCACCCACGACATCGTAGAAAACAAGACAATCGCGTGCGAAAACATTTCAATTGTCCTTAAATCCAGGGACGCTCGGCTGAACAAAAAACTCACCGTTCCCGAGTTTGTCCTGGCTTTTAGCCTCTTTAGGGATATAGTCTGCACTGCCCACCCCGAAAGAAGAGAGGAGTTGGACCTGTACATGTATAGAGTCACCGACCTGGGGTACAAATACGGCGGATCCGCATTCTACGACTACCACCGCTCCTTCTCAGCCAAAGCCGCTGCAGCGCTGGCTCAGTTCCAGCGGGTCACCAACTGGGCGTGTCTGGACATGGAGCTTTTCTGCCGGCACTTCGCCGGTTTAAGAGCTCCAGCCTGCAGCTCCTGCCAGTCCATCCTCCACACCTCCGATTGGTGTCCCTCCATCGGCCAACCAGCGGCTCCCAGCAGACCCACGCCCGGCCCCTCCGGCACCCAAGTTAGACACAGCAACACCGACAAATTGGGCCGCCCCATCATTTTCTTAGGCAACAGCCAAATCTGTAACAACTACAACCTAGCCTCCTGTAACTATAATCAGTGCAGGGCCCTACATGTCTGTTCCTCCTGCTTCCGGGCTCACCCCATCTCAGTATGCCCACAAAGAACGGCCAAGCACAAGTGACTAAGCGGGGTCAACGTGGAGCTTCTGGGCAGGTTGCTCCAGAACCACCACAGCCCCGATCAGGTTGATTTTTTGCTTTCAGGTTTCAGCAAGGGCTTCCACACGGGTCTCATCGCCCTTCCCCAGTCCACCTGGGAGGGTCCTAATTTACTGTCCGCACTTCAGGATGCCGACGCGGTGGATTCCCTCATCCAGTCGGAAGTAGAGAAGGGTTTCCTTATCGGCCCCTTCCCTTACGTTCCTTTCGACTCCTGGAGGATTAACCCCGTCGGCATCGTTACCAAGAAATTCTCCAATAAAAAACGACTGATTTACGACCTGTCCGCGCCTCATGGTTCATACATCCCCAGCCTAAACTCCCTGATTCCGTCGGAAGAATTCTCCATGAAATATTCCTCACTCCAGGAAGCCATTTCCCTCATTCTGTTAGCAGGCAAAGGAGCCTGGTTGTCTAAAGCAGACATAGCCGACGCGTTCAAGCTATTACCCATCGATCCCCAGCTCTGGAAATTCCACGGCATCAAATGGCAGGACAGTTACTATTTTGCTACCCGTTTAACTTTTGGTTCAAAAAGCAGTCCCTGGCTGTTTGACCGGTTTGCCCAAGCCCTCCACTGGATCTTGGTCAATCGCTGCAAATGTCCAATGGCACTACACTATCTCGATGATTTCCTCCTGATCGAACCCCCCAGTGTTAAACCATGCAAACTTAGTAACTTCCTGCGCATTCTCAAAGATCTCCAGGTTCCGGTAGCCCCGTCCAAAATAGAGGGACCCGCCACGGTGGTCACCTTTCTCGGTGTCATGCCCGACACAGAGAAAATGGAAGCCAGACTACCAGCCGATAAGCTTCTCAAAATCAGGTCAATCATCACACAGTTCACGGGCTCCCACGTCCTCACCAAACGAGAGCTACAGTCGCTCCTTGGCATGTTAAACTTCGCCACAAGGATCATGCCCCAAGGGAAAGCTTTCATGTCCGGGCTTCTAGATCTGTTACCTTCAGCTCCTGAGCAGGACTCCACTGTGTTCTTGGATGCCCAGGCAATGGCTGATTTGACCATGTGGAATTCCTTCATTACTCACTGGAACGGGGTTTCCCTGTTTATTCCCCAATGGAGTCCCGATTTCCCCATGGTCTTTTCAGATGCCGCAGCATCCAGAGGTTTTGCGGCCATTTACAACACACAGTGGTTCGCCGCACCATGGCCCGCCGCGATTTCCTCCTTACCCGACTTCCTCAGATCTTCTCCTCTACTGGAGATCTACCCTATCGTGGCGGCTGCTCAGGTTTGGGGTAATCAATGGGC
Source organism: Bufo gargarizans (assembly GCF_014858855.1). Taxonomy (NCBI): domain Eukaryota; kingdom Metazoa; phylum Chordata; class Amphibia; order Anura; family Bufonidae; genus Bufo; species Bufo gargarizans. Next base: position 49,190,553 of record NC_058086.1, read on the forward strand.
AGATTCCCCAGTTGCTTTCATCACAGATAACCAATCAGTGGTGGATATCCTCAGTAAAGGGCGCTCCAAATGTCCTCACATCATGTCCTTTGTTCGCAGGCTAGTATGGCTATCCTTACGTCACAATTTCCACATTTCAGCCAGGCACATCCCGGGCATTCGTAACACCGCCGCTGATGCATTGTCCCGTTTTAACCTTGATAATTTCTTCCAGATCATGCCAGAGGCGGAACCAACGAGTCTGTTGCCTCCGGATTACCACACCCTTCGAATGGATTAGGACATTTCATTTCCACTGCAAAGTCCCTCATGCTCAGCTCTCTTTCCGCCAACACGACCAGGAACTACAGGACCGGTTGGAACATCTATAAACAATTTTCCCATCTCCATCCTAGAACCAACACAGATAAGTCCACATATTTAATAGCCTTTCTCGCATATTGTCACACGCACCTCAAGCTATCCTACAACTCCATTAAACTGTATTTGTCAGGGGTTCAGCACCACTCCATGCTGAGAGACCCAGGTAGCAAGTCAGCCTTCACGTCCCCAGTAGTCAAGGCCACCCTTAGGGGCATCCTCAGGAACAGCCGGAGCAGCACGCCCAGCAGGCAACCCGTGTCAGGGGAGCTGTTCAGAAAGCTCTCAGATTCATTAGACGGTTTTCCTTTTGGCCTTCTTCCTTCCATGGTCATTAAAGCCGCAATGTATCTGAGTTTTTATGGCTTCTTGCGCCCGGGAGAATTCACCGCAGGGTCATCCAAAACTAAAGGTTTAACCAAAAGCCAGTTAATTCGTCACCCAGATCACCTCGTACTAAACCTACCATCCACCAAAACATCGCAATCCGGGCCGCCTGTCCAAATCAAATTCTTCCAAACCTTCAATAAGTGGTGCCCGGTCCAGATTCTCAACAAGCTATTGGCCCTGCTGGCACATTCCTCCAAGAACGAACCACTCCTACCGTTCAAAGGTACATTTCTCACCACGGCCCGGTTCATCCATCATATTCGCATCCTGGCCAAGGGGTTGGGCCACGATCCCAAAACCATATCAGGTCACTCCTTCCGCATAGGTGCCGCTTCAGCAGCATCAAAACACAACGTCCCGTGCCACATCATCCGGAAAATGGGCCGCTGGCAGTCCTCCTGCTTCACCCGTTACATTCCCAATCCGCACAAAGAAATCTCCGACGCTTTCTGTAACCTCGTGTTGTAACTTCAATAAACATCAATTCTTCCTAACCGTCTCTTTTGCCCCCTTATAGGCCTACCCTCGGATATGGCTTCAGGCACACCTCAGGCCAGTTATGCCAGGTCACCTGTGGCCACGCAGCCACCATTCGTCCTCTCAACATCCGTAGCCTCGACCACAAATATTAAGGCTGTTCACAGCCTGTAATTGTGGGAGGGGCGGAGGCTTATAAATCCTCCAAGCCTCCCCCCTCTCATTGCGGGCTCTTGCGGTGCCCCACCCTCTTCCCTCCCTTCTCCTTAAGTTTCACCCGGGTAGGCCCCCTTATAGGCCTACCCTCGGACATGGCTTCAGGCACACCTCAGGCCAGTTATGCCAGGTCACCTGTGGCCACGCAGCCACCATTCGTCCTCTCAACATCCGTAGCCTCGACCACAAATATAGAAAACGGTTTCTAATATTTTTATGTTGTTGAAAAAATATTGCTCCTTTGTTGGTTAAACAGAGTTACCACCTTTAATTTGGAAATGTACAATGTTAATACATTCACCAAAGATAAAAAAATAGAAGCAAATGTTTGGACTATTTTTTGAAAGTGAGGGGTAAAACATGGCCAAATGTGGATACATGATGCATGTATGGGATATCTATGCCACATGTTGGCAACACACACATCACATACCCCCCGCACAAACACTGGCCACAATAATAGGCTACTTACCGCAAAGTCATGACCAGTCTTTCCACTGGTGGGATGCAGTCCCGCATGAAGGTGTCCTGACGCTGCAAATGAGGGGACAACAGCACCAGGAGCTCGTCAAAGCTGGGAAAGAATAAAAAGTTCATGGTTAACAATACAAAAAGCACAAAACACTTAGCTTAACCATGGAAAAAACCTGGCTACAACGTATACGTACTAACCTCGGGATGGACATCCTGGTGTAATCAAAAAACTTGTCCTCATGGGCACGGAGGTTCACATACAGTGCCCAGAACTGGCCCCTCTCCTGTCTATTTGCGATCACAGGATGGACCCAGAAACGTCGCCTGCTGGCCCGCCTTCTCCTCAAGCGTTCCAGCTCAATAGCTGCAACAAGTGCCGCAACACGTCGCCGTCTAGAGCATTCCATGATGACTCCAAACCACACACTCTACCAACACACATGGAATTTCACACCTACAATGCCCTATGATTGGCCAAACTTCATATAGACAGGGATATTTGCTCATTGGACAACACTGCAGTCAATCACACAAACGCGCGTCAAACGCGCATTTTACTATTACAAAAACGCACATAAAAACGCGCATAAAAACGCGCGACAAAACGCGCTTATCAAAAACGCTTAGGTGTGAAACCAGGGTAAGTGAAAGAGAGAAGCTGCAGCTGCATCCCCTCCTCTCCCTCCTCTCTGTGCATTTTATACTAGATGGATTTTTGGGTGAGTAAGGAGGTTGTGATCATTACAAAGACCCCGCAGGCAAGGAAAGAGGAGCTACAGGCTACTGGGGGGAGGGAGGAAGATGACACTAGATGTTTCCATATATTTACACGTACTAATGAAATAAGCAACAACAACAAAAACAAGTGCACTTTAAGGACAGCGTAGGCGCCTCCAGGGTTAGGGTCTATAGGGTGCAGCGTTTTACCATCAGGTTATGACTTATGTATGAAACTACAAGTTGCAATCACTTTACTGTAAAAGACTCAATTATATTTTTTTTAAAAACAAACGTCTTGGTTTCCTGAACATCAGTTATGTCCAGAAGTGTCCAAATGCAGAGGATGCAGAACACGGCCGGATTTTCTATGTCTCTGCACAAGTCGTTAACGGCTGACGGTTTGATTAGAGCGCCGCCATCCTAGGCAATTGAATGAACAAAAGCCCCAACAAGCGAAATGTCTGAAATGTTTATAGGCCATTAATTCCATCTCATGTTCTGGCTGGGACATAAAACCGTAATATGGAAAGTGCAGTGCTCGGCTATAGCGGAATTACATGTATTTTATGTCACAGCAGGAGCCTTGGTGAAGACCGCACAGCTGCCAGAATCACAACGCTTTCTCCAGGGATCATTTCCTGCAGGGACCAGAGCTGCAGGTCCTGAGCCTCAATGCAAAATCTGTACCCGCCAAGTACCACACTCCATATATAGTACTGCCACCCTCGTATGTAAGGTGCCTATTCTGTACTTGGTTGAATGTGCGGTTTGAATTCGTTTTTTTGGAGATGCAACTGGAGTATTTTTGGTGTGCAGATAATGTAGCCATACACTGTCTCTATAATAGTGTCATACTGTAACTCTATAATAGCGCCATACAGTTCTCATGTAATAGTAACATACAATGTCCAAGTAACTCTACCATACAATGAGCATTTATAGGGCCATTTCCAGTTCATGCTGTGTATGACATGGCAATAGTGCCACGCAGTGTTCACATAATAGTGCTATGTGGTGCACATATAGGAGGGACATATAGTGCAAACTTGTGCACAGCATAGAGTCATACAGAAGGTGAACATTAGTGGTATCCAATGCCCACATAATAGTTTCCTGCCGTGAACATATAGAATACCATACAATGCCTTCATATGCCTACATATTACTGCCACATAGCACCATAGAGGGCCTATCTAGAAGTATGTACCATATATGTCTCCTATAATACTTCTATGTAGTAGACAATTACAGCACAGAGTGCTCTCATAATGTCATGCGGTGCCCAAATAATAATGTCATATAGTGCACATATATGGGTACCATATAGTTCTATAATAATAACGCTATATAGTAAACCACCACAGTTTCATAAAGAGTCTAAACATTAGTGCCATGCAGTGCACAAAATGACCTACAGTCCATTCTTGTGTGTCCTCTGCTGTAGTTTTTCACGAAGACAGCAATGCATCCAAATACTAAATCAATGTATCTAATCTGCAGGGGCGATCAGTGTATCTAATCTGCAGGGGAGATCAATGTATCTACTCTGCAGGAGCCATCAGTGTATCTAATCTGCAGGAGCGATCAGTATATCTAATCTGCAGGGGCAATCAGTGTATCTAATCTGAGATCAGTGTATCTAATCTGCAGGGGCGATTAGTGTATTTAATCTGCAGGGGCGATCAGTGTATCTACTCTGCAGGGGCCATCAGTGTATCTAATCTGCAGGGGCAATCAGTGTATCTAATCTGCAGGGGCAATTAGTGTATCTAATCTGCAGGGGCAATCAGTGTATCTAATCTGCAGGGGAGATCAATGTATCTATTCTGCAGGGGAGATCAATGTATCTATTCTGCAGGGGCCATAAGTGTATCTAATCTGCAGGGGCGATCAGTTTATCTAATCTGCAGGGGCAATCAGTGTATCCAATCTGCAGGGGCAATCAGTGTATCTAATCTGCAGGGGCAATCAGTGTATCTAATCCGCAGGGGTGATCAGTGTATCTACTCTGCAGGGGACGATCAGTGTATCTACTCTGCAGGGGCGATCAGTGTATCTAATCTGCAGGAGCGATCAATGTATCTAATCTGCAGGGGCGATCAGTGTATCTAATCTGCAGGGGCCATCAGTGTATCTAATCTGCAGGGCGCGATCAGTATATGTAATCTGCAGGGGTGATCAGTGTATCTAATCCTTAGTGGGAATCAGTGTATCTAATCTGCAGGGGAGATCAGTGTACCTAATCTGCAGGGGCCATCAGTGTATCTAATCTGCAGGGGCCATCAGTGTATCTAATCTGCAGGGGTGATCAGTGTATCTAATCTGCAGGGGCGATCAGTGTATCTAATCTGCAGGGGTGATCAGTGTATCTAATCCTTAGTGGGAATCAGTGTATCTAATCTGCAGGGGTGATCAGTGTATCTAATCCTTAGTGGGAATCAGTGTATCTAATCTGCAGGGGCGATCAGTGTATGTAATCCTTAGTGGGAATCAGTGTATCTAATCTGCAGGGGCCATCAGTGTATCTAATCTGCAGGGGTGATCAGTGTATCTAATCTGCAGGGGCGATCAGTGTATCTAATCTGCAGGGGCGATCAGTGTATCTAATCTGCAGGGGTGATCAGTGTATCTAATCCTTAGTGGGAATCAGTGTATCTAATCTGCAGGGGTGATCAGTGTATCTAATCCTTAGTGGGAATCAGTGTATCTAATCTGCAGGGGTGATCAGTGTATCTAATCCTTAGTGGGAATCAGTGTATGTAATCTGCAGGGGCGATCAGTGTATCTAATCCTTAGTGGGAATCAGTGTATCTAATCTGCAGGGGCGATCAGTGTATGTAATCTGCAGGGGTGATCAGTGTATCTAATCTGCAGGGGCGATCAGTGTATCTAATCTGCAGGGGTGATCAGTGTATCTAATCCTTAGTGGGAATCAGTGTATCTAATCTGCAGGGGTGATCAGTGTATCTAATCCTTAGTGGGAATCAGTGTATCTAATCTGCAGGGGCGATCAGTGTATGTAATCCTTAGTGGGAATCAGTGTATCTAATCTGCAGGGGCCATCAGTGTATCTAATCTGCAGGGGTGATCAGTGTATCTAATCTGCAGGGGCGATCAGTGTATCTAATCTGCAGGGGCGATCAGTGTATCTAATCTGCAGGGGTGATCAGTGTATCTAATCCTTAGTGGGAATCAGTGTATCTAATCTGCAGGGGTGATCAGTGTATCTAATCCTTAGTGGGAATCAGTGTATCTAATTTGCAGGGGTGATCAGTGTATCTAATCCTTAGTGGGAATCAGTGTATGTAATCTGCAGGGGCGATCAGTGTATCTAATCCTTAGTGGGAATCACTGTATCTAATCTGCAGGGGCGATCAGTGTATGTAATCTGCAGGGGTGATCAGTGTATCTAATCTGCAGGGGCGATCAGTGTATCTAATCTGCAGGGGTGATCAGTGTATCTAATCCTTAGTGGGAATCAGTGTATCTAATCTGCAGGGGTGATCAGTGTATCTAATCCTTAGTGGGAATCAGTGTATCTAATCTGCAGGGGCGATCAGTGTATGTAATCCTTAGTGGGAATCAGTGTATCTAATCTGCAGGGGCCATCAGTGTATCTAATCTGCAGGGGTGATCAGTGTATCTAATCTGCAGGGGCGATCAGTGTATCTAATCTGCAGGGGCGATCAGTGTATCTAATCTGCAGGGGCGATCAGTGTATCTAATCTGCAGGGGCGATCAGTGTATCTAATCTGCAGGGGTGATCAGTGTATCTAATCCTTAGTGGGAATCAGTGTATCTAATCTGCAGGGGTGATCAGTGTATCTAATCCTTAGTGGGAATCAGTGTATGTAATCTGCAGGGGCGATCAGTGTATCTAATCCTTAGTGGGAATCAGTGTATCTAATCTGCAGGGGCCATCAGTGTATCTAATCTGCAGGGGTGATCAGTGTATCTAATCTGCAGGGGCCATCAGTGTATCTAATCTGCAGGGGCGATCAGTGTATCTAATCTGCAGGGGCAATCAGTGTATCTAATCCTTAGTGGGAATCAGTGTATCTAATCCTTAGTGGGAATCAGTGTATCTAATCCCCAGAATGCAGAGTTTATTTCTCAGAATCATTAATTTTGGCCGAGTGCACAGAACACAATTCAATAGAACTAATTACAATACAAGGAAAACAATTCTTACGAAATTCATCTTATGATGGGAGTGGTAGTGCTCTGCTTCTCAGAGAGAAACCTCAGTATATGTTAGACTCAGCACGTGATACTACCTAGCTAATATCTATCTGTCTATCAGGTATTTAAAGATGGCGAGCGGCGGACATCATGCCTGCTGTTTTAAATGATAACATCGATCACACACATTTAACCCCTCAGATACTGTGGTCAAATGTGACCACATCATCTGGGAGTTCAAAAGCCGGTGGTGCGCGCTCCCAGCCATTCACTGGATCGGGGGAGCCAGATAATGTGTGCAGCAGCCTCAGTCCTCCTGAGTGATCTTAGGTGGCCGCATATTAGTTCCTATGGAGAGTCTGCCTGTGGCAGCGCTTCATAGGACCACAGTGAAATTCTCATGCATTGGAGTCTGTGGGAGGCGCAATCTAATGAACTTGGTGTTAAAAAAAAGAAAAAAGTTTTAAAAAATAATTTAAAAGTATATACGGTAACAATTCAAATTACCCCCTTTCCCCCAAATAAAAACCCATAAACAATTAAAAAAATAAACATCATGGTCACCGCCCGCACTATCAACATATAAAAATATTTATCCCATAGGCAAATGATGAAATAAATGGCCAATTCACGGTTTTTGGGACGCTTCACCTCCCACAAAAAATGAAATAAAAAGTGATCGAAAAGTCATACACACCCAACGAAAAGTACAGATTGCCCCACAAAAAATGAGCCCTCCCACAGCTCCGTACACATAAAATGTAAAAAGTTATGGGGTTAGAATATGGCGATGGAAAGAAACAAAATATTTTTTTAAAATATTTTTATTTTTTTCAGTATTAAAAAGCAAGAGAAACAATACATATGTGGTATTGTTGTAATCGGACTGACCGGGGGAATGACAGTAACAGGTCAGTTTTACAGGGAACGCAGTAAACACTAAACCCACAAAACTGTGGCAGATTGCTGCATTATTTATAATTCCACCCCATTTGGATTTTTTTCCTCGCCTCCCTGCTACATTGTATGCACCTATAAATTGCGCCATTAGAAAGTACAACTCACATGGCTATGTGAACGGAAAAGTAAAAAAGTTATGGCTTTGAAAAAGCTGGGAGTAAAAAATGATATAAATGGAAAATCGCCGGGTCCTGAAGGGGCTATGGAATATCTTCTTCTATTGTGTTGTTAGTGGTACGCCTCGTTCAGCGCCTCAGTAATGGATGGAGGCTTACGCATACTCCCCTGAGCGACGTCGCTCTGCCCCCTCCACCTTCATGCACATTATCCCAGATAAAGCCGCCCACAGCGCTAATCCCAGACCCTGCCCCTGGGGCTCAGCCATGATATCTACAAAGCAAAACTATTGCCATGAAAATCCCACATCTGGAGGTGGCCGGGGATGCATGTCCAACCAGGCATAAAGTATAAAAGATGAGATCTGCTTACTTAGATCACATCTACTATATGGAAGCTGCAATAAAAAGGTGAAAGGATGGGCGATACTAAAGAAGATGCTCATCGAGCTATGCTATATTGCATCTGATGAAAAATGGACCCCAAATTTGAAAAAACATTGCTTTATTTTACTAATCTGTTTTATTTTCTTTGTGTGGCACAAATTTGTTCATGCTTTGCAGCAGCTGTCTGGCTCTGAGTGCTAGGATTCAGTCTACTTTGTATCATTTTGCCAGTTTGTGACACATTTTCTCATTTACCATATATCCCAAGTTTGAAACATGTTTTTTAAATTCTTTTAATCTATTTCAGTTTCTTTCTCTGGCAGGACCTGCTCGTGCTTTACAGCAGCTGCCTGGCTCTGAGTGCTATGAATCAGACTATTCTCTTGTATTTGGCCAATGTTCCTGTTCATGACATATTTTCCAGATAATTCTTAATACGTGACACATTATAGCGACACACATTATCCTTCCTATCCTTTCATTTTTCTCATAAAACATCCTGATTTCTTGTTCTATGAGTGATATGAAAAGCAATTTTAGGGCAAGATCTTCAGTCATCACTTGGTTGCACCTCGGGTGGTATTTCTCCATGGTCAGTCGTCATGAGTCCCCCCTCGTTAGCAGACCGGGAAGTGATTGGACGGCTATAAATAGAGTCGCTTCCATTCCTGGATTTACGAAACAGTTTTCGGTTTATTTTTAATCTTCGGTTTGATGGTTTTTATTTAGGGGCTTAAACACAACTAAGAGAAGTAACATTATCCCGGTGGCTCACGTGAAGCTGGACGAGCTCGCAGCGAGCACCGGGCGCAGGAAGCCAAAAACAACACGGCAACTATGCGACTCTTTGAACAGGATACACCACATCCTGCATGTAGTGGGCAAAGGTTCCTGGTCTGCATTGCAAATTCAGCCCAACTGTTCTCAACTCCAGACATTTCTCCAGCCATGACCAGATTGGTGTCACTTCAAAACCTCATGAAAATTTGCAGGTGTCAGGTGTGGTGGTGGTGGAGGGGGAGGAAGGGGCTTCTTAATATTTAAGGTCTTGCAGATTGCCAACATTTGCCTTGGTGAAACCTGGATTCACTTCCAAAAAAAGTTTCCATTTGTGTTGGACTCTTACCAAGAAGATACTGTGATCCAAAGAATTCCAGAAGCCATTTACATGTGCTTGAGAATCCTCAGTAGTTACGCAGAGTTTATGTTCTTTAGGTTAAAAGGTAAGAAAATAGCATTATACAGGGGTCCGAAGGGTCTAGAAGCAAAAATAAGAACCGCTGTCTGTACTGTAACTGCTCCTGGGCCATCCTGCCAGACTGCAGGGCCAGCACGTCCAAGTGTCCAAAGGCTTCAGGCACATTGAGGTTTCTTGCATTTTTTGCCACAAAACCTCCCGGAAAATAGCTTTGTGCAATGATTCACAGGAACTGTAGAGACAAGGTCAGGTGTGTGCCGGTCCTGAAGCCGGAGGGCAGAGTGTGGACTGCATTTTAGGAAGTCGGGGGTCTGAATTTATTTAGCGGATCTTGTCTGACCTGTATTTAGAAGGTCTGGTTTGATTCCATGTGTATACTTTTTGGGTTTGGTATAATATAGGGACTGTATGTGTTTAGAGGGGCCTGTAATTTCTGGGTCTGTATACATTGGGGGGCCGGCAAGTTTTTGGAATAGTCCAGCTCTATGGTCTATGATCTGGGAGTATAGTACAGGGCAGTTGGCCATAGATATGCTTAATTCACTCAATTTTATAAAAACCTATTAATATGTTGGTAGGCAACGTGTGAGGAGCACACAGAAACTCCATGCAGATCTTGTGTTCACAGTCATACCCTGGGATTGCCTCGGTCATAGGCGGAGCAGGCGGGGGCGGCATTAAGGGGGTGGCATACAGTAAAAGACGGCTAAACCTGCAACCCATTGACAAGGATGGCACCTTTCTTCTAATTACATACAAGTTTCCCTCATGAAGGAGCCTCTGTGCGCTGAAAGCTTGCAAACTGAATAAAGGTATCACCGCTAGAATATTTTTTTGTCCTTTTTAACTCAAAAGTATTTAACATCACTCATACAATTTCTTCAAAATGCACCTGATGTTTCACCCTATATAGGAGTCAGAATAGCTCCAAATCCATGTAACCCACAGCCCCACAGAGATAGATTATGGCTACCTGCAGTCACCACTAGGGGGAGCTGAGTAGCACACTACAATTTATTATTGAGTCTATATGATTTTGAGTGCGTGACCCTGTAGATCAGTCAGCAGATACGTTTTTTACAGGATCCGTTTTCTTCTTTATTTTCCTGTTCTTCTGACTAATCAGAAGGATGGAAAAATAGCGGTGATGTGAACCCGGCCTTAGTCGTCTTCACACCACCTCATGGCTGCAGCGCCTAACATTCATATTTTGTGCAAAAAGTCTAGTGAACGCTGTTGATGATTTTAAGCATTTGAAGACACTTTTCAAAATTGACACTAAAAAAGCTAAACATTGTCTAAAAATGTAACAAATTTGGCGTGCGCCATGTACTGCACTTAGCACCAGATGAATCCCTTGTTTGGTAGAAATGCCCATTTTTTGCACTGCAGAAAGTCCCTTGTTACATTTATCATCATTCCGTCTCCTTGTCATCATTTAAGTCGATGTGATTTTAATCCACAATGTTTGTATTAACTTGTACGTAAGGCAGGAAGCAAAGAGCGTGGCGAGCGAGGCAGGCCCCCATCAGGTCAAAGAGAAGTGCGCAAAGGCCAAGCCAAGTGTCAGCTGGTGGCCAGGTTACTCAGAGCCTCCATTCCCGGAGGGGCTACCAGAGGGTCAGGGTCTCACGTGTTTGGACTTTTGCCACATCTCACGGGTGACTCTTTAGTCCTATAGTTCTTCCTGGACCTCGTCTCGTCTCTGTTACTCTGAACCCTTGAAGACCTCCTGATCGTTTCCTGAAGGACCCTCCCGTTATGAGCGTGGACCTGCTCCTAGTCAGCGCTCCAGCTAGTTCTAGGAATTTCTGCTAAGTATTTTTTAATGATTTCTAATGACATCACCGACATTAGCGAGCAAAACAATTGTCAGCGTGAAGATTACGAAATATCACCGCGGGGAGCGCGCTCTGTTTTCACTAATTTATCAGCGATCTGCATCCGCATTCCCTCCCGATCCTAGTTCCAGTTCATTTTTCACACACTCTGGATGACATGTGCCCCTCGTAGACCCTCATGGACCTGCACCGAGGGAAATTACTAGCAGGCCGGGATGTGAGTGAAATAACCAAGGAGATGGATGCGGATCGAGCGACGGACAATTATACTGCAGAGACTGTAATAACCATTAGGGTAAATAGCACGGCTTCACCGCAGACATCGGCACCTGCTTCTGCACTCATCTGGTAACTACACCACCCATCCTCCACTGGCGTAGCAGCATTCACAGCTAAACCAGGAGTCCACGTGCCCCCCTCACCACACTCAATGATCAGGCAGAGTGCTTCTGAATTGCTCTGTCCCAAACCTTAACAGAGCCCATGGTGACATGGTACAGTTACATCTGCTTCATCCTCTTTATTCCCTCCCATTGGCCTTATCTGAACCCCTTCATTGCCCAAGACCACCAGGGATACTGCAATTAAACCCCTTCACTGCCCAAGACCACCAGGGATACTGCAATTAAACCCCTTCACTGCCCAAGACCACCAGGGATACTGCAATTAAACCCTTTCGCTGCCAAAGACCACCAGGGATACTGCAATTAAACCCCTTCACTGCCCAAGACCACCAGGGATACTGCAATTAAACCCCTCACTGCCCAAGACCACAAGGGATACTGCAATTAAACCCCTCACTGCCCTAGACTACCAGGTATACTGAGATTAACCCCTTTCCTGCCCTATACTGCCGGGGATTCTGGCATTTGCCCCTTCACTGCACTAGATCACCAGGGATGTTGACAATAACGTTGTTGCTGCCTAGACAACCAGGTAAACAGACAATCATCATTCTGTTTAAGAATTTTCAGTTATTTTTTATGTCATTGTCTTTTTTAAAATCTTAAAATCTTGCAGTTTTTGCCTCATAATCAGCTGATGCTTTCTGTTCTGTAGTGATCACTTTTTTGCAGTTATCTCATTATCATCAGAGGCTAGATTACATTGAGAGATAACACCTATGTGTAGATAAAGCAGGATCCACCAATCACAATAGGTGATGTCACAGCTCAAAAATTCCCCCTCCCTGCACAATGACCTCTGCACAGGTCATAAGGCATGCACACAACACTCTCCTATTGAAGTCAACGAGTCATCTCCAGTCTACAGGTTCCCATGGTCCACGCGGCTGCTGTAACGCAAATTTCTAAAAACCGTTAATAGAAGCTGTAGAAAGATTATTACCATCCACATAACCATGAGCAGAAACTAGAATAAAAAAAATCTACATTTCCTGAAGGATCTGTTTTTCGTATATAAGTCTACTCTTTGACAAGATGAATCAGGTGACGATTGCGCCTCATTGAGAAGCCTCCAGATACGTTCTCCATACACTTTCTCTGGATCTGACCCATTACTGTCCTATGCAAACTCTGTCAGGCTGTGAAATATGTGCGGATGGTTAAATATCTCTTGACTGTTTCCATCCCCGGTGGAAAGATCCATCAGGCGCTGATTCATTAACTGATGGCACCTGCGATGTCACTGCCGGCCACGGCTTCTGTTATTGCTAAACCTTTGTGATATGTAAGCATTGATGAAAAAAGATCTAGACGTTGTAGGAAACGGGAGGAGGGGGGGGTCCCGTTCAAAAATTTTGTTACGCCACTGGCCTGTTCGTAGGATTGGCCACCAATATCAGATCATTGGGGTATGACTCCTGCATCCCCCTGAATGAAAGCACCATGGCACTAGCCTCAATGTTCACCAGGCACGGCGCCCTGCATTTGGCTGTGGCAGTGCAAGTTCCATTGAAGTGAATAGGAGTGAGCTGCAGTACCAGATACAGCCACAACTAAATGCATGGCACTGTGACTAGTAGGCAAGAAGCAAAGCCGCTACCCCTTCATTCAGCTGATGGCCGGGGGCGCAGGGAGTTGGACCTTCACTGACCAGATATTGATAAGAATTGGCCACCACTAATATACACAGTAGTCCCATTATTCTGACACTTTCTCCAGTGAAGGAAGTCACGGTGACGCCCCTATCCATTCTGCTCCACTTGCCGAGGACTTTTATGTGTCCAATATCTTTGTATTGCAGGAGAACACGGAAAGTGAAGCCTTCAGAGATGAAACCTGCAGAAGACATTGCCTTCTGTCAGCTGAGCGTGTAGGCAAAACATGAAAAGCCCCCTGGGGTTGGAGGCCAGCGGGCCATCGGCTTGAATGGAACCCAGAAGACAGAATCCTGATTGTGCATTTTCTTTCAAGCCTCATTTTGCCTGCTGAACGTGGAGGAGCCTCATCAGAGGTCGGAAGGTCACGGCAGGGTTATTAGACTTGGAGATTTTGTTTTTCTGGAGCAGAATTTCTCTTCTCATCATGAGCAGCTTTAAAATTAAAGATTTGCTCTTGAGATGGGAGTGTAGGTGTGCGGAGGTCTGTCTCTTGTAGAACAAGCAGGACAACGGTGTGGATGGCTGAAGGTGGAGATAGGTCAGCAGAGGTCATGGGCCAACTGCGCAACATGCTGTAAAGATCAGAGCAGGAGAAGACCTTCCATGTCAGCAGGAGGTGGTGCAACCCAAACTGGGGAAAGTCCTCTACAGGTCAGGCTGGAGGTTCACGAACGGGTCAAGGGTAATAGTCAAGACACTGATGAGAAGGACACATGACGGCCCTGCTTTAGGCCTTCAGTTTGATAGAAACCTAAGTGGCACAAGGATCTATCCGCAATCTTGGAGGTTGTCTACTTTTCATAATCCAATTTTGTTAGATGGATCCCCTGAAATAAACTGATCACAGTGCATGTGTCACTCCTGTGACAGGTCTTAGAAGGTCTGAAAGATTATCTGCACATTAGTGATCTGACAGCCTCTTTTGGTTTCATTTAGTCTGACTTTACCCATCACTCCTTGCTCTGGATAGCCTCATTTGGTTTTGGAAGAGCTGGAGTGTGGTTCGTGTTGAAGTCCTGTTCATCCATCATCATCAGAAGTTAAGTGTTCCGCTTGTTGTGTTTTGTATCCCCCCCCCCACCTTTGTTGTTTACTAGGCCTCATAGAGACGCTGGTTCCTTCACCAGGGAAGGAATGGGTTGTCTCTGCCCTGTCATTACCTTTAGGGCATCTGAGGGTCACCAGGGTTTTCTAGGTTGCTGTGTATGGGCATCTCTACCATCGAGAGGTGCCCATACGGACAGGAGTTAGGTCCAGGAGCAGGGTTTTATAGGTGGTGACCCTTTTCCTTTCCTAGCGGTGAGGCCTAGTGTCTTTCCCCTTCCTTCTTGTTGTCTTTTGGTGTGCTCCCATATTACATCCGTGACAGCATTCTGCTACTAGGACCTCCAGCAATCATCTGTAATCTGCAGGGAAACCAAGCAGCAAGTGCTCAAATGCCCCACAGCTCCCTCACAGGGGAAATGAGGCATTACATGGAGTATATTGAATATAATTTCCTGGGTCGTCCAGAGAGAGATGCTTTTTGCCACCATTCTCAGTCATGGTGGGAGTCTTTAAGGGGTTGGGAGGTCTGATATTGGTGCTAAATTATCCAATTGTCAAAAGAGGGTCTTCTATACATAACTGGGCTCTCCGATATCAAAATCTATTCTCTGCCATCTGCGGCCCATCGTGGAGAGGTACAGCTCATTACATCTCATCCTTCTCTATAGATGAACCCATGGAAACCTGTACCTATCCTCCAGTCATGACAGCAAATTCCACTTGTAAGAGCAGCATTCAATCCTCCAGAGCTGCGGTTCCTACTGTAAGCAGGGTCAGGGAATACCAACCAGAGTCAGCTATTCTTCAGGTAGAAAACCGGATCTTCTGGTCACCCAGTCACCCTCCCGCATGTAACATAACATTGGTACCTGTAATACATAAAATGAAACTTCATTACAGAAAAGCATTTATACGTTTTTGCCCACTTACTGAAGTTTCGTGCCAAAAGCAGAGAGGAACAAAAAACACAAAAATATGAGAATATCAGTATAATTCTCCACGGGCGGGCGGATTCTAACAACGGCTTTTGGTTTCCACCATCCAATAACATTTATGAAGGAGCAGTAAATCATAGGAGTTTGCGGCACAATGAAAAATAACCTCGCTGTGCCAACGTGCCAGGAAAACATCCATAATCGCCGGCTTCGAGGGAACGTTTTCGCCTCATTCCAGGGCTGTTCTTCTGGAGGAAGGAAATATTATGTACATTTATTTTTTTGAAGGATAATTTTAATTGTCACGCTCAATGTGCAAGTCATTAAATCCCCAGCAGAGGCACCACAGGGGTTAACCCTCGCCTGCGATCTCCCCAGGACGCTCGGTGTTTAGATGTACTTGTGATATAGCAATGTATACATTCCCAGTTCCAGGAATCGGCTCCGTGTGAGGTCATGTGTTTTTCAGCTGAAATACTTTCGTGATACTCAGGTCTATTTCATTGCCGGACTCATTGTTCTGTCCAGTGTTTGGTTTGGACTCTGAAGGTCGAATTCTGGGGTTTGACAACAATTTATGTAAATGAGGGTTAATCAGCGAGTAATTGAAGTTCTATAACTTCACGATAATCTTTGTGGTTCAATTCTTCGCCATTTTCAAGTTATGTCTTTGCTGTCAGTGAATGAGAAGACTCTTGTTTCTATTCAGAGACAGTAAACCTGCTCATAGTCAGTCCTGCTCTCATCTGAGAAGTGGAAACAATGTATCCAGTTCAGACAATGCTCTGTGAGCTCAACACATCTGCAGCAGAAGCTGTACTTACATTGTAGCAAACTAGCAGAGATATCAGTCTGAAGCAGGGGCGGACATACCGCCTGTGCAGCCGGTTCGACTGCACAGGGGCCCAGTGCGATAGGGGGCCCGTGAGAGGTTCTGTGGCAGGGAGAGATGAGCGCTTCCATTGTGGAAGCGTTCGTTCATCTCTATATTCATCTGTATAGCCGTCCTCAGGACAGCGGTACAGATGGATGCTGCAGCGGGGCAGGGGGGAGGTGTTTCCCTTACCCATTCCTCTGATAGGCTGCAGACCTAGTGCCTGCAGCCTATCAGAGGAGGACTGTGTACAGTTCTGGGCTCCTGTGAACAAGGCAGACATAGCAGAGCTGGAGAGGGTCCAGAGGAGGGCAACTAAAGTAATAACTGGAATTAGGGAACTACAGTACCCAGAAAGATTATCAGCATTAGGGTTATTCACTTTAGAAAAAATATTACTGAGGGCAGTGGCGTACATGGAGAAGTAAGGGCCCCATAGCAAGGATCAAACCAGGCCCCCCACACAGGACAGAAGGGTTTCTACCTAAACCCTTTTCAATGACCCGTTGGCCATTTTTCACTGCCTCAATTGCAAAAAGTTGTCCCTTTAGAGGGTAGAGTCCTGACCAAGTTTTCACCCCCAGTAGAAGAGGAGATAATCCCAACTAAGACTGGGCCCACTCTTGCCCCGGGCCCCATAGCAGTCACATGGTCTGCCGCTATGGTAGCTACGCCCCTGACTTAGGGGAGATCTAATAACTAATCTAATGTATAAATATATCAGGGGTCAGTACAGAGATCTCTCCCATCATCTATTTATCCCCAGGACTGTGACGAGGGGACATCCTCTGCGTCTGGAGGAAAGAAGGTTTGTACACAATGGACTATGGAACTCTCTGCCTGAGGAGGTGGTGATGGTGAGTACAATAAAGGGGTTCAGGAGGGGCCTGGATGTATTTCTGGAGTGTAATAATATTACAGGCTATAGCTACTAGAGAGGGGTCGCTGATCCAGGGAGTTATTCTGATGCCTGATTGGAGTTGGGAAGGAACTTTTTTCCCCTTAAGTCGTAAAAATTGGCTTCTACCTCACATGTTTTTTTTTTTGCCTTCCTCTGGATCAACTTGCAGGATGACAGGCCGAACTGGACGGACAAATGTCTTTTATCGGCCTTATATAATATGTTACTATGTTACTATTATGTTTATTAGTGTCAGGGCCACTATCTGCCAGGCGCAGTTATTTTTTAGGGCACTGTGTGCCAATAATTATTGAAGGGGCACGATCTGGTGCTAGTATTTGCAGGGGGTTTGTCTGTTTCTGTAGCATAGTATTAGGAGCACAGCGGCACAGGATGGGAGGTTCAGAAGGTTGGCGGATGTTGGAAAAGTAGGAAACTAAGATGTCTGTCTGTCAAACTCTGCAGAGAGAAGAGACGGCTGAAAGGAATCATCATGGTGGTCTGGTCTGAAAGGAGAAGATGAGGAAAGAGAATATCTAAGAAGACGTCACTGCATGTACGAGGTATGTGGCGCTGTGTTAGGCTACTTTCACATCTGCGTTAGTGATTCTGGCAGGCTGCTCCAGCTGAGAACAGCCTGCGGGAATTCACTGGATCCGGCACTGCTGGATGCAGACAGAACGCCCGCTGGCCCCATTAACTATAATGGGGTACGGCCACAATCTGGCAAATATGCACATTCTTTGCACAGGGGCCCTCTGCTGTCTGTGTCCGCCCCTGGTCTGGAGTCCAGGCTGTTTGCACTGGATACAATTGTATCTACTGCCCAGCAGGACTAGCTGTGCACAGGTTTACTTCCGCTGAATGGGAACAGGAGAGTTCTCATTCACTGACAGCAAGCAGACATCTTGGAAGATGGTGAAAAACTGAAACATAACGTCTATTAGAAAGTTGTAGAACTTTTCATTTATGCAGAGATTAACCTTAATTTACATCAAACCAGAAAAAGCCTATAGTTTACATATACCTAGAGAATGATTTTAACCTTTAAAATCCCTCAGATGCCATGGTCACTTGGGATCCACAGCATCTGAGGAGGCCTGAATGACTTCCCTATGCTGAGATTGGGGAAGCCGTCCATTGGTGGTTATAGGCTGGAGCCTTCTGGAGGATACCAGGCCTATCTCAGGTATATTCTCATGGACGCCTGCAGGTGGCAGTGCTCGATAAGAATATACTGAATGTCCCATACACTACTGTATCAAATCACAGTAGTATACAGGAGAAGCGATCTAAAGATTGCATGTTTAGGTCCACACGGGGGAGAGGATTTAAAAAAAGGGGGAGGGGGTTTAAAAAAAAAATATATATATATATAAAAATTAAAATCACTCCCACTTTCACCATAATAAAAATATACAATAATAAAAATAAAGATCATTTGCACCACCACATCCCAAAACGCCCAAAGTAATAACATATTACACATTTATCCCACATGGTGAACACTGTACTGGGGGGAAAAAAATCACAATGGCCGAATTGCCATCTTTTTGTGACTTTGCCTCCCCAAAGAATTGAAGCCCTCACACAGCTCCGTAGACACAAATATAAAAAAGTTATGGGGGGGTCAGAATATGGGGGTGAAAAGTGAAATGACAAAATACATTTTTTCCAAAGTTTTTATTTACTGCCCATGCAGCATGCTCTCCAGTTATCGCCATGGGAGTTCCGAAAATAGCCAGACACTTCGCTCTGTTCACTTCAGGTGTCCTGTTCTGGAAATAGCAGCAGGTCCCAGATGTGAAACCCGCACCTATCCAACATCGATGGCACATCCTAGTGACATGCCATCAACGCCCCAGGTGGGAATACCTCTTTAAGACCACCGGAATTTTGTCCTTTTTACATTACTGCTTTCAAAGTGCTTTAACTTTTATAATTTTTCTTAACTAAACCACAGATCTCTGCCCCCATCCACATCAGTCACTGGGGCGTATACCAGAAACCGCTCTGCGGCCGCTCAGCTCCTGTGGTTTCATATCTGATGAGTGGACGTGGTGGCGATTATCTGATTGTACGCCACACAGGACCCGGTTCTGGATATCTGATCCTCTGCACCCAAAATACAGAGACATGGCAACAATGTATCTTCCCCGAGGTCAGTCTGTGCGCCCACCAGAGGTTCTGCTAATGAGGCCGCTGACCTGAGAGCTGAGAGTCTTGTTACAGTGTATCAGTGTAGGTACCGGCTATCAGACCAGGACAGGAGATTTATTAGCTCACATAGTGTTGTCTAAACTGATACATTGTAGCAAACCTGTCAGCTATGCATTCAGGACTTTTTACATTTCCTCCACGCAATGATCAATGATTCCAGCTTTAGCTACATTGTGTATTGGAATCTACGGTGGTCGGAGATCCGCCTTCTGCCTCATCAGGAGCTCAAGTTGCTTGTCACTCCATCCTCAATGCTTTACACTGCAACTCCTTGCCACCAGGGCACAACTATGATTAGTAACTCTATCTTATCTGTATTGTTAAAGGGTGTCTGAAATCCACCTCCTGTTTATCAAGGGCTCAGGCTCTGCCTTTCCACTATGCTTTACACTGCAGCCCAGCTTGTTGGCATTGTCCGCAGGGAATCATGGCAGGTTGTCTGTAGAGTGGCTCCAGCTTGTTCAGTCCATCTATGGCCATTGTCAGGTGGGTCGGACCCTGGCAGCGCCATTCAGTAGATTGCATGCCCCGTTTTAATTATGTCCCAGACCCCACAGGACGGTCAGCCACTCCTCCTCCGCTGTGATATTTGGCACTGACGCTGTCGTTACTGTGGATGAATATTTTGGTTTTCAGGACAAATCAGAGAAACAATGGAATAAAACGCATTTCATTGTCTGCAGGAGAAAGAAAGCAGCTGGAGGAGGGACCACCAGGGAACTTGACGCCATACCCCCCCCCCCCCCCCCCCCGGTCAGGGCCACACGGAGCGTCCACGCAGTATTCATTAGATCTTCACTTTACTCATCTGTGACTATTATTGCAATTCATACTGATAATCTAGCATGTGACAAACATAGTGCTTCAAACTGAGGGCTCGTGCACACGAACACATGCATTTTGCAGTCCGAAAAAAGGATCTGCAAAAACTACGGATGCATTCCATATTTTGCGGAACGGAACAGCTGGCCACTAATAGAACAGTCCTATCCTTGTCCGTAATGCAGACAAAATTAGGACGTGTTCTAATTTGTTTGCAGAACGAATACACGGAAATGAAATGCACACGGAGTAACTTCCGTTTTTTTTGCAGAACCATTGAAATGGGATAGACACAGAAAGAAAATATGTTTGTGTGCATGAGCCCTAAGGACGATTTCACACACTGCAGACTTGGTGCATACATTTCTGTCTTTCATGTAGGGCTCATGCACATGACCGTATCCATTTTTGCTAAACACGGATACTGGCCGAGAGCCATATAGGACATATTCTATTTTTCTGCAGAGCGGGAACGGACACACAGATGTTGCCAGCACACAGGTGATGAATGGGTCGGCATCTGATCCGCAAAAGATCGGATGTGGATCTAATCTACAGCCGCGTGCATGAGCCCTTATGTGGATAGAAGTTGCAGAAGTCCGTGCCCCTGCGCCAGAACAGCCCCAATCAGGTGAATGGAAGAGATTATCAGTCGGTAAAAAAGTCTGCAGAGAATAAATTCACTCCAATAGGGTTTAAGGGATAGTCGGGTGGTTTCCAGATGCATGGAAGGTGCAAACATCCTGATGAAGCCCGATCGCCATCCACATACTACCAGCGCATATATATGGATGATAGGAGTCCTTTCATTCAGAATACCCAGTAATCCGGCACCTCTGACATCCAGGAAGACATATTTCCTATGTAGACAGGTGTTTGCAGAGTTTTTGTAAGCTGTAATTTTATGGGAATTGATGTTTTTTTCTTTACTTTTGTGGCACAGATTTGGGTCCAGTACTTGTTTTTTGGCTTTTTTTGAGTTTTTATGCCTACTTGAAAAAACACAAAATGTGTTTTTTGTGATGTTTTTACAATGTTACTTTTCTTTACTATGTTTTTTTTTCCCCAGTGACCTACTGATGACGTGACAACAGAGGGGGGGATATGTATTTTCCAGTCTAAAAAAACAAATGGCTTGTAAAGAAAAAAGTCACAAAAATGCATGTAGTAAAACATACAATTGGTAAAAAGAATCACCTAAAAATACTCCAAATACTGATGAGTTTTTTTTTTTTGGGACTAATTAAAACCCCAGCAAACCACATGTGTGTGCAGGGTCCCTTTTGGGTTTTCCTATTCTTAGGGTAGATGCAGACCTTCCCCAAGCTCTGCACCTATCGGCAGCATGGAGGAGCTGGGTGCTCCAGTGGGTGCTCCAGTGGGTGCTCCAGGGGGTGCTGCTTGCCTGTACTGGCTGAAGGGGCTGCGGACCCCACTGATCCAACATTCCAAGACTGTATTCACATTCATCGGACTGTGGTTACACTGGTGGCAAACACATCTGTGAGATCCAATGAAATGACTGGACCAGTTATAGAAATGTCTGTAGCAAATCTGCTGCATGTGAACACACCCTAAAACCCCCATTATTAGGTGCACTGACTGAATGGCCCCCCACCCTTATCTTCCATTTAGGGGCCCGAGGTACATATATTGCAACCACTGCCCCTGACCAATCCAGTGCAAGGAGAAAAGACAAAAACTAATGTGGGCACCCCTCATTATATCAGTAGGGGCTCCCTGGTCAATACAGGAGGGGCCCCATGGAACTAGATATATACTGTATATGAACTAGTTTCCTGGCTCAAGAGTGGAATACCAGAGCTGCAGTCTAAACTGACACAGACAGAGCACTTGAGAGGGGACATGGAGAAAGAATGTAACTGCATAACAATATTCAGGGCTTGCGAAAAGCTGGGTGCCAACATCGGGGATGATTTACACGCATCCCTAGAAAACCTCACATGTTACACGCCATGTCTGCTGCTGTGCAAAACATAAAGGTCATCAGAGGTTCTCATAGACCGCAGCCCAGAGGACCAGCCGGCCAAACAGCATACAGATGTAGCAGGGCAGAGTTTGTCACTTGGCACCATGCGCATCATCTTAGCTGCAGAGAATCCAGTTCGGCTCTGCTACATGAGTACACAGATGCACAAGGGTTAATACGCCGAGCTGAACCCCAGCCAGCAGAATGGTGCGCACATGTGCTTTTTATTTGCCGACTCCGCAATGGTTTGGGATTTTGGATAACATTTCGACATTCCATATTATAAGACGGGGGGCTCATAATTTATGCAGCAATATACTGGCACGTGAAAAGTGGCTTAATGAGGCAAGTGGGGGCCCTAATAAACGTCAAGTGGGCACCAGTCATTGGCATTTTATGGGATTAGATTATGGACCCTTCAGCAGAAGAGCAGATAATCCCAGCGGAGCGATAGCCGAATGGATTCTGTGCTCCTGAGGAGGGGGGGTGCACCCATCCAAAATATCCTCCCTCCCAAATCCAGGAAAGCTGGGTGAATAATAGCCATCATCATCGCTCAGCGAGACCGTGAATTACATAATGGCTCATGGGTTTGGGTAAGCTGGGGTCAGTAATGGCAGCCAGACTCCTGCAGCTGATTATTGTGTCGTTTTACCTCTTAGGCCTCATGTACACGACCGTTGTTTTTGCGGCTTGGATGCGGACCCATTCACTTCAATGGGGCCGCAAAAGATGCTGTCCGCATCCGTTGCTCCATTCCGTGGTCCGCAAAAAATACTATAACCTGTCCTATTCTTGTCCGCGCTTTGCGGACAAGAATAGGCAATTATATTAAAGGCTGTCCCTTAATCACGGACGCCGGCAATGTGCGATTCGCAATTTGCGGACTGCACATCGCCGACACTATAATAGAAAATGCCTTTTCTGGTCCACAATTGCGGACAAGAATAGGACATGTTCTTTTTTTGTCGGAAACGGAATTGCAGATCCTGAAAATACGGATCCCGGAAATGCGGATGTGGATCCGCATCCGTTCCAGCCCCATTGAAACTGAATGGGTCCGCACCCGTTCCGCAGATTGCGTAACAGATGCGGACCCAAATTACGAACGTGTGAATGGACCCTTATGATTTTGTTACCAGAAATATTAAATTGTTGCAACTAGACTTGATCTGCCACATTGTATATACAGCTGCCAGGCAGTACTGTGTGTCTCCATGGTTACAGACTACAAGCACACCCTGAGTAGTCTGGTGGAGAGGAGGCAGAACATAAGGCTGCAGGACCTGACTACATAGGGTGTGTTTGTTGTCTGTAACCATGGAGATGCCAGCAATGCTAGGGAGGCTCATTCCCGTCGCGGCCCGCCATTGGCTAGCAACCCCCAATGATGACCCCCCTGCCGCCAGATGTTTTGATATGCGAGATGGGGAGATGCTGAAGCGGCCGTGCGGGTATAAGCCCAGGCATTGTGGGGGTTGGATAACCCCTTTAAGTGTCGACGTTCGCCACATCCATACATCGCTCTGCACAGGAGCCACACACAAAATGCTAAAAGAGTTTTTAACCAAAACTATTTGCAAGGTTGAAGTTTACTGTGCAGGCGCTGGTTTCACACATTCTTTTTTGCATTTTTGCTGACTTTTGAGGTTTTTGTCCAATTTTTTTATATAAAAAACCTCACCTGTTAACTGTAAGCCTATGGACATTGTGAAACGCAGCGCATATAGGAGTTTTATCTATTTGTTTACTTTCATTTTTAACTTTTTTTCAAATTAAGGATGAGCAGAAAAACAACATTCTTCCGTCTGGACGGTCATCGATCCCATAAGCATTCCGATGTAATCCCCTCCCGGGATCTTATCTCGCTGGAGAATGACATCAATCATTTTAATGCGGCATTAATAATACTAATAGATGTCAGGAGGCTTTACCTGAGATATTTCCACTTGGGGCCCGCTGAGCGGGGGAGGGGTGAATCATGTCAGGCACTGCTTATAAAAGCTGAATATACAACCCATACATCCATAGGATATGAGGCGGACCTGTTACCCATCATTCCTAAGTGCTGCTCGGCCATGGTCCAGGTCTGTCCAGCCAAATGCAAACCTCCCGCAGATCGTGGATGTCACTGTCCATCCCTCATTTTGTCCTCCAGAGCTGCACTTCATACTGTAACACTGTACGGGATGTTGCAAGCATTGGTTACAGACAAAAGGTTTTATATTTGTAGTCACTGAACATGACTCTTCCCCATACAGAAGAGATGTACAAAGCAAGATAGCCGGAGCTACAGGGCCCAATAAAGTCAAGGGGCCCATCTCCATTGAAGTGAATGGGAGCAGGGCTGCAATAACAAACTCGGTCCACTGGCCCCTTGGGCTGGACGACTGCAGAACAGCTGATCAGCAGGGCGACCGGTGTCGGACCCTATTATCTGTTATAATGCATGAGTAGTGCTGCAGATAAGGAGTCCAGATTACCATTTTCTACTTTCCTAATGTCCCCCGTTGTCGGAATGTAAAGCTGCACTGAAATACATTGTCAGGACTGCTGTGCATGCACTCCGGACTCTGCTATGGTATAACAGAATATCACGGATGTGGACCCATTGACTTGAATGGGTCCGCCATCCGGAAGGTTGGTGTGGAACGGAGGCACAGAACCCTACAGAAGCATTATGAAATGCTTCCGTGGGGTTTCTGTCCGCGCCTCCGCAGACCGTCGGATGCGGATCGCGGAGCCTATTCAAGTGAATGGGTCCGCGTCTGCAATCTGCATGCAGCAGCCCTACGGTCGGTGCCGTGCAATGTTTGGTCCACAGCACAGGCCCGGCTGGCACACATGTCGTGTGCATGATGCCTTTGGAGCAGTTAGTGATGTTTTTTTACAGTAAAAAACGGATTACTATTTCCTTATTACTGTGCTCTAACATCTAGTATGTATTATATCTGCAGGATGACATCATAATGAGCTGTGATGTCACAGTGTGCACAATGAACTTTATTTCAGTGTAATAAAGCCTGTGTTGTGATATTCTTCCGTGATATGCATTATCTCGGTGACATCACTGTGTGTATTATCTCTGTACTGTGACATCACTGTGTGTATTATCTCTGTACTGTGACATCACTGTGTTTATCATCCCAGTACTGTGACATCACTGTGTGCATTATCCCTGTACTGTGACATCACTGTGTGCATTATCCCTGTACTGTGACATCACTGTGTGCATTATCCCTGTACTGTGACATCACTGTGTGCATTATCCCTGTACTGTGACATCACTGTGTTTATCATCCCAGTACTGTGACATCACTGTGTTTATTATCCCTGTACTGTGACATCACTGTGTTTATTATCCCTGTACTGTGACATCACTGTGTTTATTATCCTGTACTGTGACATCACTGTGTGTATTATCTCTGTACTGTGACATCACTGTGTTTATTATCTCTGTACTGTGACATCACTGTGTGTATTATCTCTGTACTGTGACATCACTGTGTGTATTATCTCTGTACTGTGACATCACTGTGTTTATTATCCCTGTACTGTGACATCACTGTGTGTATTATCTCTGTACTGTGACATCACTGTGTTTATTATCCCTGTACTGTGACATCACTGTGTGTATTATCCCTGTACTGTGACATCACTGTGTTTATTATCCCTGTACTGTGACATCACTGTGTGTATTATCCCTGTACTGTGACATCACTGTGTTTATTATCCCTGTACTGTGACATCACTGTGTGTATTATCTCTGTACTGTGACATCACTGTGTGTATTATCCTGTACTGTGACATCACTGTGTGTATTATCTCTGTACTGTGACATCACTGTGTGTATTATCTCTGTACTGTGACATCACTGTGTGTATTATCTCTGTACTGTGACATCACTGTGTGTATTATCCCTGTACTGTGACATCACTGTGTGTATTATCTCTGTACTGTGACATCACTGTGTGTATTATCCCTGTACTGTGACATCACTGTGTGTATTATCTCTGTACTGTGACATCACTGTGTGTATTATCTCTGTACTGTGACATCACTGTGTGTATTATCCCTGTACTGTGACATCACTGTGTTATTATCTCTGTACTGTGACATCACTGTGTGTATTATCTCTGTACTGTGACATCACTGTGTTTATTATCCCTGTACTGTGACATCACTGTGTGTATTATCCCTGTACTGTGACATCACTGTGTGTATTATCTCTGTACTGTGACATCACTGTGTTTATTATCCCTGTACTGTGACATCACTGTGTTTATTATCCCTGTACTGTGACATCACTGTGTGTATTATCCTGTACTGTGACATCACTGTGTTTATTATCCCTGTACTGTGACATCACTGTGTTATTATCTCTGTACTGTGACATCACTGTGTGTATTATCCCTGTACTGTGACATCACTGTGCTGTATTATCCCTGTACTGTGACATCACTGTGTTTATTATCCCTGTACTGTGACATCACTGTGTGTATTATCTCTGTACTGTGACATCACTGTGTGTATTATACCTGTACTGTGACATCACTGTGTTTATTATCCCTGTACTGTGACATCACTGTGTGTATTATACCTGTACTGTGACATCACTGTGTTTATTATCTCTGTACTGTGACATCACTGTGTTTATTATCCCTGTACTGTGACATCACTGTGTGTATTATCTCTGTACTGTGACATCACTGTGTGTATTATCCCTGTACTGTGACATCACTGTGTATTATCTCTGTAATGTGACATCACTGTGTGTATTATCCCTGTACTGTGACATCACTGTGTTTATTATCTCCTGTACTGTGACATCACTGTGTTATTATCCCTGTACTGTGACATCACTGTGTGTATTATCTCTGTACTGTGACATCACTGTGTTTATTATCTCTGTACTGTGACATCACTGTGTGTATTATCGCCTGTACTGTGACATCACTGTGTGTATTATCTCTGTACTGTGACATCAACTGTGTGTATTATCCCTGTACTGTGACATCACTGTGTTTATTATCTCTGTACTGTGACATCACTGTGTGTATTATCCCTGTACTGTGACATCACTGTGTATATCCTGTACTGTGACATCACTGTGTGTATACTCTGTACTGTGACATCACTGTGTTTATTATCTCTGTACTGTGACATCACTGTGTGTATTATCTCTGTACTGTGACATCACTGTGTGTATTATCTCTGTACTGTGACATCACTGTGTTTATTATCGCTGTACTGTGACATCACTGTGTTATTATCTCTGTACTGTGACATCACTGTGTGTATTATCCCTGTACTGTGACATCACTGTGTTTATTATCTCTGTACTGTGACATCACTGTGTGTATTATCTCTGTACTGTGACATCACTGTGTTATTATCTCTGTACTGTGACATCACTGTGTGTATTATCTCCTGTACTGTGACATCACTGTGTTTATTATCCCTGTACTGTGACATCACTGTGTTTATTATCTCTGTACTGTGACATCACTGTGTTTATTATCTCTGTACTGTGACATCACTGTGTATTATCCTCTGTACTGTGACATCACTGTGCTTTATTATCTCTGTACTGTGACATCACTGTGTGTATTATCCCTGTACTGTGACATCACTGTGTTTATTATCTCTGTACTGTGACATCACTGTGTGTATTATCTCTGTACTGTGACATCACTGTGTTTATTATCTCTGTACTGTGACATCACTGTGCTTATTATCCCTGTACTGTGACATCACTGTGTGTATTATCTCTGTACTGTGACATCACTGTGTTTATTATCTCTGTACTGTGACATCACTGTGTATATTATCTCTGTACTGTGACATCACTGTGTTTATTATCCCTGTACTGTGACATCACTGTGTTTATTATCTCTGTACTGTGACATCACAGGACTATTACATCATGCCTGTCAGTACTCCTATGACATCCAGGGCTGCATTTACAATATCCCAGATTCCCTTAGAAAAACGAGCCCCAGATCTCTCTGATACTCTGTTATGTAAAGTATACCTCGCTGTGCAGCATTGTTAGGGTACTTTCACACTAGCATTATTCTTTTCTGGTATTGAAATCCGGTAAAGGGGCTCAATACCAGAAACAAACGCATCAGTTTTGTCCTAATGCATTCTGAATGGAAAGCAATCCGTTTAATATGCATCAGGATGTCGTCCGTTCTGTCCCTTATACGGTTTTTCACCGGACAAAATACCACAGCTTGCTGATGTATTTTTTCCGGCAAAAATCCCGAAACACTATCACACTTGCCGGATCCGGCATTCATTTCCATAGAGATATATTAATGCCGGATCCGGTACCAAGTGTTCCAGAAATTGCCGCGTTGCGGGATCCGGTTTTCCGGTCTCCGCATGCGCCGGGACTTAGGAGGAACCTCTTTTTGCTTTTGGTCTGTGAAATTTTTGTTTTATACTGGATCTGTTATTCCAGATGATACCGGAAGAGATTGATCAGTATTTCACCGGATCCGAACAACGCTAGTGTGAAAGTGCCCTAAGATATGTAATCTTCACATCCCCGTTGTGCAGTCTGCCCCCTTACAGCGCATTATGGGATCTTGGCTAAGTTGAGGCCATTAAATGAGGAATTCTCTGTTAATAATTAGTGGCTTCTCCAATTAGGGGTAACCATGATGCACAGCCTGTGCCTCCTGTTACATGTGTTATATAATCAGACTTGTACCGTGATTTGTATATTTTCCTTCCTTTGTAGTCTTGATGAATCCACAGGTAATTGCTCTTTGAAGAAATAATGTGAATATGTGAGGAAATGTGAAGACTTCCGTACAATAACTCCACAAGCTCTGAAGTCTGAAGCCGTTGTAAATCATTAATCCTCAGATCCTTGGAGATTTCACTTTGCAAATTATATTTATCCAAATGTACCAAAAATAGAGATAAAGATAAACAGATAGATAGATAAATAGATAGATAGATAGCATTGAATCTATTCACCTGATAATATAGGCAATGTACAATCTCCTTGTCTCTTCCTGTAAATGATGTATGTACAGATAGTACTGCCTCCTTGTCTCTTCCTGTAAATGATGTATGTACAGATAGTACTGCCTCCTTGTCTCTCCCTGTAATAGATGTTGGTACAGATAGTACTGCCTCCCTGTCTCTTCCAGTAATTGATGTATGTACAGATAGTACTGCCTCAATTTCTCTCTATAAAAATGATGCAGGTACAGATAGTACTGCCTCCAAGTCTCTCCCTGTAAATGATGTAGTACAGATAGTACTGCCTCCCTGTTTATCCCTGTAAATGATGTAGGTACAGATAGTGCTGCCTCCTTGTCCCTCCCTGTAATAGATGTTGGTACAGACAGTACTGCCTCCCTGTCTCTCCCTGTAAAAGATGTAGGTACAGATAGTACTGCCTCCCTGTTTATCCCTGTAAATGATGTTGGTACAGATAGTACTGCCTCGCTGTCTCTCCCTTTAAATGATGTAGGTACAGATAGTAATGCCCCCTATCTCTCTCTGTAAATGATGTAGTTACAGATAGTACTGCCCCGTCTCTCCCTGTAAATTATGTTGGTACAGATAGTACTGCCCCCTGTCTCTCCCTGTAAATGATGTTGGTACAGATAGTACTGCCTCCATGTCTCTCCTGGTAAATTATGTAAGTACAGATAGTACTGCATCCCTATCTCTCTCTGTAAATGATGTAGGTACAGATAGTACTGCCTCAACGTCTCTCCCTGTAAATAATGCTGGTACAGATAGTACTGCCTCCCTGTCTCTTTCTGTAAATGATGTTGGTATACATAAAGCATTCTCAGTTACTGCATTCATTAAATGATTGGAAGTTAGTATTCACTGTGGTAAGAATGTGTTTATCACAATAGCACACATTTATTATTGCAATTATTATTATTATTGTTGTTAGTGTCATTTTTTTCTTGGCATTTTTATTATATTTATTAAGATCCCAGACTTTCCCTCCCACCTTAGTAATGCTTAGGAGCCATATTTTTTAAAAAGGTGATACAGTTTAATGTCATAAACCATGAGCCCCCTCCTCCGCCTGTGATAATAGCTGACTCTATGAGCTTTATATGTACATTATAGTAACTGTTCTGTAGGTAGCGCTAATTACACTGATAAATTATAGGACCGGCTACTGGAGAGAAGCAGCCATTCACAGACCCTCTTAAGGGTCCCTACCTGGAACAGAATGTCCTTTGTGTTTCGGGGGTTAATTTACGAGCTGTAAGCCAGTAAGTTCTGATGTCTACAAGGTGCCGGACCTCATTTCTCCAGTATATTACATGGCTGATGTATGAACGTGTTGTGTTTTGTGCTTTTTCATACATTGACAGCTGCTATTTGTAGCACAGTTTATACTGGAGGGTGAGAAATTATTTGACACGCCGATTACAAAAAATAATTAGCCAATGACAAGAATGAAATCTACCAATATGAGCCCAAAGCCAAGGAACCAAACACACTGCAGTGCCATATGTAGTGAGGCCCTGCTGCTCCATACTACAGCAATATGTTGTCTCCAGTGCTTCAAGAGAAAAATGCCTCCATTATTTGGGGAAGATACAGGAAGGTAATACTATGTGTATCCATATCAATTAAAGGCAAAGAGAGTGAGACAGTATTATCAGGCACATACATTAGTTAACGAGAGAGACCTCGAGGCAGTACTATCGTCACCTATATTATTACAGGGTGAATCAGAGAGGCAGTACTATCTGTACCTACGTCATTTACAGGGAGAGAGAGTGAGGCAGTACTATCTTCACCTATATTATTAACAGGGTGAATTAGAGAGAGACAGTGAGGCAGTACTATCTGTACCTACATCAATTACAGGGAGAGACAGGGAGGCAGCACTATCTGTAGCTACATCATTTACAGGGAGAAACAGTGAGGCAGTACCATCTGTACCTACATCATTTACAGGAAGAGACAGGGAGGCAGTACTATCAGTACCTACATCATTAGGGTGAGACAGGGAGACACCAATATCTGTACCTACATCATTTACAGGAAGAGACAGGGAGGCAGTACTATCAGTACCTACATCATTAGGGTGAGACAGGGAGACACCAATATCTGTACCTACATCATTTACAGGAAGAGACAGGGAGGCAGTACTATCAGTACCTACATCATTAGGGTGAGACAGGGAGACACCAATATCTGTACCTACATTTTTTACTGGAAGAGACAGGGAGGCAGTACTATCTGTACCAACATAATTTACAGAGAGAGATAGGGATGCAGTACTATCTGTACCAACATTATTTACAAAGAGAGATAGGGAGGCAGTACTATCTGTACCAACATCATTTACAGGGAGAGATGGGTGTAGTTATTTTTGTATCTATATAATCTACATAGAAATAGATTGAGTGACTCTTGTGTTATAAAAGCAGTAATGGCTGTACGATGGCAGTTTTGTTGGTGGTAGGTGTCACATGACAACTTGGCGCCTGTTGCAGAAAAACTCCAGTCGTAGCAGCCACTGCAATAGAGTGAAAGGAAATATGGTGGAATCACTACCATCGACTACAAGTCCCATCCTCCAGCTCATTGCTTAAGACGCTGGAAGTTCTTCTTTCCTTGCTCATTCGCATTAGGATGTGATTTGTTTGTCTGTTTTGCAGGTTGTTTGGCTCAGGAACCATTCAGACAGACACTGATGGAATCCAGGACGGGAGGATAACATCAGCCCCCAAAAAACTGATATCTTCAACAGTTTAGTTCAAATGTAATGGAATATAAGTCCTACCCTGAAATGACATCACCTGATGCCTGGCCGATAGGATTATATCTACACCTTGCTATGTGGTGACACCACAGATTGTTTGTTACAGTGTATCAGTACAGCCAATCCTCTGTAGACTAAACACAGCAGCACAGACCAGACACCGAGCAGTTCTATCCACTATGAATCTCCTGATATTTATTACAGAATCCATAGGGACAATCACCCCAAGACAGCGCTCAGAAGAGGGATGGGAAAAAAACATCAACCAGTGACCCCACTAAATAGACCCTCAAAGACACATACCCCGGCTGAAGTAAGAGGTACAAGTGTATAATGCAGGCCGGGTATTATAGAGACTGGTGTATAATACAGACCCCATAATATAGAGACTGGTGTATAATACAGACCCCATGATATACAGGTCATTCTAAAAAATATTAGCATATTGTGATAAAGTTCATTATTTTCTGTAATGTACTGATAAACATTAGACTTTCATATATTTTAGATTCATTACACACAACTGAAGGAGTTCAAGCCTTTTATTGTTTTAATATTGATGATTTTGGCATACAGCTCATGAAAACCCAAAATTCCTATCTAAAAAAATTAGCAACATGCAACAGTCCAGTGCTGCTTCTCTGTAGCCCAGGTCAGGCGCTTCTGCCGCTGTTTCTGGGGAATGCGGCACCTGTAGCCCATTTCCTGCACACGCCTGTACACGGTGGCTCTGGATGTTTCTACTCCAGACTCAGTCCACTGATTCCACAGGTTGCCCAAGGTCTGGAATCGGTCCTTCTCCACAATCTTCCTCAGGGTCCGGTCACCTCTTCTCGTTGTGCAGCGTTTTCTGCCACACTTTTTCCTTCCCACAGACTTCCCACTGAGGTGCCTTGATACAGCACTCTGGGAACAGCCTATTCGTTCTGAAATTTCTCTCTGTGTCTTACCCTCTTGCTTGAGGGTGTCAATGATGGCCTTCTGGACAGCAGTCAGGTCGGCAGTCTTACCCATGATTGCGGTTTTGAGTAATGAACCAGGCTGGGAGTTTTTAAAAGCCTCAGGAATCTTTTGCAGGTGTTTAGAGTTAATTAGTTGATTCAGATGATTAGGTTAATTGTTCGTTTAGAGAACCTTTTCATGATATGCTAATTTTTTGAGATAGGAATTTTGGGTTTTCATGAGCTGTATGCCACAATCATCAATATTAAAACAATAAAAGGCTTGAACTACTTCAGTTGTGTGTAATGAATCTAAAATATATGAAAGTCTAATGTTTATCAGTACATTACAGAAAATAATGAACTTTATCACAATATGCTAATTTCTTTAGAAGGACCTGTATAATACAGACCCCCATAATATGATGACTGGTGTGTAATACATAACCCATAATATAGACACTGGTGTATAATACAGACCCCATATTATACAGACTAGTGTGTAATACATACCCCATAATATAGAGACTGGTAGATTATACAAACCCCATATTATAGAGACTGGTGTACAATACAGACCCCATAATATAGAGACTTATGTATCATACAGACCACATATTATAGAGACTGGTGTATAATACAGACCCCATATTATAGAAACTGGTGTATAATACAGACCCCATATTATAGAGACTGGTATATAATACAGACCCCATATTATAGAGACTGGTGTATAATACAGACCCCATATTATATAGACTGGTATATAATACAGACCCCATATTATAGAGACTGGTGTATAATACAAACCCTATATTATAGAGACTGGTGTATAATACAGACCCTATATTATAGAGACTGGTGTATAATACAGACCCCATATTATAGAGACTGGTGTGTAATACAGACCCCATAATATAGAGATTTGTGTATAATACAGCCCCCATATTATAGAGACTGGTATATAATACAGACCATATATTATAGAGACTGGTGTATAATACAGACCTCATATTACAGCACATATGCTTGTTGGTTTGTTTTCTCATCGAGCTGTTATATCATGAAGTATAAAACTCCTACACAACTGGCAGCAGAAATAACTCTTTTGTCTTGTGAGTGAAAATCATGTCACAAATTACAAGAATTGTGTAACAGAAGAAAAACTCCCAGGAATTTCAGAAGAATAATCTCCACCTTTCTCCAGTAAACACTTACAGACACAGCTGATGTGCTTGTTACAATGTATCAGTTTAAACGTTACCTCTGGGTCCAGCCCTACGTATAATGTTGGTCATACTGGTTATTACTCAGCTTTCCCAGAAACCATATAACCTGGAGGAGATAAATATATTTGTAGCAATTTACTAGAAGGAAACTGAGAGATTCCTCAGACGCAGTATAAGACGTGTGGACTGTGGGGCAGGAATGCGGCGCTCGCTCCGCGGAGACTGACTTCTCGGATCTGATGATGTGTATGGTATTATATACATCACTGCGTCTGTGTTTGTGTTTACAGGGGCTGCATCTCGAGGCGCTCGCTCTGCGCTCTTCTCACTGACTCACTCTGCAAGAATAAACAACTAATGGAAGAAGTAGCGAGATCGCCGCTCATTTCCAGGAAGCCGCTCACTATGAGTCACAATTTATGGTCACAGGCCAGGTGATGGCAGTTGGCATCAGCTTTGGTTATCGCTCCAGCACCTGCTGCTTCTAGGGAAGGTTTCATACTTCATACTGTGCTGTCCCCTCGTTCAGGGGCGGACTGAGAACCCTCAGGGCCCCCGGGCAAAATAAATCAAGGGTCCCCTTACAGGCCCCACCCATGTTCTGCTGCAAGCCCCACCCTTGTCCCGCCTCCCTGCCCCACCTCCAGCCACACCCTACACAATCTTTAATAAGATTTCAAAGTTAAAGTGACACAAAAGGCACCCAGACCCCTTCAGCTCATTGACGTGGTCGGGGTACAGTGTCCCTTTTGCAAATCGAGCTGCAATGTTCTAGAGAAACTGCATTGTTTACGTTCCAGCAATAAGTCAGCCTCTAGTGGCCGGCACCTGAGGGCTTCCTGGAGGAAAACAGACCTTTGGTCCGGTATCTGACGCTGGACGTCCTCACACCCTCCAGGGTCAAATTTTTCCCCATAGGAAAGCATTGATTCAATGCTCTCGTATGGGGTGATCTAATCTCAGCGTCCATTGGTGAGCCTCTGTTAGAAGCAGTGTGGGCATAACTACTGTAAAAGGGGCACATATCTGGGCATAACTACTGTGAAGGGGGCACATATCTGGGCATAACTACTGTGAAGGGGGCACATATCTGGGCATAACTACTGTGAGGGGGGCACATATCTGGGCATAACTACTGTGAAGGGGCACATATCTGGGCATATTTACTGTGAAGGGGGCACATATCTGGGCATAACTACTGTGAAGGGGGTACATATCTGGGCATAACTACTGTGAAGGGGGCACATATCTGGGCATAACTACTGTGAGGGGGGCACATATCTGGGCATAACTACTGTGAGGGGGGCACATATCTGGGCATAACTACTGTGAAGGGGGCACATATCTGGGCATAACTACTGTGAAGGGGGCACATATCTGGGCATAACTACTGTGAGGGGGGCACATATCTGGGGATAACTACTGTGAAGGGGGCACATATCTGGGCATAACTACTGTGAGGGGGGCACATATCTGGGCATAACTACTGTGAAGGGGGCACATATCTACTGTGAAGGGGGCACATATCTGGGCATAACTACTGTGAAGGGGGCACATATCTGGGCATAACTACTGTGAAGGGGGCACATATCTGGGCATAACTACTGTGAGGGGGGCACATATCTGGGGATAACTACTGTGAAGGGGGCACATATCTGGGCATAACTACTGTGAAGGGGGCACATATCTGGGCATAACTACTGTGAAGGGGGCACATATCTGGGCATAACTACTGTGAAAGGGGGGGAGGCCCTTCACAATAGTTATTAATCCCTTTCAGCAGTCTCCCCTTCAGTGAATGGGGGACTGCTGAAAGGGGTTAATAACTACTGTGAAGGGCCTAGCCGTCTGGGCAACCCCACAGATCATCCCCCCACCCACCTTGTTCCACTGATCCGCTACTTGCGGGCTACATGGGCATGAGTTCAGTCACTTTGGTGCGCAATCCCATCCTGCGGCGCGTGATCCAACGAGACCCGTGACCTACAGCGGCAGGTTTTGCAGGATCACGCGCTGCAGGACAGGATTGCCCACCGAAGTGACTGAACTCATTCCCGCGCAGCCCACAAGTAGCGGAACAATTACAAGAGGGGTGGGGAATAGCCAAATTAAAAAATATTTTGAACCAAAAAGTGTTATGGGGGTTCTGTGGATGGCACTGTTATGGGGGGGATCTGTGGATGGCACTGTTATGGGGGGGATCTGTGGATGGCACTGTTATGGGGCGGATCTGTGGATGGCACTATTATGGGGGGATCTGTGGATGGCACTGTTATGGGGGGATCTGTGGATGGCACTGTTATGGGGGGATCTGTGGATGGCACTGTTATGGGGGGATCTGTGGATGGTACTTATGGAGGGGATCTGTGGATGGCACTGTTATGGGGGGATCTGTGGATGGCACTTATGGAGGGGATCTGTGGATGGCACTGTTATGGGGCCTCTGTGGATGGCACTGTTGTGGGGATCTGTGGATGACACTGTTGTGGGGGGGGGGGATCTGTGGGTGACACATATATAGCACCTTATGCTATAGATGTGTCATCCACAGATCCCCCATAACAGTGTCCCTGTGAGTGAATGATCCCCAATACAGGGACTGGGGGCCAGCATCTGGTGTTGTAATGGCAGCGGGGCCCGGTGCAGTCACTGTATTCTATTACACCGGGCCCCGCTCACTGTAATACTAATATTCATATGTGAACAACTTGAAACTCTCTGCGATCCTCTCCCTCTCCCTCTCTGTACTCCCAAACTCAGTAGCAGGCCGGGCGGCAGCGCAACTCACTGACTTCATTCATAAAGTGGGAGGAGCAGGCGCGTGACGTCAGTGAGTTGCGCTGCCGCCCGGCCTGCTACTGAGTTTGGGAGTACAGAGAGGGAGAGGATCGCAGAGAGTTTCAAGTTGTTCACATATGAATATTAGTATTACAGTGAGCGGGGCCCGGTGTTATGTTATTCTGCGGCGGGCCCCCATCTCGGCCGGGCCCTCGGACCATGTCCGAAGTGCCCGACCCCGACCGGTCAGTCCGCCCCTGCCCTCGTTCCAAGGTCTCTTGTGTTTAGGATTAGACTGGTCTACCAGTGGGCAGCAGTGGGCCCAGACTCTGACCATCCCTAACAGCCATCAGAACTTATTCTGGCTTAAATGGCATCTGTCAGCAGTTTTGTCCCTATGACACCGGCTGACCTGTTACATGTGCACTTGGCAGCTGAAGACATCTGTGTTGGTCCCATGTTCATATGTGCAGCATTGCTGAGAACACTAATGTATTAATATATGCAAATAAACCTCTAGAGCAGAGCATTGTCTTCAGTGGATACAACTGTAGCAAAACCCGAACTAATAGGGGCTCTATACCGGAAAATAGCTGATCAGGCATATCCCCATGCATTCTGAGGGGAGAGTAATCCGTTCAGGATGCATCAGGATGTCTTCAGTTCAGTCATTTTGACTGATCAGGCAAAAGAGAAAACCGTAGCATGCTATGGTTTTATCTCCGGCCAAAAAAACCGAAGACTTGCCTGAACACCGGATCCGGCATTTTTTCCATAGGAATGTATTAGTGCCGGATCCGGCATTCAAAATACCGGATTGCCGGATCCGTCCTTCCGGTCTGCGCATGCGCAGACCTTTAAAAATGAGAAAAAAATAAATACCGGATCTGTTTTGCCTGATGACACCGGAAAAACGGATCTGGTATTGCAATGCATTTTTCTGACTGATCAGGCATTTTTCAGACTGCCTGCCGGAATCAAACAACGCAAGTGTGAAAGTCCCCTAATAACACAATGGACACTAGTAATCAACTTTTTTCTAATTAACTTTATTTAGATAATACTTGAAAACCCCATTTAACTGGATAAACAGAAAGAGGTTATACAGAAAAGGACGGACACGTATAAGGGGTTCTTCACTTTGGACAATTTCTTTTAGGTCCCCTGACAATTAGCTGATCACAGGGTGTCCTACGGTTGAGACCAGGGCCGGTTCTAGGTGAAATGGGGCCCTGGGGTGAAAAACAATAAGGGGGCCCCCACACACACACACACGACACTTGCTGACTTTAACGTCCCCCCCATCACTACAGAAATACAGCGCCCCCTACCTCTTACATCCAGTGACGTCTCCTTTGATGTAGATGTTCTCTGTCCTCGTCCTTTCCTTTCAGACCAGACCACCATTTTGTCGCCCAAAAAAATTGTTTACTACTTTTCCATCATCCTCTCATCTTCTGGACAAATCATCCTACTACCCCCAATACTGTGCCGCTGTGCTCCCCAGTGCTATACCGCAGAAACAGATAATATCCCTGATAATACAAGTACCACACAGAGCCCCCCATATAAAATACCCCTTCTTTGTGGCCCCAGTAGAAGCCCTTATAGTGCCCCATAATAATGTGCCAGTATCAAGTGCCAAACCCCCCACCCCTATGTGCCAGTATCAAGTGCCAAACCCCCCACCCCTATGTGCCAGTATCAAGTGCCAAACCCCCCATGTGCCAGTATCAAGTGCCAAACCCCCCACCCCCATGTGCCAGTATCAAGTGCCAAACCCCCCACCCCTATATGCCAGTATCAAGTGCCAAACCCCCCACCCCTATGTGCCAGTATCAAGTGCCAAACCCCCCCATGTGCCAGTATCAAGTGCCAACCCCCCCATGTGCCAGAATCAAGTCTCAAACCCCCCATGTGCCAGTATCAAGTGCCAAACCCCCCATGTGCCAATATCAAGTGCCAACTCCCCCACTCCCATGTGCCAGGATCAAGTGCCTCCCACTTCCCCCATATGTGCCAGGATCAAGTGCCTCCCGCTCCCCCCATGTGGCATTAAAAGTCCAGCATTAAAAAATAAAATTAAAAATACACCTGTACTTACCTCCATGACACAGCGATGTGATGCAGGCCTCTTCCGGCCTGTGTCCCACGCTGTAAGGCTCAGGTGGCGCGATGACGTCATCGCGCCGCCTGCACCGGCCTCTGATAGGCTGCCGGCCTTGTGCCGGCAGCCTATCAGAGGAACAGGGAAGGGACACGCCTCTCCCTCCCCTGCCCCACAGCACTTCCATCTGTATCGCTGTCCTGAGGACGGCGATACAGATGACTATGGAGATGAGCGCTTCCACAATGGAAGCGTTCATCTCCCTGTGACCTTCCGGTGTCGGGTGGTGGGCTTGGGGGCCCCTAGGGACTCGGGGGCAATTGCCCCTTGCCTCTATGGAAACGCCGGCTCTGGTTGAGACCCTAAGACTGTGAAGGCTTCCAGATTGAGAGACGCTCCTTGTCACCACTCTGGCTAATAGATAAGGGTCCTGGATGTGGGACCCCCTCTATTAATGCTGAACTCCCCAAGAAGGTATTTGAAAATGGGTTGTCTAAACTTGAGGATCCCTTTAAGTCATGCTTGAAGGCTTCAGATCGGTCTGTAATCTGGTAGACGTTGGGGTCTTCCTGCACTATAGTTGGGGTCTTGCTCTATTACTAAAGTTTTCAATTGCTGATGCGGCCGACACGCTAAAGCCGTGACCTTGTGTCATCTGCAGGTGTTGGTTTTATGGCAGCGGCTTCCTACGGGTGTTACAGCCCTGGTAATAAAAGCTGAAGCCCTGGCACTGAGCATGGTAATTATCCGCGTTCCATGTTCTGTTGGCAGAGGATCCGTTACACTGTAATAGTAGACTTTGTTATTCAATGTTCCATAACACCATAGGCACCAAGAATCTTGTACAAGTGATTAAGTTCAGTTGAATTTGGAAGAAATGAAAAATTTACAACGTAGAATGTGGAAAATGCTCTGACTCATGTCAGCGTCTCAGGACCTTCATGTACCAGGACCCTCTAAGACACCACGCAGATCTCCTAGGGGTGGATTTAGCATCGATGGTGTGATAGGAAAAGCTATGTCTGGGGACCCCAATCACACAGCTAAATCTACATCTTACATAGGGCAGGGCATAGATATAGGGGGCACCCGCTGGATCAAAGACATCAGTATCATAAGTGGTGCAGCAAGCTCGGGTGGGAGCAGGAGAATGGGACTGGCATGTGGTGGGATGTTCTTAGGAGTCGGACCTCCACACAGGCTCGGACTGGCCCACAGGGATACAGGTGAATCCCCCGGTGGGCCTCTGAGCAGGGTGGGCCCCTTTTCCTCCACCTCCTGCAAAAATGGCACAAAGCATAATAGACTTACTGCACTTCATATAGATAGGCAGCATACAGCACCTCACCCAGCCTAAGTCCATATAAAGTTTATTATTACAGACATGTTCATGTGGCTGAGATGACCCCCATCATCAATCATCTTGTAGAGTGTTGCTGCTGTCTGCTGTGTGGGCAGGTAATATTTGGATGTATCCGTATGGTGGGACCCCAAAATAAATGTTACTGGTGGGCCATAGACAGCCCAGTCCGACACGGCCTCCACAAATCTGATACTGATGATCTAACAAGAAGTCATCAATGAGTCAGGAAAAACCCTTTAAGGCAAAGCCAACACTATACAACATGCAGGGGCATTACTATACTACACGCAGACAGACTGCGCCCAGTGACACCTCTGCTTCTTAAGTAGATGACAGTAATATTAATGGTACGTGATGGTTGGGGGGCCATTACATGTTTTGCATTGGGGTCACTGCTAAATTCTTCAGAAACAACCTGATGGTCTGTGGTGGAGTGCCTCCAGGTGACCCCGAGTCCAGGAGATGCTCCAGAGGTTCTGGGCTTCATCCTCATTGACACTTGATGATGTTTTACAGTTCATATTTATTACATTATCTTTTATGATGCGTCTCGTGTTGCTCGACTCTGGGTTTATACAACTGCTCTGAGACACTTTATAGACAATCTGCGAGGAAGTTTCCATTACTGGACACACAGGAGCTTTAGTTATAGTCACCCCGATGCCCCTGATTAGTAAACATGTGCGACCCAGATGATGATTCTCAAAGCTGCATCTCCTGCCGAAAAAGAGGGATACAATGTTGCAATAGGAGGTCAGTGTCAGGCTACCTTCACACTTGCGGCAGAGTCATCCGGCAAAACGTATGCCAACTGATGGCGTTTGTAAGACTGATCAGGAAGAAAATGCATTGAAATGCTGGATCCTTCTTTCCGGTGTCATCCGGCAAAACGGGTCTGGCACTAATTTTTTTCACCTTTTCACTGGATCCAGTATTCCAGTATTTTCAATGCCAGATCCGGCACTAATACATTCCTATGGAAAAAAATGCCGGATCCGGCGTTCAGGCAAGTCTTCAGTTTTTTGGGCCGGAGATAAAACAGTAGCATGCTGCGGTTTTCTCTTTTGCCTGATCAGTCAAGAAGACTAAACTGAAGACATCCTGATACATCCTGAACGGATTACTCTCCATTCAGAATGCACGGTGATAAAACTGATCAGTTATTTTCCGGCATTGAGCCCTTTTGACGGAACTCAGTGCCGGAAAATAAAAACGCAAGTGTGAAAGTACCCTTAACCAGATTTGCTCTCTGCAGTGTAACATCATATAGTTCAGATATAAACAGTCACTGTGTCCATACATTTACATTGCTTTATACAGAATTGATCCTGCATTATACTCCAGAGCTGCACTCACTATTCTGCTGGTGCAGTCACTGTGTACATACATTACTTATCCTGTACTGATCCTGAGTTACATCCTGTATTATACTCCAGAGCTGCACTCACTATTCTGCTGGTGCAGTCACTGTGTACATACATTACTTATCCTGTACTGATCCTGAGTTACATCCTGTATTATACCCCAGAGCTGCACTCACTGTTCTGTTGGTGCAGTCACTGTGTACATACATTACTTATCCTGTACTGATCCTAAGTTACATCCTGTATTATACTCCAGAGCTGCACTCACTATTCTGCTGGTGCAGTCACTGTGTACATACATTACTTATCCTGTACTGATCCTGAGTTACATCCTGTATTATACCCCAGAGCTGCACTCACTGTTCTGTTGGTGCAGTCACTGTGTACATACATTACTTATCCTGTACTGATCCTAAGTTACATCCTGTATTATACTCCAGAGCTGCACTCACTATTCTGCTGGTGCAGTCACTGTTCATACATTAATTATCCTGCACTGATCCTGAGTTACATCCTGTATTATACTCCAGAGCTGCACTCACTATTCTGCTGGTGCAGTCACTGTGTACATACATTACTTATCCTGTACTGATCCTGAGTTACATCCTGTATTATACTCCAGAGCTGCACTCACTATTCTGCTGGTGCAGTCACTGTGTACATACATTACTTATCCTGCACTGATCCTGAGTTACATCCTGTATTATACTCCAGAGCTGCACTCACTATTCTGCTGGTGCAGTCACTGTGTACATACATTACTTATCCTGTACTGAGCCTGAGTTACATCCTGTATTATACTCCAGAGCTGCACTCACTATTCTGCTGGTGCAGTCACTGTGTACGTACATTACTTATCCTGAGTGAAATCCTGTATTATACACCAGAGCTGCACTCACTATTCTGCTGGTGCAGTCACTGTGTACATACATTACTTATCCTGTACTGATCCTGAGTTACATCCTGTATTATACTCCAGAGCTGCACTCACTATTCTGCTGGTGCAGTCACTGTGTACATACATTACTTATCCTGCACTGATCCTGAGTTCCATCCTGTATTATACTCCAGAGCTGCACTCACTGTTCTTCACACTCCAGATATGAAATCTCCCAGCTCCCTGTTTTCATCAAGCACAGTAGGACAAGCTTTGCTGACTGTTTACAGTAAAAACCAGCAGAACAAGGAGTGCAGCTCTGGAGTAACTTGGGATCAGTACTGGTTAAGTCATGAAATGAACATCATTGTTATTTACAGATTCATATTACTGAGTATTTGCCTCCAAAAAAAAAATTAAATCACCAGTAAATATCTCTTTTTTTGGCATTTTATATTATGAAATGACTACACTCACAGTGCATTACAGTAAATTTGCAAACTCAACTCTACTACATCTCTGAGCTCTTCATGCCCTGTTTTCATAACCAGAGTAAGAAGGATTACAGGACTTTCCTCCAAAGTAAAATGAAATCCCTCTAACTGTAAATCCATGAGATGTCCTCTTCTGGAACTGCATTGAAGTCTGTTCAGTATGTAAGGGGTGTCAGGTAGGGGTGTCAGGTTCTATGTAGGATCTTTTGGCCCGTGAGTAGTATATGTAGCTCTCACTCAAAGATGGAGACAGGGGAGCACAGAGATATGATAGACCCCCATAGCAAAACTTCACCAGAGCCCCCAGTGCGGACCCCCTATACAGCACTCTGAATGCCATATTTCTCAGTGTCTTTAGAATAGACAACTGATATAAATGCACTGATAAATCTCCCCCGCACGGATCGGAGTCCTCTGCTTCACTTCACATAGTTACATTATAAGTTATCATAAAGCTGGAGGCTGCTCGGGGCTAAGGAATTTATACAGTTACCACTGAAATCAATGGAATTAGCAGAATCTCTATGCACTGCATGCCTCCTAGTGGTGGCTACAGGAAATCACTGTGGATTTATGTTGAGCAGCAGATGAAGGAGGAGTTCAGTGATGTATTCTCCCTACACACACCATAGCAGTCACGTGGTCTGATTCCATGGTAAGGATGCCCTGGATGGAGGATGGAAATAGGCAGACACAGTAGAACGTTTTTACTGAGCTCACGTGGGACCAAAGCTTGGTGATTGCAGAGACTCCTAGAGGCAACAGGCTTTATGGGTTGTCCCACAAAACATTTTCTGCAGTTTTCAAACCAGCACCTGGATCTGAATACTTTTGTAATTTTATGTAATTAAAAATGTTAGCATGACTACTGAGTTATTCAATAAAATGTATCGGTATAGCGCCACCTGCTGTTTGTTCTATTACTTATTTCTTTGTCCTGATCACTGAGATGGTCGCACATGCTCAGTTTCATCGTTCACCTGCCTCCTGAGCTGTGATAGGGAGAGCATGGACACGCCCCCTTATCTGCAGCAGAAAAGACACGCCCCCTTATCTGCAGCAAAGAAGACACGCCCCCTTATCTGCAGCAAAGAAGACACGCCCCCCTGAGCTGCCAGCTTGATAGAAATCTAGCACAGCAATGAACGTGGAGATCTCTGGATCCATGTGAGGTACCGGGCTGGTTCTGGCTCTGTGAGAAAGAGATTGCCATGTATTATATGAGGTCTGATTTTCATTTTTTACATTAGTCATGGGGTAACCCCTTTAACTTAGATCCCTAGGGTGGTGTGCCAATTTGCAAGCATCACTCACCCCAATTTCCTATCACTTGGACATCCTACACACGGCACAGATACT
Organism: Bufo gargarizans; assembly: GCF_014858855.1. Taxonomy (NCBI): domain Eukaryota; kingdom Metazoa; phylum Chordata; class Amphibia; order Anura; family Bufonidae; genus Bufo; species Bufo gargarizans. The sequence continues at coordinate 49,235,006 of NC_058086.1, forward strand.
CAGGGCATTTAACCCCTAGTGGTGCATACATTACTCAAGCATCACAATCTCGTCTCATACATGACATATTAATGTACATCACATCTACAGGAGCATTTCACATAGTAATCACATTCCTGGTATTCCCTATGTAAACATAAAGCCTCATTCACTCGTCCGTTCTCAAATCCGTGAGAAGGTGGTCAGTGATGCATCCATGAGGGATCCGTGTTTGTGTCCGTTTTTTGCTGTCTGTGTGCCGTCCATGTTTCACTGACCCTGCACAGCTGAAAAATAATTTTCAAAGCATCTCTTCCTAACGATCCGTGAAACACGGATGCAACACAGATGTCATCCGTGTTGCATCCGTGGCTTTCACAGAACCATAGACTATAATGGGTGTGATGCTGAAATATAGCATGCTTCCGTGCTAAAAACATGGACTGCGCTAAAACACTGACGTCTGAATACAGTGTACACACATTAAAATGAATGGGGACGTGTGTTGATCCGTACAGAACATGTACAGCACAAGTCCGGGCCGTCTTTTCCAAGGGGCAGCTGCCCCGGGCCCAGTTGCCCAAGGCAGCTGCCTCTTGAGCCCTGCTAGCCACTGCCCCGGGTGTCAGGCTATCAGCTACACAGGGGGTGCTGCCATGCCATGCCTGCCGGCACTGAGTCCAGGCATCGTACTGTGTTAGAGCTGTGCTCTAGGACCTTAGATGACATCATCAACATGTGACCAGTAACCTAGCAATATTACTGGTCACATGGCTATGAGGTCATCACAGGTCCTGTGGAGTGTTGCAGAAGTTAACTGTGGAGCTTTTTGGTGTGAAGATTACATCAGAAAAAGGTGACAGGGGCTGTTATGTTATTATACTGTAAACTACTGTATAGTGGGGTGCTGTATAGTGTGTGTGTGGGGGGGGGTCTGTATACTGTGGGGGTCTGTATACTGTGTGGGACTGTATACTGTGTGGGGGTCTGTATACTGTGGGGGGCCTGTATACTGTGGGGGCCTGTATACAGTGGGGGCCTGTATACTGTGGGGGTCTGTATACTATGTGGGACTGCATACTGTGTGGGGGCTGTATACTGTGTGGGGGTCTGTATACTGTGTGGGGGCCTGTATACTGTGGTGGGGGCCTGTATAGTGTGGGGGCCTGTATACTGTGGGGGGGGGCTGTATACTGTGGGGGGGCTGTATACTGTGGGGGGGCCTATATACTGTAGGGGCCTGTATACTGTGTGCGGGCCTGTATACTGTGTGGGGGTCTGTATACTGTGGGGGGCTGTATACTGTTGGGGGCTGTATACTGTGGGGGCCTGTATAGTGTGGGGGGCCTGTATAGTATGGGGGCCTGTATAGTGTGGGGGCTGTATATTGTGGAGTGCTATACTGCTGTACTGTATACTGTGGGGGTCTGTATACTGTATACTGTGGGTGCTGTATAGTGTGGAGTGCTATACTGCTGTACTGTATAGTTTGGGGTGCTGTATAGGGTGAGGTGCTATACTGTGAGGTGTTGTATACTGTGGGGTGCTGTATACTGTGGGCTGCTATACTGCTCTACTATATACTGTGGGGTACTGTATAGTGTGGGGTGCTAAACTGCATACTGTGTGGTGCTGTATGCTATAGGGTGCTATACTGCATACTGTGGGGTGCTGGGGTGCACTGTGACACTAGGGTGAGCCGAGCCCTGGTCTCCTTCCTGCAGAGCGGTGCCCACTTCCAGCCCAGAGCACTGATCCTGAGCCGCTGGAGTCTTCAGAACCAGAAGTATTTACAGTCATTCACTGGACTCTACCAGGGGTGTGGATTTTTTGTGTGTGTGTTGTGGTGGAGGGCGTGATTGCATGCTAAGGTGTGGGAAGGCGGGATCCAGGGGGCCCAAGTACATTTTTGCCCAGGGTCCAATCAATATTAAAGACGGCCCTGCGTGGAACACTGACTTGTGGATGAGGCTTAACAGTGCAACATGGGTGTTATTGCCATGGTAACAAGGTCAATGGTAACCCCTAGCAACAGAGGAGAAACTATGTGTCACTACAAAAGGATACATGTTCTTGTAGGAGGGGGCGAGCAGTTCCTTACTAGTAATTTCTAAGCTTTTAGGAAATCTCCTGAATGGCAGCTCTTCCCAGCCGTCCAGCAATACGGCTTTTATCCCACCCTTGATTTTCTGTAATCTAAGACTAACTTTCTCTACGATCTCCATAATCTCCGTCGTCTTTCTCACTATAGATATATAAATACATAAACAGAGAAAAAACCTCTGAAGAGAGACTCAAACAAGCAGTGAGATCTCTGTAATCCCAGCTATTCCTGCCGCCGATGGCTTGTACACAGAGCGGAGCACGTTCCATCCGTGGCCTCCATGTGGATGAAGATGATTGACAGGACTCGTGTTATTCAACATCTGGTGCAAAGATGTTGATTTTCATAACAAGAGCAGAAGGTGGGGGGTGTGTGGGGGGGGGGGTTCAACCATCGCTTTATAGACATATTTATATGAATGTCACTGGAGGACGCGCCGCAGATCGAAGGAAACGTGCCTCCTCGTATGTCTGCGGGTACTGGGCGGGGGGCTTACAATTGTAGACAGAGATAAGCGGTTTGCATGGGGATGTTTACCATCTTAGGGCATCCCTTTTCTGTTTGTAGCCCCCCTTCCAGAGTCTACTGCAAGCCTCCATCATTCTTCATTATCACTATGCTAAAATCTAGAGCTGCATTCACAATCTTGCAAGTTTAAGAGCTATAATCTCTGGTGAATGACATTCTGGAAAGTGTTATCCTAATATCAGACACTATATAGTCACCAAACTGCCCCTATTAAATAAAGGAGCTTAGATAAAATGTAAGCAGAACAGTGAGTGCAGCTCTGGAGTATAATACAGGATAGAACTCAGGTCCAGTACGGGGTGAGTAATGTATGTACACAGTGACTGCACCAGCAGAATAGTGAGTGCAGCTCTGGAGTATAATACAGGATGTAACTCAGGGTCAGTACAGGATAAGTAATGTATGTACACAGTGACTGCACCAGCAGAATAGTGAGTGCAGCTCTGGAGTATAATACAGGATGTAACTCAGGATCAGTACAGGATAAGTAATGTATGTAGACAGTGACTGCACCAGCAGAATAGTGAGTGCAGCTCTGGAGTATAATACAGGATGTAACTCAGGATCAGTACAGTATAAGTAATGTATGTACACAGTGACTGCACCAGCAGAATAGTGAGTGCAGCTCTGCAGTATAATACAGGATGTAACTCAGGATCAGTACAGGATAAGTAATGTATGTACACAGTGACTGCACCAGCAGAGTAGTGAGTGCAGCTCTGGAGTATAATACAGGATGTAACTCAGGATCAGTACAGGATAAGTAATGTAATGTACACAGTGACTGCACCAGCAGAATAGTGAGTGCAGCTCTGGAGTATAATACAGGATGTAACTCGGGATCAGTACAGGATAAGTAATGTATGTACACAGTGACTGCACCAGCAGAATAGTGAGTGCAGCTCTGGAGTATAATACAGGATGTAACTCAGGATCAGTACAGGATAAGTAATGTATGTACACCAGCAGAATAGTGAGTGCAGCTCTGGAGTATAATACAGGATGTAACTCAGGATCAGTACAGGATAAGTAATGTAATGTACACAGTGACTGCACCAGCAGAATAGTGAGTGCAGCTCTGGAGTATAATACAGGATGTAACTCAGGATCAGTAGAAAATAGACAGTTAACGGTGTTACTATCAATTCTTCTACATGAAATTCCAATTACAAAAGCAAATGTGTTTTTGGCCATGAGGTTTTATGACAAGATGATCAAAACAATGTAGCACATCATATCGGCTGCAGACGGAGCTCTTGGCACTAGGACTGTGGTTTTAGTCACAACATCATTACTAAGAATAATAATCCTGTGTGTTGAGCCAGCTGATTATGCAATACTGGTCGTTTAATAACTGCAGCTCCGAGCAACTGGTATCTGGTGAGGTGATGTTTGCATACTGTCAGTGCGGAGAATGTGTGATATACTGTATCCTAGTTTATGGGGATACACCTCAGATGGCAGCATTTGGGTCAGACTTAGGATCTGGACTTTATAGTCCATACGCCGCTGTACAGCTGCAGCATCACGATTACTGTTTTGTCATTCCCTACCTCGGGTGCTTCGGTTCATTATCATATATTTGTCAGCCAGTTGCCTCTTCTGAGCTAAAATATGGAAATTAATCAATTAATTGTAAAATGTGTACTTTGCAAATATTCTATTATTCATCAAGCACAACATTCATGTTTTATGCTCCAATCATATCCAGAGCTGCACTCAACATTCTTCTGGTTGTTTGAGAACTGTTACGGTGCAGGATCCCTTTTGGTTCAGTCATGTTTTGCTGTGGTGCATTCACGGAGGCCATACATCTCTTTTTTAACATGGTCCATAAGGCTAGTCCTATGGGGTGAGGTCTGATGCCTGCCATTTTGGTTCACCCACCCAATAAAGCCCGGAATGTCACTTGCAGATAGGGGCTTTGCTATCAAAGTTGACAGTAGGTTGTAATACATAATGCCCCAAAAGTCCAATTTAACCCTGCCCAACCAGATATCTATGAGGAGAAGTACGCTGAACCTTAAGTGGAGCGTGTGGACTGCTGGGGGCGCACGAAACAACCGATCAAAGACAGTGTTTTAATACACCCTTTAACATCCTGCTAGTGGATACATCACACCTGCCAAACCACATCTGATAGTGCTTTTTCAACCATATGCCCTTTTTGATTTCAGTTACTATTATCCTACAGTATTGTGGCTAATACAACATAAATTAGAATGAAAAAATGTTATAGAGATCCGCTCACTCCTGCTCTCTCAGGGCAGGTGCACCAAGAGAAATGGAAGAAAAAAATGAAATAATATAAAATGTGATATACCTATTCAGACAAGTACCCCCCTATATAGACAACTTTTATATTTGTTTTTATAGATTTTATTGTTTTTATATATTCTTATATATATATATATATATTTAAGTATAAGTATATGTATTTTTCTGTGATTTATATAATTTATATTTCACATATACATTAATATTCTGATCTAGCAATATATATCTGTTATACTGAAGAATTATAGATATGAAAATTCCATACTAAAGCTTACAATTAGGAAATATAAATGATGTTCTTTAAAAAATCAGAAATGGAACCAACTGAAAATACAGAATTGCAACAAAAAAATGAAAAACGCATTTGTATGAAAAACGCATAGAAATCGCAAAGAAGCCGCAACACTGATAATTGACACTTAATAATTAGATCCAGACCGGCTCTTTGGATGAACTCTGAGTCCGAACCAGATCTTGAAAGAGACCAAGCGCAAGTATAAAATAAGCTAATCTATGAAATCGGGGTATACCACTGAGGAAGGGGAAAGCGTCTCCCCGAAACGCGTTTGGTGAACAATTGAATAATACCCCGTCTCCATGGACAAAAGTGCACTCTAAAGGAAAAGAAAGAGAAAGAAAAAATAAACTTTCTCCAGCCCGAGACCTCCAATACGTCATTTACCTGCGCCTGAAGGTACGAGTACGCAGCTTCTCAAACCAAACCAGCTGCCGGAAGTATCTGGGATATACACGTGGAACGCTACGGACTTTACAGCCGGGACGCCGGCTTCTAACACAGATCAGCAGTCGATCCACTTGTCCCAGTGAATCTATACCAGGCAAAGGTAAGCCCACATAGTGGGTAAAGAACTATGAGACGGTAAATTCATATATTAGCAAGATTGAAACTAGACCAGATAAAATATATCTAGTGATCTGCCAAGAATATCTTCCAGCTTTTTTACAAGCAAACAATAGAGACTGGACATTTCTCATTACCTGGATAGGAAAAATAACTCGGACTTGGTACTATTCTAGTGCATCCATAACAAGACATATAGTTGATATTTATATCGCTACTTGCATATCGCTACTTGTATATTCACAATAAGATACAAATTATATCAACTAAGGAAAATCAACAGCGCTTGACACCTATGTGTACATTTTCATTTTTGATACAGGATTTATTGCTAATGTTTAATACAATCTTAATGGTATAGAGGACTGCATATTTTCTGGTGAAAGTTATCCGTACTGGTGAAAGTTATCCGTACTAGTGGAGATTATCTGAGCAGGTGACCTCCAACCAGAAAATATCCTTATACATTTTCATTTTACTATTTATTTGTTTTATTGATGTTTTATTATATGTTTAAATAAATTCTGTCCCATTTTTCCATATATGAGTGCCCATCCATATTTTTTCCTACTTTTAATACAACATAAAGCCTATTTTTATAACAGAGATTTTATTATAAATACAGCAGCATAGATACAACATTGTTTTAATTCCGTATTGATCTTATCGTTCATGATTATTATTAATATTATTAATTTATTTCTACATATACTTTTAATCTTCTCCTTGTGTACTTTTGTGAGATTTACCATTTTATCAGTATATACTATAGTTTCTATATTTATCCATACCTATTTATTTTTGTATTTATTTATCTATTTTATTTATCTACTTTTTCTGTTTGTTATACAGAATTACCATAGGGAAGTACAAAATTTACGTTTCCAAATATATGTTTCTCCTTTCTTACCTAACCTCTCTTTTAGACTTGATAAAGGGGACTTTAGCACCCCGAAACGCGTTGTCTTACGAATAAATGGAATATTACTGAAACCAAAACACTGTCTTTGATCGGTTGTTTCGTGCGCCCCCAGCAGTCCACACGCTCCACTTAAGGTTCAGCGTACTTCTCCTCATTTCCATTACCCTAGTGACAAGGTGGCTCTTGCCCAAAGTGTTAGGACGAATCTTGGCTGCACCAACCATCTCTTATTTTCACTCGATCTCCATTGCAGTTGCATCCAATTGATGCAACCGCAATAGGTGAGCAAACCATTTCTTTTATTAGAGATTTGTTTTGTTGAATTTACTTACCCTATGAGCGCATTCTCTATCCCATCGGCCATTATCTGCAACCAGATATCTAGGAATTATAGGAATCCAGTGCATATTGCCATTCCTAAACTTTTGCCCACCAAGTCATGGTTGAAAGGTCTAAAGCCCAGACCATCAAGAAGAGCGATGCCTGATTCAGTAGTGATGTACCTGGGAGGACAGCTCCGTGTGAAATACTAAAGCCTGTATTCCACGAACCGATTGAGCAAGTGATTGTCGGGAGGTAAGTGTTCTCTGCCGGCAATCGCTTGCAAGCTAGCAGAGGAGACTGCTGCTATTACATTCAGCAATCTCCTCCGCAGTATGGGGAGGAGTGATCGTTATGACATTGCTCGTCCCCATACTGTCTAGTGGTTTGCCAGCGGCAGATCGCTATTAGACAGCACGATCTGTCACCGGCAAACTCTGGTTTTTAAAGGGAATCTGTCACTTATTTTGACAATATAAAACCGTTAACATAGCAATGTGCAATAAAGTACCTTCATAAGGGAAAATAATAGCATTCTGAATACAGAATGCATAGTACAATAGCGCTGGAGGGGTTAAAAAAAATAAAAAATAATTTAACTCACCTTCATCCACTTGCTCACGCAGCCCGGTTTCTCTTCTGACTTCTTCTTTGCTGTGTGCAGGAAAAGGACCTGTGGTGACGTCACTCCGGTCATCACATGGTCCATCACATGATCTTTTACCATGGTGATGGATCATGTGATGGGCCATGTGACGAGCGGAGTGACGTCACCACAGGTCCTTTTCCTGCACACAGCAAAAAAGAAGTCAGAAGAGAAGTCATGCTGCGCGATCAAGTGGATTAAGGTGAGTTAAATTTTGTATTTTATTTTTTAACCCCTCAAGCGCTATTGTACTATGCATTCTGTATTCAGAATGCTATTAGTTTCCCTTATTACCATGTTATAAGGGAAAATAATACAATCTACAGAACAACAATCCCAAACCCGAACTTCTGTGAAGAAGTTCGGGTTTGGGTACCAAACATGCCGATTTTTCTCACGCAAGTGAAAAACGCATTACAATGTTTTGCACTTGCGCTGAAAAATCACGCATTTTTCCGCAACGCACCCTCCTCTTATCCAGGGCAAAAAACATGACGCCCATGTGAAAGAGGCCTAAGGGTACTTTCACACTTGCGGCAGGACGGATCCGACAAGCTGTTCACCCTGTCAGATCCGTCCTTCCGCTATTTCGCCGTGCCGCCGGACCGCCTCTCCGTTCACATTGACTATGCAGTTTAGGGTGAGAGGCCGTCGGACATGCAGGACTTTTAGTTCGGCGGCCTTTTGCCGTGCTGCGCTGGGGACGGAGCGGCGGTCCGGCAGCACTGCGAAATAGTAGAAGGACGGATCCGACAGGGTGAACAACCTGTCGGATCCATCCTGCCACAAGTGTGAAAGTAGCCTAAGTCTATCAACTGTTACTCGATACAATGTCACTATGTTTGTAAGCATTTGACTACATTAAGTTTCCTCTCCATTCAGATTCAAAGCAAAAGTAAACTGTTGAATGCTGCTTGGAATGTATCTGACATTTATCTGCACCTCACTATCACATAGGTGATCCAACGAATAAGCTGTAGGAGCTAACAGTCATCTGATATTCCACAGTAGAAAACCGGCAGAATTATAAATTAAGCTCTAAAGGCAACTAGAGCAGCAATTCAAATCAGTATCGGACAATTCACGTCGATTTAAAGGGTGACAGAAATGAGGACACAGAGGCACATTGTAGGTGACTGAAATTATTAGGATGTTTTACACCCACATCATTGTCTGGAATTACTATGAGAAGCCCAAGCAACTAAAAAATGCATCTTCACACCAACACAGAGACACCCACAAGAAAACAAAGAAGTCTCCAAATAAAAGATTCCTAAAAACTAAACACAAATGCAAGCCAGAGGTGTGGAACATAACTAAGAGCAAGTATATGCAGGGCCGTCTTTAACGAAGTGAGGGCAAAAAAAATGCTGCTGCCTCTTGTGCCCCGCTGGCCACTGCCCACAATCGCCGGCTCCGTGCCCCGATCCTATCCTTCACTATGCGAGCGGCGTGGCTTGCATAATGAAGGACTTACACGGAGGACCAGGAAGCGGTGAAAGCTCTATACTCACCTCTTCCTTGTCCTTGGCTCTCCACTGTGAAGGCTGCGTAGATGTGAGGTCGCGCTGTGACCTCACGCTGTGCGCTCCAGTTCACAGCACAGCAGACTGAAGAGGAGGAAGACCGAGCGCGGGCGGTGAGGAACAGCGTCGTCCGGAGCAGGAAAGGTACGTGTTTTTTATTTTTATTTTACTTTATATGAGGCTGATGGAGGCACTGGGGGCTGAAGAGAGGCACTGGGGGCTGAAGAGAGGTATATGGGGGCGATGAGAGGCATATGGGGGCTGATGAGAGGCATATGGGGGCTGAGAGAGGCATATGGGGGATGATGAGAGGCATATGGGGGCTGAAGAGGCATATGGGGCTGATGAGAGGCATATGGGGGCTGAAGAGAGGCATATGGGGGCTGATGAGAGGCATATGGGGGCTGAGGAGAGGCATATATGGGGGCTGATGAGAGGCATATGGGGCTGATGAGAGGCATAGGGGGCTGAGGAGAGGCTATGGGGGCTGAGAGAGGCATATGGGGGCTGATGAGAGGCATATGGGGGCTGATGAGAGGCATATGGGGCTGATGGTGATGAGAGGCATATGAGGGGCTGATGAGAGGCATATGGGGGCTGCTGAAGAGAGGCACTGGGGGCTGATGAGAGGTATGAGGGGCTGATGAGAGGCATATGGGGGCTGATGAGAGGCATATGGGGGCTGATAGAGGCATATGGGGGCTGATGAGAGGCATATGGGGGCTGATGAGAGGCATATGGGGGCTGATGAGAGGCATATGAGGGGCTGATGAGAGGCATTGAGGGGCTGATGAGAGGCATATGGGGGCTGATGAGAGGCATATGGGGGCTGATGAGAGGCATATGGGGCTGATGAGAGGCATATGGAGGCTGAAGAGAGGCATATGGGGGCTGATGAGAGGCATATGGGGGCTGATGAGAGGCATATGGGGGCTGATGAGAGGCATATGGGGGCTGATGAGAGGCATATGGGGGCTGATGAGAGGCATATGGGGGCTGATGAGAGGCATATGGGGGCTGAAGAGAGGCACTGGGGGCTGATGAGAGGCATATGAGGGGCTGATGAGAGGCATATGAGGGGCTGATGAGAGGCATATGGGGGCTGATGAGAGGCATATGGGGGCTGATGAGAGGCATATGGGGGCTGATGAGAGGCATATGGGGGCTGAAGAGAGGCACTGGGGGCTGAAGAGAGGCACTGGGGGCTGAAGAGAGGCATATGGGGGCTGATGAGAGGCATATGGGGGCTGAAGAGAGGCATATGGGGGCTGAAGAGAGGCATATGGGGGCTGATGAGAGGCATATGGGGGCTGATGAGAGGCACTGGGGGCTGATGAGAGGCATATGGGGCTGATGAGAGGCATATGGAGGCTGAAGAGAGGCATATGGGGGCTGATGAGAGGCATATGGGGGCTGATTAGAGGCATATGGGGGCTGAAGAGAGGCACTGGGGGCTGAAGAGAGGCATATGGGGGCTGATGAGAGGCATATGGGGGCTGATGAAAGGCATGTGGGGGCTGAAGAGAGGCATATGGGGGGCTGAAGAGAGGCACTGGGGCTGAAGAGAGGTATATGGGGGCTGATGAGAGGCATATGGGGGCTGATATGAGGCATATGGGGGCTGATATGAGGCATATGGGGGCTGATATGAGGCATATGGGGGCTGAAGAGAGGCATATGGGGGCTGAAGAGAGGCATATGGGGGCTGAAGAGAGGCATATGGGGGCTGATATGAGGCATGGGGCGCTTATCTTAGGTCTGATTGGGGGGTCATTTACATTGGGGTCTGAGCTGAGGTCTGATTGGGGGTCTGATCTGAGGTCTTATTGGGGTCTTATTAACATTGGGGGTCTGGTTGGTGGACTGACCAGAGGTGTCATGAAAAATATTTTTTTCTTATTGTCCCCCTCTAAAACCTAGGTGCGTCTTATAGGTCGAAAAATACGGTACTTGCTTGCTCCTCCTCCCGACCTCCCCTGCCCATTGCGTACGCCGCGCCGTGACATCACGAGGAGGCACTGTAACGCTAAGGTGAGCCGAGCCCCGGTCTCCTTCCTGAACTGCAGAGAGGTGCCCACTTTCTGCCCTGAGCCTGCTGTAAGTATTTACAGTAATTCACTGTGAGAGATATTTTATATACTACTTGTTTTATGTGAGTAAGGGTGCTGGGTGGTTGGAGAAGGAGGAGGGGGGATGGAGGGGTTAAAAGTATGGTACTATCTGCACATTGTAAAAAAAAAAAAAAAAAGTAATCTGCAAAATACTATATATTTGTGTCAGAAGTTGTGCTTTTTAAATTTTTTGAATAATAATACAGCCATTTTATTTGATACTTTTGTGCTGATTCTTTTTCTTTTCTCTATATTAAGGGACACTATAGTCACCAGAACCACAACAGCTAAACGTAGTAGTTCTGGTGTCTATAGCGCGTCTCTGCAAGCTTTGTAATGTAAACACCTCTAGTGGGCACTCATCAGACAGCCACTCATCAGACGGCCACTCATCAGACGGCCACTCATCAGACGGCCACTCATCAGACGGCCACTCATCAGATGGCCACTCATCAGACGGCCACTAGAGCCGCTCCCTAGTTGTGCAACACTGGCATTCACGCTAAACACTCCTCATAGAAATGCATTGATTTAAAGCATCTCTATGAAGCCACGCATGAGCCATAGCCTCCCAATGCTTCCCTATGGGATAGCAGTGGGTTGGCTATGATATACTCACACACTGCACATTTTTTGTGTGTGTTGTGGTGGAGGGCATGATTGCCTGCTAGGGTGTGGAAAGGCGGGATCCAAGGGGCCCAAGTAAATTCTTGCCCATGGTCCAATCAATATTAAATACAGCCCTGAGTATATGTACATGGAAGCCCCACAGAAACATACGATATCCATAGACTGTATTCTATGACGATGTTACTCATACGATGTCACTGAATGTTCTAGAGCACGGGTGTCAAACACAAGGCCCGCGGGCCGAATCCGGCCCGCCAGACCTAGTCATGTGGCCCGCGTAGCCTAGGGTTGCCACCCGTCCAGGATTGACAAACTGCAGTGTGGATGTCCGACCGAGAGTGCTGTGAGACAGACTCCGATCGCATAAGCTTAGCTGCTGTCACTCACTGAGGCAGCCAGCGCTCCTCCCGAGCCTCCCCGAGTCCCTCCCCTCCCTCCTCTAGTCTACACAGTCACTACAGTGTAGCGCAGCTGCTCACTCACTGTGTTCAATCAGTCTCCGGTCTCCAGTCTTTGCCCCTCCTTGCCCCTCCTTGCTCCTCCTTGCTCCTCCTTGCTCCTCCTTGCTCCTCCTCGCTCCTCCCCTGCCTCCCAGACTAGTCCCTCCCTCCTTCTCTCTGATAAGGAAGTCAAGTCCACACAGGAAGTGACATCAGAGAGAGAGGCAGGGAGGGAGAATTGAAATCATTCTTCTTCTCCTCTCCAGTCCAGCTCCAGCGCCCAAGTAGTGCCCAGCCCAGTGCCCACTGTGCCCTGCCTACAGACAGTGCAGCAGTGGTTTTTCAACCTGACCAAGATAGTCCTGACACCAGATAATCACTTCTAAAAAGGTATAAATATAAAGCATTTGAAGTGTAATGTAACAGTGTTTAAAGGGCTTCTGTCACCCCACTAAAGTCTTTTATTAATTTTTTTGGCTACTTATAATCCCTATACTGCAGTTTAACAATACATAATGTTATAATATAATTTTGGTTCAGTAGATTCTCCTAAAAACGTACTTTTATCATATGCAAATTACCTGTCTACCAGCGAGCAGGGCGGTTACTTGCTGGTAGCAGCCGCATCCTCCTGTCATATAGACGCCCCCTCCGCATTGTGATTGATAGGGCAGCGAGCGCTCTTGTTCTCTGGCTCGCCCTGTCTGCATTGAAAATCTGGCGCCTGCGCCGTACCTGTCTTCAGTCGGCGCAGGCACCGGGTGTAGATGTGACGTCATCGGCGCAGGAGCATTGAGGATGGAGCGGCCGAGCGAGCGTCCTCCTCTCAGTGCGCCTGCGCCGACTGAAGACAGGTACGGCGCAGGCGCCAGATTTTGAATGCAGACAGGGCAAGCCAGAGAACAAGCGCGTTCGCTGCCCTGTCAATCAACATGAGGAGGGGGCGTCTATATGACAGGAGGATGCGGCTGCTACCAGCAAGTAACCGCCCTACTCGCTGGTAGACAGGTAATTTGCATATGATAAAGTGATAGGAAGTGATAATAAATCGCATAAGGAGCGCTGTGTATTACCGGTACTTACAACTACAAGCGCTCGCCGGGAGGAGGCAGGAGGCAGGCTGGGAGGATGGGCGCTGGCAGTGTGAGTCATACGTCACGCGCCTGCGCCGCCCACTTTATGAATGAAGCAGGCGGCGTGGGCGCATGACGTATGACTCACGCTGCCGGCGCCTGTCCTCCCGGCCTGCCTCCTCCCTCCTCTCGGCGAGCGCTTGTAGTTGTAAGTACAGGTAATACACAGCGCTCCTTATGCGATTATATACATACGGTCCATTAACTATTAGAGATACGATTATACAGTGAGCGGGGCCCGTGTAGTAGAATAGTCACTGCACGGGCCCCGCTGTCATTACAAAAGCAGATGCCGGCCCCCTGCCCTTTCAGGGTGACCAAACTGCTGATGCGGCCCCCGATGAATTTGAGTTTGACACCCCTGTTCTAGAGCAATGTCATTTTAACATGGCTGGGGTAGATAAGGCTTTATCATTGTAAAATGAAACGATCTGCAGCTTCTGATTCCGTGTTTCAATTTCCCAATATTTTCAAGATCTTAAATTTCTGTAAATCAATTAAATTTTTTTACACCTAAACGCTGAATTGTATAAAGTCCTTAGGATAACGTCACATGCTGTGGATTTTGTTGCAGAATTTTCCGCAACAGAAAATCAGTTCCATTCATTTCTACAAGCCTCTTTCAGATACATGGATCTGATTTTTAGTGACATAAAATTCTGCAACAAAATCTGCAGCATCTGTCGGCGCCCTAACACTTCTGAATCTGAGGCACTGAAGAAATTGCATTTAAACTTCACACTGCTCTGGGGGATACAAAATTCAGAAGGACAACTACACTGATCTCTATTATGTAACAGTATATCACTGCAGGTAGAATGGATTAATCTGGCTGTTTACCTCAAATGATCTAAGATGGAAAAATGTAACTACTATAATACTGCTCCTATGTACAAAAATATAACTGCTATAATACTGCCTCCTATGTACAAGAATATAACTACTATAATACTGCCTCCTATGTACAAGAATATAACTACTATAATACCGCTCCTATGTACAAGAATATAACTACTATAATACTGCTCCTATGTACAAGAATATAACTACTATAATACCGCTCCTATGTACAAGAATATAACTACTATAATACCGCTCCTATGTACAAGAATATAACTACTATAATACTGCTCCTATGTACAAGAATATAACTACTATAATACTGCCCCTATGTACAAGAATATAACTACTATAATACTGCTCCTATGTACAAGAATATAACTACTATAATACTGCTCCTATGTACAAGAATATAACTACTATAATACTGCTCCTATGTACAAGAATATAACTACTATAATACTGCTCCTATGTACAAGAATATAACTACTATAATACTGCCCCTATGTACAAGAATATAACTACTATAATACTGCTCCTATGTACTAGAATATAACTACTATAATACCGCTCCTATGTACAAGAATATAACTACTATAATACCGCTCCTATGTACAAGAATATAACTACTATAATACCGCTCCTATGTACAAGAATATAACTACTATAATACTGCCCCTATGTACAAGAATATAACTACTATAATACTGCCCCTATGTACAAGAATATAACTACTATAATACCACTCCTATGTACTAGAATATAACTACTATAATACCGCTCCTATGTACAAGAATATAACTACTATAATACCGCTCCTATGTACAAGAATATAACTACTATAATACTGCTCCTATGTACAAGAATATAACTACTATAATACTGCTCCTATGTACAAAAATATAACTGCTATAATACTGCCTCCTATGTACAAGAATATAACTACTATAATACTGCCTCCTATGTACAAGAATATAACTACTATAATACTGCTCCTATGTACAAGAATATAACTACTATAATACTGCCTCCTATGTACAATAATATAACTACTATAATACTGCTCCTATGTACAAAAATATAACTGTTATAATACTGCCTCATATGTACAAGAATATAACTACTATAATACTGCTCCTATGTACAAGAATATAACTACTATAATACTGCCTCCTATGTACAATAATATAACTACTATAATACTGCTCCTATGTACAAAAATATAACTGTTATAATACTGCCTCATATGTACAAGAATATAACTACTATAATACTGCTCCTATGTACAAGAATATAACTACTATAATACTGCCTCCTATGTACAATAATATAACTACTATAATACTGCTCCTATGTACAAAAATATAACTGTTATAATACTGCCTCATATGTACAAGAATATAACTACTATGATACAGCCCTTTATGTACAAGAAAATACAGTAGGTACGACAATATTTCTGGCATAAATAAAAGCAGATTACACCTGTTAAAAAATAGACTGAATCTTTTGGATATTGTGTAAAGAGTGCAACTTCAAAGCAGGAGCCTGACACCAAGTTCACTGTCTTTTTGAATACCGTCATGTCTGTTCTTAATTTGATGCTGCACACATTTAACATGTTATTATCGGTGCTAAAAAAAAATAAAAAAATCACTGACTCTCCAAATAATTACACTCAGTAACTATAGATATAACAATAATGTAAAATTCATCGAACTGTGACACTTACAGTTTATACTGTGCCAAAAGATTGTTATTCAGATAAGTGAGAACAGATGAAGCATCCCAGGCGAGTGACAGCGCAGATCTGTATAATCATTTACAAAACAAACAATATGAAATTGCTAAAACATTTACATTGCATTGTTATAGCAGTCATCAAATTGCACATAGCAAACAGTATTATATTCTTGAACACAGTGGAAAGTATGGTATTATAGTAGTTATATTCTTATATTCTAGTATATAGGAGGCAGTATTATAGAAGTTATATCCTTGTACATAGGAGCAGTATTATAGTAGTTATATTCTTGTACATAGGAGCAGTATTATAGTAGTTATATTCTTGTATATAGGAGCTGTATTATAGTAGTTATATTCTTGTACGTAGGAGCAGTATTATAGTAGTTATATTCTTGTACATAGGAGCAGTATTATAGTAGTTATATTTTTGTACATAGGAGGCAATATTGTAGTAGTTATATTCTTGTACATAGGAGGCAGTATTATAGTAGTTATATAAGTAATAAAGGGAGAAAAGACAAGAAATGAATCGCACATCCACTGCTTTACTTTGATCTCATCCCTGCACTACTGCAGGAGAAAGCACTAAATAGCGCATGTGTATCACCTCCTATGCTACATGCTGAATGAGGCATTAGTGTACATTTTGATCAAAAGGCATAAGCCCACTCACCACGCCAAGGTTGCCTCTATGAGTGGGTCCTAACCTAACATTGGGACCCAGCAGCCAAACAGCACCCCTGCTGCCGGACCATGCCATACCTAGCACTGGGCCCCACCAACCAGCCAGAAAAACAGCACAGTGGCCCCCGTGCAGCACCGCACCATGTGAACAGTTGTCAAAGCTCACAGAAACTTCAGCTGAGAGCACGATAGGCTAATTTAACCCCCACTAATGAATACTAGGCTAATTAAAATCACCTGGTGTATGGAAGGAGTGCTGATCTAGGGACAGAATTTCTATATAAGTAATGGCTGGTTGGTGGGGCCCAGTGCTAGGTATGGCATGGTCAGGCAGCAGGAGATTACTATATACAGTTATATACAGCCACCACTAGAGGGAGCTCTGAAGATTACTACATACAGATATATAGAGCCACCACTAGAGGGAGTGCAGGAGATTACTGCATACAGATGTATACAGTCATCACTAGGGGTGCTCAGGAGATTACTACATACAGATATATACAGCCACCACTAGAGGGAGCTCAGGAGATTACTGCATACAGACATATACAGCCACCACTAGAGGGAGCTCAGGAGATTACTGCATACAGATATATACAGCCACCACTAGGGGGAGCTCAGGAGATTACAGCATACAGATATATATACAGGCTCCACTAGAGGGAGCTCAGGAGATTACTGCATACAGATATATACAGCCACCACTAGAGGAAGCTCAGGAGATTACTATATACAGATATATACAGCCACCACTACAGGGAGCTCAGGAGATTACTACATACAGATATATACAGCCACCACTAGGGGAGCTCAGGAGAATACTACATACAGATATATACAGCCACCACTAGGGGAGCTCAGGAGAATACTACATACAGATATATACAGCCACCACTAGGGGAGCTCAGGAGATTACTACATACAGATATATACAGCCACCACTAGAGGGAGCTCAGGAGAATACTACATACAGATATATACAGCCACCACTAGGGGAGCTCAGGAGAATACTACATACAGATATATACAGCCACCACTAGGGGAGCTCAGGAGATTACTACATACAGATATATACAGGCACCACTAGAGGGAGCTCAGGAGATTACTACATACAGATATATACAGCCTCCACTAGAGGGAGCTCAGGAGATTACTACATACAGGTATATACAGGAGATTACTACATACAGGTATATACAGCCTCCACTAGAGGGAGCTCAGGAGATTACTACATACAGATATATACAGCCACCACTAGAGGGAGCTCAGGAGATTACTACATACAGATATATACAGCCACCACTAGAGGGAGCTCAGGAGATTACTGCATACAGATATATACAGCCTCCACTAGAGGGAGCTCAGAAGATTACTACATACAGATATATACAGCCACCACTAGAGGGAGCTCAGGAGCTTACTACATACAGATATATACATCCATCACTAGAGGAAGCTCAGGAGATTACTACATACAGATATATACAGCCACCACTAGAGGAAGCTCAGGAGATTACTGCATACAGATATATACAGCCACCACTAGAGGGAGCTCAGGAGCTTACTACATACAGATATATACATCCATCACTAGAGGGAGCTCAGGAGATTACTACATACATATATATACATCCACCACTAGATGGAGCTCAGGAGAATACTACATACAGATATATACAGCCACCACTAGAGGGAGCTCAGGAGATTACTGCATACAGATATATACATCCATCACTAGAGGGAGCTCAGGAGATTACTACATACAGATATATACATCCACCACTAGACGGAGCTCAGGAGAATACTACATACAGATATATACAGCCACCACTAGGGGAGCTCAGGAGAATACTACATACAGATATATACAGCCACCACTAGGGGAGCTCAGGAGATTACTACATACAGATATATACAGCCACCACTAGAGGGAGCTCAGGAGAATACTACATACAGATATATACAGCCACCACTAGGGGAGCTCAGGAGAATACTACATACAGATAGATACAGCCACCACTAGGGGAGCTCAGGAGATTACTACATACAGATATATACAGGCACCACTAGAGGGAGCTCAGGAGATTACTACATACAGATATATACAGCCACCACTAGAGGGAGCTCAGGAGATTACTACATACAGATATGTACAGCCACTACTAGAGAGAGCTCAGGAGATTATTATGGGCAGCACAGTGGTTTGTACTGGTGCGTTCTCATTATACCAAAGTCCTAATTTGCATGTCAAGAAAAAGTATCATAACTCATGAACAGAGCCTTGTATGAACAAAAGAAAAACAGCATTTTAATCAAGTGGACCACAGCTATGTGTATATGCAGTTGTAAAGGGAGGGTCATTGGTGATAGATTCCCTTTAAATATGGGGAACAAAGCATTAAAAAAGTGCTACTCATGACAAAACCATAGCTATTTACCTTGTGCCTTTTTCGATTATGCCCTTTTATCAACCAAGCCATAAGTGGGGGCTTTTGTGGTGCGCTATACTGTAATCACAGAAAACAGTAGTAGTAATTGAATTGTTACAATGTTGCAATATAATACAACACAGAGATGAAGCACACCTAGTGGACGTAAGTGGCACTGCACCGCAGCTCTGAAACATCTCAACCAAAAGTCCCAACTGTAGGTTGACGGCTCAGCTGGGGGGGAAGCCTCCAAATTTACAGGACACCCTGAGGTCACCACAGGTCAACCAGAGTGCCTCAACTTGGCTATGACCTTGCCGAGGCCCTGCGAGCCGCATCTGGAATACATTTTGGTTTCAAGTGCAATAAATTGGAATCCTGAGCATTACATGACTGAGACGGTACTGCCTGTGAGGAGGGGTACCTCCACTGATACAAGTCAGGGCTGCGGTCAGCTTCTTACCCCAAAGTCTTAAAGTAATTGCAGGAAGGAAGGGAGAAGCCTTAGCGCTGCTTGTAAACCTTCACGAGGAAAGCAAGATAAAAATTCAGAGTCTGGATGTACAATGGCGCCCAAATAACTAGAAAAAGGAGCACATCTTTTAGACATTCAAAACTTGCACCATTTTTTATAAAAGTGCTGCACCTTTCTGCACCATTTTAGGATATGACTTGTATTGATTCATGAATACAATGCTAGAACAGGGAAATGGAGACATAGGCAAAATATTTATCAATAGGGAAGGATTTAAAGGGATTGTCTTGTTTAAAAAATGTTAAATAGACTAAGCATGAAACCTTGGAATTGCAGTAATAGAGGGGCCCCGTGTTCAGGACCCTGATCTATTTGCCTGAACGAAGAGTAGCTATAACTCTGGAGGACCTGACAAATCCATGCAATACAGGAACAGCCCATTGATTTCCATGGGAATTGTGTAATCCCTCCTTTCACCTGTGGTGGCACTGCAGAGTAACGGAATGCTTCCTGCCTGGTTCTGATGGCTGAGGGTCCCTGCAGAAGGACACCCTGTGGTCAGTGAAATATGGGGAGAACCTTCTAATAGATTGGTAACTATTGTCCATTCAGGGTCTGTGGAAAGCTGGGTGGAGACCCCGCTGTAATCGCCACCATTCCTAGTTGTGTTATAGCAATTTTTTGGAGTGGAGGGGGGGGATAATACTCTTGAATATACTGCCAATACTGCAAATAACAAAAGCCCTAATACGTGCAAAGTGAAGCGTCGCGCCGAGGCCTCCGGACGCTGATTACTTTCCAAACCTAATTGAGATAAAATCTCTCACCTTATCACATGCAGCAATCTGAGAGCGGTTATTATGGCCGTGCCGAGAGCTGCACATCTTGTTCCATTTACTGCAGCCCCCATCCCCGCGTCTCACATGAGGTTAAGGGGGCAGCCACCATTTTTTTTTCATCACCTTTTAAATCCTCGGTTGTTCCAAGTGATTGGAAAGAGCCAATTAATATGACGATTTTGGCCGCCGGTGACAGTAGATTTAGGTTGTGTTATGTTTATATTGTGTGAAAACAGGAGAGACCACCAGTTCACCCAGCAACGTGAGACCCTTGATGTGAAAGAAAGTGCCCCCTCCCCACACAGGAAACTGACTAGAGCGATAGATCATTAGTGGAAAGGGGCAAAATAACAAATCTGCTGCAAAACAAATGAGTTCCAATTTGTTACATTGTATTTCCTATTGTTTTCTCTGTCCTGTGTGGGGGTCAGCTGCTAACACCGGCTCTGGGAACCCAACATTTGGTTCTGATTCATTTCATAAAACATCAGGAGTCAGAGTTCAGATTTCCTGACACAGAGCTCCAAGTTTCTGCATTGTACATTGTAACGACCCATCAGTTGTGTGAGCGGGACTGGGTCAGGACAGATTTCAGACTTGTTGCAGCAAAGACATAAAGTATTTAAGATAAAGCAATAAATAAAAACCGCCAGACGCTAAAGCTCTGCATGACAGGCATCAAAGCAACTGTATGGAGCGCCCGTCCTAACAGGATAGTGGTACCTTTAAAGACAAAGACAAAAAATGCAAAAGAAATGAGAAATGTTATTTTTTGGCAGTTTTATGCACATTAGGCCTCTTTCACACGACAGTATGTCCATTTCAGTGTTTTGCGGTCCGTTTTTCACGGATCCGTTGTTCCGTTTTTTGCTTCCGTTGTGGTTCCGTTTCCGTTCCGTTGTTCCGTTCCGTTTTTCCGTATGGCAAATACAGTATACAGTAATTTCATATAAAAAATTGGGCTGGGCATAACATTTTCAATAGATGGTTCCGCAAAAAACGGAACGGATACGGAAGACATACGGATGCATTTCCGTATGCATTCCGTTTTTTTGCGGACCCATAGACTTTAATGGAGCCACGGAACGTGATTTGCGGCCAAATATAGGACATGTTCTATCTTTAAACGGAACGGAAAAACGGAAATACGGAAACGGAATGCACACGGAGTACATTCCGTTTTTTTTGCGGAACCATTGAAATGAATGGTTCCGTATACGGACCGCAAAAAACGGCCCGCAAAACGGAAAAAAAAAACGGTCGTGTGAAAGAGGCCTTAACAAGCAAATAAAAATGGTATAAAAATTCAAATGGGGGACATGGGACGTCCTCCAATCAGTGATCTGTCCCCAATCTTGTAGATGTCGTAAGTTTCAGTCTTTAGCCTATCCCTTTAAGGAAATTCTAGTCATTAAAGCCCCACATGTAGACCTTCAAGGCCTATACCAGCTCTTATCTCAAGAACACCACCATGAATGGAGACTGGTGCCAGTGCATGAGCAGCTCTCCCGTATATCGCTCCTGAAAATAGCTGAGCGCGCATGTATATCCAGAACTCTCATTGGACATTTATGGGATATCCTATGTTTATGTCATAAATGTCCAGATGGGAATACGCCATTAAGGAGTTAAGGTAAAATGTAATCTAAAAAGAAACAATTGATCCTCTAGAACAGGCATGCTCAACCTGTGGCCCTCCAGCTGTTGTAAAACTACAACTCCCACCATGCCCTTCTGTAGGATAGCTGTAGGCTGTCAGGGAATGATGGGAGTTGTAGTTTTGCAACAGCTGGAGGGCCGCAGGTGGAGCATGCCTGCACTAGAATAACACATAAATCAGTTGTCACAGCTCCTTATCTCACAGGAAGCCTTCATCATCATCGTCATCATCATGTTCATGGGTTAAACTCTGATGTGGATGGAAAATGTCAAGAAAAAAATGTAAGAAATGTTAAAAATAAAAAATGAAGTCATTGAGGAGGTCCAGAAATGGGGCAAAAATGGTGTGGTGAAGCCCCTCATCATAATTGAAAGGATGCTCCGGTTAAGAGAGACCGTTTGGACATGAGCTCATGTGTCATTACCTGCTGAAGTCCTCTCTTCACTATCCAGCGCTGAGGGGGTTATCTCATCAGGGCTCTTGACCTGAGGGATCAGATTGCATGCTGCTCATGGAGAAGGGAGAAGTAAGCTGCTAGGAGTCAAAGACATAGAGACACTGGTGCAACATCTAGTCAGTTTTCTCACCCCAGTGCTGGGTTCACAGCTATACTGCTGCATAGTGTTATATAATGTCCTATGTGCTGCTGCTACTTCTGAGGTGGTGCTACAGAGAGATACGGGGGCAGTGTCCTCCTGCACTGCATGAGGGACATCATAGCAGCGAGTCCACGCCCGCTAGCTCAGGGAAAACTGACAATTAGAGGTGAAGCCCGCAAAGGGGAAAACAGGTGAACAATGCAGTCATTCAATGGTCAGATACAGTGTTACCCCTCATGTATGTAGATTGTAAGCCCTCGCGGGCTTCTGTACCAGTTTGGTAACTCGTCTTGTTCATGTTTAGTGCAATTGTCTGTATTATGTATGTGCACCGCTTATCATATGTACAGCGCTATGGAATGAATGGGGCTTTAATAATAATGTACATACAAATGATGGCATATTCTTACACTTTAACTACCTCCAGGATGCTTTTGCAATGCAATATCTTGAGTGAAATCCCCCTTGGATGCGCTCATGGCAGTTGCTGCGATCGATGATGAGTTTGATGGATGATGATTTACAGATAATTATACGATCCCTCAGACAGTTAAATAATTAGGATTGTTGTGTTTTTGGAATGTGGTGGATACATTGTATCACTGGGAGAATCTTGGCAGCTGAGAAATCTGGAATGCAAGAAAAAAAGGCAAAAAACATAATTATAAACATACAGATAGAAATATTCTGAGGTCATGATGAGACTTGTGAGCTCCTCGGCCTCATCTTCACTTCTCTGGCTGTACAACTGTGGAATATAAAGACAACTTACATCAGCAGATTCTGTCCAGGGACTAAATTGTCCACTCCTCCCGATGCAGGAACCTCTCCCAGCCCCACCAACTACACTACTGAGATCATGCGTATGACCAGCTGAGCGGGCAGCTCCAGGCATTGCCTATGTGTCAAGCTGGCACCAGAAGGTGAAGACCAGGAGGGACCTGGTAAGCATTGGAACTGCTGTTTCTTACTCACTTGGCCCAACATTTTCAGGAACAAAATGCAATTAAAGCATCAAGCAAAACCAAAAATTAGCAAGAAGCCACCAGAAATCTGTCAAGTTCAGGGGTATTCCCATCACTAATCGCTGATACCCTATCACTGTGACCTGTGGGGGTCTGACCTCAAGGAATCTCCATTTAGGGCTCAGCTACACTGTGGTTTTGGCTATGACACATGTCGCACGCCCCAAGAATCGCAGTGTAGAAATGAATACGGTCATAGCGCCACTTGCATGTTTGCCACGACCACAACCCGAGAATTGCAAAAAATTCCAGAAGAAGTGTTGGATTTTTTGTAATTCTAGGGTCATGGCAAAAGTGTGAGTCATGCTGTGACCCCCCTCATTTCTGTCCTGCTACACTGTGATACTGGGGCGCAGGACATGGCAGAGTCGTACCCTTAAAGATTCACTTCTGCCGTACTTTGGAACCTCAGAGCTATAGATCAAGGAGACCCCATAAAAAATCCACAATGGAGGCCTGCGCCTGCTGTGCATTTCCTATCCTTTGTCTCCCTGTTTGTTGATAATTTGCCTCGTCATGTTTGTCGCTTCCTCTAATTGTGCAGCGCTCTGCAATATGTTGGCGTTACATAAATAAAAGGGATGTTGTAAAACATAAAGCTTAAAAGAAAGATATTGATGACTTATCCTCCGGATAGGAAATCAGTATCCGATTGTTCGAGGTCCCTCCACTGGGAAGCTGTAACCACTGGTGACACCTGAATGATAGCTGAGCTGCAGAGCCCTGGCATGGCCATTAGGCAGTGAACAGAGCCTTCCCCTTCCAGCTGTATCCACTGTATAGTTTCTGGGGCCAGCTGCTAATTGGTGAGAGGTTCAAGTGTCAGACCCCCCCCCCCCCCCCTATGAACTGGTGCTGATGTCCTATCCTGAAGATGTCATCATTATCTAACTTATTGCATAACAAAACATTCTGAAACCTGATACATTTAATGTTTTGATTAATAACCTCTTTTAAGATATCTGCTTGATGTCAGTGAATGGAAACATTCATGCCTAAAAACTCCTCCTGGCATAATACTGGAGGGTTTGATATAGTTGCATTCAATCTAGACAATCCTCTGTGACCTAAGCTCAGCAGCAATCCCATCCCTGTGCTGATATTTGGTAACAATGTATCAGCGCAGGTAAAATGTATCAGTCTGGAGACGTAGTTGTTTAGCTCATAGAAGGTTATCTAGATTGGAAATTATAAGAATCCTTCAAATGCAAGAAGTTTTATGCCTGTTCAGGTTTTAATCCCCTTAATAAATATTCTCCACTGCCAACAAGCAGAGATGTTGAAAATAGTGTTTTAATGCACACAATTTATTAGAAAGCTTTAGAATTTTTTTATAAAGCTTGAAGACCGGAGGACCCCTTTAAGCAGCTGAGTGGAGGGCTGCAGGTATCAGATCCCAGGGGCCCCGGGATGCGTGATCCGTGAGCCTAGCGATGGTGGTGACACGATCTGCCTCTTGCTGTTGTGCTGACTGATGAGGTTTTTGTTTTCTGCCTCCGCTGGTGATAACATTATCGAGGCGATCGCCCATTGTTAACACATGATATATTTATAGTCCAGTGTAACAATGTAACGATATCTGCAAAGCGTTTCCACATGTGAGCGCAGCGCAGAACAGCATGTCCTCTCCCAGCGCGCCCGCTCGGTCACTGCCAATGGCTGAAGCTGCGCACTCTCTGAATTTCTACAGGTAAACACTTTTGTCAGACAGAATTTCCTTCCTCCAGGGTGGGAGCCCCAACAGATCACTGCGTCCACCCTTCCTGCGCCTGCTCCGACATTCCTGTCCTGTATCAAACAGACATTAATAAGAAGTGATGGAAAGGAGGTTAGGAGGACGCTTCACTAAAAATAGAAGTGACGTCTCCTGAAGCCCAAATGAGAATTTACATAAAGGAAGGGCAATCGATTTGTGTGTGACCAGAGCAGAGATTCACCTCCATCCAATCATATCAAGAGCGACAGCAATGGACTCCAACCTCTGGCTGCTCCATCTGCTGCAAAACTACAACTCCTAGCATTCCCTGCAGGCTCTCAGGGCATTCTGGAAGTTGTGGTTTTTCCACAGCTAGAAGTCCAATGCACTGAAGAGACCTTCACACCTGCCATTGGGTAGTGGCTGCAGCTACCTACAGTATGCCATGGTGCGCAGGTCATGACACGAGGAACACAAATGGTGTATTTGGATGTCCTTCTAGTCCAGTGCCAGGAAACAAGCACAATAACAGGGGCAGTATTATAGAAATTCAAGTTGTAGAGTGATATTCATGAACCAGAAAGCTCAGGGTGAACATGTTGTACGAAGGCGCGAGGGTCCGTCGCTGTTGGAAGGTATGTGTCACCGAGGTTCCTGGCCTCGGTGGAGTAAGAGCCAGTTTAGTATAGCTGTATAGCTGATCCGGGACGGCTGTTACTGGGAGTAGTCAAAGTGCTGGGTGGGTGACTACCCCCCATGTTCCAGGCCAGGTTGTGGCAGGCTTAAAAAAAACTGCCAGCACTGTCAGGTGGTGTGGATTAGGTCCCTCTCACAGTGGAGCTTTGGAGATCTCTGTGCTGAGGTCTGAAGACCGTGTGTCAGGCGAGATGGCCGCCTTAAAGCCTGCAAGTGGACTTTCTGAGGCTGAGCATTCAGCCGGGTGTGAACTGACACTCGGAATACCAGGTGAACTTGTTTTTCCGTGTGTGAACAAGCACCAAGCCTGAAAAGGGACTGTTGTGGTATTTTATAAGTGTGAATAAACACTGAAGAGTGATTTACAACCTAGTCCTTTGCCTCTATGCTGCGTCCGCTAACCTGCCTACCAGAGAGAATCCCCACAATGTTTACAGCTTCCTTCTTCTATTAGACCACTATGAAATGGATATCATATTTGGGGGAAATGGATGATGAAAAGAAAATTGTAAAATGCATCCCTGTCCCCTACTGCCCCCCATGGGCTAAAGAGCCACCTCCAATGTCACAGGTGCTCATCTCATGGTAGAGCATGCACATGTACAGGACCTTGTATCATCCCTGAAGATCTGCAGGAACGCAGGACAGGACACAACCAATCCCTGGAGTCTACAAAGAGCACGAGCCAAACAATCCAGACGACACGTGTGAAATGTGCTACACAAGAAGACAGACACAAAGCAACACCATGGCCGCCATGAGGAGGAGACACCTGGGGGATCAGGAGTTAGCAAGATAAATGTGGTAATTAGCACCAAAACGGGCACTGGAGGAACTTCTGTGGTCTTGGTGGGCCACCCAGGAGGGACCAGGAAGGCTAGAATTGGACCCCTCTTTCCTCTTTATTTCATCATGTGAGGTGCAGCACCTGAAGACAGGATTGAGCTCACAGAAAAGCATTTTCAGGATTACTGTTTTTTTTTTTTTTTTTTTACCAGATATCTAGCTGCTTCTTCATGGACATTTCCCCACACTTTTTTTTTCCACTTTGACTTGTTTTTACCATGGGAACAGATCCCTCTGGTTTCCTTCCTCTATGAAGCACTTCCTTTTCCTGTATCCAACCAAACCCATGATGCACTTCTTCTTCTGCCACAGCTCCAGCACCGCCCCTAACAACACCCAGCTAGTTTATAGCTCCTCCCACCAGCTACTTACATAGACACTCCCCTATTGCCGCACCTGACAAAGTCCGGCTAGTTACATAGACACACCTCTATCACTGCCCCTCCCATGGATATGACATCACAGGAAATAAGAAAGAGCTGCATGGACAAGGTCATGTGACCACAACCCAGAACAGGAGAGAGAAGCGATAAACGTAAAGGAAATACATTACACAATGACAGCGAACTTCATATAGGATAATTTTATGGGACGTTGATGCAAACTGAAAAATGACTTTAAGGTCAGAATTCGGGATGAGGGAATCGACTTTAGAAGAAACATCCAAAATCGATTCGCATAAAAGTTTGTTTGAAAACTGTATGGAGCAGAAAAAATAATTTCTACTGTTATAAACCATTTCCAGAACTCGGGTTCGGTTCCAAGGTACCACTTGGAACCAAACCTGAGTTTGGGAAATGATTTTTAACAGCAGAAATTAATTTTTGAAGTTATTACCCAAAGTCTTGCGAGATTGGAGCCAATACATTCTCGCTCCGTACAGTATTCAAACAAACTTTTATGTGAATCCAGTCGATTCGCTCATCCCTAGTCAGAATCTCTGCTGGAGCACATTGTACAGGACCTCGATAAGAGATGACCAGGCCCATCCAAAACTGGATCTCTCCCCAGATGTTAGTTGTAACATTGAAGAATCTACCTTGTCTCTGTGTCCTAGATGAACAGACGATAAAGACTATTATGGCTGTTTACTAGAAAAACTCCTCAGGCTTCAGAGTCCTTATAATCCTACCATTGGTGTGTACAAACTGCCTGAGTCTTGTATATTTATTTTTGTACATCGGAGGCGGTATTACAGTAGTTATATTTTTGTACATAGGAGCAGTATTATAGTAGTTATATTCTTGTACATAGGAGGCAGCATTATAGTAGTTATATTCTTGTACATAGGAGCAGTATTATAGTAGTTATATTCTTGTACATAGGAGGCAGTATTATAGTAGTTATATTCTTGTACATAGGAGCAGTATTATAGTAGTTATATTCTTGTACATAGGAGCAGTATTATAGCAGTTATATTCTTGTACATAGGAGCAGTATTATAGTAGTTATATTCTTGTACATAGGAGGCAGCATTATAGTAGTTATATTCTTGTACATAGGAGCAGTATTATAGTAGTTATATTCTTGTACATAGGAGGCAGTATTATAGTAGTTATATTCTTGTACATAGGAGCAGTATTATAGTAGTTATATTCTTGTACATAGGAGCAGTATTATAGTAGTTATATTCTTGTACATAGGAGTAGTATTATAGTAGTTATATTCTTGTAGATAGGAGCAGTATTATAGTAGTTATATTCTTGTACATAGGAGCAGTTTTATAGTAGTTATATTCTTGTACATAGGAGCAGTATTATAGCAGTTATATTCTTGTACATAGGGGCAGTATTATAGTAGTTATATTCTTGTACATAGGAGCAGTATTATAGTAGTTATATTCTTGTACATAGGAGCAGTATTATAGTAGTTATATTCTTGTACATAGGAGGCAGCATTATAGTAGTTATATTCTTGTACATAGGAGCAGTATTATAGTAGTTATATTCTTGTACATAGGAGCAGTATTATAGTAGTTATATTCTTGTACATAGGAGCAGTATTATAGTAGTTATATTCTGTACATAGGAGCAGTATTATAGTAGTTATATTCTTGTACATAGGAGGCAGCATTATAGTAGTTATATTCTTGTACATAGGAGCAGTATTATAGTAGTTATATTCTTGTACATAGGAGCAGTATTATAGTAGTTATATTCTTGTACATAGGAGCAGTATTATAGTAGTTATATTCTTGTACATAGGAGCAGTATTATAGTAGTTATATTCTTGTACATAGGAGCAGTATTATAATAGTTATATTCTTTTACATAGGAGGCAGCATTATAGTAGTTATATTCTTGTACATAGGAGCAGTATTATAGTAGTTATATTCTTGTACATAGGAGCAGTATTATAGTAGTTATATTCTTGTACATAGGAGCAGTATTATAGTAGTTATATTCTTGTACATAGGAGCAGTATTATAGTAGTTATATTCTTGTACATAGGAGCAGTATTATAGTAGTTATATTCTTGTACATAGGAGCAGTATTATAGTAGTTATATTTTTGTACATAGGAGCAGTATTATAGTAGTTATATTCTTGTACATAGGAGCAGTATTATAGTAGTTATATTCTTGTACATAGGAGCAGTATTATAGTAGTTATATTCTTGTACATAGGAGCAGTATTATAGTAGATATATTCTTGTACATAGGAGGCAGTATTATAGTAGTTATATTCTTGTACATAGGAGGCAGTATTATAGTAGTTATATTCTTGTACATAGGAGCAGTATTATAGTAGTTATATTCTTTTACATAGGATCAGTATTATAGTAGTTATATTGTTACAAATAGAGTTGAGCGAACACCTGGATGTTCGGGTTCGAGAAGTTCGGCCGAACATCCCGGAAATGTTCGGGTTCGGGATCCGAACCCGATCCGAACTTCGTCCCGAACCCGAACCCCATTGAAGTCAATGGGGACCCGAACTTTTCGGCACTAAAAAGGCTGTAAAACAGCCCAGGAAAGAGCTAGAGGGCTGCAAAAGGCAGCAACATGTAGGTAAATCCCCTGCAAACAAATGTGGATAGGGAAATGAATTAAAATAAAAATTAAATAAATAAAAATTAACCAAAATCAATTGGAGAGAGGTTCCATAGCAGAGAATCTGGCTTCCCGTCACCCACCACTGGAACAGTCCATTCTCAGATATTTAGGCCCCGGCACCCAGGCAGAGGAGAGAGGTCCCGTAACAGAGAATCTGTCTTCATGTCAGCAGAGAATTAGTCTGCATGTCATAGCAGAGAATGAGGCTTCACGTCAGCCACCACTGCAACAGTCCATTGGCATATATTTAGGCCCAGCACCCAGGCAGAGGAGGGAGGTCCCGTAACAGAGAATCTGTCTTCATGTCAGCAGAGAATTAGTCTGCATGTCATAGCAGAGAATCAGGCTTCACGTCAGCCACCACTGCAACAGTCCATTGGCATATATTTAGGCCCAGCACACA